>NC_140459.1:24045549-24680549 GCF_963576455.1 Neolamprologus multifasciatus
AGGCAGGAACTGACAAGGTGAGGCAAATAATGAAGAGAGAAACAAGTGCAGCTGTCAAAAAAAAAAGGAGGAAAAAATATGTCCCATTGTCTCTTGGTATCCTTGCTGCCAGCAATGCACTGGTGCTTGAGGAAAGAAGGGGAAAAGAAGAGTGAGAGTGTTTGTGATCCTATCTTGTTATTTTCTCTCTGGCTTGTTATTCGCTACTTTTTGCTATAAAGCCTTCTCCTGGAGGCGCTTCTTACTTTTCAAGAATTACAGGGCTGGTCCCCCGGGAGTTGGGTGTGGGGGGCATTTTAGGGAGCTATTTGTTTGCGGCTGCCTCCGACTGTCTGTGAGAGAGAAAACGAGGAGGAAGGGGAGGTGCGAGGGAAAGGGAGATGGAAATGGAGGACTAGTCAGTGTTTGATCAGTGGGGTGCTGAGTCACACTGGGATGTGACCGAGAGATTAGGTGTTTTGTGGCGGGGGAGAGAAAACACAAAGAAAGACAAAGAGACTCTAAATGAGAGTTTTGAGAAGTAAAGTCTCAGTGGATGCCTTCTGCCTTCAAGGTGTCTTTCACCCTTGCAGACACGTACGCTCCAAATATTGAATCTTTTTGCTGTTCCCATCTCCTCTGTCTCTCCTCTCTCCGTGGGGGGCTCTGTCTTTGAGTCTGTGTGTAATCTGTGAGGTAGATGAAGAAAAAAAAGTCCAGTGATATATTTTGCCATCCATCAGAGGTGTGATACAGTTATTGCAACAGTGTCGGCTGTCAGCGGTGTTCTCGGCGGGAGCTGGCAAATGAGAGCCTTAAAAGCTTCACTTTTACACCTCTGACAAAGATGAGCCTCCTTTAGGATGATGCTGGGTAGGTATTGTAATGGGATTCATTACTATGTTGCAAGTACTTGCTGTGCATGTGACTAGAAATACATCACGTTTATGTTCCTCGTCTTGAAGTTGCCCCAAGTGGTTTTGTCATATAGTGGTATCAGAGTAAGTTAAGAAAGTAAAGGAGTCTGCCTAGGAATGTGCTAACTGTAAAATTCTAGACCTAAACCCATGTTTTAAAATCTTTGGCCAATGGCTGGTTTCTGGTTTCAGAAATAAACAAATTTTTTAACATTTTGCCCGTACAGCATTAATGAGACACAAAGGGCAAATTATAAGACACCAGCATTGGTGAAATGCATTTTACTTGCTCATTGCAATAGTCCAAAAAAGTAATTTCTTTATATTTGGCTAGCAAAATGGGAGAAATGGTGCAGCAATTTTGAAAAAATAAAATAAATCAGGCACAAGGAGTGGATTGATAATGACTGGGGAAAGCAACCAATGTCCAGAGAAAGAGAACTATTGACCAAGAGCACTTTAAAGATGACAGAAAATCTTGGGAGGAAATGAGGAAGTGATATGGGGTGGCTCAAAACTTTTGCACAGTACTGATGTAAGTCAGCAAAACCAATACTTACCAAATGCAGCTCCCGAAAAAAATGTAACATGAATTTTAGGAGAAGTATTATCACCTAAACAACAGGGTAATTTTGACATTTTACGCCACATGTTACCAAACACAGTCTCACGCTTTACTCTAAGCCATAGGCAAACATGGCCTTAGCTTACACTACATCACAACAGTCAATTAATTGCACTTAATTCACTTACCCACCATTATTCGATTTAGTTTCCAACTGTGAGAATCTATTTACGTTTCAATTAGAATTTAAAGGACAATTTGACAGTTGAATGGAGACAGTTTTTTTACAAACCCAGACAAAATTGCAGTTTTTTTTTTACTTATAACTTACCAAAAGTAAAAACTTCATGTCATTACCCTAACCACACTTGTGATTTCCACTAGAGGCCAGTTGGGTTTACATAGATCTCTTCTAGCTGAGGGACAGAGAGAGAAGCCAGAACCAACAGGAAAGCAAGAAGGCAGTCACACAGCCCTGACCTGTCTGCATAAAAGGGATCAAAAGGTCCAATGACCCGACATGATGCTGGAGGATCCCTGACCTCTGTCTTGAATGTGAAGGGCACAGCTAATGAGGCAACACACTGCTTATAAATTCAGTGAGACTGGATTAGAATTTATCACAGAAATTATTTTATTACTGGATGATTTAAGCATCAGCAGTGGCAATAGCATCACTTTTTACCAGCAATAAGCATCCACATTGTGGTTATTCAATATAGAACACACTAGTGCACACACACACACATACACACTCTTGCCAGTATGACAGGCAGTTGGAATGGCTGGATCACCGTAGGGTTGCGGGACTGAGCCCATTATGGAGACTGAGCATCAGCCAGAGTTCTGGAACCTACTATACCCACTAATGGAATACATTTCCCCATCCCTGTGAGTGTGTGTCTGCACGTTTTAGTGTCTATGTTGAGCTACAGGAGAGCAAAACATTCAGAGTATGTTTGTTTATATGAATGTGCAGTAAATTAACCCGGTACTTTTAACAGCATGAATACGCATCGTCTCCTCTTCCTGTCAGGCTGCTTGCCTCAAGCTCATCCGGTGGTTGCTTATCTAACTCACCGATTTACTCTTTTTACTGTCTTTCAGTGTTCAGTGTAGGAATGTTCACTCGACCTTCGGTGTTTCGCATATATAGACTTCACTTGGCCGTGGTGGTTTTATGTCTAAGAGAAATGCAGATATATTAATGCAGTTAATGCAGCAGCTCTTTTAATGAAAGTTCGCTGTAGGCGTTATATAAAAAATAAATGTAGCCACTGTGATTTTACCTATTGGTCTGTTACATACATTCTGTTAGGAAAACTCAAGCTGGATGATGTTATTAAACCAGACATGATAAGATAGAGATGGACAAGAGGTGGACAGTCTGACTCTGATAGAAATTTATGAAATGACCTTTAAATTGTATTCCGTAAGATTTCAGGATAGTGACTGAACCTTAAGACTTATGAAGAAAGTGTTCACTGGGGTCACAGACACAGGAGCTGAATGGCCCTTATCTTACAGACTGGAAGTCAACTGGAAGTCTTTTCGTAACTTGAGGAGTCACGCCCTTGCCAAAAGTATTCAGACATTCATCAGAAATTCATTGAATCAGGTGTTCCAATCACTGCCATGCCCACAGGTGTATAAAATCAATCACCCAGGATCACCTTCATGGAGATGTGCTCTCTGAGGCTCTTACCCTTCTCTGTCTCGCAATCCGATGAAGGAGTTTGGGTTTGGCGGGTGCACGAACAGTATTGTGCCAAATGTAAAGTTTGGGGATTATGGTGTGGGGTTGTTTTGCAGGAGTTGGGCTTAGTTCCAGTGAAAGAAACACTTAATGCTTCAGCATACCAAGACATTTTGGACAATTTCATGCTGTTTCAACTTTGTGGAAACAGTTTGGGGATATCCCCTTGCTGTTCCAACACGACTGCACACCAGTGCACAAAGCAAGGACCATAAAGACATGGATGCGTGAATTTGGTATGGAAAATTTACAGGCCAGTCCAAAGTGAGGTCACCAATGCTGAAGAGCAGAACAAGAACTACCTTGTATAGCTTGACATTTTATGGATTATGTAATCAATCACTAGTGTTTGAATAAGTGGATTATGCAAGAAAGTCCATCCTGTGGTGATAAGAAGTTCTTTTGATCCAATTTTCAGAGTATCTGGTTGCTGGAACACTGATTGTGCTTTGGGTGACACGCTGGGAACACTTCATTATTTCATATCTGTAGACAGATATGATTTATGCACAGGAAACATCAATGAAAACCTTTAATCATTAAGTTCAGTTTCAAAAAGCAATTAAAAGACCAGTCTTCGAATTGTCAGGTGTACAGAGGTTGAATGGTGTTTACTGTGCTCTGTGTTGGATTTAGTTTTGAGCGAAAGCAACCGAGGAATTAATAGAAAGATTGGACTGAGGTTTGCTTTGTAAGTGTGTGTATCTGTGTGCACATCTAAATTCACTGTGCTGCAACCTGGGCATCTAAGTGTGACCGTGGTATTTGACAGCTTTTGTGGAACAGTGTTCATGTTTGTGGGTGTGGGTGTATATCAGGAAGTGTTTAGATCCTTTGAGCTAAAATTTGTTTGGTTTTATTCCTCTCATACACTCAGTTACCTATAACCCTCTCAGGCTCAAATTAAGTTTTTGTTGCTAATGCACAAAAGAATACCTGCAGTGGTACTTCTGAGTAAAAAAACCTCATAAAATATGTATGTGGGGTAATCAGGTTGTTAGCTTTTACTTGTTGCAAATCTGCAACGCCTGCCTTGAGAGGGTAAACAAGAAATCGGAAACACAAATTACCTTGTTTTGTAAGGTTAATAAAAAGGAAAAAAATATATATCAGATTGATTGCAGCCTTTACGCTTTCAGATTTGGGGATTTTCTGCCATCTCTCCAAATCCTCGAAAGCGCTGTCAGATTGGATGGGGACCACCCGTGGACAGCCATTCTGGTCTCTCCAGGGATACTCAATTGGATTCAAGTCATGACTCTGGCGGGGCCTTTTAAGGAGACTGACAGAGTTTTCCCTAAGCTACTCTCACGTTGTCTTGCTTTGAATGTGTTCTTGGCAGGGATGCACAGATAAAATTCTCGACTGATATCTTTACCAGTGTTTAAAATAATACTTAGACTATTAGTCAGTATAACTTTTTGTTTGCATCTTTTTGCATCTCTAGTGCTAAGGTTGATTGTCCCTTTGTAAGGCAAACCTTTAACCCAGCTTTACGTTACACTTGAACCATGACTTCTTTCCTTAGTGTTTAAATGATTGCTAAGTTTAGCTAAGTGGCTAGCTCCAGGAAGAGTCCTGCTTGTTCCAATCTCTCACAAAGCTAGAACTGTGCTGTTGGGAACATTTAATGCAGGAGATTTTTAGCCTCCTCCAGATCTGTGCCTTATCTCTAAACTCTGCGGGCAGTTCTTTCGACCTCATGGGTTGGCCAAAAACACTGCCATGCAAAATCATATTGATTGGACACATAACTCAATCTGAAATCTAATCAAGGTGTAAAATCATCTAAAACATGGGTGGGCATTTTCCCAAGGGCCTACATGAAGAACTGGGACTGTTGTGGAGGTCAAGAAACTGGGGAGGCCAGTCCAAAACTGATGGGAGTCGCATTGTTTGTTTTTTATCCAGGTATGCTGTTACTGCATTGACAGTGTGTTTGGGATCATTGTCATGCTGAAAAATTAAGCTTTTGCTGATCAGATAATTTTCAAATAGTATTGCATAGAGGATTAAAATCTTATGCTACTTTTCTGCTTTCATAATTCCATCAATTTTGAAAAGATCACTGACCGACATGCATTCCAAGCCATGACAGAGCCTCCACCGTGTTTTACAAACGGCTGTAGACACTTACTATTGTAACTGTCTTCTGACCTCCCTCATACATTTTGATGATGATCTGAATCAAAAATCTGGAGTCATCATTTTGTCAGATCTGTTTACACTGATTTTCAGTTCTTGTGCAATTTGGCGTACCTCAGGCTTTTCTATTCAATTCAATTCAATTCAATTTTATTTATATAGCGCCAAATCACAACAAATGTCGCCTCAAGGCGCTTCATAGATACAGAGAAAAGCCCAACAATCATATGACCCCCTATGAGCAAGCACTTTGGCGACAGTGGGAAGGAAAAACTCCCTTTTAACAGGAAGAAACCTCCGGCAGAACCAGGCTCAGGGAGGGGCGGCCATCTGCTGCGACCGGTTGGGTTGAGAGAAGGAAGACAGGATAAAGACATGCTGTGGAAGAGAGACAGAGATTAATAACAGATACGATTCAATACAGAGAGGTCTGTTAATACATAGTGAGTGAGATAGGTGACTGGAAAGGAAAAACTCAATGCATCATGGGAATCCCCCGGCAGCCTACATCTATTGCAGCATAACTAAGGGAGGATTCAGGGTCACCTGGTCCAGCCCTAACTATATGCTTTAGCAAAAAGGAAGGTTTTAAGCCTAATCTTAAAAGTAGAGATAGTGTCTGTCTCCTGAATCCAAACTGGAAGCTGGTTCCACAGAAGAGGGGCCTGAAAACTGAAGGCTCTCCCTCCCATTCTACTTTTAAATACTCTAGGAACAACAAGTAGGCCTGCAGAGCGAGAGCGAAGTGCTCTAATAGGGTAATATGGTACTACAAGGTCATTAAGATAAGATGGGGCCTGATTATTTAAGACCTTGTATGTGAGGAGCAGGATTTTGAATTCAATTCTGGATTTAACAGGAAGCCAATGAAGGGAAGCCAAAACAGGAGAAATATGCTCTCTCTTTCTAGTCCCTGTCAGTACTCTTGCTGCAGCATTTTGGATTAACTGAAGGCTTTTCAGTGAGTTTTTTGGATATCCTGATAATAATGAATTGCAGTAGTCTAGCCTGGAAGTAATAAATGCATGAACTAGTTTTTCAGCGTCACTCTGAGACAGGATATTTCTAATTTTAGAGATGTTGCGCAAATGGAAGAACGCAGTCTTACATATTTGTTTAATATGTGCGTTGAAGGACATATCCTGGTCAAAAATGACTCCAAGGTTCCTCACAGTGTTACTGGAGGCCAAGGTAATGCCATCCAGAGTAGGAATCTGGTTAGATACCATATTTCTAAGCTTTTCAGCGCCGAGTACAATGACCTCAGTTTTATCTGAGTTAAGAAGCAGAAAGTTAGTGGCCATCCAAGTCTTTATGTCTTTAAGACATTCCTGCAGTTTAACTAATTGGTGTGTGTTATCTGGCTTCATGGACAGATAGAGCTGGGTGTCATCTGCATAGCAGTGAAAATGTATGCTATGTCTTCTAATGATGCTGCCTAGGGGAAGCATGTATAATGTAAACAGAATTGGTCCTAGCACCGAACCCTGTGGAACTCCATAATTAACCTCAGTGTGTGAAGAGGACTCTCCATTTACATGCACAAATTGGAGTCTATTAGATAGATATGATACAAACCACTGCAGTGCAATACCTGTAATACCTACAGCATGTTCTAATCGCTCTAATAGAATATTATGGTCAACAGTATCGAATGCTGCACTAAGGTCAAGAAGGACAAGCACAGAGATGAGTCCACTGTCAGAGGCCATAAGAAGATCATTTGTAACCTTCAATAAAGCTGTTTCTGTGCTGTGATGAACTCTGAAACCTGACTGAAACTCTTCAAATAAACCATTCCTCTGCAGATGATCTGTTAGCTGTTTGACAACTACTCTTTCAAGGATTTTTGATATGAAAGGAAGGTTGGAGATTGGCCTATAATTAGCTAAGACTGCTGGGTCTAGAGATGGCTTTTTGAGTAAAGGTTTAACTGCAGCCACCTTGAAGGCCTGTGGTACATAGCCGATTATTAGAGATAGGTTGATCATATATAAGATCGAAGAATTAATCAATGGCAGGACTTCTTTGAGCAGTTTTGTAGGAATGGGGTCTAAAAGACACGTTGATGGTTTGGAGGAAGTAATTATTGAAGTTAACTCAGAAAGATCGATTGGAAAAAAAAGAGTCTAACTTAACATCAATGGAACTAAGAGTAGCTGTAGATAATATTAGATCTGTGGAATGATTATTGGTAATTTTTTCTCTAATGATAAAAATTTTATTTGTGAAGAAGTTCATGAAGTCATCACTAGTTAACGTTAAAGGGATGGTTGGCTCAACAGAGCTCTGACTTTTTGTCAGCCTGGCTACAGTGCTGAAGAGAAACCTGGGGTTGTTCTTATTTTCTTCAATCAGTGATGAGTAGTAAGCTGTTCTGGCTTTGCGGAGGGCTTTCTTATAAAGCAACAAACTATTTCTCCAGGCTAAATGATGATCCTCTAAATTTGTGACACGCCATTTCCTCTCCAGATTACGAGTCATCTGCTTTAGGGTACGTGTTTGAGAATTATACCACGGGGTCAGGTACTTCTGATTAGAGACCTTAGTTTTCACTGGAGCTACAGTATCCAGAGTCGTACGTAGTGAGGAGGTGAAATTATTAACAAGATAATCGACCTCTGTTGGGGTAGCGTTCAGATAGCTGCTCTGCTCTATGTTGGTACAGGGCATTGACGATGATAACAGTGGCTGGATTATATTCTTAAACTTAGTTACAGCGCTTTCAGAAAGACATCTACTTTGATAAAGTCCACTCTCCACTGCTGCGTAATCAATTATTGTAAATGTAAATGTTATCAAGAAATGATCAGACAGGAGAGGGTTTTCAGGAAACACTGTTAAATGTTCAGTTTCTATGCCATATGTTAAAACAAGATCTAGAGTGTGATTAAAGTGGTGGGTGGGTTCTTTTACATTTTGAGAGAAACCAATTGAGTCTAACAACAGATTAAATGCCATGTTGAGGCTGTCATTTTTAGCATCTACATGGATGTTAAAATCACCCACAATAATTATTTTATCTGAGCTCAGAACTAAATTAGATATAAAGTCTGAGAAATCAGACAGAAACTCTGTGTAAGGCCCAGGTGGACGATAGATGAAAACAAGTAAGACTGGTTTCTGAGTTTCACAATGTTGGACAATGTTAAGCATCAGGCTTTCAAATGAATTAAAAGTCTGTCTTGGTCTTTCATTAATTAATAGACTGGTGTGAAAAATTGCTGCCACACCGCCCCCTCGACCTGTGCTTCGAGATTTCTGGTAGTTAGAATGACTCGGGGGTGTTGATTCATTTAAACTAACATAATCATCCTGCTGCAACCAGGTTTCTGTAAGGCAGAGTAAATCAATTTGTTGATCAATTATTAAGTCATGTACTAACAGAGACTTGGAGGAGAGAGACCTAATATTTAATAATCCACATTTCACTGTTTTACTCTTTGGTTCAGATGTGGATACTGTATTGTTCTTTCTTTGTGATTGTTTAAGTTGTTTGTTGCTGGTTTTTAGTTTGTTTTTTGTCTTTTTGGAAGCAGACACAGTCTCTATGGAGATGGGTTTTTGGGGGGGGTAGCAGGAGGAGAGAAGCTGCAGAGAGGCGTGTAAGACTGCAACTCTGCTTCCTGGTCCCAACTCTGGATAGTCATGTTTTGAGGGGTTTAATAAATTTGTCGATATTTCTAGAAATGAGAGCTGCTCCATCCAAAGTGGGATGGATGCCATCTCTCCTAACAAGACCAGGTTTCCTCCAGAAGGTTTGCCAATTATCTATGAAGCCCACATCGTTTCTGGGACACCACTCAGACAGCCAGCAATTTAAGGAGAACATGCGGCTAAACATGTCACTCCTGGTCTGATTGGGGAGGGGACCAGAGAAAACTACAGAGTCCGACATTGTTTTGGCAAAGTTACACACCGATTCAATATTGATTTTAGTGACCTCCGATTGGCGTAACCGGGTGTCATTACTGCCGACGTGAATTATGATTTATTGAATTTACGTTTACCCTTAGCCAGCAGTTTTAAATTTCCTTCAATGTCGCCTGCTCTGGCCCCTGGAAGACAATTGACTATGGTTGCCGGTGTCTCTAGCTTCACATGTCTGAGAACAGAATCACCAATTACCAGAGTTTGACCCCCGGCGGGTGTGTCACCGAGTGGGGAAAAACGGTTAGACACATGAACGGGTTGGTGGTGTACCTGGGGCTTCTGTTTAGGACTACGCTTCCTCCTCACCGTTACCCAGCCTTTCCCCAGCTGCTTGGGGTCTGCCGGGGAACAGCTAGCGGGGCCTACGCTATCTTCGGCTGCACCAGCTACAGGGGCCTGGCTAGCTAAGGGTGAGAGCAGGGTGCAAAGCCGAGTCTCCAATTCAGTAATCCTGGCCTCCAGAGCTGCAAATATGCTACATTTGTTACAGATATCATTACTGCTAAAGGAGGCCGAGGAGTAACTAAACATCTGACACAATGAGCAAGAAAGTGCAGAAGGGACAGGTGAAGTAGCCATGGTGCTAACGGGTCGGCTACGAGCTAAGCTAGCGAAACAGTACAGAGACAGTGAGTGAATACTATAAATTAGGTAGTGAGTACACAGAAAGTGTGCTTCGGATGAAGCACGTGAAGATTATACTGTGAAAAAAGAATGTATTTAAAAGTTGTTAATTAAACTGCTAAGCAAATAAGCTACTCAGAAACACCACTGTGTTTGAGCAGGAACAGGAAGCGATACTATACCACAGAGCGAGCGAGTGAACACCAAGTGGTGTTTTCTCCCTGTTTCCCTTTTTTAAGGATGGCTTCCTGACAGCCACTCGTCCTCTGAAACCATATCTGATGAGGCTTTAGCAAACATAAGCATCTTTCATGTCCTATGTCAGTTTTTCCCCTCCTATTTCTTAAAGACATGACTTTTCGATACTGTTTATCTGCTGGAGATGGATTTTTTTGTTTTTATTGTTTTTTATCAGGCCTGCATCTTCTTCTTTTTACTCATTTTTGATTGATTCGACGAAAGCAACCAAGTGTCTAAAGATACGATTAAAAATGACTTTTTGGAGAATTTTCTTTATTATGTATGGACTCAGCACTGGATCATCCCTTGAGTTACGCACCTTTTCTGTACTTTCTATTGTTAAGCGACTTAACAAACAGAAAAACACACAGAAATATTGCTCATGATCAGTTTAGAAGAAAGTCATATGAAAGTCTGGCTCCTTCGAATCAAAATACAAAGAAATGAGGGGTCACTCAAGACTTTTCTACAGTCTTACACTAATGAGATATTTTTGATGTTAGTTTTCAAATATACTTAAAAGATCAAAGATATTAATATCTTACATAAACAAAATAATTAAAAAATGACTATATTACAATTGAAAATGCTTAACTCTCTGACGTCTAAGTTATCACTGGTGACAACCATATTCTGTGCAATTAGAATATGCAAAAAACTAAATTCAAACAAACAAATAAAACAAAACATATTTTCCTTTCTCCACAATGTATTGATTAGGATTACTAATAATAGAGACCTCTTACAGTTATTATTGGTTACATAGGTTATTTTAAGCCTTTGTATATGAACATTAATAAATTGTTCATTTTTAAAATGTAGGTGCAAGCTGTTGTTCTAGTGTTATAAATAAACTCGGATACTTTAAAAATGCACTTTTCAGGTTTTCATCGTATCGTAACATCTATCTCACCATTTCTCTTAATCATACCAAGCGAGGAGTTTTTTGTGCCAGCCCAAGTCTGTGTTTCCTTGAAAATAAATCCCTCTGCTCATATCTATAGGTAGCTATCCTTCCAAGTAATGTGATTTCCCTTGTCACTCATTCTTGACATTTTCGTGACTCCTCTTCTCTCTAGCCCTTCAGCTCCTCTTCCGTTTTCTCATTTTCAGCCTCTGGTGTCAGGGTCAGTCTTTCAGTCCATCCGTCTTGGAGGGTCTGGAGGTAGATGGACAAGGTGACGGTCAATGTTAAACCAATGGGAGTTTAAAAGACTGTGAGGAGAGAAATGTATAGGACCACCAGTGATTGAAAGCTTTGAAGGGATGGGGGACAGGGTCAGCAGAAACAGGGCTGGATGAAGGAAGATAGGGAAAAGAGAAAATTTAACTTTAATTTGAGATAGTACGCTGTAGATCTCCAGCGTTGTACATGATGGGATCACGGCTCCGACCTCGCTGATCCCCACATATGACAACACTGAGCTTAATGCGGCACAGAGTGGTGATTCGAAAACCTTCCCTGTCTAGAGGAGGGCAGACGCAGGAGGGTGATGGAATAGAGAAGTAGCTTTTGAAATGCTATATGAACAGTAGTAACAGCGGCAATAACAACACTCTTTTCACATTTTACCTTCTCCTAACAGGAAGATCGTGGGTCTAGGTGAAATGTCTGACATGGATCTAGCCTACAAAAAATACACTATATTGCCTAAAGTATTCACACACCCATCCAAATCATTGGATTCAGATGTTCCAAATACTTCACAGGTGTATAAATTCCACTGCAGCCACTGCAGCCACTGCAGCCACTGCTGCCACTGCTGCCACTGCAGTCACTGCTGCCACTGCTGTCACTGCTGCCACTGCTGCCACTGCAGCCACTGCTGCCACTGCTGCCACTGCAGTCACTGCTACCACTGCTGTCACTGCTGCCATTGCTGCCACTGCTGCCACTGGACTCTAGGGCAGTGGCGTGTCCTCTGGAGTGACATTTGGGGCTGGCCACTTCCTGTTCCAACATGACTGCACACCAGGGCACAAAGCAAGGTCCATAAAGACATGGATGAGCAAGTTTGTTGTGGAAGAACCTGACTGGCCTGCACAGAGTCCTGACATCAACCTGACAGAACACCTTCGAATTAGAGCAGCGACTGCGAGCCGGGCCTTGTCGTCCAACATAAGTGTCTGACCTCACAAATGTGTTTCTGGAAGAATGGTAAAAAATTCCCATAAACACACTGCTAAACCTTGTGGAACGCCAACCCAGAACTGTTATAGCTGCAAAGGGTGGGCCAACGTCATATAAAATCTATGGATTAAGATAGCAATGCCACCTTAAGTTCATATACGTGTGCAGGCGAGGGAATACTTTTTGCAGTATAGTGTAGTTGCTAGTGTGGTAGTCCACAGTGGGTCCACTTTTTGCATTGGTCCACTGCATATTTATACTAAGCTTTGCCAGAGTGGGATTTATAAAATCGTATGCAAATTAAATATAACAGCTGCACAAATGTCACTCTGCTTTTATAAATGTGAAATGAACTGACAAAATCACTATACACATAAGTTAAGAGCTCTGCTGCAGAGTAGTAGTGTCCATAGATATTTTAATCGGTGCTTTTTGCATGCTAAACAGATCTGTTTGGTAAAATCTAGCACACTTGATTTGCGTGTTGATTCTAGTCTAGAACCCTACAGTGCACAGCTGGTTTTCCTCCCAATTTTGTGCTGTTTCTTTGAGAGTGGCAAGAATTCTGTAGAGTTTGACTGTCAGACATAATCATTTAGTTGTTATGACGAAAGTTAGATACCACAGGGTTGATTTATTCCCATCCCCTGATCTGTTACTTTTTGAGGTTCAGGTCATTTGTCCTTGTTTCCACTCTGCCCTTCTCCCTCGCACTCTGTATCTTTATTGCTCTCATTCCATATTCAGTGCAGCCATTCAGGTCAGTTCTAATTACTGGGTTCCAATTGGAACTGGCTTTTCAATTTTTGACGCTGCAGTGGTGGAAATTCCAAGGTGCCAGTTCCAGCTTTCCCTCCAGTCTGCTGCTCAGCGCCCTCCTAGTATGACTTAATATGCCTGATACATTCACCTCACTGCGCCAACGCTTTGCAATGCAGTGTGACTGTGTGAGTGGGAGCGAGAGAAAGAACGATGACGCTATTACTATAAGTCACTACAAGGCCAAATAGCATGTGTAGTGGGTGTTTACACAGCAAGCATTTGAATACTTTTGTGTGTGTGTGTGTGTGTGTGTGTGTTTTGATACGTGTACAGGTGAGAGAGCGAGAGAGAGAGCTAGAGAGAGAGAGGTAGAGAAAGTGCATGTATACGAAGAGAGAGAGAAAGAGGAAGAGGAAGAGGCATCTCTGGAAAGGATGGGAGTGGCACAGAGAGCCCGGTCTACTCTCTTCTGTCTTTCTTTGGGTCCGCAGTGCAGGAGAAGAGAAGATTAAAGTGAAGACGCAGCTTTTGAAGTTGGGCACTGTAGAAGAAGCAGCTACAGACAAGCATAGACACACATGCTCACACAGAAACACACACTCAGAGCTCTCCTTCCTTAAAGTGAGGGAATATCAATGCTACTCAGACTGCCTTTGATTTAAACTTGACGTTATGTGATCTCGCATGACGTTTTAACATTCTCTCGACTAAACACCACCACCAACAACAACAACCGGGGCCAAAATTAAATCCCATCAGCTATTTAAATGAGAACAAGGTGATAAAGAAGGAATCTCATTAAGTCCTGACTGTTGCTGTTGTGGCCTGAGTCCACTTAGATACGCCAGGAGTGCCTAAAGCCCGCTCACTATCAAAGACAGGGGCTGGAAATTACAGCTGTAAATGTTTGCAGTGATGGCAAATAACAGGATTAATCTGCCATTTTCAACACACAGACACCGGCACACACACTCACTGTGTCCAGAGAAACAGGCCTGAATATGAGCCTAAAGCAGAAATGTCAAGAGGTAATTGTAGGAGTAATACTGAGACTGGTGAAATGTCAGACTAACCTTCCTATTAGTGTGCAGGGTCCGACCTACACCCTAATGCCATTCATTAGAGGCATATGGATGCTACCTAAACCATTGGTAAACAATGATCATTGACCACTTCGTGCTAATGACTGTGTGCCTGCTTTAGCAAGCATTACACATCTCAGTGTGCCTCGCAAACAGACGGATGTTTGTTCAGCAATGCCTATGCACATTTCTGTGTCTGTGTTTTTTTTTGCTGCATCAACTTTCAGCTTTTAAATCCACATTTATGGACATCGACATGTGCTAAGCAGTCATGAAGAGTGATTACGCTTATACAGTCACTGAGATCGCAGTCAAGTGCCTGGAGTGACAAATTCCTAATAATATTACTGATAATAAAGAAGAGCTGCCTTTACAAAGTGATGTCTGTGTGCATGCATATGTATGTGTGTGTGTGTGTGTGTGTGTGTGTGTGTGTGTGTGTCTGTGTGTGTGTGTGTGTGTGTGTGTGTGTCGTAAAGGGAGGAACTTGGGAAACACACGTCTCATAAAGTCAATATATTGGATTTTAATGTACTTGTCAAGTCAAATGGTTTCCCATTTGAAATTCTCCTGAGGCTGCAAGCGCACTCTATAGCTACTTTTTACATGACCCCAAATTCCCTTTGGTTGCAGGGGGGAAAAGTACCGATAGCCTCTCTTCTCTGATGACTTCATCCTTTTGCGTCATCCACTTCTTTTTTTCTTCTCCTACTTAATCAGGGAACCTAAATTTATTAAATCTGCCAACATTATTCACACATCGGTTTAATCTGCTAAGTGCTCTAATGCTATTTCATTGTTTCAATTCTTATTTCTATGTCCAATAGTTTAGGGACTACAGAGCCACTTAAAAAGTTGAGCTGGATATACCAACTTTATAAGAATTTGCACCACTCCCATTTCTAAAGTAACTTCTTGCAGTAAACTCTAGCATGGCAATGAAAGTATTCTCCCCATATACTATCAATGTGAAATGTCTGTGAAAGAGTTTAGAAGATTCAGATTCAAAGATTCAGAAGAGTCACTTTTTGTTACCTCTTTTAAAAATGTTTAACCTGTATGGCCCATTTCTAACACTTTGCAGCTGCTTCTTAAAGTTTTATTTGAATTGATGTCATCCCAGTGTGAAGTCAGTGAACCGAGACACACTGAAGTACATGCGACACGCATGATGCTAACGCAAAGCTAAAATCTAGAAAAATCTTCAGTCTGATTGTTAAACAAATTAAAGTCAAGTGAGTGGTTGCTCATTTAAGTCCAGTTTCCAGCTTTCCTTAATAAAAGAGTGCTCTGTGGCCTGGTAGGTAATGTAAGCTCTTTGTAGCTAACTGAGTAAAAGCTAATGTTAGCTTAGCCTATTCAACCTATTCAAAGAAAGAATTAAACAGATCGGTTTGTCAAAATATTATCTCTTCATACTGAAAAACCTCAAGAAAAAGACACTCTTTTGGGTTTAAACATTGGGAAATTTTATATTGTTTAGGTTTTATGGATTTGGGGTTGTTTTTTAGCTAGCTATAACTATTCATTGAAAAACTATTTGTAAGTATATGAAAGACAGAGTTATTCCAACTACAGGAAGTAAAAGAAAATAAGTTGTTTAGTTGACCTGTCAAGCTATTTTCAAAATGAAGGTAGGTCAAATTATTCACACTGGTCACACACAGCAAATGCAAGCATATGACATGCAATCCATTTCTTCATGTTTAAATACTCTAAAATAAAAACCCATAAGCACACGCTTCCATCAGCAATGCTCCAAAGCTTGCTGTCTGTCGCTCTGGGGGGACTTCTGCTTCATACACTGTACACCAAGAGAAAGGCTGCTTGAATTATTGAAGGCCAAAGAAACAGGATGAAGATGGAGAGTGAACAGGGAACTTGTGCGTGAAGGAATGAAACACAAAGGGGATGAGTAGAAATAGACGGAGATAGGAAGTGAGAGGTAGAAGGGGGAAAGCATGAAGACTGATTGGGAAGGAGCAGACAGAACAAAGAAAAGCATGAGAGTGTGGAGATGCCTGAAGAAGCAGAGAAGAGACAGAGGCAGGAGAGTGGTGGAGGTAAGTAGAATGTGTAGTTTTCCCTGTGGCTTGTTTGCCTGCTGATGTAAAGAGGAAATGGCTAGATCAGCGGGCGCTTTTACCTAGTTTAACTAGTTGCGGAAGCATGCGTGCCACACACATAGTATATGGAAGCACATGCCCTTGAGGACAGAAGGAGATGAAGGAAGAGAAAAACAGACACTGTGCACTAATGACCTCTTCATGCTCAAGTTACACTGCTCAATAGAGCTGCAGAGGCTGTTGGGCTTTTTACGCTTTATTGCTCACATCAGTGTTTATGTGTGCAAACTTTGGAGTACATGTGTGCGTATAGTCTGTGCGAGTAGAGGGTATGTGTGTGTGTGGTGTATGTGGCACTCTGTGTGCTATAAACTGGCAAATCTAGTGGGGCTCTGACTTCCCTTGGTGCTGGCTTTGTAGCACCCAGCTGAACATGGCTGCGGATCAATGTTGTGAACAATACACACACACTTGCACTCACACATACACACTTGAGCTTGTTTACGGTTTAAACAGCAGGTGGCACAGATAGCAGCCACTTAATCTGTAACCATTTGGACAAATTAACACGACACTATCTGTCGATCCATCTATCTCTCGGTCTTAATTTTTTGTACAATACTTTTTATACTTTTAATACTTTTTCATACTAAAATAGTCTAGTTTGACAAATATGCAAAGTTATCTTTTTAAATTATGATGTTTTATTAAAGGGGAAAAAAAAGTCATCCAAACCTATTTGACCCTGGTGAAAAAGTAATTGCCCTCTAAGCCTGATGACTGGTTGTGCAAACCTTAGCAGCAGGAACCGCAATCAACCATTTGCAGTAACTGGCAATGAGTCTTTTTAATTTGATGTCTTTTCTTTGCAGAATTGTTTTGATTTGGCCCCACTGGAGTTTTTTTAAGCACAAACAGCCTGTTTTTAGCCAATCAGAGGTGGACTTGCTGGTGTGTTTTGAATCATTGTCCTGCTTCATAATCAAAAGTTTGCTTGAGCATGGCATGAACTGATGGTCAGATCTGTTATTGCAAGTCAAGCTTTGTGTTCTTTTTGGTCAGCAGTGGTTTGAAACTCTCCCATGGATACCATTTTTGCCCAGTCTCTTTCTTATTGTTGAATCATCAACACTGACCTTAACTGAGGCAAGTGAATGGTTTGCTGCAGTCCCAAATAACATTGTAATTGTTTCCAGGCTGATAGATGTCTATTTTGCTTTTTGGGATCTTTTAGCCTACTTCACTTTCTCATACAGGTTTAATTTAAGTGATTTCTTGATTTGACAGGCCTGGCAGTAATCAGGTCAAGGTGTGGTGAACAAAACTGTATTCAGCCTCTAATAAAGTCGGATTAATCAACGCTTTTTCGAAGTTTACAAGAAGGGGTAATTACTTTTTTGCAGAGGGCCAGGCTAGCAGGCACGTGCAGAGGGGGGGGGGGGCTAGAGGGGCTTGAGCACCCGCCCCTTTCCTGATGGGTGCCCAAAGTGCCCTTTTGTTGAGGCAACTTTTTAAAAACATTTTTTTCTTTTTTTATGTGTGTGTGCGTGCGGAGTCCTGTCTGTGCCCCTCAACAATAATATTTAACTATTAATCACAGTTTTGCTAAATAAAAGGATCTGCATTGCATCAGTCACATGATCACATTTAACCAATGATCGCCCTTGACGGCAGAACGCGCTGGTTACGAGCCGGGAACGAGCTCACAAAGAGCACGCGCATTTTTTGCGGTCCGGAGCTGTAGGAGAAACACAAATTAACTCAGAGACACAGACTGATGCGACAAAACCAGTAAGCAGGTGTACAGCGTACACTGTAGTGTATAGCACACAGGAGTATTAGCTTATTACAGACACGTTGGTAAGTTGAAACAAACGAGCGTGCTGTGTGTGCAACAGCGTGACATTATCTGTCCTTTTATTAACTGCACAAGTAGTGCTGGTCATAGCTGCTGGCTACCTGGCTGTCATGGGTCTGTAGCACTGTCACCGTTTTAGGGAACATATTTAGTTTTAAAGTATTTAGAACATATTTAGTTTTAAAGTAAGTTTCCGGGCTTTTCCTGCCTTTCTGGAGGGATTATATTTCACTAAAAAACGATCTAATATGCATGTCCACATAATTATGCATTATTATAATTATAATATATTAAAAAACACGCGCTGTATTTTAAAGAACATACATTAAGAAGCAGATTATATTAGATTTATATTTTAAATAAGACAAAATTTGGATTTCACAGCAGTAAAATGATTGTATCTCTACAGTTGTGTAATGTAATACACAACTGTATTACAGTTGTGTACACAATACACATACATGTAATAATAAAATGTAATAAGCTTTGCTCCTGCACAGAGTGGATAGTGAAACAAATGGAATCATCATAATGACATTATTTCATATTTATTACTTCCCCCTCCTCATCGCTTTATTATTGTAGCTCTAGTAATAAATAATAATGTAAGGATTCTGGAGCACGGTGGCACGGTGGTTAGCACTGTTGCCGCACAGCAAAAAGGTGCTGAGTTCAATTCCAACATCAGGCCGGGGTCTTTCTGTGTGGAGTTTGCATGTTATTTTGTGTGGGTTCCCTCCGGGTACTCCGGCTTCCTCCCACCGTCCAAAGACATGCAGCTTGTGGGGATAGGTTAATTGGATAATCCAAATTGCCACTAGGTGTGAATGTGCGAGTGAATGTGAGTGCGAATGGTTGTCTGTCTCTGTTCGTTGGCCCTGCGACAGACTGGCGACCTGTCCAGGGGGTACCCCGCCTCTCGCCCTATGACAGCTGGGATAGGCTCCAGCGCCCCCCGCGACCCTGAAAAGGAGAAGCGGAAGCGAATGGATGGATGGATGGATGGATTCTGGATCAGCACCATGATGCCCATAGTATATCCAGTATTCTGAAGAAGGTCTAAAATGTCACTGTGTGTGCGTGCATGTGTGTGTTTTATTTATATGGATTTTTTTTAATTATTACTCATGATATAACAATGTCCAGACATGGCTGGTAAGGACATGAGGAGGAAACAGTAGAGCTGTGTGAGGCTACTAAAGGCAGGGCTATAACATTTTTCTGTCATCATTTTATTATAGATTAAGTGCAAGAGTTGTTAGGTGTGGATAATAAGATTATAGTTTATTGCAATAGCAAGTTGTGCCTTGTTCTCACATAGACAGCAAGTGGAGAGTGATATATGAAATGATGGGATGGATGGAAGAAGAGAAGCAAAGAGTGATTCACAGACAGAGCCTAATTTATTTCTAACAGTTTTTTGTTGCCTTATGGTTCCAAGCGCTGTCACCAATCTTTGCATTTTGTTATTATCTCATGATACTTGTTTAATCAGCTACCATCTCTCCTATGGACTTTTTACTGTCTACAGTCTCAGATCAACACAGCCCTGCCCTTCCCATATTAGATTCTTGATGAATGTGTGTTGTTGTTATTCAGCCTGGTTCAATGTGCCCCTTTTTAACTTTGAGCACCCGCCCCATTAAACCTCTCTGCACGGCCCTGCAGGCTAGGTTTGGATAAATGAAATTATCATAAACAGCATTGCGTTGGCTTGTTTACTTACATTATCTTCATTTGATGTTAAAAAAAACTTGATGATTTGAAACATTTAAGTGTGACAAACATGCAAAAAATAGTAAGAAAAGGGGGCAAGGAATGCGGGAAAAGACCTTTTTACGGCACTGTAGCTGAACTGCAGTTTTTGAACCATCTTTTTTTTTTTTTTGAGGCTAGGCAGTACCATAAGGTGTGCCACATCAAGTGCTGTTTCAAGGTCTGTACCAATGCAGGTTTACTAACTATACTCTGTGAATGAATAGCACCTGTTTTGTGGCTGATATGGTTTAAACTCCATGCACTTATTATTGTAAAGTACCACATGGATATTTCTGGACTTGCTCAGTAATAGTTAAAATGGAATGGCTTTTAAGAAACTTTACACATATTTCATGATCTATTAATTATGTTAATTATTGTTTATAACAGACATACGACAGGGTAGCAAACACATTAGAGGGTTACCTAGGCAACCGGCGCTGGAATGTCTGAAAGCGACCAACCGTCAGCTTCAAAGTATCATACATGAGTGAAGCGCTCCCTGTGTGGAGGCAGCTTTAGTAGCTACTGTTACCTGTGTTGACATCTACCCATAAATTAATCTGTTTAGATTAAATTTAAGCTTTAATCTAAACAGATGAGAACAAAAACACTTGTTATCATAGTAGAAATTTGCTATGGTTTGAGCATTTCAACATGGGAATCACAGGGTCTTGCTCCCTTTTTTGAGACAAGCTGAAGTGGCCGTTTGAGGAACAGCAGGTTTGACTATTGGCTTGATTTTTTGGCCCCATGGGTTGCCACTTGACTAAAAGACATGACAGTACCAATGCCACTGTTTGATTGACAAGTGCCAAAACACCACAACAACCGCTGCTACTTAAAAAAAAAGGAAAAGAAACTGCATTGTTGGATATACCACTAGAAGGGAGTACTTGATTATCTGGCTATTATTTACTGCTCAGTTCCTGAGCACACTGTAATCACCCTCACCTTACTGATTAAAGTTGAAGTGTGGGAAAGTTTTCTGGCAGGTAATTTCTCTATGACTGACAACGTTGCCCTCTCATTGTGAAGGCTGTCAGCGGGCAACACATTTACTGCCGGCCAGCTGCAATGATGCACACACACAGAAAACACTGCCTGGGCTGCCTTTCAATCCATGCTGTGGCACCACTGGCCAACACAGCAGAATTACTTTCAAAGCAGGGTGTGTGTGTGTATGCGCACACATTGATAGATGTAAAGTGTTTACTGGCAAGGCATTCTCCTCCCACATCTGCAGATCACTCATCCTCTGGGAGGCCTCCCCTGCTTTCATCAGGCCACATGGAAAAGTGGGAAATAATTAAGGGGGGGGGGGGGGGGGGACATTGTGAAGTGGAAAAGTATAGATGAGGTAGGAAGTACAGTGGCACATGAAAGAGGAGGAGAGTGAGGAGATGGTGAACGATCGAGCTTTAGCGAAAGTCAGGAAAGCGAGCGAGGCATGTGGCGGTGAGGGCTCTACCGGTCACCATAGCAACCCTTTAAAGGCCGATCCCCAATGCAATTAGAGAGGCTTTGAGGCAGCAAGTCTGAAAATAATAATAAAAATAATGGCAAGAAAGAACAGGCAGATTTAAGGAAAACAACCCAGCTGCATGAATGAAAACCAGCTATTATGTGTCCGAGTGCGTCAGTAATTGCGCGAGCTAAATGCGGGGAAGGTGTCCATTCTTCTTCGCTAGTTGTGGGAATTTAATAATGAGGATGGAAATGGCAAGGCATGTGTATGGGTTTGATCGCGCAGGCATCTTTGATGGAGAGAAAGGACACAACTCTATGGGCTATTTTTTTCCCCCCAATAGCCCAGGCCACAAACTCCAAAATCAAAAGTAAACTTACACATGTTGGCAACACCTTGATGAGAGAAGACAGAAGAAAGAGGGAGAGAGAGGCAGCTGAGGTTTAATTCACAGCAGGCACAGGCTTAGGCTCAGGCCACCAAGGTGATATTATCAATGAAATTAAATCTTCAGAACTTGGAAGTATTATTGCTGGCAATCCTCTCCAGACCTGTCAAAGCCCATTAAACACAAAAGAGCACAACATATCCGGGGCACAATGTGTTTTTTTTTTCTTTTGTGAACACAAGCTCATTTATCATCCTTGCATAAGAGCATTGTTGTTCATAAACCGTGCATATGCAGCTTTTCCTATGCATAAAATTTATCGACTTATATTTGTTTTTGAAAACCGGTGTGCCTCTCCTGATCTGGCAAATTCCCAGATGTGAATTGGTTTGCATGTAGACAAGCTGTTTCCTACGTTTCAGCTAGAAAACCCCTACCGCTGCTGTTCACCATCCTGTTAACTGGAAGTCTGCATTTGTCTTTTTAGACTTAAAACAGTGCAGTCACTTTCTCTCAGAGCAAAGCGTATCAATGATGTTATTTTATCTTGTTTCTCCGGTCCGGTATCGCTTAGCTGATGTGCTAAGCGATATTGATATCCAGCATATCAACCAGTGGCACGTAGGGTAAAACATCTTGATTAAAAGTGAACAATTTTGCTTAGTAATTTAAAGTATATATGAAAAAAGTAATGTAAAAGCAGTTTATGTCTGAATTACAGAATATTGTCAGTTTAACAGATTGGTGGTTATTGCTTATTTCAGTACTTAATGATTTCAGTTCTTTGGCAGTTATTACAGCTTTGAGTCTTCTTTGGATAAGTCTCTACAGGTTTTTTAAAACCAAGATTAGGGCACTTTATCCCATTCTTTCTGGCACATCCTTTTAAGCTCCACTGCATGGAAAGCGCCAGCTTCAGGTCTCTCCACAGATGATGTATGAGGATTAAGCGCAACCTTTGGCTGAGTCACTCAAGGACTCACCTCCTGCATTGTAGAGGCTGTATGCTTAATAGGTGAAAAGTCAGCTGATATCTTCAAGGTATTTGGCTGCATTTATCTGATCCCCGTCTCTGCTGCTGAGAAGCACCCCCATAACACAATGCAGCCGCCACCACCAAACTTCACCACAGGGATAGAATTAGTCAGGTGATGAGCAGTGCTTGGTGTTCCCTAGATATGGTGCTTGGAGTTCTTCCCAGAGAGTTATGGATTTGTTTAATTAACAAGAGCATCTGTTTCTTTCTGCTGACGACTTTTAAATGCCATTAGGCGAACCCTATGCATACTCTGCTTTTTAATCAAGAGTCTTTTCCGTGCTTTAGAATGCAGGACGATCGATGAAATGCTGCTGGGATGGTCAGCCAGGTGACCAGAACCTGAAGCTCTTTTAGAATGACTGTCATGTTCTTGGTCACCTTTGTCCAAGCTTCAGTTTAGCCACTCAGCCAGCTTTATTGTGGTTTTGAACTGTTTACATTTCACATTTATAGAAACCTCTGTATGCCTGGAGATACTCAACTTTATAGAAACGGTTCATACCCTTGACCTTATCTGTGGCCATCACAACAGTAGATGGTGCATGTAACGGCCACCTAGTGGTCTCCTAGTAAAGACTTAAAAGCTATCTTAGACTTGTGAAATATTTGTATAGGCAGGTTTCTTGTCTTTCATGTCTTTCAGTTCAGATTGCCAAAAATAGACAAGTTTTGAACATAATTCAAGAGTGATGCCGGGACTAAATGTGAATGAAAATGGATTTTTGTCATGATCGGATACTGAGTGCATTTTTTAGGGGTAAAATGACAATTTCATCCTTTTAAGGTGAACCTTACATCAGCATAAAGAGCGAAGTGCTATCCCCTAATGTGTGATTCAGCTCCTCTGTTAAAGCAGTCTTTTCAGAGTAGTTCTGCCATCTGTTAGATGCAGTCAGATGACTCAAGTCTACCCTTATCTGTCTCTGCACATGTACAACATGACATGAACCAGAACAACAACAACAACAAAAAAAAACCCCACAACCACACCTTTTAGATGGATGAACCTTTCTGACGTAAAACTGGCTTTGTAGGCAATAATGGTAAAAATGTCTCAATATAAAAGGCACTGGAAATGTTCTGGATGAGACGCAGGATCTGCTGCCTGTGCGTGCGGTGACTCAACAGCAACTTTTTTCGTATTGGAAATACGAAGAGAAGCAGTGAAAGGATTTTTCATTGCCCATCCATGACAAATTGTGTTGGGGTCCTACTGAGTGTTTATATTGTAGCATTTGCATTTCTCTGCCCGTTCCTACAACCCCCAAAGAGAATCGATTTCTTGCGCTCGCTGCCCTTTCACGTCTGTCATTTTCACATTCTCTCCTATTCCATACTTATTTCTCCTGGTTTCTCCCATTTTGTGCTCTTTCTTCTCTTTGTACTTTCTTAAAGCCAGGATCTTTATAATTCTTCCCTCTCTTTATTTATTTATTTATTTATTTATTTATTTATTTATTTATTTTTGTCTTTCATTTCCTTCACTCTTTCCCCCACCCTTTGCTCCCCGTGGCTCTCTTGTCATGCCCGCTCGTTTTATTGCTTCTTGCAGTATCTCGAAGCCCATAGCAAGGCTTTTCTTCCCGGTTCCTTCCTGCACGATTTGGTGCCGGTTTCATCTTTGGCCACCTTTTTCTCCAACCTCTTTCCCTGTCTCGTGTGTTTACACCCTCCATCTGCCTGATGACTCGATCGTCTCCTTTCAGTCTCCGTGTTTGTCTTTCTCCACATCTTTTTTTTTTAAAATTTCTTATTTCCTACCACTTCTCTCTGTTTGCACCTCCACCGCCAAGTGTTATCCCTTCCTCCTCTTCTCCGTCTGTCTCTGTGTACTGGGTCCTGTCCTCAGCCCACAGCTTAGTTTACAAATGGATTTTCTCTCCAAAGAAACACATAACCATCTCCAGACGTCTTTATTTAACCAGCAACAGCAAATTTATAGCTGTCATTTTTGCAGATTATTACTGGCGGGGTGACACCACATTGCAAACATATAGTATATGCGCGTGTTTTACTGCATTTTATTGCATTACCATGTTTCTCATCAGCAGTCATTCATATCCTAAGTAATCAATGTGGTTCAGGGACATTTGTACCATTTTTTTTATACACAAGAGCATCACTGCAGTGACCCCTCTCTTAATCTTCCTCTAAATCCTCTGCCCAGATCCAAATATTTATGTGAAAGAGAACCCGGTTGAGCCTCTTTGTTATTAATGATACATTAGCTTTCATGTAGCATAAAATGAAAGTTTATTGTTCAGTGTGGGCTCGCACCTGACCCCCACCCCCATGCAATATTGGATAGGTTAGCTCAAGTGGTTAAGACTTTTCAAAACTGCCCTTTTGCGATGAATTATTTAGCATTTTCACAGTGGAAGAGTTCAGTAAAGGTTCAGGTCTGTCACACCTCGCCCGTATTTCTACTAAAAAAAAAAGAAAGTTGTATCACTGCCGTGAACTTTAATCACAACACAATTTGACCTGACATTTCTCACAAGCAACACAGGAAGGTACATTAAAAACCTTTTTCAAAGTAATGAAATTAGAGAGGCGACCTATTTTCTTTCTTTCTCTCTTTCTTTCTTTCTTTCTTTCTTTCTTTCCATACACAGTGTAAATTTCCATGATTGTAAAGCAGTGGTGCATAGATGAACCAACCCACTGACAAGCAATGAAGTAATTCAATGATTGATATAGAAATCAGATGCTCAGCAACATCTTGAACAACTAAAGAGTCTTTCCAGAATATCTGAATGAATTTTCAAAGATTTGGCCACCAAAAAATGTTCCAGCTTGCTTTTCTCTTCAGTGTGAGTGGCTCATTACACATCTGTTTAATGCTTTTCACGTGTGAAGAATATTCTGGTACCAATTTGTGGTTTGTTGCCAATTGTGAAGAGAAGATGGGCATGCTGTGGAGATAATTGAAATATCAAGACTTTGGCATGCTCTTGTGTATAATTATATGTGGAAAAAGTGGTTATTTGAGTTACTCTTGCCTTCCTATCAGCTGGCTATTGTACTCTACTCTCTGACATCAACAATGCACAGCTGCTCACTGGATATTTTCTGTCTTTCTGTACAGTAGTAACCCTAGAGGTGGCCGTGTGGGAAAATCCCAGAAGATCAACAGTTTCTGAAACACTTCTGGGACCAGCAACCAAGCCATGTTCAAACTCACTTAAAACGCCTTTCTTCCTCATTCTGATGATCGGTTTGAACATAAGGAATTCTTCTTGACCATTTTTGCATTCCCGAATAAATTATTAATGTAAAAATATTAATGAGCAGTTGAACCTGTTGTACCTAATGAAGTGGCTGGAGAGTGAATATCTGCATGTCTCTGATACACAATTGTAAGAGCTGCCCTGTAGGCTGTGACTGTCCCCTGCATTCTTCTGCTGTTGTGTCATCATAAGAAGCAGGTCACAAAGGCCACAAAGATTTTGAGGTTTGTGACACTTTCCACCCCGATACAGCTTCTCAATAGGATTCGAGAATGAGGCATACAGTGAATGAAACTCCATCAGCATTCTTGGAGTAGCCCCAAACCATTTAGCGATGACAATACTATAGTGGAAGCTGACATTTCCCAGACAATGATAAAACTCAGAAAACCTGTGTCAGTCACAGGGATAAGATTTTTGTAAAGGTTGTCCAGGGTTTAGATTTCCACCATGCTACCCTAGCATATTATGGTCAAATCTTCTGACTTGTGCCAGTTTGACATATATAAATATGAAATATTCCCTAGAGTGTCGGTAGGAAGTGCATCAACAAAAAGCACATAAGATATACAATATAACGTTTGGGCTGTTCTACAACTACTGCAAATATATAGACTGTAGTAAAAGGAAAATATATTGCACTACCAATATATAGTTGATAATGTGTGTAGTGATAAGCGTCCAAAAACACTTTACTTTCAAATCCTCACAAAGATCTTCCTTCACTCTGTCACATTTCCTCTCAAATGGTGCTTTGTAGGCTCGCTGCATTATCACCTTGTGACTTTTCAGCACTCACTCCAAACTGCAGTAAATCAATCTTAATTTTATAGTACTGTTTGTGATGATCATGTTGCAGATATCTTGTTACTGCTGGAGCCTACAGAATTCTCTTCTGCCACCACCGTTGTTGCGTATCCCTAAACAAAAATAACACAAAGACAATAAAGAGTTGCAGCTGAATGATTACGTACATACCCGTTTTACCTGTGTGGATGATTGATAATGCTGAAATGGCTTTGTCTTTGACTGTACCTGGAGACCACACTCTGCCAACATCAGGTCATGTTTGATTATATGGTCCACAAGTACAGAAATTGCCAATATATTTGTGTGTGTGTGTGTGTGTGTGTGTGTGTGTGTAGGTGTGTGTGTGTGTGTGTGCAAATAAAGCTTGTGCAGATTGTGCAGATCGCCTTGCAGCCTCTAAATGAATAATCGGGTAACACATGCTGATAAATGATCAGGGTTCACAGCTTGTGAACTGTGGCGGTGAAAAATTAGCATCATTCAGCTAGCTTACATAGCATTAGCTAGGGGATCATATGGTAGCTCAGATATTTCCAGACATAGAGGTGGAGACTTACAAACTGGTGCTTTGCTCTACGGTACTTAATACCAGCTATGAAATTCCAGGTCTCTATGCCCCTGCATGTGCTAGCTATACATCCCAGGAGTCTTTGTCACAGTCTTCCACCCTTCACTGTGGTTCAACACTACACAGAGGGAAAAGACGTGAGCTTTTGGTGCTTTAGAAGTTAATCATTTATCCATTTGAATTCTCAAGGACGCAGATCACAACAACTGCAAAGTATGGCTCCTTGGAAGCAAAATACAGTTAAATGACGGGTGGCTGAAGATTTTTGCACCGCAATATATTTTGAAGAGTAAAATTACGTGTAACTCCTGTATTCAGTCTCACTTGCTGCAAAAATATTGTTTAAATTAAACTGGAACGTTTCAGTCCTTACATTTAACATTTTTGCCAAATGTGTTGAGAGACTTTCAAGTAGTTAGTCAGCAGAGAGTAATCGAACCTATTTGATCACAGAGTTGTTTAAACTCCATACATCATTTTTTTCTAAAATATTTGAAAATTGTGACAAAACTGTCATTTTAGACCAGAGCAAAGCAACTGAGAAAAACTGTGAATGTTAAAGGGTTTAAGGTTAGGATTAAATGGATGTTTGAAAAGTAGTGGTAAGGTCAAAGGTTACAGTGATGAAACCATGACTTTGTGTTTTTGTGTGCTTCTGCAGTTTATTTAGATTTCTCTCAAGGTTAACAGCGCCAATAATCTCTCACCTTCTTACCTCAACATTTTGCATGGCAGTGATTTAATGAGCTTCGCCGACAAAGTTCTATTTAAAGAATGTTGTTGTGGGTTATTTTAATGCATTTCCCCAAACGTGTCTTCCAAAATGCATGAGTTTGTTTTCCACTTGATATACTTGATATATTTGATTGTTGCTCCATCTCTAGTATGCGCACAGTGCAATGCATATTAATACAGAAAACCAAATGTATAATTCAAAAGGAATATTTTCAAAGCTCTGAGACCTGGAGCCATAAACTTGCACCATGGATTTTTGATGTCGGGGTTGGGTTATCCATTCTGAGTGTACAGTATCTGTGAAAGTGCAATGTATACAAAACGTAGAGGGCTGAATTCTTACGTGGTGCAGCATCCACAAGTCCATGCAATCTGCATATCATTATGATTATTACTAAACAACACCTGCGCGGCTCGTGATTATTACATACTGCGTACATCAGAGGATGGATGACACGCAGGAGATTTACAGCTGAGGAAGCAGAAACCGCACAGAACGTGAGGAAGATGGATGGGGAAGTGTACTGACGGGACCAGGGTGGAACAGAGAGGGGTGGGGTGGAGTGGGGATAAAGATGTTACAATATTTTTGAAGGTGTGGGTGGGATACAGTTTGACAGAACATATAGCAAAGGCTAAACACACACATGTGGCCCAGGCAGGTGCTGTGGTCACAGCCGTAGCCTGAGTGAGAGAAAGAGGCAGTGTGAAAAATTGATGTGCCCTACTTACAGCAGCTGAGCAGAGACAGGAGCAGGAGGCAGGGGAGGCTGAAATGATGTTAGATTTTAGCAATTAAACCGTGTTTGGGTTGTGTTTTTTTTTCCCTTTTTTCTTTTTTTGTGCATTACATCATGCCAATTTGTTCTGGGCGTGGGTGTGCGCCTGTAACTCGTTTAACTAACTCGTAACTCGTGTAACTCGCCACACTGCATGTTCTGCTAACATGCAGTGTGGCTTTGTTCTTCTGTTTTTGTGTTCTTGTTTTTCTTTGTTTTGTCTTTTTTAAAACATGAACATGAGTGTTATTGGTTTTCAAGCTGAATGCTACTCCCCTATTAATTTAACATCCTCAGCTTCAATCTGGCAGAAATACAGAGACTTTCCTCCTTTTGCACACACCGTCCGCTCTGGAGGCCTGGGCCGCGCAGCTCTCATTAGCCCATCTCACGCTCTTCGGCACTGTTTGACCAAGTGAAGCCCTTTATCTGCTGTCCTCCTATTTAAACGAGGTGGGGAGAGTATCTGGTCCCTAAAGGAGTCAGCAGAATGGAAACCGCTGCACGTTAATCAACACACCCGAGCTCCACACAGGAACAACTAAGAAGCTGTGCTGCTTTAGCCCGTTTACTCCAAGGAATAACTTAATGACCGAAAAGGATTTATGAGGGTTTACGCTGCTGGCCACATAGAGTGTTGAGTATTTGAATTTATGCTGCTCTCAGCAGCCTGCTTAATGCACTGTAGTGACCATGACTCACCTGAGGGCTGAGATAACTATTAAAGACAGCTAGCTCACAGCACTAAACTCGGATCTTTTTACTTGTTAGACGGGAATAAACTGCTGGTGCAATTTCAGGTGCTTCAGGCAGACTGCAACACTGGATTTCGCTCGCAGAATACCTGTAAATCAGGCTTTCTTGTTTACATCTCCCAACTTTTATGTTTTTCTTGTCATCCACCACCATTCATGAGTGACAGCATTTGTATTGGATTGACAGGACATCCTGCATCTGTTACCGGTGTCCTAATCTCATAGAGACGGCAGCATTTTATTTTATTTTATTCTTTCTAAAAGTATATACATAACATCGCTGTGGAAGTGCTGTAGCACAGAGAGAGACACACAGACTCAACAATGCATTAAGTCTCAGGTGACAAAGTGGCTCAACCAAAACCTGCCGTCATAGAGAGTGACACATAATGAAAACACAGCGTTGATATAATGGGTAAGCATAGCTGTTTTGATGGAACTATTGTGTGAAATGACACAATACTTCTGCTAAGAGAACATGTTTTGATTATATTATTATTTTTTATGTATTCTTCCCTCCGACAGGCTCACCCATCCAAACAAACAGAATATTAATGATGAAAGTGAATCAAATCTAGAACATCCTACCTATGCCTCCTGCTCCCATCCTCCCGCTGTTCAAGATAGCAAAGGCCACATTTAAAGATTAGCCAGTTTAGCTAGCTTACCAGAGAATGCATGATACAGCTAACATCACTCAGACATCTGGTTTGGATTAACAAGGTCCCCATAAGTATGGAGGTCTTCATCATAAGTGCGGGGTAACGTAGAGCAGGAGACTGACAGATGGAAAATGCAGCATCAGCATTGATGTAGTTTCTGTACTTTTCTGTTGGGGTGACGAGAAAGCAGAGCCTGAAAGTGAAGCATTTGATTTACTGGTCAATGTACATCCCTACCTTTATCTATGGCCACAAGCTCTGTGTAGTGACCAGAACAAGGAGATCACGGATGCAAGCAGTGAAAATGAGCTTCCTCGAAGGGTGTCTGAGCTCTCCGTTTGAGATACAGTGACATCCTTTGTCATTTTGGATGGATTGAGAATAGAGCCACTACTCATCCTTATCGAAAAATGCCAGTTGAGGGGGTTTGGGAATCTGACTGAGATGCCTCGTGATTCTATCTTATGATGGAATATTTTACTTGTCGTTCAGTGGCACACCATGATGGTAAAAGATGGTTCAAGCCTGCTCCTGCTGAAATATGCACAGGCAAAATGCTGAATCCCTACTGGGATTGTGGCCAAAGATTTTGACAGTGGCTGCATGGCTAAAATTAAATGGCACTTATTTGCCAATAAAGGTATTTGAAACTAAGAAATACTTGTTATTGGTCTTCACTGTATCATAAAAACATGTAAAAAAAATCATCTAAATAAAATCTAAATCTGCAAAGTTTATGAAACAAAACATGTGCGAGAGAAAACCAAATGTCTGGTTGAGCAGTTTAAACATAGTCATATGAAAGTCCATCATTTGCAGCAACCTTACAGTTAATTTTATTTGAAGATAGGATTTAAGAGTGATGTAAGTCAATTTAAACGTGTTGTGTTGAGTTAAGCTGTGATGAACATAACACAGATTTCACTTCTTGACCAACAGCTGACTTTAACCTACGAGCAAAGTGAGTCCAAAATAGACAATACTATTGGCTACTGATATGATATAGGAATTTTTCCTTGGGAGGGCATTTTTCCAGCTGGATGGTGAGTTAGCACTCAGTTCAGCAATTGTAATGGTTCAGTAACCATGTCTCCAAATTCCTAGTGCCACCTTTTCTGTGGTGATAAACAGAATGCCTTCTGTTGCTACAGGACCTTTATTCTCTGCCATATGGGAAAAGTTTGTATTGTATATTTTATTATAAGACATTTTAGGCTCATTATGTGAAATTACTACCCAACAAATAAACAGTATTTTCAAAGTGACATTTCTTAGCTCCACGTATATAATTCCAGCACCTGTCGTCCCTTCCTAAAGTCTTTATCAGGATATTATGTTTGTCCATCTGCCTCTCCTTTAAAGCGTCCGTTGAACAGGCCTCGTTTCTCTGAGGATGCAAGACGTGCAGGGTAATTGAAAGGGGGCAAGTCAAGCAGATGGAGATGTGTGTATGTCTGTGTGTGTCTATGTGTGTGTGGTGAAGGGAGCAGTGTCTGGCAGGAGTTAAATGGCTGGATATGTTAACTCCCCAATGAAAGCCAAAAGGAACGCTTGCCAGATCCCACTCTCTCCTGCACACGCACTCACAAGCATGCGCACACCTTGTCACGTGCCTTTCATAATTCCCTTTCCATTTTGCCTGCCATTCATCTGCGTTGAATGCTGGAGGACTGGTGTGTAATTGTTTCGTTCCCCATTTATTCTCCTATCCCACTGGAGTTTCTTGTATGTTCTCTGCATACTACCTGTGATTCTCATTCTCTGTGGCATTCTCCTCTCTCTTTCCTATCTATTTAGTTAGGTATGAGACTATTCCTCATGACTTCAGGGCTTTGCTTATGTTCATGGTTCAGACAGGCACTCGCCACAGTGCTTGCAAGCACAGATTGTCACATTTTAACATCACAGTCAGCATGAATTAAAAATTAATATTCTTTTCATACAAAGAATTTTCTGTGTTCATGAGAGCTTCCAAAAAACATTCAGATTTCTATCGGTTGAGATTTATAGATTTATGCATCAGATTTATAAGCGGTTTAATTGCCTAAATGTAACCAAACAGCAAATGAAAAGCTCAACAGTAAAAATGAACTCGTCCATGTAGGACTGTGAAATGACTTACCATCCTTTGAGTCTTTGGAATAACATCATCTCATGTAGAGACACGAATCAACATGGTGATACAAAAAATAATAAAAACAGTTATGTCTGTGTAAACAAAACAGCAGAAGAGTATATTTGTTTCTACGAACATGAAGACCAGCAGAGGGGTTTATTATGAAGGATATGAGTTTCACAACGGTGCCTTTTTCTATTAAGCTGGGTTTTCTGCTTCAGGCTCTGTGTATGCTCACATAATGTCACTTTGACTCTCCTTCTGCACAAAACGATCCCTATGAGCGTCACCTACTCCAATCAGAGATGACGATAAAATAATGATTTAAAAAATGATTTTAATGATAATAATGTTATTATTAAAAAATATTTAACAGTGAAATGCAACACTGTTGCAAGTCAATGCTGTAGAAAATTGTCAGTATTGATAATTAGTACACAAAGTGGTAAAATAAACATTTTAATTTTAATTTAATTGTGAGTGCGCTTTCAGTGCAGTAAAAGTTACTGTCCCCAATAAATGGCCAATGGACGACTAGTACTTTTGTGGTGCGTTTCTATTCAGTTTGAGCACTCAAAGCCTCATTCACCCATTGATGCACTCATTCATACAAGTCAATGGCTAATCACTTTTAACCTATAACATTCACACACTAACACTCCAGTGGATGCATCCTGGATTTAAGGTATCTTGCCCAAGGATAGGTGCCACAGAGTGATTATTTAATTACTTAATTACCTGAACCATCATCTCAGTGACAATTTGTTTTTTTGCACAGTAAATTTAACCTCAGAATCTTATTCTAGAGAATGAAATAAGTCTGATCAAATTCAATCAAATAAAATAGCTGTGACAAGAAGAACAAAGGGCAACCTTAGTGTAGTGAGCAGGCTGTTAAACTACTGAGCAGTTTAATGTGTTCTTACTGTGCCCCCATTTAAGCACTGTTAACAGTAAGAATTAAGCTTAAGGGAGTCTTTTTTCGAAATCAGAACTTTAATATCTCCAGCAAAAATCTACCAAACTGTGAATTTTGTGTGCTGGTGCATTTCCACTCTCCATCTCTCTTCATCTTTTTGCTCTTTCAATTTTTCCATTGGCATTCTCAGTTAGTGGCAGCTACCGGGCCGAGAGGGAGATGGAAAGATGTTGAGAGAGAGGAAGAAGCGAGAGGGAGAGTCTTGATGTTTTGTTGCTCTTGTGTTCTAAAGGAAGGTTCCTCCTTTATCAACAGGCTGCTGTGCTCACTCATCTGGATTTTTCCTCGACTGTTTACTGCTGGGTGTCAGGGCCCACACAGTTGATGGCGCACACGCACACTTTCATATACGCACATCTTTCTTTTGTGCTTCAGCACGTGCACAAACCGACACTTTTACTCGACAAAAAAGCGCTGTCACCCAAAACAAATATTGACAAATATACCCAGTGGATTTGTGCATTTTTAACAGCTGATTGATTCCACAAAGCATCTCTTTTTTTGGAAAACTAGAGGCCAGTTTTGTTGCCTCAGCATTAATCGAAAATCTAGCTTGAGAACAATTCCAAGGAAACCACTTCATCTCCAATTCTTTGTGAGCTGCTGTCCTCTCCTTGACTGTTCATTTAAGGATTTAAAGGAGCTTCTTCAAGACTCACAGAAAATAATCCAGCATTTCTATAATCCTGCGTGAATGTGCGCACTCGAGCGGCCATTTTCACACGTGCACACACGCGTGCTCACATCACTGTAGCTGCAGACACGCTCACAGACACACACCTGCTGCAGATGCTCGGTGTGTTTCTGATAACCTACCGGAATGGTTTGCCAGTGCTTGTCAATCATTCGCCGTCTTTACTTCGATCTTTGTGTCTCCCCCGTTTGGCAGGATTTGTCACATGTGAACCGAATCTTTGATGGTTTCCGTATTTCTGAAATACTCCTGGATCTTCTGGCCTTTTCATCCCCCTTCTGCTGTTTTCATCTGAGATGAAAATGAATAGACCTGTCAATCAGCCTTAGCTAGCCACCTGGAAGTCATAGGATTTTGTTTGAAATACTTTGTACACCTGTACTTTGTAGTGCAAAATAATGATTACCATCATGAGTGTGTGCCCCCTGAAGGACGGACGGCATGTAAGAGCTAAAAATATATCCTTACATGATAATGGGGTGTCTGTGGCTCAAGAAGTCGAGGAGGGCATCTACAAATCAGAACGTTGGCAGCCTGATCTGGATATTCCAGTCTGCGTGGCATTCTAGGCCTCTCTACTTGTTGATCGGATGTTGGGTGCTTGTTTGAACACATGTTGAATGAAAAATATTGTATAGAGCACTTTGAGAGCTTGGGCAGAATAAAAAATACTAATGGCAGCCAGTGCCTCCTAATAAGGCACCCATGGTATAAATTTGAAAATCCTTTGAAAATAAGTTATCGCATGACCTTGACCTTGAGGTCGAGATCTCTGAGATATAAATTCATCAGAGATTTTTACCAGATGCAGCTATGATATTAATTTGAAAATCCTACTTAGCCTTATTCTAAAGTTATCATTTCGACAAACTTTGGTGTCAACGCCCACCCTTACAACTCAGAGGTGAAAGTACTTTGTAAGAATGTATCCTTTTACTAATGAATACTGTCTTAATAGTCTTACCCAGGTGTAAATTAGCATTAGCTACTTACTTTAAATACATCTAATTCTGTCATTAAGATTATTTCCTTCTGCTGAAATTTGTACAGTCTGTGGTGAGGCAGTTCTGTTCTGGGACCTCCCCATCCTTCCTCACGCATAGATGAAAAGCACACGCCTGGAGGTTTGTTACAAAGCAGCTTGTAGAAGCTTCCATAATGTGCCCTATATCAGCTGAGCCATCGTGGTTTGCCTTCACTCACTCTGCAATCAAATTTTTCAGGCAAATTAAAACCCTGGGACAGTTTCATGAGTGCAACATGTCTACTTATTCTCTTTAGAACAACAAATTTAGTGCATTACTTCAAAAAGCGCATTTGTGGCGTCAGACCCCAACACACGCACACACACACCGTGGTTATGGTGACACACACTTCTTTTATTATAACTGTGGTTTTGGCTTAAACGCACGGGACACAGACACTCCCGCTAAGTAGTCGCTCCGCTCGCTTCCTCGACTGTCACTGAAACATAAGAAAAGTCACAATCAGTCATTCGTCCCAAACACCTGTGCCACCCCTCCTCTGCAGTGGACCAGAGACCACACCCGCGCCACAGCATTACTTTAAATGCATGTACCATTATCCAATTAAAAAGAGAAAAATATAAAAGATTTGTAGCCAAAATGTCCCAAAATCTTTTCCTCTTATTTGATTGTATTTTTCCTAACCGATTTCACTGGCAACTTGGATTCATTCTCCTTACTTAGCTGAAGATGACTTTGCTTTTCTTTCCTCCAACTTGATTGTGAGTGAGGATGAGCCATTTGGAGTCACAACAACTGCTTTTATTTTCTCTCTGTAGATTGGCTGAGCTTCATGGATGGGGCTTGGTGCGCGGATAGCAAAAAGCTCAATATGTTTTAAAGTGACTCCAGAGAACACTGAAGAAAAAACAGGGGCTATGAAAAACCCTCTTTTAAGTCTCTCTTTTGCCACACTGCACAGGAATTAAGGGAGGGAAAGAAAAGTGTGCTGTCTTTTGCTGTCTCATACCTTTTAAGGAGTCTGCAGCTGTAGAGTCAAACAGGACTCCATCTACTGCCTGACAGAAATGCCAGGATGTTAAATCCTGTGTGCGTGACAAACGCTGAAAAATACCCTAGGTCCTCTTAAAAGCAGGTAGTTTGAGTGTCAGAGTTTGGAAGCTTAATTGGCCAATGTGTCAGTAGTGGAACAAGGCGCGAGAGAGGTGCGGACATCTGCAGAGCTCAAGTGCATCACCCTCCAAGGCCTCTCTGATTTACAAGGTGTTAAAGCTAAATGTGCGCTCCATTCTGATAGTCCCTGTGGTCAATTCTGCATCAAAACCCAAGTGTGAAAGGTGCGTGCTGTCCTCGTGTTCTTTTAATGTGTGCCCTGAGTCCTAACCCCTGTACTTTTGGGGTGGGGGGGTGGGGGGTTGGGGGAAGGTCAATTTCTAACTTCAGGATGTTACTGACCAATTAGAAATATGATTATCTGTAAATGTGATGTGGAGTTGGGCAGAACAGTGCTGTGGTGGTTTGCAGTGGTGAAACGCAGTAAGAAGGGCCTGGGTTGGAATCCAGATTTGAATGTAAGGTTGAATGGTTGTCTGTCCTTCTGTGTTAGCCCTGCTGTAGATGCATAAGTAGAAGAGAATGGCTGGATGGATTATTTGGAGTTGCAGCTAGGACTATACACAATTTTTGTAGTTTTGTCTCTGTGGATTTTTTAACCTTTTTGCAATAGCTGTTTAGGAATTACAGCCATTTTCATACACAGTTCCCCATTTTCAGAGGCTCAACATTAATTGGGCAAACTAAAATAATTTTAAATATAAGGATTAGTTTTAACACTTGGATGAAAATCCTTGGCAGTAAATGACTGCCTGGAGTCTAGAGCCCATGGACATCATCAAATACTGTTTCCTCCCTGCTAAGCCTCTAGCTGCTCCTTGTTTGTGTTTCTCTCTTTGCATTTCTGTCTTCAGTAACTGAAAAGCATAATCTGTTTGGTTGCCTTTTGAAACTCTTGGGTTGATTTTGCAGTATGCTTTGGATTATTATGCATTTCACATGTAAAGCACCGTTCGATCGGTTTTGCAGCATTTAGCTGAATATTAGCAGAGTATAGTGTCGTGCATTTCAGAATTAATTTCTGCTGCTTCTGTCAGTAGTCACTTCATCAGGAAACACTACTGATGATAAATATTAAGCACTGCGAGGATCAGACCTTTGGTCTTTAGTGTCACCTGATGCTTGTGGCTGTGGAAGGGTATATCGTGAGCCATGTGCGGAGGAGCGCAAGTGCAGCAAGAGGTCAGCTATGCCATTAATCTTCCACTTGCTTTGCTAAGAGCTTTGGCCATCTCCTTCCATAATTGCATTGAGTATTAGTTACATTGATTCAGGTATCTTGGGTTGGTTGCATTCAAGGGTATGGCACGCTAACATGCAACTTCAGTAAATATCTATACAGCTCAAAACATGCCTGTCAAGTCTTCACATATTGTTGACAGTTATTTTTTAAAATCTTTGAAACCATTTTTAAACTACTTTAACATCTGCTAACTTGGCCAGGTCTTTCTTGTAAAAGAGACTGTGATCTCAGTGGGATTTCCTGGTAAAATAAAGGTAACAGTAATTGCACCTTCTAGTTGTGCACATTGTGAAGCTGGATGGCAACAGTGGAAATGTCCAAACTATATTATTATAAGCCTTTTGTGTGGATGTGCTGATGTTTATTTTGTGTGTGAGCATTTTTGCACAGGCACAAAAGGGTATGAGAGTTCCCTGAAGGAAAGACCTCATTCCAAGGCCGTGGCTGTCGATATTACAGCTACAAATCAGACCTCCCACACCGCTGAGAGCAGCAAATAGTACACACTCCCATGCACAGGCACACTCTCGCAGACTCCATCGAGTACGAGAAAGTTTTATTACCAATCTCTGCCGATACAGCTCCCATGCTACAGTTTAGACTGTGCGAGAGTAGTTTCAGGTCTTTCGCCTTGTACATCTAGTTTGTGCATTATACGCTTATGCATGCATGTGTGTTGATGGCTATGTTTTTGTTTATCCGGCTCAATGTGTGTGGACATTTCTGGGCACATGTGTGTTTTACATGCACTGGTTTGGCCTGTTTGCTCAGTTGGGAAAACAGATTGTGCTCTATCTGGACAGAGATGTGCGATGTAGCAACGGTGGAAATTGCTTATCATTTGACATATTTTGTCTCTGTTGCCATTTGCAGAGCATTTACAGAGGATCGCAAAAACCCATGATGCATTTCTAATGCTTTGTGTGACCTTTTGCTTCAGATTCGAGTGGTTTGACATGCTCATTTCAGTATTACATCACGGATTATCGAGCATATGTGCAAAAACAGTCACATATTCTGTTAAATGTTTAGCGTGGTGTTTGAATTAAAAGAAAACTTCTGAAAAGATTTTCCCTGTTTGTTTACATTATGCTTAAAGGAAATTCAAGCAATGAGCTGTGACTAGTTGGTTAAGACTAATCTTAGTGACATCCCCATCCCACCAGTAGATCACACTGAATTAGCAAAATATCCTCTGACAAGCCTATGTGGCATAGAAGCTAACCATCTGTAATCATTATCCATCTCATGAAGATTTGCCATATCTATGCTTATAGATAGAATAAATAGAGAAATTAGGAAGTAAAAAAAGGGGGGTCATGGGTGGCTGAGGGAGAAAGACCACAGAGACATTTCCAACCTGTTAATGCCAGTAGATGGAGGAGGTGTGAGACAAACTCATATCACAGTTGTGTCCCTCACATGCACTTTCCTCAAAGTTGTGAAGTTGTGAGCTTGGACTCCCAACCTAACCTCAGACATGAGCTTTTCAATGTGAAAACACAAGCAGATGCAAACAAAAAAACTCCTGAATATGTTAATTATTATAGAGAAATAATATCAAAATATTTCATAATAACCTGAATCTTTTTTCTTTTAATAAAGTAATGCTCTAGAAAAATAGAAGTGTTACTTCTTATTTCTAGTAATGCAGTGTTAAACCCAATCCAGATCTAGTTTAGATCTTGGCTTTAGTTACTTGTATGTGTTGTTTATGTGCTAACATAGGTGTGCTACGTGATTTGGTACATGCCACTGATTAATTTATCTGAAGTGTCACTGAACACATCTTTAACAAATAAAGATATTTAGTATTGATGGGTATAATGAAGCTTATGCATCAGTTCAATAAGGAAAATCTGCAGTCACTCATCTGTCTGCTTCCCAGGTGCTGGCAGCTAATCTAAGCTTTACATCACTTCCACTTTCCCACACTGTCAAGCTGACTGTGACATCACAGGTGTAGTCCAATCAGCTTTCTGCTGGTCTTCTTCGGGCAAATCAGACTTCACTCTGCGTACTTTAAATCTTCCTGTGCATTTGTCATTCTTCCTTGCAGTCGCCTTCCTGCAACCCACCTCCTCCCCATCACTGCATCTCATCACTAAGGCTCCATTTAAGCCTCCATCTTAATCTCCACCTCCAGTGTCTAGACTCCAGGGGGTCCTGCCCTAATCCCTATTACCACTCAGATTCTGTTCTGATGTGCTGGGCCATCAGGGTCTAACCGCCAAATACCTCAAATTGAATTCTGTACATCAATAAATAATGTTGTCAGTCTAACCAAACCTGATCTTTAATCATTCACAAACTATCACAAACCTTTCATAATTTAACACTGTTTCAGTTTTTTCAAATTATATTAGTGGCCGCTGTCTTGTTGCAACATTCAGAAAAAACAGAACTCTCAAAACTAAACCACGACTCATCTTCGAGCAAGACATGAAACATTACTCTGAACAAGGCTTTGTTCACAACCTGTTCCACTTTGATTGGGAAAGAATTGATCGCATAGCTGATATGAGATCAGAGGTGCACAAATCCCTCATACCTTTAGATACTAGAAATTCAGCAGGCTCTGATTATTTGGAGTCTCTCTTTTTAAAACTAGCAGATGATAGTACTGCTTCTCCAGTTACTTATCTTTTTAATCTTTCCCTCGATACCAATGAAATTACAACCATATGGAAATGTGTTTTTCCTCATCCTCTGTTAAAAGGCCCCCCTCCAAATTATCTACTCTTCTTAACATCATAGAAACCCTTGTTATTGAACAACCGAAAGAGCTCCCTGTTTGTATAGACGATTTTAATTGACTTTTTGTCAGGTTTCAGGAAAAAATACAGGACAACTACTTTTATCGATTCAGTAGACATCAAACAAAACTGTATAGCCATTCTTTTTACTCTAGCCAAGGAATTTGACATAGTGGATCATCAATTTTTAAAGCAAAGGCTTGTTAATGCAGCAGGATGGTCCAAAAAACAGAAAAGGAGTCCCTCAGGGATTATTTCTAGGACCACTATAAAGTACTTTGTTTTTACATAAAACAATCTCGATCATAATACCATCACAGCAAACTTTCATTTTTATGCTTATTTTATGGTGACATACTGCTCTGTACCTACACATAACTCGGTTCTCTATCAGCTATAATCAACTTTCAATACCATACAATGCCTTTGTAACTGAAGACTTGTTTTGAATACCGACAAAACTAAACCACTGGGGCTCTCAAAGGCATAAACAAAATCTGCTTAGGAACTAATATTTATTTATTTTACACCTCACATCTAGCAAGTCATGAGAAAACTTCAATTGAGACTTTGTTTTTACTTTAGAATCAAGCCTTGTTTCTACCTTAATGTCTGTGCTGAATGATGATTATTTATCAACTCTTTTATATACCAGATTCTGGCTATGATGGAACACTGAGATTTATTACGAACCTTTAATCCCAAAAGGTTGATTCTGTTCATCAGGACGTAGCGTTTTCAGTCTGAGAAACACTTCGTCACTCATCCAAGTGACTTCTTCAGTCTCAGTCTCTCTTTATAAGATTGAGCTGACTGCAGGTTTCCCCAGACTGAAGAAGTCACTTGGATGAGTGACAAAACGTTTATTCCACTGAAAACGCTACATCCAGATGAACAGAATCAACCTTTTGGGATTTACATACCTGGATTATTAAGCATGCATCAAGACACGAACCTTAAAGCTCTTACCCACCACTGTACATGGCTTGCTCGAGTCTGTCATTGCATAGACATAACAATTAATATATTCTTATCTATAAAACTGCTCTTGATCTGCTGCTATCTGGGGAAAATGGTTCAGCAGTGATATCTCGAGGGTAGCCGAGGCAGCTTCTGACTGCCTGTCTACCTGCTGGGAGTGTTTGTTGCCTCATAGAGGCAACATTTGGTGCATCAGCCTTTCACTGAGTAACTCCGAGTAAGTCCAACTGACTACAGCTACATTGATTTTCTTCGTTTGTTAAATAGATTAATGACATTTACCTAGTAACAGCAAAGCATATCTGGATGTTTCAATCTAGTGAAAATTAGGCTCTTTTAAAGGTTATATACTATATCTGAAATTCTCACTGTTTTCATGTTTTACTCTTGGGTGTTAAATCATGTATCTGACTATTAGTTTGCATACTTCAAACATACACTTAAAAAAATTCAGCCAAAAACTACCTCGGCTCTGTCAGTGCGCCCCAGGGTGGCTGTGGCTACAATGTAGCTTGCCATCACCAGTGTGTGAATGTGTGTGTGAATGGGTGGATGACTGGATGTGTAAAGCGTTTTGGGGTCCTTAGGGACTAGTAAAGCACTATACAAATACTGGCCATTTACCATTTACCATATAATGATACTGTGACAATTAACTCCCACATTATGTATCAGCATCATCATCTTGATCTTGAGGGTTTGCCATCTTTTTTTTCTGAAAAATTTAGCGTTAAATGTACAATGAGCAATGGCATCCGATCTGAAATAATTCTATTTAATGTATTTCACATTTGTCTAACATACAATACAATGGGGAGTGTGAGTAACTTCCTGTTGATGCTGGTGAATATTATAAAAAAGGATTTCATCTGTACAGAGTACGGAGTAGATGTTTTGAATTGCTTTGCCTCATTGTTCACTGTTTATTTTTTCTGGTAGAGGTAATTCTAACACAGAAACCAAGCATGCTGCTTTTGTTCGGCATCTCTATTTTAAAACATATGTTTGAATTGAATGTTTTGTACTGCAACCTTGGTGTAGTTGAAACGCGCATATTTCCTTTCCATTGTCAGAGTATTGCAGTTTGTTTGCTGACAGAAGCCTGTGATACTGTTCCTACAGCAGCATGCAATATTTTTTGATGAATATATTATTGCTGTTTATGTGTGTGAGTGAGAGTGAGTCACCCACACAGTAATATCCAAGCCTTAGATCTCTGAATTAATAAATTTACATTAAAAAAAAATCAAAACAAAGTTCTCCAGGAATCAAAAGAAGACATACCCCGAATCGTCACATAGGGAGAAGTCTGCGTCCAGGCAGCTGCTCTGTCAGGCTCCTGCTCCACAATAAAGTGATCCATGGGGAGAGAGCTGGACTTTGGTGGAGCAGCAGTCTTTTTCGAATTGATTTGGCTAAGTGGCCATTTATTGTAATTAGCTAATGAATAGACTGGTTAAATGGGACAGACGCAGGGTTGTTTGACTTAATCCAGTTTGGAAAAGAGTTTACTGGAGAGCAGTTCCCCTGTTGCAATGAATCAAACAATGTGCTTCATTGGTTTTCTGTTATAGAGATACATAGTGCTCACTTTGTCTTAAAATCTGCATTCATAAATCTGGATTTGCAACAGCCTGGAAGCTACAGCTGTTTGCCCAAAGCAGCCAAAGGGTTTGATTATAAGAGATTTTTTTCCCATTAACATGCCTATACTGGGGGAAACTAGCATTTACTGTAAAAAAAAAGAAAGAAGAAGGCTAAGCAAACGTGAACAGATTTCATTATCTATTTACATTCATTACATTATCTGGAATTACCCATCATAACTGCAGAGTACAAGCACTCTTTAAATGATTGTATCTCAGTTACTGTTTGTTCTTGAGAAAAAGTTCAAGTGGTTTCGGAGAAGAATAGACGAGCTTTATGGGGATATCACAGTAGCACAACGCATTCATATTCAACACATTCGCATGGCGCTGCCCTCCGAACGCACAGAGAAAAATCAGCTCTGCCTAGATTTGACCATATGCGTGTCTCTTTACTTTAACTCCTCTACCATTTTGGGCTAGACAGAAAATTAAAATGGTTTCTGAAGGATGAGAATTGTTTTACAGCCAAAGTTACAAAATAAGTCTAAGTAGCAGGTATGATGCTCGGGTGATAAAGGGTTAATGGAAAATGCAAAAGGCATGACAGTCTTCACAGACCCAAATGTTACAATGGCCAATGACATATTTACAGCCTGACACAAAAATGGCTTATTTGGGCTCTATGTCAACACATTTTATATTGTTGGCCATGTAGACTCCACTTTGATCCTAGGTGGACCAATACACTTCAAATTCAGTTTAATTTAGCAGTAAATCACAACTATCAACTCTAGAGCCAAACAGTGTAAGAACTGCAGCATTAATACTGGCGATATCTTAATGTAATATATAAAAAAGATGGATAAAACAGGAACGTTGTGTCATTTTTTTTTGAACAGTTATCTGCAGTTGACCTCTCAGACATGTTTAGTTGGTTTTGGAGCATTTTCAGTGGAGTGGCATGTGAAATGGCTAGCTGTGAAGTACAGCCCATCCAAGAAGTTGGTGCTCCAGTTTTGGTGAGTGAAATTCTGAATTTTTTATTAGCTTGTTACTGAGCACTAATTAGCAGGTGTCTGTATCTGTGGGCTGTAGCAGTAAATAAGATTATAAATTATAATCTTATATTTGACTCAAAAAATAATAAATGGCAGCTGTGAAAATAGCTACAAGCCACTGGGTGACATCAAAGTGGCTACATCTATCTTATAGATGCATTTTAAGATAGCAGCTCTAAGCTGTCAGGTTTAACACCAAACACCTTGACTGGGGGTTGAGGCTGTTGGTCTGGAAATATAACAGGAAGCTGTCATGTAGCAGAGGCTGCTTGAGAAAGGTTTAAAAACACAGCAGGTGTAAAACCCAGACAGACCTCTGTTACTGTTAGCATGAACATTTAGCTAGCTTTTCTCTTTAGGCTGACAGAAGGTATGTGACATCAGAAGCTGGCAACATCTTGTGTGATTTCTTTCAGAAACTGATATTCAGATAACTGAGATCATTTAACGCAAGCCAGACTTTTGAGTTCACCGCTACTTGCTACTGTAAGCAAACGGCCAAGAAAACACAGGTTTGGCAGGGTTTGGGATGAATGATAACGGGACAACATTTATCCTGTGAAAAATCTCCTTCATTAGCACCAGCAAAGCTTCAAAGCTATTTATTAAATTGAAACGTAACACTCAGCTAACATATTTTAATTAGAGGAAATGTTAATATGGCTTAATTTTTCTGATGACAATGCTTGAATTTCCATTTGTATTCGTGGTTAAGACAAAGCACAATTAGGCATTAGTGTAGCAAAGGGCTTCATGAAAGGGAAAGGGAAAAGAAAGGTGAAAATACCGAAGAGAGAGAGAGAGACGGAGAAGCAAAAGCCGAGTGGAGATGCAGACTTAGCAGAGCAGATGGTTTCAGCGTTTTTTGCCCGGGGCGCTCCAAACTCCCAGAAATGACTACAAGGAAAAAGAGAGAGACAGGGAGCGATGATGAGCAGGGACACTAACTACACATCTGCCCTTCCCTTCCTCCAGTGCTTCAGAAGGGCAGAGGGAGTAGACAGAATACTGGAGGAGATTTGACAAGCATCAACAACACTGTGCCGCAGTGTTCACGGCAATCACAGTGGACACATGGCATCCATCATCCCACGATACGTTTAACTAACGCTCTTTGCAGAAAGACGTGATCTGCAACTATCGGCCGCGCTTATGTGTGTTTTGTAGGTGAGGCTGAGTGCTTACAGGAGCATTTTAAATAGGAAATGCAGCAGAGCTTCAGCTTGAGGACCCGTTTGACAGCCAGTAAACTCGATGTCACTTCACCTAAGAAATACAGTGTGGACAAACACAGACACACCTATGCACTGGCTGGCTAAGTGAACGGTGAATGATAGATGAGAGTGGGGCTTTGCGGTGTTGCCATCTGTTCAGACACGAGATAGAAAGAGTTGAGAGCTTGCAGTTCGTTGAGCTTTAAGCCCATCGCAGCATCCAGCTCATCTACTGTATACGCTCCACTGATACCTGGTGTGTGTGTCAGTGTGTGTCTGTGTGTGTGGACCGGAGCCTACTGTAGAGAAGACTCATTGCGTCTTGCTCTGTAGTACTCTTGCTTGATATGGTAATCATTTACAGTATGGTAATATCTGGCAGCATTAGTCCATCATCTCTATGCAGAAGTTGATCTAAAGTCAATTCACTCTGTTTCTTTCTCATTGAAAATCGCTCACCGTCGTACTGCCGCACAATCAATTTTCTCTGACTCTCCCCGGCCTCCTCGTCTACATGTGCATCCTAACTCCCTCTCCGTCTCCATTACACGCCTGCCATTCTCTCTCTTTACACACCAATGGACCCTTTTAGATGCAATTGCTCGTCTCATTTCTACATTTTTACCTCTGAGTTCAGCGCAGGTGAGAGGGAATGGTGGGATTTCGGTCAGGTGTCTCTGTCTGAAAGGGACAGAATTAAAGAAGGGGGAGGGGTTGCTTATAAGAGTGAAAAGTGCGATGAAAGTGCTTTGTGAAAAGCGAAGAGTACGATTTTTTTATTTGGCCCTGAATTGTCCGACGTGTCTGGATCCCCTCGCAGAGATGACTCACGCAATATGACATGATGACACAGTGTGAACAGCCACAGTAAGACCAGCCAGTGAACAATATGACACACAGGCGCAGATGCATAGAAAAACAGCCTCGCGAAGTCAAACACAGCAAAAAGCAACGCTATTTTGAGTGCTCCATTCACTGCTGCAGTGTTTGTGGGTGTGATGCAATCACTCCGTTCGTCACTCCCTCCCCCAACGCTGATGAATGGAAGGTTATCGGAGGCATGTAATACCCGAAAGCCAGCAGACAGCTTTGCCCTTTACAGCAGAGTATCGTAGCTAATTAGAGACTATGAGTATGTCACTGGACTTCAGTGCGTGTCTGTGGCCATCCAGCCATGGCTGCATGAGCCTCTTAAACACAGGAGTGCTTTCGTTCCACTCACCCTTTCAGTGGGACCTTTGAGGTTTTACTGTGAGGCCAGGCTGCCACACAGGGCCTGAGAAATCACAGCTTTATGTTTTGAAAGACGATATTTATTTTTGTGTGTGTGTATTTTCTAATCCTGCTATACCACTCTAACTGACACAAAGACATTTTTGCCCATTTACTTCAGAGTTTGTATCAGCTGCATAGCTGTAAAGCTCAATCAAACTGCTTTTCAAGGAATCACTACTGCAAGGAATTGGCAGATACTTGAATAGTTTTCTCAACGACCAACTAACTGTTCAGCTTCTTATACTGTTGCAACCACCTGTCAAGCTTTCCCTTTGCAAATGGCTTGTAGCCAGTGTGAGTGTGAGATATCAGTCACACGTTGACAGCTGAAAATCTGTAGTCATCTTTGACACATTGAGACCTTAATCTTTAGCGGATGAGTCAGATTGCTAGTTAAACTTGCAGCTGTAACTAGCATATTTTATTGCATCATCTAGTTAAAAACTGGCATGAGTTAGTTTTCATAAGCTGACTAATATTTTTAAAAGAAGAATATTATAATATATAGTATTCCTGCTCCTTTATTTACATGGGGTCACTATAGCAGGTTACTCCGTATGTTACGTTTACCAGAATTTTACACTAGATGCCCTTCCTGACACGACCCCAAAGGGATATGTGTCTCCTCCAATGATCATTCTGGGACTGGTTCATGTTTTTGCAGCTGTTGGATGTGTAAAACGCTGCATTATGGATTACTATACTACAGAGAGAGCGAGGTACACAGGGAGACAGTACGACAACCTGGACACAAAAGGAAAAGACCAAATAATTAAGTAAGCAAAAGAAACAGAAAACTAGATAATTAAACTAGGAAGCACAGAGGGAAATAACACTAAACATCAAAGAACTAGGCATAGAAGAACAAAAGTATAATCACATATTAATCCAGATATAAATAAAGACGCAATATAATATATTCCAAAAAAACCCCAAACACTGGTAGCAGACCCAAGTCCCTAAATAATACAGAGAAACCCCAACAATCAGACAACCTCCCTGCGTAAGCGATTTGGTGACAGTGGGAAGGAAAACCTCCCTTTTAACAGGAAGAAACCTCTGGCAGAACCAGGCTTAGTGAGGGGCAGCTACCAGTTGGGGGTCGTGGCAGATGCACGTTTAGTGAACTGGTGATTCGTAATTGACTGCGGGTGTGAAAGCAAAATAGACAAAACAACTAAAGGTCAAGTGCTTTATATGAGTGTGTATGAAACAGAGAGGTGTTGCTTTGAGTGATCAGTGAAACTATGAAAGCGGTATTTATCAGTGTCACCCCACCTATATAGTTTAGCGGGTTACAGTTCAGGCAGGCCACAAAGTCAAGTTTAGTTACAACCCTGGTAGGTTAGTTGAATGCCCACCCACATCAAATGGTGGGTTAAAAGTACACTTCTGTCCCTCCAATCTCATAAAAGGCACACACAATTTCAGCTTGCCGTACATCCCTGCAACCCACCCTCATCACAACACCAACATTTCATTTCGAGGCAGACTTAATCAGTTGTCTCGTTAATTTCTTTTGACTTTAAGTTCATCGACTGAAATATATGTTCAATTTTTCAAGCTGCAGGCTTTATCAACCATAAAACAGTCTCAGGTGGTGCCGGCTAGGCTGTAAAATCCACCAAATCCAGACATGCTACATTAAGCAAACGACTACAGCATGTGCTACTCATGAACACAACCTTTAACCTGAACAAATTAATGCTGCTAATGATGCATAAGCCTTTTAGTATTTGCTCTTTTTTAAAAAAAAATTTAAATATATTTTTTGCTCTTGGAGTCAGAATGTGCGCACTTCTCTGTAATTCCATTTACATCACCTAACTTATATATTAATCGCTTGAAATCCCCACTGTGTATTACAGGAGGCTGCATATTCGTTACCAAGCCTAATTCAAGGTTGAACAGATGAAAGTACACATGCACAGCACTTTAAACTTGAAAGTGCACCAATACAAAAGCCTGTAACACATTCAAAGTGTTGGAATGTACTTTGTGCTGCGCCCAATTTCACTGGAAGTGCATTCTCTATTTCAGCTTCACCTTTATTGAGTGATATGAGAGCTTTTCCAGCTTTGAGAGTCTCTAGACTCAAAACAAAAGAATCTCTTGCGGCTATATCATTGCATGCTGTTGTGCAGAGGTTCCAGCCAAACGTCTTTTTGTCTTTTGACTGTGCTTCAATATGCTCTAAACACAGGAAACTTTTTGGAGAGATGAAGGCACTAGACTAAACACTAAATGATATAAGCAGTTCAGAGTTGAATCATTTTGAGGTGAACTTCTTAAAGACTGGGCTTAATTGATCCCATTATGCCAGGATTGTATCTAGGCATACAGACATAACTTGAAGCGACAGCCAGGGGCACCTCAAGTCGAGAACCATCTCATTGGATTCCGGTTCATAGTGTCTGATAGCATTCGCAGTTTCCAGCAAATGCTTCCTGGCTAAATGGTAACAATTCCCCTGGAAACAGTGTGATACCACACCCCCAAGTGAGGACTTTGGATGGCATTGTCTCGTTACTTCTCGAGGTAAACAGACCGAGACTGCGGGATATGCTTACCGAAAGTGAGGCAGGTTCTCATCCCGTCGTCCTCCTGCTCTTTAAAGGCTACTGCTGGGAAATTTTGTGTGAAGCCATTTCATCAGGAGCAACTTTGTCTCAGCTTGAAACTTGCACTTGTGAAGTACAGTACAGGAAATCGCTGATGCCAAGCTAGGGAAAAAAATCAAGATAAAAAGGCTGCAGACAAGGATAAGGGAGGGGAGACGGAGTTCACAATCTGGTGAGTCCACAGCGAGCTCTGATCTCTGGCATCAGCTTTTATGGGTATAGATTTAAGAGATGGGACTAGATTAGATGAATGGCGCTCACGCTTGCTGCACTTTAATTCTTCTAGTTCTTCTAGTTCTAATCTTCTAGTTTATTTCAAAAGTCATTTCATGAACCTGTTCTCTGTCTGCAAAATCATATATGCTCAGGCTGACTGCATGCCATAAGCATATTTAACGGATTGTATTTTTTAAGGGTCAAGTATGCACACTCTGTTGGCACTCTGCCCATAACCTCAGGCCAGCAGAGAAGAGAAAATCGGCTGAAAGAAGCAGAAAGTGAAGAGAAGGTTAGCCCAAAGTGTGCAAGACAGAAATGTGGAGAAGTTTCATTTCTTTTTCTTTTTCTTTCTTTTTTTTTTAAACTACTGCCTGGGAAAATGTGTAAGGCGGTACATGCTGTTTTTCTAATCCTCTGCTAACAGCTCACTCTTTCCTCTTCAATAGCTGGTAATAATTTTTTCCTCCTTCATTTAACCTCCATCTTCTGATAAGTGATGAACATCAGAGGCGCGCTGAGTTTAGGCAGTTTCTCTCGCTCTCTTTAGCTCTCCAGCTCTCCTCTCATGTTTTCCCCAAAAAATGAAAAAAAGAAATCAAAAATAACTGAGCTGCAGGCTTTGCTGTTGTGAAGGACAGCAGGGAGATGTAACTCTATTCTAAGTTACGCTCCTGCTGCTAGCGCACTGCATAGCAAATTATGCTTTGTGCAGCTTGTGGAGCTCGCCTCCGATTCAATGAATTAATAAAACTACAAGAACAAAAGGATGCTCTCTTTGCAGCAGGCCTGAAATCATGAGCTCATACTTTATAATCAGTGCTGCTGCTTCAGTGCGTGCATTCTGTATCTGTTTTGGCTGCATTCATGACTGTGCATATGGATATATTCTTGTGTCAAGGGTTCCCACCCATATCCTCGTGCAAAATATATGTCACTTAGTGTTGTGAGTAGACTAGAAGCGAGTGTGTGGGGACGGGTATTTGTGCAAGGCGGCGTCTTGTGTGAAACTCTTTTATAGTAAATGATTGGGGGGGAAACACGGTCATTTTGAAAGTGAACAGCTCTGTAGGAGTTTGACCAGCGCATAAGAAATGCATGAATTTAAAAGAAGCAGCGACATGCTCCCATGCACACTGCGGGGTCTGGATGGAGATCAGGTCTGACAGCTTTCTCTGGCCAAACATACATATTGCATTTGTTTATGTTTTTTGGGGGTGAAATTCAAATTCGTATCCCAAACAGATTTTAAGCGGAACTAAAAACAGACTTTCATGAGCAGTGACTCAAAAACGTAACTGCACAGATACACACAAATACACAAGTGGTGACATGTCAGGCCAACATGAATCGCTGTGAAAATATTGGCCTTCGGCATGTTTATACAGACTGTCAAGTATGAAAAATTGATTAGCAAAATGCCACGTGCTATCATATTGGAAATCTGAGGCGTTTCAGCGTGTGATTAAAGATGAAATGAGTCCGAGGCGCGGGCGACACACGCGTGGAGAGGGAATGAGAAATGCTTTTTTGTGTATGTGTGGCGCGGCGTCTTTGCGTGTGAATGCTTCCCAGTGTGTCAGCACTTTGTTCCCGTGGAGCTGCTGACAGTGTGTGGATGTTCTTGCTCTGTTTAATGAGCAGATCTCGGGATTAACACAGGAAGATAACGAGAAACAGCATTGCGGGGAGAGAGTGAGAGTGCCAAAACAGTTGTTCGATTTTCCAGCGCCCTGCTAGTTTGGCTGCGCGTCACAGTGGCTTGTGTTTCCGTGGTCCAGAAGTCAAGGTGAGCTTATAGATTCGAGTCCAACTCGCTCCCTATACGTGTCGCCCATTTCAGCTGCTTATGGGAAAATCAAACCAACAGAAAAACCACAATTACTACTCATGGTCCACAAACACATACAGAGAAAGCAACAGCAACACTTCTATGTTACTAAGTAACAGGGTAGGAGCCAGCATTGCCGGACGGAGAATGTGCCCTCAGTCAGCTTCTCCATGATAACAGTAGATTATTATAGCTACAGGAAATGAATCAATATGAAATCATCCCCCTTATGGATACAGCCAGTTGTGTTTTCTTATCGAGTTGTCAGGCATCATGAAGGTAACAGGAACTTTTTCCACTAATCTATTCTCCAAAAACTGAGAGGGTTCTAATGCCACGTCCTCATAGCATGAAAACATGAATCCTGTAGCAACTGGGTTTTTTTTTTGTGTGTGTTTTTTAACAAAACACCTCAATTCTTTTTCTTTTTTTTTACCTGCTCCTTGCAGAGCTTTCCCTCGGGTCTTAATGCATTGAGATGGATTCCTTTAGATCACAGCCACGTAGTACAGCGGGAGCCTCACAGAACAAATTCTACTCTAATCCCTGTATTGCTTAGGGGCTACAAGCCAAGCAGTAAGGATGGCATAGCACATTTCCATGGTCCACAGATGAATCTCAGTGGGAGAGAAAAATTAGTTATCTCTCTTTTTACTTTGCTTCTTTTATCTCGGATCTGCCTCTGTGTGAAGCCGTGGTAACTTTCTGTTTTTGCCTTTTTGTGTCATCTAAACTTTACCGCTCGTATGAGTGGACGCAGAGGCATTTAGCTAATGCGCACAGACACTGGCATTTCTTCCTTTCATTATCGCTTGGGTGGCATTTTTCACATCCATCTACTTTTTGCAGTTTCACAACCCCTGTTGTGCATGTTCAAGCATGGGTATAATGTGCAGGCCGGCAAAGTTCAGAAAGAGCCAGGTCATTAAAGGTTCTCTTATTGGCTTTTTTTTTCTAAATCATCAATACACAAACAAATTGCAAAAAAATAAATAAACAAGAATGTCACCAAATCTTTCATTTTGCCTCTACCAGCCTGTGAAACTACACTGTATGTGGTTGCTGGATTGTGGGCTAATGTTACAAACTACCCAGTGGCAACTGGTGACTCAAAAACATGATGATGATGAGAGGAAAACAAACATATTGCTCATGTTATTTCAATAAGGAGAGTTTATGTGAACGAAATCAGTATGATTTATTGAAAAACAGACTTTAGGAATAAGCTTTTAAAAAACAGACTCCGGTGAAGCTACATAGCAGAGGCCAACAATGGAAGTGGGACAGGACCCCTGGAGATTTGGTTGAGGATCTCTAACTGGCCAGGATAAGATGGAAATGTGTTAAGGGGCGGGTCACACACATGCAAAAGTCAGAATGACAGAAGAGCACAGAGATTTAAAGCGTAACAGACGCTGATTTGCTCGCAGAAGAAGGAGATTTTGAGAGTGAGTTTGACAGCGTGGGAAAGCAGAAGCGATGTAAAGAATAGACTAGTAGCCCAAAAACCCGGGAATGAAGGCAGATGAGTGAACACAGATCTTCCTTATTAAACTTGCACAAAGGCTTTATTTAGCTACTTATTATTACATTCTATCATTACAAGCCTCATAGCATTCACATCGTAGTCAGCTTTGGTAATTTGGATAAACTGGCCTTTTAAATAACCCAGAGGGAGAGATATAAACACATATATTTCACTTCTATGAAGCTGGACATTCAACAAGAGTAACAATACCACGAATTATGAATTATCAGGCTGCCTGTTGGCATGTTTTCTTCATTACAATGACACCATAGCTACAGCAAATACTGACTTTGTATTTATTGGAGAGAAAGGGAAAAGCCAAACCAAACAATCAGTAGTTTTGCCTTTAATAAACAGATTAGATTGTTCAAATAAAAAGAACTCGAACAGCTGTCTAACTCAGTCTGAAATCTGCTGCTGGGCAACAGATGATTTAGCTGTAAAACTGTTACTGTGTGACAGCTCAGGTGTCTGAGGTGCTCCTGACTGATCCTGTCGGTGTCATAACTAACTGATCGTTATGAATAATAAATGAAATTGCTACTCTTGTACCACAGGTAAAGCTCATATAATCTGGATTTATTAAAAATGAAGTGTCATGAAGTGTTATGAGTTCTTTGTCATGAAAGAGCGTTAGATTCACTTTACATGCTTAAAGATTATCTTCATAACGGCTGTTAACGGCTGTCCTGATGAATCTGGTATTCTGAAAGCATTTCAGAATTAAAGGCTGTCTGTCTTTTTTGGATGTATAAATATAGAAAAACCCACTCAGTAAACTGTCCGCTCAAATAGAGACATCCTCCATGCTGGTAGCAGCACATTGTCCACACCAGGATACGATGCTAGGTGAGTAAAGCCATGGGTTTAGTCATGACAACTGATGCAGTGAGGACCAAAGCTGTGCCAGTAGGGCAGAGCCCTCCACCTGTTCCAAGTCCATTAGTTTAACTGTTAAACAGGCTGTCAGAAATCCTACATCAGGCTAACTGTTGCATTGGCCAGTCGCTAGATACTGCTTGGTTAAAAACATGAGACTTTAACTACAAAGAACTGTTTATGTGTCTTTGAAAGAGCACATTAAATTGACATTTGTAGCTATGAAAGTGCACTAAATTGATATAGAGGTACATAACTACCATGATGTCACCCGTTTGTGTGACAGATTTATTTTATAAGTTGTACAGAGATTTGGTAATTATTTTCTCTTGTTTCAAAAAGTAGACGAAGACCAAGATACCAGACCAGATAGGGTTAGCTGGCTAGCCTTAGCTTTCCTGCTAGTAGCATATGCTATCTATACTGTTTATAGTACATGCTATTTATAATCATATTGATTTGACCAAACAATAAATGATGTAACCTTACAAAGCAAATGAGTAAAGGTCTAAATAATGGTTGCCTTCATTAGTACTAGCTGACAGGGATACAAGGCAGGGTTGATTTAGCCTGATGTGACTTAGCTCAGCATATTTCAAAGGGTTGGTAGCTTTGGTCACTTTTTAGCCTTGTTGTCATTACAGAAATGCTTCGATATCACAGCATACATGGCACAAAGTAAAAACAAGTTGTTGTTAATAACAACAATTTTCTGGATGTTATTCAACAAATCATTAACAAAAGTCGCCATTCCATCTATTTCGATACTCCTGAGATGGATGGAAATGGATGTGGAAGAAACGGGTAAAGAAAATCTTGAAGAGAAAGCGAAATCTCTTCGTGCGTGTGCTCTGGTCACCCGTGTTGTCATCATCACAGGAAATAAAGTAATCACCTCCCTCTAATGATGCGGTTGCTCATCGCTGGGGGGGCAACCATGGCCCCATGGTGGTCTGATGTTGACAATCACCACACGCGCCTGCAGCAGACATACATCAAGATGCTCATGAGCATGACAGCCAATTAATGAGAGAGATGGGATGGAAGGATGAAGGGGAGAAAAGAACGAGAGTAAGATTCAAATCTGCAACATTCCTCATTGTCAGAACTCTTCGCGCCACTTTGCTCCCATCCGCTAATTAGTGTTTGGTTGTCCCTCACTTTCTCTCTCTCTCTCTCTCTCTGTGTCTCTCTCTCTCTCTGTCTCTCTGCGGGGTTTAGGTCTTTTTGACATTTACCTTGTGATTCTGCTGTTTCCAGCCTTTTTCTTGCTAACCGGTATAATCTGAATATACATGATATATAAATTCATGTATGGTTTCTAATTGGGATTTGTTGTGGTTCTGTGTTACATCAGAGGAAAAACACACTTATCCAGAAACAAGCACAATATGTTGTGTTTATTTTCAATATATACATATGTTTAAAAAATAAAACACAATCCTTGTTTCCATGACTTTATGCTTGCTGCAATTAATGTCCACACAAGTTATGTGTGGACGTGGGCGTATATATGTATGAAGCAAATAGGTGCAGCAGTTACCTAGAGACTGACGAAGCTGCTGTGACAGTGCTGGCCTTTAGCTGAGCACCATGTGATGGAGTATTTTACATCCTCCCCGATACGCCGTATCCATCTCCAAAAGCAATGCATTAACCCAATATGACACCAGGATGTGCGTACCTGGATTCCCCCTTTTTTTCTAATTCCACCTCTGCTTAAAGGTCACCGGATCACTTGTTTTTGCAAAGAAAACTCAGACACACAGTTATGGGCATCCTCCAAATGGCTGTCCCTGAGCAGGAGAGGCACGCGTGCAGCCAGTTTTGATGCTCGTTATACTGTAATTAGACACACAAACCTGTGCGCACAGTGCAAACAGAAATATGCAAATTGCAGCTGTGGCAGCCAGTGCATGACGAGTGTTACGCCCAGCGGTTCCGCTGAAGACAACAACAGGTTGATGACGATTTAAAGATAATCACTTCCTCTCTTCTTTATTTATCTTCCTGTTTTCTACTCTCTTATTTATTGCTCGTTTTAATGAAAAAGATTGAAATATCCAAAAAGGGCGAAAGAGGGAGGAATATGCCCTTACTCTGTTTTAATGCCCTTCCTCTCCATCTTACTCCCGTCTCCCTCGCCTGTAATGGGGCTGTTTGATGATACACTTTTTTTTCTTTTCTTTTTTTTTGGGTGGCGTGTCCTTTTACATGAACAAAATCCATCCATAAGTGCCGTGTGCCTCATCTTTGAACAGCTGCATTTTAAACTCAATTAGCGCCCGGCAGACCCAAACACAAACACACACAGGCACGCACGAGCACAGCAACACCTAATTCGCTCTTGCCACAAATTAGAGTGCAATACACACATGCATGCACACGCACCTGAGTGGTGAGGCTAATTTGCCCGAGCGGACCTGTGTGAAAGGAATAATGAGGCTTTGATGACTTCACTTGAAGAGCCTCGCTCCTCGCTGACATCATCCATGACCCTGGTGTGACCCCTCAGACTTTGCTCTGATTCATTCCCCACCTCACATCACTGCCACCCCCAGAGGAAATAGTCTCTCTCCTGATTGGCTGAAGTTTAGCTGTGCCAGATAGAGTGAAAGGTGGAAAACTACCAAAAGTTCTCAAAGGCTGTGAATTGGATATGATAGAGAAGAGGAAACACTTTTTTTTTTTGTAGCTGCTATTTGGATCCATTGAGAAGAAATCTTAAGCCACTGATGTTTTTCTTTTTTTTTTTATGTGAAATAAAAAATCCAAAGTGCACTCGAAAATTGGCTTGCTCACTGAAAAGTGAGCAGAAGAAGAAAAAAAAGGAAATCTAAATAGAGGAAAGAAGGCTGAAATAAATCAAACGTGATTCTGTGCACATGTCCTTTTTATCCAAGTGTTACAAATGCAGCCAACATCAACATCCCGCTTGTTCTCATGCAACAAGAAACCATTAGCGAAACATGAAAAAGGTTTTTGAAAAAACAAAAAATTCTGAAGAGAGCATCTCTTATGCTGAGAATCGCAGCGGGAGTCGGGCTGCAAAATCTTTCCATGTGAACATTTGAATGGGAGCGCTGGTTTTACCCTTGAGTCAAAGTGACTTCTGAGAGGCGAAAAAGGGCCGCAAGCAAATGAAATCAGTAAAAGCGCCATCATCGAACAAATTTCATCTTTTTAGCCTCGACTGTTGCTTATTGGTGTGAAAACGAGAGCAGTTTAACTTGCAATCGGACAGCGATCAGTAAAATCAATGATTTTAAGCCCCTGAGATTGTTTGAGTGTATAAAGCAAATAATTGAACTGTAAATGGTTAAAGCAGCTGACGCGTGGGTTTCAGCTGTGAGCCAAAAGTCACAAATTTGTCAGTAATTTCTCATCGCAGGGTGCAATTTAATCCTGCTTTGTCAGATGGAGCTGCATGCACAGTGACCTGTGGAGTTGATGCCTTGATGCACTGGAAATAACAGGTTGATGGGATGGCTAATTCAATCTTTACTCACTGGTGACGTTTGGGCATTACAAACTACGTGTTTAGGTTTATGAAAACTGTGTAGTTTTCATAAACTAAAACTCACCTTTCACAACAGTAACCCCGCTCGTTGACATATGTCAAGTTGGGAGGGCTAGATCCCCGTCTCTATTGCCATAACCTTTAACGTAAAGGGCACACACACCAAAGTACACCTTCTCCGTAATAGAGTCACGGCAGCTGCTCTGAGGAAACCGTGCTACTCGACACCCCGGAGACGAGAACTGAATTTGTTGAAGGCTCAGTCGATGAATGCAGTTAGGATTTCCTTTAAAGCTGAAGAGAAAACTGAAGAGAGAGTTCATATTTGTGCACTGTAAAGAGCTTTATGAACTTGACTCACCTCTTTTTTTGTGTCATCCTACTTTTCATTCATTTTCATTTCTAGCTCATTTTTATTTACTTGCGTTAGTTTTTTCTTTTTTTGCCTGTCATCAGTCATCATTTTTATTCTTGCTGTTTTTCCTGTTTCAGGTCATTTCCTCATGTATGATCTTGTTTTAGCCTGTCCTCTTTGGATTTTCAATTTGTTTAGCCTTTCGGTCTGGCCCTTGCTCATTTTGTCTCCCTCACTAACTCCCTTGAAGCGTTTGACCTAAAATTTATTTATTTATTTATTTATTTATTTTAAATTTTTTTGGAGCGGGGGGGGGGGGGGTCAACTATCTTTAAAAACCCTGTGACTGTACCTGTGCAAATACTGAGATTTTCTCTCAGCACGATGCGGTGACGCCCTCTTGCTGTAACCTGTGTATCATATTACCAGTACTCTGTCTGAGGCTAATGGACATGCTATGCTATGTCTTCAGACTTTTTGTTTCGAGGCAAGTAAATAAATTGACACATGCACAATGGAGCAAAACGGCATCATGCATCATTCATTTCTGTAATCAGCACGCTGTCAGTATATTTGTCTAATGATCCATGACGCATTAGCAAGCTTGGAATTGGGTCTCGGGTGAAGGGAAAATGACAAAAAAAAGCATTTACGAATCACACGTGTTTGTGCACATTTTAAAAGAGTTGCAGCAATCAAACGTACACAAACTCTTTTCCCGGTCTGACTGACAATAATGAATATGATTCGGATTGTTTGGGTGCTCTGGGGCATCATTGCCACCGATATACTCTCTAGCAGCGTTGAAATGAATTAATCATAACTTTAGCCATTCCCCAAACTGCTCACTTATGACTGGCAACAACAACAACAACAAAACGGAGGCAATATGGGGCCACTGTACTCAAACGCAAATCTGTTTTCTGGTTGTTTTATTTATTTATTTATTTATTTCAAAGATAGTTGTCTCGGTTTGCTCTGCTGTTACTCGTCTTCCTCTCCTCATGTCCTGTGAGAAATGAACAGTTTTACAGCGATAAATGAAGCGGCCAAGCTTTGGCGAGGAAAGAGGGAGAGAGGAAAGAGAGGTTTAAGATGTGCAAGTGGAAGGTAGTGAGAGGCTAAGAGGAAAGAATGGGAGAGGGTGAAAGATTGATTAAGGAAGTGTGAAGGAAGAAGAAACACTCACTGTATCCACCTGCTGCCAAGGAATCGCCTAATGAGAACTGAGGGATCCTTAAGAGCGAATGGAGAGCGAAGGAGGCACAAAGAGAGAGAGAGCGGTACAAAGGGTATGAAAAATGGTGAGCTGTCAGGTGAGTACTGGAGGGAGAACCGAGCTTTAAGCGTTTTGCCCTGACCACAGAGAATAGGTTTGTGTGAGTGCACCCATAAAGATACAAGACTGTGAAGCATTGCACAGCTGCATCTGCAGCTGCACCACAAGCATATTCAAAAATATTTGCAGTCCATGCGATCCTTAACAGACATACAAAGATGTAACAGTGGTGCACGGTTCACTTGCTTGAAACACTCTAGAGCAAGAAAAACAGACTTTTACCCCATCTTTTACTTCTGCTTCAGCATTTCATTTCCCACGTCTCCTTGCCCTCACCCCTCCTTTTACATTGTTTTCGGCCTTCCCTCGCCATTCTTTTCTCTTCTGCTCACCGACCTCTGATTCATACATACTTTCTTAAAAGCATCACTGATGCCTCTCTCTAATGTGCAGCATGTCCCCGGGCATGCCTTGAGCTGGCACATTCATTTGATTTGTGTATGGTCAGAATATAGTCTCAAATCCATTAAGACAAGAGATGAGGGTACTTTTTAGGATCCAGGTGTTAGTGCGTGCGCCTGCATATTAGAGGAAAATGCAGAAAGATTGCAGTCATGTTGATAAAGTAAGGTATTACACACAAACTGTGTGAAGGCTTTGTTATATATAGAAACATTTGAGCTGCTCTGATTTTTACAGTATCCATCAGCTCTGTATAGAGTTCACTTTTTATTCCAATATGTGCCTTTCTAGTGTCACAGTCACCTAAGAAATACGTTCTAACACTAACAAGGGCTTAACACATTCTCAGATGTTCCATGAACCCTCTGAGGTCAAAGTCATTATCAGCCATGACCTTAACCTTATCCTAATACATTCTAACTCACATCATTTGAAAACTATTCACAATTTCCCGAAAATATAATTGGCCTTTCTCCGAACATTAAGTTCATCACCAGTGACTCCTTAGACATCACTTATCAGTAATCACTCCCAATATGATGCAGACTCTCTGTCAAACTTTGCCCACTAAATATGCCAGAATGTATGCATTATCTATTTTGGTCAATGCTAAGCAGGTACTCAGCTTATAAAGGGGACTTATGTCTGTAATGTCATTGTACTAGGCTTATGTGTATTTTGAAGTGCTTCCATAAAGGGAAGAATGACCTTTTGGGTTAAATGGGACAGAAAAAATAAATCACCTAGCCATAGTGTGTAAGACTGAATGGTTTTCTGTCTCTCTGTCCAGGGTGTACTTTGGCTCTCGCTAGTATAGGCTCCAGCACTGTTACGCTGGAGCCTTTATAAGTGGTTAAGAGGATGGATGGATGATAGTCATAGAAGGTGATGAAAATAGATAGTACTTGCAGCTTGTGTGCATAATAACCCTTTTGTGGATGTTACATTTTCTGCACCCATGAGTATGCAAGTATCCAGTCCATGTGAGGGGAACTTCATTGTTACTGGATGATCACAGGGCATGTGTGTGACATCCTGTTTGTTCAAACTTGGTGGATTTGTCCTTGAGACACACACCAAATGTGTACTTTAAGTGGACTCGGAAATAGTATAAACTATTCTTATTTCTTGTATTTTCTACTGCACTGTGTCTAGCTCTCGGTCATCTCACTCACAGCCTGATAGAACAACTTTTAAACTGTGCATTAATGTATACCTGATTTCTGTTTGTGCAATCTCCATTTTGTGGTTATCACAAAACTTCACGGCGCTGTGGGATAAAGATGATGAATGGCATATACCATATGTAGAAAATAGATAGAACTGTTCAACTTTTTTCCTTCTTTTAAGCCAACAGAAATCCTCTATAGGGTATGTTTTCAGCACTGAAGCCAGTGTTCTGTTAATAGGATCTAATTGGAAATGGCTGGTGTTAAGGAAGTTGCTTGGGTTGTCTGAACTTAATCCTGTGGAAATCCCTAAGAAGTTATTAAAAATCTATGTGCAGTGTCCTAAATGTAGGACACTGATTCGCAAATGGAACTAAGCTTCTAGACTCTTTGGGTTTAGCAGTTGCCCCAAAGTTGAAAATACAGTAATGCAATGGTTTTGACAAAGGCTCCTATGTTAGGGGAAAAAATAGCTTAAATATTTTATAACAGCATATTTGTGTCCATCAGAGCCATCAAGCAGCTGTGACATTGCACTAAAGGGAAGTTTTTCCCTAATGTCATAATATTAGCTTTGCCCGTACTACTCTTTAGAAGGTGAAGATGCTGATTTCATTCTATAGTCAGACATGGGCCACGAGCCTCGGTCCTTAAACATCATATCAAACATGAAGCCACTGGCTGTGTATTGAAGACCTGTTTTCTTAGCTGAAACATTAAACTCACCTGGTTTGCCAACCATTCAATTGAGCCAGTGTGAATTTTTTTTATCTAGCAGGTAGCACTACAAAATCTTGGGCTCGAAATTAGACAAATGAAGAACAAGTGGTGAAAACAGTATAAAAAATAGTTATATACCTCTCTCGTTACTGCAAGAAAGGGAAACTTGTCCAGCTTAGTGTCCTTAACCACGTGTGTGGTGGTTAATTCACTCAGCTTACAAAACGCTGTTAAACTTAAACAAATGGAAAGCCTTATATCACCTATATAATGCTTTTACGCTCTTTACCTGCACCGTCTATAGAAGGTGGTTTATTAGAGCCATTAAAGCAAAGCAGGGCTGCTGTAGATTGTTCTGCAGCTGCTGCTGTCTCTGCAGTCTCTCGTTGCAGTGGCCAGACCAGACCTGTCCTCTGCTGACCCACTATGAACTGGCCGTGCTGCTCAGCCCTGTGGGAAATCCTTGGTGCATGTCTGGCCCTAATTAATGCCCCTGCTGCAGTCTCTTATTAGATGGAGAGATGGAGAGAGCAAGTGAGAGGGAGAAAGAGAAAGGGAGAGAGAGAGGGAGACAATTAAGTATTGATTATATTTGCATAAATAGCTCCAGTTGTTTAAAGCCCGGTATGACCCCACGTGTTAGCACAGCACTCTCTGGGCACGCATTGGGAGCAAAAATAAAGAGATGTAGAGTGAGGGTAAAAAAGAGTTGACCGGAGTCGAGAGAATGCATGGATCTCCTGCAATGCGACACAGCCAAGGCGCTTTAATCGAAGCATCCCAAAGGCTATGCCACTACGTGTTAACTTCGCAATTTGAACCAATTATTGGCCCATTAGCGAGTCCACTGTATTAGGCTGGCAGAAGATAATAATGTTTTTCTGTTGAGTTGGTCATCAATATAATAGCTCGGATAAAACACCTGAGGAGGTGCGCTAGTCACTTTAGTGGTACTCTCTATATCAGCGGTGGCACCTAATAAATGTGGCCTTTGTAATTGAGGGGAAACAGAGTGGAGTGCATGGAGAAAAGAAGAGAAAATAATTGCTGTTCTCCTCGCCCACGTTGCCCTTCTATCTCCCTGCTGCTCGCATCATGCACCCCCCCCCACTCGCGACCCTCAGCGAGGTCACTCCTGGTGACTAATTATTTAGGTGGAAGGACTACAAAAAGTTGTTGTGCAAGTACAAGTGCAGAGTCTGAGAGTGCAAACAGTGCGAGTGTGGATGCGGGTGAGTATATTATATGCCTCTTAAAAGCATGTATGAGGATGTTGACATCTATTATTAAATAGGCTGAAGCCCACTGTGCAGTTTTAGGGGTTATGTAGAGAACAGTTGTTACCAAAGAGAGCATGCTCCAAATGGCTCGTCCAGTTTATGCAGACAGATAAAAGGAAATTGCAAAGTTCACATTAATGTTAGGATTTTTATGCGTTTAGCTTTTTTTTTGTAACTCATGACAATAATAAGTTTTTTGTTTGGTTGGTTTTTTTGTTGTTTTTTGAATTTTCAATCAATCACTGTAATTTCATGCAACTATCCAGATGTTTTAAAACATTAACTGGAAAGTGTAATAAATCAGAATATATCTGAGAAAGTAACAACTCAACATCTTATAAGCATAATAGTGGCAGATGTTGTTTAGCTCCCAACATGTCTGTAACAGTGCCATATGCCATTTTGGCATATGGTTCAATGTGAAATAAAGGAGAAGGTGTAACCTTTGGGTTCCTACAAACACTAAGCTTAATGTCCAGGAATAATCCAGAATGGGCATGATATGATTGTGTGTATGTATTAGGCAGCAAAAACAGTAGCTAAGTACAGTGATCAGCTACAACCATGATGCCACCTGTCTAAATGCATTGCGTGGTTTGTCTTGTTCTGTGAGGCAGCAGCCATTGGGGAGTGCCATGTGTACTGAAAATTAAGCCTTTGGTTGTATATCCACATATATCCCAGGACATTAGTGCTCCTAGCAGAGCGCCGCGTTGTAATGAAATAATCAATGGTATTCACATCACCATCCACTGCCTATAAAGTTCAGGGCCCTGTTGAGTCAGTTACTCAGAACCAGATGCTCGTTTCTGTCGTATCTCCAATCTGTTACATACTTTTATCATTGTTTTTAAAAACACTGAAATATCTTTATATGCTGTTATGTTAATAAAGATCATGTCAGCAGGCTTGTCTCTTGCTGTGTGTAATTTTAATTTGATGTTTGTGCACTTGTGGGACACTATTATAACCTAGTACTATGAATAATTACTGCAGTTTGCGCATCACTCAGTGTTAGATACAAGCATGATCCGACAAAAAACAATTTCTAGTGTAGAATTCCTTTCAAAGCAAATGAATGAATTTGCATTGAATATGTCTGGCAATGTTTTCTTTTGCTGTGAGAGAGCTGACTTGAAGTTTCTCATTTGCGCTCTCCAGTGTATTTATGAATCAAGCAGTTTGTGTTACTGGAAAACGAGAACACAAAGCAGTGTGTGTGTGTGTGTGTGTGTGTTTCTTTCAGCACTGCTAGGAGTTTTACCTGCTACGTGTGCCATGGACGTGCTTGCGTGCGAGAGAGCATATCAGTCTGCGTGTTTGTGCATGAGTTTAACTTCATATTTTGCGTATGACAGTGCCAGCAGGGCTGATCAGTGTCCATGCTGAGGGCTTTGTCACAGCTGACCTATATTAGATGAAAGCAGCTGGATCAGTGGCCTACAGGGACAGCAAAAGAGTTGTGTTCTAATTATCTCTGCAGCTAGCTAGCGACACATCACACCCGCGCACACACCCATGTACAAACACACACACACACACACACACACACACACTTTTTGCAACAAAATCAATGGAGGCTCGTGAGAGCATCTGCCATGCTCTGCTTGACGAGTGACAGCAGCACATCCTCCATGTAGGATTGGCAAAAGTACACTGCCTCCTGTCACACAATGCATGTTAAAACCATTTTGTGATGACTTGGGTCTCTGAATGCAACACTGCATGACACTGCCATTCCACTGAGTAAAATATCATTACCAGGTGATCACAGCGAAAATCATTTCATACTGTTGCCGTGTCCTTTAGGGATTGTTAAAACACATCCAGTGCCTTGTTGATGATTTATCTTATGGATTTAACTGTGTAAATGTTGTGTGCATATTAGCTGCTGTTGCCATGGAGCACCAAAGTAACACATGCCGAGGGTGTGCATTAGCTATAATGAGGCACAGAATAACAGGAAGGGGGGAAGAAAGTCCCAGAGAGGTATTGCTAACAGCTAGCAGTACTCACTGTACTCATGCTAATGCTAATGAATGGGTAATAAAGCATGCCCAACCCTGTGGCATCCTGTAATACCACCACAGTTAGCTTGCTAGCATTTTATGTCACACAGACAAAGCATCCTATTTTCCTGTTCGGCGTGTTATCACACACACAGCTACACACACATGTTCTCCCATCAGGTGACACGGTGTTACTTTGTGTAAGCCTCGGTGTGTTTCTTTTCTGAAGTTCAATGATTTCACAGTTTCTGCTGTTTTTAGGAGGTAATTGGATGCAGCACACACTCAATTAAGCTGTTAGCCTCTGAGTCATCCCCTCCTCTTTCTTTCTCTCGTTATTGTCCGTATCTCTTTTCCATCCCTTTATTTCCATGGCTAATTTCACTCTCTCTGCTGTTATCTCGTTCTCCTCTTGTCATATCCTCCTATCATCCAACCATTCGTGGCTCCGGGGCCTGGCATTCCTAACAGGGGAGCTGAAGTGTTAGTTAGGCAGTCAGGGGAGGCTTCTTGTTTTGGGACCGGCAGGCACATCTTCCACCACATTGCAGGCACTGCCAGGGACTCATTTACAGGTCGGAGCTTATGGGGAGGGGGTGCTTTTCCCATAACGGAGAGAAGGATGTACTGTAGAGAAATGGAACTAAATGCTTCCATCCACATGTGATAAGTCTGGCGCAAATCTGCACGTGAGATTTTTATTTGAGCTTCCCTGATGTTGTTTTTGTCTCTCCCCCTGTCTGCAGAGTGACTGGGACCGAGTTATTTTTCCATCCTTTTCTGCCTATACGCATGGAGCACCATTTCCTGATGAGACTGTGGTAAGTAGAAGGCACAATCACACATGAATGTAACTCCTGCAGCTACACGTCACCTGTACCCACATACGAATTCCACTTCTGTCTTCTGCGTCCTTGAAATCCATCCCTCGGGGATTAACCCACGTCAGTGAAACAGCTCAGAGAAAGTGGGATTTTGAAGCATGCCGCTCACTCTCCTGCATGGCCTGCCTTGTGTTTGATCTCACATTTGAAGCAATATTGACTAAGTCGCGTTTCTGGAGATGTTTGCTGTTGTCGACTGTCATGGCTGAACACTACATACAACAGTTTAAGCTGTCACTACCCTGCGTGGGTTGGTTGAGAAACATCGACATGACAAAGTTGCCATACTGTTGGCCTTGCATTTTGGAAAGAGGCTAATGGCGAGAGGAAAATAGAAACAGTAGATGGAAAGATGTCAAGACAAGTACAGACTGGCACAGTAATAAAGTAAAAAATAGCTGGCATGACTGACCGATCGTGCTGGCCCGAGGATGTACTACTATTCTTAGCTTCAATCTCCTCCTTTTTCTCCATCTCCCCTCACTTTCTCCTCCCTCCTTTCTCTTGATTCGCTCTTGTGACGTCAGCACTCTACAGGATATCTGGTGTCTGGAGGTACCCTGGATCTATCTACTCATTCTCTGTAATTGGCTAAAACCATTCAACGGACTTCCATCTATCTACCTCCCAAACATTTGTCATTTTATTTATTTATCCTCTCTGTTCGCTTGTTTAGCCTTCGTCGCCTCAGCTAATACAGTTACACTCCTCTCTTTTTGTCCATTGTTGGATTTACCATGTTAATGAAATGGTGAAAAGCTTTCACCTAATTACAGCTACAGAGAGGGCCACTTAGAGGCCCACAGTGCCCTGTGTTTGTGCATTTTATCTGATGTAATACAAGGCCAGGATGTGATGGGATGTTCTATATAAGTAAAATTACAGATGCATCACATTGTTGCTGTCAGAACCGGAAACTCTCTGCAACATGCCTAAAATGGCCTATTTCTGTCGCCAAATAGCATTATCATTATTATCATTCCTGTCATTGTCATCAGGGTAAATATATATTCTGACAGATGTTGTGTGCTCTGCATGAAATAACACACATTAAAAAATAATACACAGGTTGGACACCAAAAGTAGTCTTCTCTGCTATGTCTAAGAATACAGATAGACTTCTATGGTCACTGAATGATCATTGTCATGGCATAGCCTCTTACCATAGGGTCTATTCAGGTAATTCAGGAAGTCCTAAGATGGTTAAGATGGTTAGTCAATCAATCATAATCAAGAACACCCATTATAATGATGACTCTCTTTTAATTCTTAGTCTCTGCACAGGCGTTTTTACTTACGTGGTTTAGATTTTAGGAAAGTTGACTCTACCTAAAAATTGATTTAGTCACCTTGACGTCCCCCTTTGGTTTGCTTTCAAATTTTAAAGTGCATTTGATGTCTTGGTTTTCAAAACAACCGTGATGGATCTTCTTATTAAGATCCCAAGGACTTTGATTGATACACTAGTGACTTGTCAAATATATCCACACCTCAGATCATACCCTGTTTATCATCTATCTAGGTGTTTACTTTGTCAGTTACAGTGGGTTCATCATGTAGATTATGTGTGCGCCTGAATTAGTCAACACATGGAGTGGAAATGCTTTATTGCTATACTGTATTGCTACATGGTTTGGCAACCTTTCTGTTAAGCTCAGATCCCAAGTTCAAAATTAAAAGGGCTGGAGAGATAGTTGACGTGCTCCTTTCATTTTCCCATCCAGAGTCAGTGATACAGCAGGGTCTGAAAGTTACTGAGGACAAAAATCTCATCTTTAATAAGTATCAGTTGACGCCGTCAGGAAAAAGCTTTAGGGCACCAAACTGTAAGTTAAATAGGTATAAATTTTATATTGCCAATATCGGCTAATTATTCAATTGTAATTAGGGTAAAAATGTAAATAAGTGTTTGTATGTGTGTTTTATGTTTCCCTCTGTTGTCCAGTTTAAATTTCTCAGAAGTGACCCAATAAAGGCTAATCTAATCTAATCTAATCTAATCTAATCTAATGTAATCTAATCTAATCTAATCTAATCTAATCTAATCTAATCTAATCTAATCTAATCTAATCTATTTCAGTCTAAAAGAGACCAAATAAAGGAACTTTAGGAGTCACCCCCCCTGCTGGTCGTTCAAAGGAATGCAGGTTTGCAGCCCTCGGCACTGACTACACTTTTCAGTATGAGAGGATACTTCCACCTTATAAATTTCTTAAAGTTCTATAAAGTTCCTTTCTGTGGCTTTACTAACACATCCATAACTGTCCTTGGAGTTTTCTTTCAACTTCTGTTGGATTCTCATTCAGGTGCCAACTGACAAAGTGGGGCTGGAATACATTAATAAAGCACAGCATCTGTGCTTTTCCTGCTGGTATAAGTCAAAATATCTACTGCAGAAAAAAGTCAAATTCACACAGTCAAAGTTAAATCGGAGACCATAAAGTACATTTAATAACACCAATTCCATGAATAGATAAGAGCACATTCGCAAAGTAGCATTTGAACGCACTGACAGAGTTTGTGGCCATGTGTAAAATGAATTTTGTGGTGTGAATGAAAAACTTTTTCAAAGTTCTCTTTTTGCGCCAGGGCACTTTTTAGTGGCTGCCTGATGGGAGTAGCTGTAAGGAGTGGTGAAGGAGGTCTACAGGGCCCTTAGTAATGGAAGCTGTGAGGGTCTGAGAGTTGGGTTTAAGTGGTGCTGGTGATTTTGGTTGCATGCTTGATTATTCCTGTGAGCTTTTCTTGATTTTCACTGTGATGAAGTTGCAGCAGGATGCTGTTTCTTGTGCTGTACCCTAGGGACTAGGCTGGCATTCAAGAACAGCTGGAAAAGCTGTTCCACCCCTACAGTTTATATAAAAGATGGATGTAGCCACTGTGATGTCAGCGATTGGTTAGTGAAGTCCCATTATGAGTCCTCGACCTGAGTGTTTTTGGCTTCCACATGTTGGTTTTGGGAAATGGGGAGTGACGAGTAAAGGCTCGACTTGGCTTTGGCAGAAATAAAAAATGCATGCTCATTGGCTACTAACTTGGGGTTGACAATTCATTAACCTTCAGTAGTGGTCAGAAATGGGAGGTTTGGGCATTCCTCTGTGTCAGCTGATGCAAACTCAAAACTTCTTGCATCTTTACTTCTTGTCTTTTAAATTTATGTGCATTTCAGCAGCAGTAATTCTATCAGAGTCACGTCGGGCTTTCCTCCCTTAGTAATGATATGTTTTTGTAATTTGAATGCTATAACTAAGGACTTCCTCTTGACTTTTCACATTAAAAGTCTTGCTGCCTTCCATTTATGGGCATATTTAATGGGCGAAAGTGTTGAGTTTTGCTGGTTATGCCTTGACATCAATTAGAATACAGCTTGTGACTACGTGTTTCACTGACTAGTCCACATGAAGCTTTTAACTGATGACTTGTGAGGAGTATTTTGCAGAGATGAGTCACTTTCCTCCATTTTTCTCCCCCACTCACGTCTCACTTCTTAATGGTTATAGGTGTGTGTGGCTACACAGGCTTTACTGCGTGCGTGTGCCTGTGCGGCTCGTGGATCTGTGCCCAGTCTTCCCGCTGTGAGCATATGGTTTCTGGGAGAGTAACTTCAAACAGCAGCTTTTTGTAGCACTGAAGGACAGCATCTCATTAGGACGTGTGCAGTTTGGTGTGTGTAGCTGCAGACAGAAGCGAGCCTGCATTAGAGCAGGTTATCAATTTAGTTTTTTGATTATCTGCAGTGGAGCTTATCGGAAGGAGATAAGAGAATTAAGGCGAAAATCATTTTCCCTGAGCACTCCTTCATCCTAACATTGTTCCCAGCAACAACATGCGAGAATAAAATCGTCCCATTTTATGTTCTACTTTCTATATTTCTCTCACAGGTGCATTTCTTCCTTTTATGTTCAGATAGGACTCTTTCTGCAGTTTTTGGATTATAAAAGTTTTTTATTATCGCTCTTCTTTATCCAACGTGCACAAGAAAGGGACATTCATCAAAGGCAAAATTTTCCGTTCAATGTTATTCAAGGAAAATAAAATATACAGAACAAAAATAGAGTCTAGTGCAGAGCAATACTGCAAATCTTGGTATCAATCTGATGCCAGGTAAATATTGCAGATACCCATACCAGAGTTTTTAACCTATAAAGGCAGTTTATGTACGAGAGAGCTGCGTGTTATGATTTATGAGCCAAATCATCATTAATTTGCAAATCTTGAACACATGCTAAATCATACCCTTCAGCTTTTCTTTTATTTTGAAACTGGGTGTTTTTGGAGACTGTAATGTAAATGTGCCTGTCTCTAAACATGCTGGGTCATCTTTTCTCATTTAAATGTACTAAAGACTATAAATAAAAGAGACACATTTAATTTCCAAAACAATTATTAATCTAACACAGGTCAGTGGGATACATATTAAACTTTAAGAATAAAAATAAAGCATCGATCAAAAGAATACCAATTCCAGCTTTGGTTTTGATATTATTGATATTTGGATCCAGGTCGAGATAAAAGACAACCAGAACCAGTGGCTGTATTCAGTCCAGAAATCAATGAAAATTATAAACTGAACTATTATTTTCCATGTCTCGATCTATCCATCTTTTTTTGCCTCCTGGTCTCATTCCCACCCTCATCACTCTCTTTATCTCCCGTCGGATGATTTATGGATATCTTTCATCAATGCTAAAAGCAGCGCTCATCTGTTCTGAACTACTGAAGACCTGTATCATAAGACGAAAGAAAAAACGGAGAGACTAGAGTTAAGGGCTTGCAGCCTATGTAATGCGTTTGTCTGCGTGCAAGTGTGTCACAGAAGAAGAAAAAGAGCGATGGAGTCGAGAGACGAGAGGCAAAGGGAGGCAGAGACTGTCTCAGCCGTCACATGATTTAATCAAAGCCATCCATCACATCAGGATAATTAGACAGCAGCATGGATCGCACGGCCAGAGCCCATCAGTTAGAACGCACGTACACACAAACGCGTTCACACCCATCTGTACTTCTATCCAGAAAACAAGAGAGGAGGGACCCGGCACAGTCAGCACTGGATCCATTCAGGACTGTCACAGCAAAAACATGTTGGCACAAAATTTAGACATAATAACTCAGCGACAGACAATGGGGTACGGTTTGAGCGAGTCGTCCTAAGTTGGTGTTCGTCAGTGGGGCTTTCAGTTCTTGATGGCTAATTAATTGCGCAGAATAAATGCTGGCAGTCAGAGAACTCAGCATAAAGCCAGATAATGACCAGAGTTTGCGGCCTGACTGCAGAAACAGTCAACAAAAAAAGTCAGAAAGTGTCATTTATGCCTTAAGACCTGTCTTGCAATGAGAGGAAAAAAACTGAACAAAACTCTGCTTACTCCTAATCTAGCTTTCCATTGTGTTTTAGATTTTATGATCAAATCTGTACACAAAAAAGGTTTAAAGCCGTACTAGTGGGAATTATATGATAACGTGTAATGCAAAGGGACTTGTATTAACTTGTTTTAACAAACCCTCACATATTAATCTCCTGAATCTGTTTCGGACCTATTGCCCTTAACATTATATGCCGTAGTCAAGCCTCTGCACTTTAATCACATAATTTCGAGCAGCAGTGGGTAGCTGTTTTCACTAAATGGGTCTAAAAAAATGAATCTACATTACAAAATATCAGGCAGACTAAACACAGAGGAGCCTTTGGCCTCTTAGAGATGTTTTTTTTTTTTCAGATGGCAGTGAAGACTAAAAGGAAAATACGAACTGGGCCCCAAACAATGCTGAATTGCCCACATCAGCTTCATAAATCACATGGCCTCTAGCCAAAAAAATGCCTCGTGGCTTAAATAATTTCCTCTTTGCTGTGCTTTGATATTTCCTTTTGTTAGTGACTTTTGGTTTGGTTTGATCCATGAAATACATTTCCTGAGCCTTGAAAATAGCCTTTGTGTTGCAAGGCAACATCTGCTGCTTAAATAGTGCTGGCCTCAAGGGTGTTTAAATTGTACCAAGTATAAGTATTGTAGTTGAGAGAGAAAGATTAGTGCTGCTGTTGTTAACTATAACAGCTATTACTATCACTTCAAAAGACTTTTCTTTCATCCTCCAAACATTGCAGTTGAGCTTAAGGTGGATTTGGACTTTGGACTTTTTATTCAAACTTAAAAGAACAAAGCAGAACATGTTTGTCGTAGTATGGTCACACCAAAAAAAAAAAAAAAACATACTTCAAAACTCTCTAGCTAAGCCTCGGTGGTCTTTACTTCCCGTTAAATGCTGCCACATTGATTTTGAACTGTGGACTTACCAAATGTGAATGTACACCTTACAGCCAGTTCACCTTTTTCATGTGACTTAACATCAGTATGGGAAAGGCAAAATGAGGCCTCACACAGTTATTTTTAGCAGTTTTGTTAAGCTGAAGGTCAGACAGTAGTCATATCGGATGGACTTGCGACTGTCCAATCAGGTTTTCGCAACTGCTAGCAAAAGGTAGAGGAAAGCACTGCTTGAAAATAAACTCAAATAAAAAAAATGGATCACCATTAAATGTGCTTATTAGCGCTTACCGTTGCTCTGGTGATGAATCCTTAATCTCCTAATGGCAGCGTTACTGACCCAGTCAAATCAAAACGCTTTCATTCTGGATTTTTGATACAGTTCATCACCATATGGAGCTCTGGCAGAAACATTAAGGCTTTCTGTATGTCTACTGCAAAATCCAAGAACTTGCAGTAGAAATGTATTAAGGGAAGCAGAGTGACCCTAGCTTCTAGGTTGGCAAGCCTCGGTGTACTCTGTAATTTGCCACTGTTAATTTTGAAGCTTGATGTGCCTTCAGTGTAACGCCCCCCCAAAAACCCTAAAGTAAATGAAATCCTGATGGGTTGTTAGTCCTGTGATGGACTGGCGACCTGTACAGAGTGTACCCAGCCTTTCAACCTATGACAGCTGGGATAGGCTCCAGCTCCATCATGATCCTAATTGGATAAGCAGAAGAAAATGGATGGATGGATCTTGATGGCCAATTAAATCTGTTGTTTGATACAATCAGTGGAAATTTGCATGAAGTTTTGAGTGTCTGTGTAACATCTATACATTTATCTATATGGTAATCTGTAGATACAGTCAATGCTATTGGAATCAACTTTCTAGTAATGCCCAAATGTGCATCAGACCAACAGATAAGACTTGGTGCTAATATGATTTCCCACTCACGTCCTTTGTTGCTGATGTGTTGCACCTTCACATCGCCTTTATTAAGCCTTGCTTCCTCCCTGTTTTCTGTCATGCCCTGATATTAAAATAATGTATAAGCGTTCCAATGAAAACTGTTGGAAGTGCTTTCTGTCTTTATGCAGATTGTTTAATGATGCTCTTACTAAAGTGCTTTTTTTACATTTGTTAATTGTTGATTTTAATAAATCAAACACAATAGGAGCACCGATGCCTTAATTCTCCTGTCGAAAGGAAAAAACATAATGATTTTGCCAATTACATGCAAGTCATGTGATAGGTATTGCAACTAGAGATTAGCACTAATCCCTTCAAGATGTATTTTTATTGTCTTAGCTCATAATCAACCAACAATGTGGCTTTAACGCTCTGAGTGATCCTGTTTTAATGGTAATTTTAGGTTTGCATTGATTTGTTGTGGGGGAGTGCAGTGGATTTATGGGCTCTCACAGGAATTTAAAAACAATATAGACTAATTAATGTGTGCTTACTCTAATAAATGCATGCCAGCGCCTGTAGAGTGGTGGCTTATCCTGCATGATGGCAGTAGGCTCTGCTCTTGCTGCGTGCACCGAGAGGTCGTGCCCTTTTTCTTTTTTCTCTCACATATTCTCATTGATCTCGCGACCAAGTTGCAAGAGTGCAGCACTCGGATTAGAGTTTTTCCTCTTGTTCTTTCTACCTCACCCCCCACCAAGCTGCGACAACCCTCATTTTCTCTCTCCCTTGTCTCTTCTCGAGCAAAAAGGCTGCGAAAAAATGAAAAGTATCACATCTTCATTTGCCATTATCACCCTATCTCTTCTTTGGATGCAGCCTTTCACGCTGCATTTCATTTTCGCTTGTGACCGAGTTGTCGGTGCTGGTAATAAGATGGTTTGAGCAGAAAACAGATTATAATTGTCACAGAAACCAGCTCGTAGCAACAAATAGATGCAAGGGGAACAATTGGGGGGTTCTAGCTTTTTCACACAGCTTGTCACATCTGTGTGTCCTCACATGCGCCTTGTGCAAGAGGGACATGAAGACAGGTCCAGCTTGTAGACGCTCACAGTGACCTGTCCTGTGAGTCACTGGTGAAGCAGCATACGCTTGCAATACACAGAGACACATGCAGAGCGTGAATGCTTCGTTGTGTGAGCATCAAGAGACTAAAGTGGGTGTTTTTATTTATCTATCTAAAAGAAGCTGAGGTCTGTTTCATTTCTGATTTTGGTTTTTATCCTCACACGCATAAAACTCACTTGATCACCGGTTTACTCGAGTAAAAGAGTGGGTGGATTCTTGGATATCATTGGCATCGCAGCAGTGAGCAAGTGACTGGATCAACTTATGAGCAACACACACCTCGGCTTTTGAGGGCTTTCTTTAAGCTGAACATAACAGTGTTTAATTTGGGTGTAACTCCTTGTTGCAACCTAGGTTTTAATATTTTTGTGTTTGCCACCACCACAAATGAAAGGCGGAGATGTGATATTGCAGCTGCACAGAAGAAACGTCCCAGAAGTTTCCAGGCAGAAAAAAATAAAGCTGAACAGCAAACTTATCATCTCTTTATCTCTTTTTTATCCGACTCAAATAAGGAGCTAACACGACTCTAAAATAGCTCTCACAAATCTCTGACGAATGTCTGTCTCCTTGGACCATGTTTGCGTTTGAAATTTGAAACGTATGTTAAAATAACATACGTGCTCTGTATCTGGAACAATACAGAGAGTGTGAATGATTGGCCGAGGTTAAAAATGGCACATTGCAGTTATGGTTACCATGGTGAAAGCAGCTTATAGCAGACAAGACCTGTCAAGAGAATGCAGAGAGAGCCCTGTGGTCATAGCCTTGAAAATGTCCAATGTACACTGCGCACGTAATCAGCGTGGCCGGAGTGCACGCAGAAAACTGACATAGATGAAACACACTGAGTTTGACGCACACACACATACACACTGAATGGTGGGTTTCAGCATTGGGCAGCATGTTGTATGTCACATTAACCCTCTCAAGGCAGGCGTCGCCGATTTGCAACAGTTAAAAACGAACAACCTGATTACCCCACATACATGTTTTATGAGTTTTTTTTACTCAGAAGTACCACTGCAGGACTTGGTTGTGCATTAGCAACAAAAAGTTTAATTTGAGCCTGAGAGGGTTAAACAGTTATGCAAATTTCAAAAGACAAGACCTGCGTTCAGGGATACTGTGTTAGCCAAAATTAAGTATCATACAGCCAGTCAGGTCCAGCCCACTGGATGGCTTTGAGTAGTGTGAAAATTGCTGAGAAGAGGAGCATGATTTTTGGACTTTTCACTGAAGTGTAAAGAATGGATCACATCATGAGAGTGGTTATCTGAGCTGTTAATTTCATCCGAGACAGAGGTCTGAATCACTGTCGCCCTTGCAGCCTTCTTACCCAAATCACATCTGAAGTAAGGTGGTCAAGCAAAGGGGACCGTATCCATGTGCGTTTATGATTTCTTTGTTTGCAGTCTCACTGAATATTGGAAAACTAAGACATATTGCTTAAATTGCACTTATTTTACTTGACATCGAATGAGCTGGTCATTATATAAGAATGTACTTTCAGTATGTGTCGTTTTACTTGTCTGGCCAACATGAGGTAATAATTCGATGTATAAAGCCCATTAACTATGCTGTAAACTATGAAAACAACAACCCACAGTCATGAAAAACTAAGTACACCACCGCACTCAGTATCTTATAGAACCACATTTAGCAACAATAACTTCATTTTCTGTCTGACTGTATCAGTCTCTTATATTGTTTGGCAGTCTTCGGTACAATGTTGTTTTAGTTCACTGAGGTTTCTGGGCATTCGTTCATACACGGCTCCTGTAAAGTTCATTTAGTTAAATTTTTCAATTCAGCTTTATTTATATAGCACCAAATCACAGAAAGAGTTCATTCAAGGCACTCCTTTCAATGAGGTTGTGAAATATTTTGTAGTTTTGCTGTCATGCTTGGGATCATTGTCCTGTTGCATGACCCAATTCTGGCCAAGATTCAGCTGTCCAACAGCTTCACATTTGACTCTAGATTCACAGTTGTCTTTAATGTTTTCCACTTGTGAATAATCTTTCTCACTGCAGAGATAACACTTATCTGGGATAACACTTCCCAGATTGATGGCCAGCAACTATTGCTTCTCTGATAATATTGCTGATGTTTTTCCTACATAGCAATTAGTTAGCACACACATGTTTACATGATCAAACGTACCTGCTCAGGTTCAAATTGAGCATCAGAATTAAGAGGAAAGGTGATTTTAAAGACTTTGAATGTGACATGGTTTTTGGTTGCTAATGTGCTGGTTGGAATATTTAAAAAAAAATCTGATCTGGTGGGATTTTTCCTCATAACCATCGCTAGATTTTACAGAAAATAGTCCAAAAAAGAGAAAATTAACAGGGAGAAGCAGTTCTCTGGTTGAAAATGCCTTGTTGATGCCAGAGGTCAGAGTTAGAAAAGTAAATAACCATCAATACAACCAAGGTATGCAGATGGGCATTTCTGAACCCACAACCCATCCAACTGCAAAGCTGATGGGCCACTCCTGTCAGTTAAAAACAAGAATCTGAAACCACAGTTCACAAAGGTTCCCCAAAATTGGACAATAGAAGATTGAAGAAACGTTGCCTTGTCTGATGAGTCTCGATTTCCTCTGCAGCATTCGGACGGTAGGGTCAGACTTTGCCATTAAAAAAATAAAAGCATGGATCCATCCTGCCTTGTATCTACAGTTGAGCTTGTTGTTGGTGTAATGGTGTGACGGACATTTTATTACCACAACCTACCTAAGGGCTGTTTGCCAACTGTGTATTTAGAAAAAGATTCTTTCTGTCTTCTGATGCCTTCTTCCAGCAGGATAAAAACGCCACTGTGAGTTCACTGTATTCGAATGACTTCCAGTGTTACCAGATCTCAACCTAATCGAGCACCTTTGTGCAGCATCATGAATGTTGCGCTGACAAAGCTGCAGAAAATGCATGATGCTGTCATGTCAGTATGGACCAAACTCTTTGAAGAATTTTGAATCTATTCCACGAAGAACTAAGACAGTTGTGAGGGCAAAATGCAGCGCCTCTCAGGCCTAGCAAGGTGAAACTAATAAAGTATCGATTGGGTGTATATAAGGTCTGTATAACTCTCTGTATATATACTGAATTGTATTTTATACAGGCATTTAGTAGCTTCTAAGAGGTGAAACTGTATAACTCAGTCTTCAATTCCTTTCAATGAAGAAAGAAATGAAGAGAATATCAAAAAAAAGGGTTAGCATTTCTGTAAAGTCAGGACACGTGACAGAGCACAGAGGGTAGGGTATGATACGCGAAATCCACGACTGAGCCACCTGCCAACCTGGCACTTGACTTTCACTTATTTTACATCCCATCCCTTTCCACCACTGCCACATTTGTCCTCCCATATCCTCTTCTCTCTATCCTCATTTTTTTGTGTGCTCTTTGTTCCCTTGACTATGCTTTGACACTCCAAAGCTCTGCTCCCCTCATTAACTCTCTTTCATGAGGATGCAGATGACAATAATTGGTTTGAAAACAGGAGACAATGGGATACAAGGATTATCCCCGGCTCACACCCACCACCTCTAGCACCCCACGAGGACAGTGCAGCTCTGCATCCTCCCTTCGACTTTCTGTCCATGTCTCTGTCCTGCAGCTCTTTCCTTTTGCACGTCTTTTGTTTCATCACTGTCCTAACTCCTTCCCCCTCGTCTCTGCTTAACCCTTTTCAAACGTTTTTTCTTCACTTTCGGGATCTTTCCCACATCCTAATGTTGCCCTCTGAGCAAAACAAATATATTATGTATAGGTAAGTCTGCGACACCTGAGTATTTGGATGTATGCTTGTATGTGAAGAAGTTCCTGCTTGTATTCCTCTGCGTCTGAATAGGGGCAGGAGGGGGTGGAAGAAAAGGAGGGAATGAAAGGTCAAACAAATCATACTGCTGTTATTACTACCGTCCTCACCACCTCCATTACGTCCACTGCCCACAGCCACGGATAACGACGAAGGGATGGGGCTCCTGAACCACAAAGACGGCAGGGTTAGCTATTCTCAGTGACTGACATTTTGGTATTACTTGTCTTCATCTTATCTTGAAGATGAGTATAATTCCTGCGCTGTTAGGACTGTATTTCAGTTTAATCATATTATTCTGTCTGATTTTTCTCTTCAGGACTGTTTCCAAACCCTGAGACTGAGGTCAGTTTATTTGGGATTGACAGACAGAATTTATTGGCTTTGTTAGGAGAATGAAATACCTTTGCACACCAGCCTGTCCACCCCGAAAAGTTCCATCAGAGTCCCCTTGGTGGTGGAGGAAAGAGGGCAAATGCTGCATATCTGACTTTGGACACCATAGTGTAAAGAAGGTGGTGATGGAAAGGTGAACAACATGATTAAAAGAGAATTAAGAAGGTTTGGGAGTGGGAATAGATGGGTTATTACTATTATTAATATTAAGACCATCACCACCTGCAGCACTCCCACTACAAAGTACCAGCAGCAGTGGTAGCTCAAATAAATAGCTGCATTAAAACAGATAATGAGTTGAGGAGTTATAATATTATAGTAAAATAATTACGCACCAGCAGTAATAAATATGAATAATAAATATGAGCGACATAAAGCCTGAATTAAATTAACATGGACTGGACTTGATTAATTTGAGAAGAAGCCTCCCTTTATTTTTCAAACTCCTTCTCCCCTCTTCCCTCTCTGTGTTTTCTCAGGGAAATAAATCATGCGTTCCTGCCAGAATTAGAAGTGACAATCACACAGCCATGCACACCAGCAAACAGAAAGAGAGTTCTGTGAAATGATAATGGCATCTGATTAAACACTGTGACTAATGCGATGTCATCTTTCCAAGGAAGCCATGAACCTGTGACAAAGTGTTGGAGGGTGTGTGTGGATGGGCGGGGTGCGGAGGGTGGGGGTAAGGCAAAGAAAGTGAGAACGAGGGTGGTTGGGTTAAGAATACAATGGCTGAGGAAAGTAAAATATAAGAAAAAAGTAAGTAAAGGCCCACCGTCATCCTCGACTCATGCAAAGTGGCAGAGAAATGTCAAGAGTGGTCGTCCCGCTCCTTCTCGACGCCCTCCATCTCTGTCTTTTCCCCTGTCGTTCCGTCCCTGCGTCTCCTTCTCCCCATCTGTTCTCTCCTCATTTCTGCATCCTAAAGTCACTCTCACCGTAGCCGTGGTTTATCCCTCGCTCCATTTCTCCTTCCTGTATTCTCTCCATCCTTCCCTTCCGGTGAGGGCTCTCGGGTTTCAGCTGTAACTGCTTTAGTGCACGGGATAATGGTCTGTAATTCACTTCCAGCTCCTCTTTGCTGGTCAGAGGCCCACTCATGTACAAGCAGAGAGAGGTAATCAGTAATCTGTGTGTGTGTGTGTTTATGTGTGTGAGAGAGTGTGCTTCTGATTGTGTATATGAGGAGAGGGTCCTGTAGCGTTTGTATTACCTTTTCAGCCACACTGCTGTGAGTATGTGTGTGCTTCTTCTCCTCGATTGCATTGCATTCATACATGCACATTTATACATTTTCTGGATGAATGAAGCTGTGTGGGGATATGTTACGTAACCCCATGTAAAAATTAAATGCCCCTAGTGTGTAAATAATGAATGCACACACACACACACAAACACGCGCATGTGCGTTCTCACAGTTACGAAGAAGTAACTAGGAAGCAACAGCCCCTCTGCCCCCCACATAACCCACTGTGGCACCACAGAGCGAGACTGCCCTGGACTATGAATAATAGAGGGATCCCATATGTAAAACTAGATCACCAACTGTGGGCCCAAGGAAGTTGGGTAGGCTCAGGGGTGCCCTAGGGCCTTTAGGGCCAGGGTTTAAGGCTAAGCAGGACCAGGCACAGTGTCCACTGTGTGTTGCCTGCCTCGGGGTGACACACAAAGTGGGGACTGAAACAGCCTGGATGAACATGGCAGTAGCATCTACAACTACACTTTTATCTTTGCTTTAACTGCACTCTCATGATTGCTTTTATACACTGGGACTACATGCGGGTTATATTGGGTGCATGTGCCTTGTATTTTGTTGCACACTTTCTGGAACTGAAAATAATTCAGTGAAGATTTTCCAACTTATTTTTATAGCTGCTATCAATAATATATTTGTATTAATGTGAAATATGACACTTGCAGAAATGAAGTTTTATGTAGTTTTTATGTCCCTTGCAGCTTTATGAGACTGCTAGATGGTTGAGAGAGACTGTGACATCCCAACCACAAATTATGTATAGCCATACTTGCCAACCTTGAGACCTCAGTATTAGGGAGACATTCAAAAGGCCTGTTGGGGGGGGGGGGGGGGGGGGGGGGTGTCGTCATGTACATATACACAGAAAAAAACTTGAATTCTACAGTGTTTATTTATCAGACAAAATAAGTTAAATTAGATAGCTGTCAAATCAAATTCTTTTTCCAATCATTTTGGAACTTGCATGCATATTTCCTTCTCTTACTGGTTGTTGCCATTTCTCTTCTGCTTCCTCTTCCTTTGTTCTGATTCCCACGCTTGACTCCGAGGTGTCACCGTTATTATTGTCCCGCCGGAAATGGCAGCCCAGTTAAGGATGGTTTAACAATTTTGTTGTCCAGGTGGAAATTGGGAGAAATTCGGGAGAATGGTGGCTCCGGGAGATTTTCGGGAGGGGCACTGAAATCCGGGATTCTTCCAGAAAAATCGGGAGGGTTGGCATGTATGTGTATAGCCCGAGTCACACAGGCCTAGAGACCGATCAGCAACACCCTGGCTAGCCGGTTACTGTGCGTTCATTGACTGGTTGGTGAATAGTCGCAGGAAGTTGCTCGTGGTTGCAAAGCAAAATTGGTTGCAAATAGGGATACAGTGCTGCACAGAAGAACTCCTTGGGATTGCATTGCATGCTAGCAAACTGATTTAACAGACGGACAGAAGCACAACAATTCATATGAATATTAACATTATTTGGGTAGGTTTGTATACTAATATGTTATGCTCATGGTTGTGCTTTAGCTACCTTTAAGTGGCCAAAACAAAAGACAAAAAACGGTAATAATACCATATGTAATCTTTTTTTTTATTTAAAACTTTTTCTACATAGTCTTGCTCTGTGGAGGTGCCAAGTAAAAGAAAAATGTCTAAAGGGACAAATTTGTGCTACCATCGCTATTTTTATGCTGCACTCATTAAAATCAAACCGGCATATGGTCAAAACAGGCTGTCTGATAGCAAAAGTCCAGTGTCACTCAGTTTCTTCTAAATGATTTCCACCGTACTGAAAAGGGTGCTGTCAGCCTGACAAAATTTAAATTCAGCTCATTTTTTTAAATGACTCTCACTCATGACGGAAAAGGGCAAAAGTTCAACAATGAAGCCATGAAATGTTTCCATTCTAATTAACAGAAGCACCTTTAAGGTATACAGGACTGATTTACCAAATGTAGGCAAAATATGGCCTACATAAAATAATCCCGACTTTTCACATTTATGAATCTGAATTCATTGATATTTATCTATAAGCAGCAACAGAAACACCAGAAACTGTGTCAGAGGACAGAGCCATGACCATTCATACAGTGTGTTGATAGCTTCCACCTAACTGGTGCATTTAGTTGCTCCAGTGCCTTTTTTTTATTAAAGCCTCCTTAGATTTGTTTTCTTTCCCACAGTTAGTAAACTTATCAGGTTTTGACATGGGTGTGTTGTCGCTGTCATGGCGCTGGTCCTTCCCTCCGTTGGCAGCAAGGTGTAGAGCTGCTTTGTTTGCCGAGATGTGCTCAGCAATTCAATTTCACAGCTCCGTCTCAGAGGAGAGCCGAAGAGCATAAGAGGAGAAGGGACAGTAATTGAAAGGCAGCAGAGCTCATCCTATGTCCCCTTCTTTGACATTTTCTTTCCTTTTTTGCGTAATTTTCTCTCATATGTATGCGCTTGCCATTGTTGGTCTGTTTTGGACAATTGACATCAAAATGAACTATCATGAGCTGACTTGGTGTTCTCTCTTCCTTTGTCCGCGCTTTTATAGGCTACAGAAAGCTGGCCTTGATTTGTCCTAAGAATGTGTTTTGATCTCTGCCTCGCTTTGAATCAAAGCCCTTTACTTTAATCAATAATTAAATTACCTGCTCGACAGCAGAAATAATAATTTTGGCCACATAAAAGAGTTGAATTTGAATGAAAAGGTACATTGTTACATTTTAATCTAGTGTTTTCTCCCGCTTCAGGTTAGATTTTTGAAAAAAGTTTTCTTGAAACTTTAAAAGCGCAGAGATTGGAGTCTCCAGTATTTCAATAGCAATATTTTTTATTACTAATTTAATTGCTAATCTAAATTGTCCTACCATTTATGTGACTTTGTAAATATGCTCCAAAACCTCATTTTGAGTAGGAATTGCATGAAAATAATCCAAAAAAAAAAAACAGATCCACTATGACAGACTTTGTACTGAGTTTCTTGGATGTCTGGTCATGGGCCCTTTCTTCCCTCGTTGTGACTCTCGGCTGCAAACAACGGGGTCTTTTACTCCAATGTAACTAGGTCTGAATGAATGTTTTGGCTGCGTTTTTGGCCAGAGAGGGAGAAACAGAGTCACGCTGCATAATTCACAGGGGGATGGGAGATTATGCGCCATCTGTGTCCATATCCCGGTGGCCCTGTCACAATTGATCCACAACCCTTGACCTTTTCGGAATATTTTCCACTCACCCTGTCATGCGCGCCATGTTGGTGTGTGTGTTTGTGTTTTTGGCGTGTTTAGAGCGTGAGTCAGCCTGCTGCTCGATAACCTTTCCGCTGGATCGCAAAGTGCAGGTCAGATGCGCACCAAGAGTTTTTCTCTCTTTATTTTGTTGTCGCTGCAATCAAAGGTCAAGGAGTTGTTTTTTCCGTAAAGTACGATCAGGGAACAGACTGACGTTTTTTTGGAAATATTCATCTTTTGCCAAGTTATAGTGAATGAAGACTGTGAGGATACCTGCAGGGCTGCAGGGCTGTCATCGTTTTCAATTTAGGCTGATTCATGAGCGCGGTGGTATTAGCTGCTCTCTACCCAGAAATCACCGTGAAATCATTTCTATGGTACTTGTTTTGCTTTTGTTTGAAACAGGTGTTGCAGACTACATGGTCCCTGTGTAAAGTTTGTTGTGTGAAGCTTAGCTTTTGGCTAAAACAGTGCCTCTCCTTTGCAGCGTGTTAGTAAACCTCATATCCATCGCAGTTTTATTTCAGGTCACAAAGTCATCAGCTGGTCTCTATGCCAGTCTACATTAGCTGTTTTATCAGATGATACCTTCCTAAGCATACAAATAGCAGATCTCATATAGCCTATCCATAGCTGGTGCTGAACTGCAGGCGTCCTCCTTACAGTCCAACTCTTCCTTTCATGTGTGTGTCTGACAGAAAAGACCAAACAGTCTAATTTTGTCTGTTGAAGCTACTGTGACAGAGAAGTGATTCTCTTATGTAACAAATGTGTCCCTTTATGACTGTTTAGATCAAATGATGACTCCAGAACGAAGTCTGTGGCATTAAAATATATATATTATTGTAAATAAATATAAAAGTACATCCACCTCTCTTCTTTGTCTTAACCAGTTCAGAGTTGTATCAAGGCCAAAGCCTTTCTCAAGTGTTTTAGGGTACGAGGCAGAACCGCACCCCCGTGCTGTGATAAAATATTCTGTTTTTGTATATGTAATTCGTCCAATGACCAGAATAAGATACTAACCCCTTTTCAATACAATATTCTTGTAAGTAATGTAAGTTGGGACCCAGCTTGATGATGACATACGCCAGTGTTGCAGTCTGAAACCCTTAAACATAACTTGAGGACTGTGAACTGAAATCCCTTAGCTTAAAGATTCACTGAAAATCCCTTCACTCCTTTGTAGATATAAAGAATTTTTTTTGTTGTGAATACCGGCAGCTATGGTGCACTCAGGGCACTGCAGTGGAGAATTAATAAACTGTAAAGTTATATGATACCTAATACTTTCCATCTGCATTTTGATCTTGATCTTCTTTGTTGAAGTGGTCCTAGCCTTAACACGGCAAAGCGGGAATGCCTTTGAAGGAGCAAATCGGCTATGTGATGAGCTTGAACTAAATGACTATCTTACTGTAATTCTTGCCAGGGGTGGGCTGCTCGAATACAAAGTATAACATGAAAGGGCCTAGAGTCTCGGCTCTCCCATAGAACACATCAAAGAGCAGACAGCCGAATGACATCAAGCTTCCCTCTGATCCTCAAGGAATCAAGAATGGGAACGAGTGGTTTACGGTGTTCCGTAAATCCAAACGCCGTCCTCGAGTGTCCCCACCCGAGCAGTTCTCTTGAATTTTCTCCAACGCTCACTCTCTCCTCTCCCTCATTCTTAGCTTCTGTGCTTGATTCACAACTCCTTTTCCCCCCACTCCTGTCACAGCTGGCTGAGAAGCTGAGGCCGTTAAGGGTTAGTATTGATTTGATGAACGAAATCGTTCCGCTTTCATGGCACCCTTGAAACTTAGTGAGGTCACACTCCAGATGCCTGCACACATACACAAGTACAGTGGGAGGAAGAGAAAAAAAAACTCTTGTGGCCAGCCAGACTGTTAGGTAAGGCTCTGTGTGTGTGTGTGTGTGTGTGTGTGTGTGTGAATTTGTGGGATGTCTAGGTAGCGCTAATATGTTGTAGATTCTTGTCTGATTGCGATTAATTAGATGATGAGAAGTGTGCGCTGACAAGCTGCTTATTCTGATTAGCGAGATCAGCTTCCTGTGAGATGCAGAACTAACGAGGCTCGTGAACTTCGACACCAAGCTTTCTTAGCGCATTTGCACCTTGTCTGCACTCCTCCTCCCACAGATTTACTTCAACCCTTTCGCTGCAGAACACTGTGGCTCTTTGCTATTCTACGTGCACGTCTGATGCTGTAAAACTAGTGTCCGGGCTATTTTGGAGGATCTTTTCCCTTGACGGGCATCACCACCTCTTGTTATCCCAACGTTGCAACTGTGCAGATTTGCATGGTAGATAAGGTAGAGACTTGCCAAACAGGCTTCATCTTGAAAACAGCTGGTATGCTCTACAACCCCAATAAATCCTGAAAGTAAAGCGCTATACAAATGCAGGCCATTTACCATTTAAATCCTGAAAGCAGCTAAACTGTCCCATAGACCTAAGGAGAACTATTGAGAACTAACTGACAGCAGTTCATTGGACCGCGAGAGTTGAGGCTCGGATCGGAAATTCATGGTTTTCAGGGTTTTTATCGTTTTTAGTGTTATTTTTTTATCATTTTTATCATTAATTCAGTTTCCCTGGGTCTATTCCTGTTTTTTATGAATAAATCTTCTTTTTTTGGGGGGGGACCGGTGCTGGTTTTATTTTGGTGTATTTATCCATGACACCTTAAAGGCTGGTCCGTGAAAATATTTTCGGACATAAACTGGTCCGTGGTGCAAAAAAGGTTGGGGACCACTGTTCTACATTACAGATTGGACCCATCACAGCTGATATGATTATCGATTAGTGCGGTTACACAGTTACAGATTTTTTTTTAATTTTAACTGAAATTTCACAACTTTACTGTGAGCCAAAGTTTCTCACCACTCCACCACCGTCTTGCCCTAGCATATGGGACTATTGAGTTTTGATTGCCCAGAAACACAGTTTATATGTAGATGGAGAAGTGATGTGTAGACAGATGTTGTGTCTTAATATTGCTGTACCTGGAGTCAGTGTGCAAACAAATTGTCGCTTAAATGTCACATTAAAAAAAATCATTTCCTCATCATCAGTTTGGAAGTGAAATGTAAAGGCTTTTTCCCAAGTGAAAATAAGCTGAATTTCTTCGTGAATATATCTGCAGCAGATGGGTAAACTCCTTTGCAAATGTGTAAATTTGAGTTAAGGTGGATTTACCCATGACTACCTCGCTGAATATAGCTTTTCCCTCTGTGTAGAAGGCTTTCTCAGCTATAGCTGTGTAGCTCATCTGTTTTCCACAGATGGCTTGTCAGTCACGCAGTCTCCAACTCACAAGAGAGACAAAATTCCTCAAAGTTTTACTAACCATATCCCTCTAAGTCATCACAAAGCATTGTTTCTCCCTGATTAAAGATATTCTCTGAGGGCTTATGGCCGTCTATTCCATTGTCTCCATTGATGAGTGATGGACAGATCAGTCTTGCTCTCTCAGGGACACATGCAAACACACCAAAACACATTAATGTGCAGGTCTGTAAGGCCGTCCGGGATTAAAAGAGTGGAAAGCCACTTTGCTACATCTAACACAGTAAGCAAAACAGTACGTATGTGCATTCACTCCCACATAGAATTCAATTTCACTGTTGGAAACACACAAATCACGGGCACATCATCTTCCACTACTGCAAGTCAGACAGCTAATCAAGTGGTTGTTTCCATGAGTTCTTCCCTCATTAGCATTCATTAGTGTTTTCCTCTTCACTACTTCCATGATCCTGATTATCTGTGGATCTGCAGTTGGCTCTATAAGAACAGAGGCTTCCTCAAAAAGCAGGACAGATGCAACAGACCTCGTTAATCAAGAGCGCACGCAGCCAGATTTCATTATTAAACCTAGCCTACTTTTAGAGATAATTAGTTATCAATTAATGTTTGATTCTAGATGAGGTATCCTCTGAAATAAAATCTGTGACCCCCATGACCTTGCAATCTGACTTCATTCCAGTCGAGAGACTCTCGGGCACATTTAAAGGCGAGCTGCGAGTACAGTTTTATCACACTCGATTTTTTTGGAAGACTGAGGGGGTTATCGCCTCTTGAGGCCTGTGATGTGAACTTCGACATGCAGTTTAAAAGTTTAAAAGTCACCACATGTAGGGGTTTAACAAAAGATTGAGTTGCCCTATAGAGGCTTAAGATCAAGTCCTATTGTCAGCTGTATAATGCATAAAAGTACACCCCAACACCACCAGCACCGAAAAAAAACCACACACTCTGCTTTATGTGTGTTTGTGCAACTTTCCAAACTCTTATTATTATTATTAGAAGACACTTAAATTCTTTAATGCATTCACTAACTTAACTTATAACTGAAAGCTAAGCATAAAGTACTGTGTTTTAACCCTAGAGAACCCATGTGGTCAAATTTGGCCACTGTTAATTGCTGCTGCTCAAAATGTACAAAGAAAAAAAAATGGTCAAATTTATCTTCTAAATCCCAAAGTGCCACTTCTGACCCCTGCATAGAGACATCTAGTGGATGCATATTGAACTGACATGAGCCAGAGTGGTAGTTAGAAGATGGCTGACCACATGCTGTTTTGTTGAGCTGGAAACTTTCCCCCCAAAAAATCGTCTTTGTAGCAAATCAAATGTTGGTAAAATTGTGTTTTATTTGTTAATCTACTTTGTAATAAGTTGCAGAATGCCTAGAAAAATGTTTTATGTTCTTTTTGTAAAAAATAGCCACTCTGAGCTAGTTAAAAAAAACGATGGGTCAAAAATTATGGAACGCCAGGACTGCCATAATGAATTAATTAAATACACCATTAAATAATTAATTAAATGTGTCAATAATTAATTAAAATTGGAATTAATTAATTAAATAAATAGTTATGACACATGTAATTAATTAATTATTGACACATTTAATTAATTATTTATGTATTTCACATTTTAATTAATTATTGACACATTTAATTAATTAATTATTGACACATTTAATTAATTATTTATGTATTTCACATTTTAATTGATTATTGACACATTTAATTAATTATTTAATGATATATTTATTTATTTCATTTTGGCAGTCCTGGCGCCTGGCTCTCATCTTGAATTAATTTTATCTGTCAACCTCACCCATCAAACGCAGGGGGCGGGGTTAACGCTGCCCATGCAGCTTCTCTAACATTTGATTGGTTGCCTGCAAAGTAAGTCAAAACAGGTCGATCCTAGATAATCGATTGCTTGTGTAGACTTGGGGCAGCCAGGTATCCCAGAATGCATTTCAAATCACAGGCAGCAATGTTGGTGGTGTAGTTTTAAAATACCCCGTTTTTCTGTCACCAACTACACTTTTAACAGTGTTTTAGCTGCGAATGTCGCGCTGTAATCTTCACGTGTCTGGTCAGGTTGTCAACATAGAACATGTTTGCAAAAGTGCTCAGATGTTTTCAGAGATTTCAGTAGCTCTGCTAACAGTCAGCATGCAGAGTGTACCGAGGGGGTTACGTTAACCGGTTTGTTTACATATTCCACTCTCCGTGTTCCACGTGTTGCATTCGCAGATTCTCATTTCGTCTCTTTCCACCTGGTCTTGTGTCTCTGTGCTTCTGTAACATAAAGAACGAGCTGACATTTTTCTCACGAAACCAGCGATCAGCTCAACAGACCCTCAGTTTACCTGCATGCATCCTCCTCCTCACCTGTCAGCTGTTTAACACCTGCTGCTAATTCAAGAAACACGCCCACGTTACCTGGTGATAGTCACAGTTTAACTGGGCAGCCGGTGCTCGATATTACGCAACGTCAGCACATTTTTCTGCACAAGATAAGTAAATATAGTTTTTCCCGAGCGCAGAGCTGCTGGAGCTTGTTTCCCAACAGAGCACTTTATTGGCGAACCCACTTCATCAGCGGCTGACGTCCAATCACCGGCACACAGCTTTGAAACCTCACCTGAGTTTTAGCTCTCAGTGGTTAAACGCTGGACTTAATTCACTCAGGTTTTGTCTGTCGGGTCACGTTTACTTCGCTGTTTTATTTACAACTGAACAAATCGGTTTGGCTGAGGTTAAAGTTACGTTACATAACTGCACAGTTTTACAGACGTTTAATGGTTCACTGGCACATGTGTTAGACTGAACTATTCGCTTTTCTTTATCTGGTATGTTTTGGATTTAACAGTAAATTTTGAGATTAAACTGACTTTTAAAATGTTTTTATACAAAGAGGAAAGAGAAGGCGCATTTCCACCGAGAGGAGCAGAGTTTCCAACTACATGTTCATAATGCAGACTGCAACCTGGACAGAAATATTATATCATCTGTTTTTTAATAGGTTTTCTAAGCACCAGCGATCTGTTAGAATTTTTATAGTTTACTTAACTTAAAATAAATGAGGTTAACATATAATTTGTGTGATTTTTTTCTCTCTCTCTCTCTTTTTATTCTTTTTTTTTTTTTTTTTTTTTTTTTTGCTTTTTCGGTCATGTTATGTTTAACTGCCAAAGGTTTGTTACAAACTATGAAACACATCGTGCAGCTGGATCGACGGAGGTCAGACAACAATTTTACATGTATGATCTTAAAACAGGACACAGCCATTATCCGTCCTGGCCTCATATCAAATGTGAACGCAGACTGAGTCTATGTTTGACGTTTGCTTTATATCTAATCTTCCTCTCAAACATTTAAACAGCAGCGAGTCTGCAGCTGAGGGAACACAAACTCAAATTGTCGGAACAGGTTTGCTCGTTTCTTGCGTTCATTTGGTAATTTATTAAATGTATAACTGTTATTCTAATCTGCTGCTGAGTCTCTTACGCTGATGAAAATGCAGAAAACACAGATCACGAACACCTGTTCAACCAATCGCTTTCATTCCACTTTGACAAACTGACGGTTCATCTCTGTTACAGTGTTGCGTTAGACTGCTATATTTTTGTGTTCTTTATGCTGTAGATTTTCACGTCTCTGGAATAGTTGGCAGTATTAAGGATGCTTTTCTGTAAAATCATATTGATATGACCCGTGAATTATTCGTAGATGACAGTTAGATTAGTCAGCTGGGAAACTCTGTGTTACCTCAGAGAGCTGAAGATATCGTGGATATGCTGATCTTGCTACGTGGTGTACAGGGCCGTTTACCCTCATGATTAATATTCACAATAAAAATATTAGCCGAACATCATGAAGTCTGTATGTGTGTCATAGTGTCGAACAACCTTTGTACAGTTAAAGCCAGCAGTTACTACATGACAGAAACACCAACGTTATCTCTTTTATGCGTTTATACACAGGTCACGCTGATTACTGAACAAAAACCCAAAGATCAGCTGTTAATTGAATTTATTTGCTCTCTCTCCTCCTTAAACATGTTTTTAATGTTAGTTATAATTCAGAATTGGCGAGTGAAACACGTAGGACACATACGAACATCAGGAAATAAAACCCTGATAAATATAACCTCAGTAAAAGAAGTCCGTGTCAGTGGGGATTATTACAGGTGTACCGGGGCCTGCGCTTTGTTGGCGGTAATAACAGCTCGATTGCTTGCGAGGCGAGCGGGTCTATCCCCCGCTTTGCCGTGAGACTGGGCAGACATCTCCGAAATCATCGAAGCACTTTTGCAAAGAGGCTGTATCTTGAGAAACCGACCAGACACATGAAGATTAAACCGCTACATTCTCGGCTAAAAAAATATTAAAACTGTATTTGGTGACACACACAAACAGGGTTTTTCAAAGTTCAGTTCTGTTAGTTTCCACATGCTGGTTGTTGTGTGCTAAAAACAATGGCCACCAGGCCAAAGCAATGGTTTTGAGTCGATCAGCGTTAACCCCGCCCCCTGAGTTTGATGGGTGAGGTTGACAGATAAAATTATTTCATGATGAGAGCCAGGCGCCAGGACTGCCAAAATGAAATAAATAAATATATCATTAAATAATGAATTAAATGTGTCAATAAATAATGAATTAAATGTGTCAATAATTAATTAAAATGTGAAATACATAAATAATTAATTAAATGTGTCAATAATTAATTAATTACATGTGTCATAACTATTTATTTAATTAATTATTTCCCATTTTAATTAATTATTGACACATTTAATTAATTATTTAATGGTGTATTTAATTAATTCATTATGGCAGTCCTGGCGTTCCATAAAAAATGACCCTCCGGGTGTATGGGTTAAAAATTGTCGGGTCAAAAATGACCCTTTGGTTCTTTGAGTGACATTGTAGATGGAGAATGGTTACAGTCCTGTATTTGACAAAAGCCTAGAAATAAATTAATTTGTATAATACATTTTACTAAGTTACCTAAGTAGTACAGGGTCAGAGACTAATAAAGTAAATATATCTTTTCAGGGAGTATGGCTGCTCCCTTTTCAGGGCAGGGAAAGCACCAGAGAAAGTTCACTGCACAACAAGTATTGGATCAACTCGAAGCTGATGATAGTGACTTTGGCCCTGAGCTGGACAGCGACAGCATTTCTGATGAATTGTATCAACCGCACGAAAGTGATGGTGGTGAATCCTCTGCTGAAGACAGTGACTCATCCAATCACTCATCCAGTGATGAAGATGTGCCATTTGCTGAGACTGCTAGCGTACAGATGGAGCCAAATTGTGCCGCAAAAACGTATAAATGGCAAAAGAAAGGCTTTGAGTTGCCTGATGTGAACTTTCTTGGTGAACAAGTTGAGTCGTACCAGGATGGCACAACAGACACGCCACTGGTTTACTTTCGGCGCTGTGTTTCCCTTGATATGTTGGAAAATGTTGTTGAGCACACCAATCAATACAGTATTCAAAAGCATGGGAAATGTGTTGACACTTCAGTAAAAGAGATAGAACAAGTTCTTGGACTGTATCTCAGGATGGGATTAGTTCAAATGTCTAGAGTATGTCAGTACTGGGAAAACGAAGTTCGTTATGGGCCTGTGGCAGACATAATGAGTCGCAACCGATTCAGCCAGCTACTCTCTGTCATTCACTTTGTAGACAGTGAAGAAGTAAAAAAGGATCGACTGTGGAAACAGGCCCATTGGCCTGTCAAGAAGGAACATTGCCATCATTGAACTGTGTGCAAGGACCTCAAAACTGATATGCAGTGACTGTGAAAACTGTGACTCGTGTTCTTTTGTTTCAAACTGAATCCAGTTCTGACATGCAACAAATAAAGAAAAAAAAACCTTGTTAAATGTAGCTGTGTGGTTGATTTATTTACCTAACTTTAAAATAGTTTACATTGACAGTGTTTGTTATTGTGATTTTTTAAAATGATATGCCTAAAGCCCAATGGGTCGAATTTGACCTAAATCAGGGAATAAAGGGTTAATATTGAAAAGGTGGATATTGTGGTGTTCAGTGAACTTATATAAGTCATTTAATGCGTAGTTCATAATTTTCCAAAGACGACAATGGTTCTTGGGTTCTCCAGGGTTAAATTCTTTTTTTTAAAATTCATTTTAAGTTTAATTTATTTGTAAAGTGCCAGTTCACAGTAAGTTATCCGTCCTTGTATTGTAACATAAAGTCCTTACGAATTTAGAGAGAGAATCCCAATCTCCGATCAAGCCATCCTCTATGAGCAGCACTTGGTGACAGTGGGAAGGAAGAACTCTCTTTTAACAGGAAGATAAGTGAATGATGTGAAAAACCATAGAGGAGTGTACAGAGAGACCAACAAGTGCCAAAAATAATAACAATAGCTGTGATTGTCATCATCGGATTGTTACGCCCCTCTGCAGCCCCTAACCTCTTTGCAGTGCCAGAGTGCTGTGCAGAGTGTTCAGCTATTGCTAACTGATCACACCTAGTGAGGTTTGGATAAAGGCATACCTGAGGCAGGCTTTCATGAAGGACTCACTAGTCTTTGTCTTAGAGGTACCAGCTATTTTAGCCAACTTGTTATGTAATTTAAAATAAAACCTCTTCTCTTTGAAATTCTGGTATTAGTCTCCATATTTATGTTGCTTTTGAGTCAGATCGTAACAGGATCATCTGATGTTTTTTGAACTTTATTTAATCCTGTGAGGGAAACACTGTTCGACAACGTTAGTCCAGACTGACTTCCAGCAGCTGTTTTTAAAGATATGTGTGATTCCCAGAAGATGAAGAAGTTTAATACATTTGGATCAGCTGTGTGTTTACTATAAGTTGATGAGTGTTTATCTGACAAAGCTCTAAAATCTGAAGTCCTGACCTCTTCTAAGCATCTTCTGGTTATAATAGTGATTTCCTAAACGTCCTGCAGTTTATGCTCATCATCTGTCCTACATCAGCATAGTTTTTTATTACAAAATACCTCTAATAACAGTAACAAGTTTGTTTCAATGTGCCACTTTCAGCTGAAATTCTATATCCATTGATTTGTGTATTTATGAACATTACTCAAAGGAATGCAGATACACTTCTACAGAGACTTTTTATTTTATTATTATTATTATTATTATTATTATTATTGTTATTATTATTATTGTTGTTGTTGTTGTTGTTGTTGTTGTTGTTGTTATCATCATCATGTATCTGTCAAAGAATTAGACCTCAGGTGTAGACCTCAAAATAGTTAAGCTATTATTTTATTATTACGTTATAATCATTATCAGATATCTGCAAACTAATTGGGTGGTTAAGCTGGACTTACATAATAACACAATTCTGGAATTATTATTGTTTCAGGCGTGATACTTATTGCTGGTGTTATATGTCAAAGTATGAGAAACAGTGGAGCAACAGGCATTTGTAAAAGTGTGGTTTGTGTGTTTTTAGCTTATGTAATTCTATCCGGTCTAAAAGAAATTACCAACCTTTTTAAGGTTACATAAACATTGACAGGAATCTTAGCATGCATAATTTAAGGGTAAGGTATTCCATGGAGGCCATAAATATATTTTTATATAACTACATGACTGCAGAAGAACATCTCAGACTCTCGCATCTTTTTTAGAAGCCCACCCAAAAACAAAATGAGCTTTCTTGCATTATTCATTCCAGATAAGCCGGCACAAACTCTACTGGTCTGTTTGATCTTTTCTTTGACAATTTTATTAGATCTGCAGACTCATTTTCATTTTATCTCACTAACATTTTATTGAACTGGCAGTTTTGATTGCTATAAAAAAAACAAAAAAAATCAAAGGCACAGTGAGCCACAAACAGCAGGGAGATCCTCTCATTCCTTTCACCCCTGCACTGAGATCATCCCATTCTACTCTACTGAACTGATTGCAAATCTTCTATTTATAACACCTGTAAATTTAGACTTTTTTCTTTTGATTGCTTATGAGAGTTTTATAGATTATTTCAGTGCTACAGCAGGTGGAAAAGTTTCCACAATCAGGCGTTTCTTAAGGACATCTCAGCAGTTACATTTGTATTGGTTACAACAATGGCGTGATAAACGAAGGCTTGTATCAGCTCTGATTAATGAAGTCTTCATTATCTCCTGTTTTCCCTCTTCTCTTCGTTCTCGCTCTCGCCTGCTCTCATTGTTTTTCCCGGTTAGATTGCGCTGATTTCCTGCTTCATAATGAGAATGCGAACAATAGCAGGACTTTTTATTTTTTGTCTCTTCACTTCTCCTCCTTTGCAGTACTTCTCCCTTTGTCTGTGTCGTCAATAAATGACTTCTGAATGTCACTCTCTGTCTTTTTAAATCTCTCTGAATGTGAGCATTTTCATTGATTTTTAACCATGAATGGTGACTGTATGAATGAGGAACCATTTCTATTTATACTCCTGGTGACTTTTCACTGTGTGTTGTTTGGGGAGGATGGCTATAAACTGAAACAGCAGTTTATGAAATTCAAAAGCTGACATGACTAAATGTCAGATTTTTCAAGCGCTGGGTAACAATCTATCTTTTTCTTTGTATTCTTACATGGCAATGTGTGTATCCCATTAGATGGTATCTATTAAAGAACTGAAATTACCCTCAGTTAATTTGATTTCGATAATATTCGGATAATAGAAATGCGCGCCTCTGTGAGAATTATACATTCATATGCACACAGCTGCAACCTCTGGATGTTAGATGGACTGGATTTCAAGGATTTTTTTCTTCCCCCTTCATGTGCTTCCTATCTCTCGCTCTCTCTTTTCTTTCTCTGATGCACACTTGACACAAAAGAGTACCGTAATAACAAGAAGCAGCCACGTTTCAACAGGAACAAATTCATCTCTAAGTGAAACAGATTACGATTGTCTGGCAACGCTGCATGTAAGCAGTGGTGGAATTACATAGATCACTCATCTCTACCAGAAGCAAAAGTCTCTAATGCTGGAATATATTGGCACCTTTGTAAATGAGACCATTCTCAGGACCGCTGTAATGTCCTAGAGGTGTTTTTATACCTGTGGATACCATTGTAGCTATTTTTCTCCACGCCTGATGCAGGCTAATAAATGCTCACATGTGTTGCATGTAAAAAGCAATCAGCCTTTGCTCTAATTGGCTGGTAGTTGCAAGCCTTTCAGATTTTTGAATGCCAACCCTTAAGACCTTTCAACACTTCTAATTACGTGTTTTACATAATTGAAACCAAGTCGTGCCAGTGCATGTTTCTGCAAACTAGATGTCCAATGGCCATAGCTATGTTAGGTCTTTCTGCCTTATTTCTTTTACCTTTTTTGTAGCCTGCACTACCTTCACAGCTCTTTGCTGGTTTGGGGGATTTCATCCACCTTTTCAGTTCAATTTTCAGTTTAGTTTTATTTATAAAAAAAACAAATTATAATGACAATCTCCTTAAGGTGGTTTATGTTGTAAGGTAAAAACCCCATAAAAATGCAGAGAAAACCCCAACAGTCAAATGACCTCCTATAAGCAAGCGCTTGGCAACAGTGGGAAAGAAAACTCCCACTCCGGCAGAACCAGGCTCAGAGAGTCTGTGAAGGTTCTCAGTCATCCAGGTCATCGTAGTCAAAGGAGCTTGCAAAGAAAAGCGTCTGGACTTCTTTAAGTTACTTGAAGACGTTTCACCTCTCATCCGAGAGGCTTCTTCAGTTCTAAGGTCAAATGGTGGAGAGTCCCAGATATAACCCTAGTGGGAGTGTCCCCCCACAGAGGGACAAAAGGACCCCCTGATGATCCTCTAATCGCCTGAGCCAAGGTGTGGAACTGGGTGTGGGTCCCAATCAGCCAGAGTTTCGGGTGATTTCATTGTGAAACCTGGCCCCACCTTATCATGCGAATTCCTGAGGTCAGATGGCCCAGGGTGTGAGTGGGCCTTAAGGCGTCTGGGAAGGGATCTCAAAACTGGATTATAGATGGCAGAGAGTTGGTGTCGTAAACCACCGCCTCTGTTCAAAGATGGTCGCTCACAGTGGACATAGATGGCTTCTTTCACTCCTCTTTCAAACCATCTGTCCTCTCTGTCCAAAATGTGAACATTGGCATCCTCGAAAGAGTGTCCTTTATCCTTAAGATGCAGATGGACAGCTGAATCTTGTCCTGTGGAGGTCGCTCTTCTGTGTTGTGCCATGCGCTTGTGAAGTGGCTGTTTGGTCTCTCCAATGTAGAGGTCTGGGCATTCCTCGCTGCACTGTGTATGCCGTACAGTGCAGCGAGGAATGCCCAGACCTCTACATTGGAGAGACCAAACAGCCACTTCACAAGCGCATGGCACAACACAGAAGAGCGACCTCCACAGGACAAGATTCAGCTGTCCATCTGCATCTTAAGGATAAAGGACACTCTTTCGAGGATGCCAATGTTCACATTTTGGACAGAGAGGACAGATGGTTTGAAAGAGGAGTGAAAGAAGCCATCTATGTCCACTGTGAGCGACCATCTTTGAACAGAGGCGGTGGTTTACGACACCAACTCTCTGCCATCTATAATCCAGTTTTGAGATCCCTTCCCAGACGCCTTAAGGCCCACTCACACCCTGGGCCATCTGACCTCAGGAATTCGCATGATAAGGTGGGGCCAGGTTTCACAATGAAATCACCCGAAACTCTGGCTGATTGGGACCCACACCCAGTTCCACACCTTGGCTCAGGCGATTAGAGGATCATCAGGGGGTCCTTTTGTCCCTCTGTGGGGGGACACTCCCACTAGGGTTATATCTGGGACTCTCCACCATTTGACCTTAGAACTGAAGAAGCCTCTCGGATGAGAGGTGAAACGTCTTCAAGTAACTTAAAGAAGTCCAGACGCTTTTCTTTGCAAGCTCCTTTGACCAGGCTCAGAGAGGTGTGGTTATCTGCAAGCACCAGTTGGGGGTTAGGGGAGGGAGACAAGACAAAAGACATACTGTGGCTATGTGGAGTCGTGTATAAACACATTAAAAAATGTTGAATGAAGATGAAACACTCAGCGGGAAGCTCCCAGCACCATAGGCCTATAGCAGGGCAACTCAAGGAGGATTGGGGGTTACCTGATCCAGCCCAAACTATAAGCCATATCAAAAAGAAAAGTTTTAAGCATAATCTTAAAAGTAGAGAGGGTGTCTGTCTCTCACGTTTGGGAGCTGGTTCCACAGAAGAGGGGTCTGAAAGCTGAAGGCTCTGCCTCCCATTCTACTTTTAAATACCCACAGTCTTAGAACAAAGTGCTCTATTGGGAGGATGATCTTGTCTTTAGGATACAATGGTGTCTGATTTTTCAAGACGTATGTAAGGATGGGTATTGTTTAGGTTTTATCCGATACCAGTACCAAACCGGTACTTTTGAAACGGTGCCGGTGCTTAAACGGTGCTCGAACCGGTGCTTAAAGAATGGAGAACACACACTTTGTCCAAAAACCTCTCATGTTTAGCTGTTTTTTGTAAAAAGATAACAATGTTAGCCTTTTCTGCAGCTATAGGGCATATATGGTATCACTCTTGGCTGGAAGCAGTGCTTAAACAATGGAAAAAACACAAACTTTGTCAAAAAACCTCTCATGTTTAACTGTTTTCCACTTTTTCTTTGGTCATTTTAGCCTTTTTGGCCAGGGTGAAGGGAGTATCTGCCATCAAACAAGAAGACAGCCGCATGTAACTACGACAGTGCTTGCTAGTTTACCTTACATGCATTAATTTAATAACGTGGTTAGCCTACTCAACGTAAATTAAACATGAACAACACTAAGCTACTCACCCAGAGAAGAACGGTGGCTGCTGCCATCATCATCCGTCATCATTTCTGCTACACTGGCAGGGCTAGGGGCCAGGACTCTACTCTTCGGGTTCTTGGGGGATGTTGCTAACTCCGGGTCCGACAACAGGCACCACACCCGCAGTAGATTTGCTCGGTGTGAGGTCTCGCAGCAAGCTATCAAATCTGGATACCGGTACCCATCCCTACTTGTATGTGAGGAGAAGTTTTTAAATTCAATTCTGGATTTAACAGAGAGCCAGTGAAGAGAAGCTAATATGGGAGAAACATGCTCTCTGTTTATACTCCCTTTCAGCACACTATTAATGGTAACAGTGATACTTTATTGCTAATGAGTAAATGACAGCATGCTCACTCGTGAATTAAGAAGCTCGACACAGTTAACCAAGACTATAAACATCAAATATCCACACTAAATTTTACATGCTTGATTTGCAAAGGCTCACAGACTTGTCCATCTGTAAGATGTTGTTAAGAGTCTCACGGATGAATTGTAACTGATCCGACAAAATATTAACGAGACCCAGCTTTGTTGCTTCCAGCTGTTTGAGTTTATTAAGTTACTGCAGCTTCACGGGGTCCAGGGGTGCATCCCCAAAGTGGGATAGTTCATTTACCCTTATGGAACAGCATCATTAATCTCATTAGGTAATTCAGTTAGTGACTAGTTATAACTGGCACGTAAAGAGGAATAGTAAATCCTATTCTGCTTTTTTTTTTACGACAAAGGCATTTTGTATTTTGTATATTTTGTAAATATAACTCCATCCATCCATCTTCTTCCGCTTTATCAGGGGGCCGGGGCGCGGGGGCAACAGCCTAAGCAGAGAAGCACAGACCTCCCTCTCCCCAGCCTCACTTCACCCAGGAGGCGCCCAGGAGGCATCCTTGTCAGATGCCCGAACCACCTCAGCTGGCTCCTTTCGATGTGGAGGAGCAGCGGCTCTACTCTGAGCCCCTCCTGGATGGATGAACTTCTCATCTCTAAGGCCAGCCACCTTTTGGAGGAAGCTCATTTCCGTCGCTTGTATCCGTGATCTCGTTCTTTTGGTCACTACCCACAGCTCGTGGCCATAGGTGAGGGTAGGGACGTAGATCGACCGGTAAATTGAGAGCTTCGCTTTTACACTCAGCTCCCTCTTCACCACGATGGATTAGTGCGGCCGCAGCACCAATCCATCTGTCGATCTCCGGCTCCCTTCTCCCATCACTCACGAACAAGACCCCGAGATACTTGAACTCCTCCACTTGGGGCAGGAACTCATCCCTGACCCAGAGTGGGCACTCCACCCTTTTCCGGCTGAGAACCATGGCCTTAGATTTGCTGATCCTCGTTTCTGCTGCTTCACACTCAGCTGTGAACCATTCCAGTGCGAGCTGGAGGCCATCACCCGATGAAGCCAACAGAACCACATCAGCTGCGAAAAGCAGAGATGAGATTCTGAGGCCACCAAAGTGAAAGCCCTCTGCCACTTGGCTGTGCCTAGAAATCCTGTCCATAAAAATTGTGAACAGAATCGGTGACAAAGGGCAGCCCTGGTGGAGCCCACTGGGAACGAGTCCGACTTATTCCCGGCAATGCGAACCAAGCTCTTGCAACGGTTGTATAGGGATCGAATGGCCTGTAGCAATGGGCCAGACACCCCGTACTCCCGCAGCACCTCCCACAGGACACCCCGAGGGACATGGTCGAATGCCTTCTCCAAGTCCACAAAACACATGTAGACTGGTTGGGCAAACTCCCATGCACCCTCAAGTATCCTTGAGAGGATAAAGAGCTGGTCCAGTGTTCCGCGACCAGGACGAAAACCGCATTGTTCCTCCTGTATCTGAGGTTTGACTAGCAGACGAACTCTCCTTTCCAGCACCCTGGCATAGATGCTGCTTCCTCCTCGGAAGACGTGTCAGTGGGATTAAGGAGGTCCTCGAAGTATTCCTTCCACCGCCCGACAATTTTCTCAGTCGAAGTCAGCAGCGCTTCGCCAGCACTATCAACAGTGCAGGTAGAGCACCGCTTTCCCCTCCTGAGATGCCTGATGGTTTGCCAGAATCTCTTCGAGGCAGTCCGAAAGTCATTTTCAATGGCTTCTCCAAACTCCTCCCACACCCAAATTTTTGTTTCAGCCCCTCTCTTTACCCGAGTGTCCAGAACACATGGTTGCAGGTCTGGTGATACGATTACAAAATCGATCATCAACTTGCGGCCTAGAGCGTCCTGGTGCCACGTGCACTTATGGACACTCTTATGTTCGAACAAGGTGTTCGTTATAGCCAAACTGTAATTTGCACCTGAGTCCGCTCAGGTTCAGATCAGGGAGGCCGTTCCCCCCAATCACGCCCCTCCAGGTCTCGCTGTCGTTACCCATATGAGCATTGAAGTCTCCCAGTAGGACAACAGAGTCTCCAGGTTGAGCACCTTCCAGCACCCCACCCAGGAATTGCCACTCGGCGCATAAGCGCAGATGACAGTCAGGACCCGTTCCCCGACCCTAAGGCGCAGGGAACAAACCCTCTCATCCACCGGGAAGAACCCCAACGTACCGGCAGCAAGCCGAGGGGATATTAGAATACCCACCCCAGCCCGCTGCCTCTCACCAGGGGCAACTCCAGATTGAGACAGAGTCCAGCCCCTCTCCAGGAGACTGGTTCCAGAGCCCAAGCCATGCTTAGTGGTGAGCCCGACTATATCTAGCCAGTACCTCTCAACCTCACGCATTAACTCAGGCTCCTTCCCCACCAGAGAGGTGACATTCCATGTCCCAATTGCCAGTCTTGGTAGCCGGGGATCAGTCCGCCAGGGCCTCCGCTCCTGGCCGCCGCCCGGAACACAATGCACCCAACCCCTAGGAGGATGGGCCCATGTCCCCCCGGTAACCCTATCCCGGGCATGGTAAACTGTTCCCTCAATGTTGTTCTCATAGGGGTCTTCTGAATCGCTCTTTGTCTGGTCCCTGAACCAGGACCAATTTGCCATGGGAGGCCCTACCAAGGGGCATAAGGTAGCGATTCACAGAGAGGTAAATATAACTCTCTATAAGTTTTTAAAATAAAAAAAAAAATAATAAAAATGACTAATTTAAATGTGATATTTAAATGTATATATAGGGACTGACTCAACACTATTAGTTACACTTTGCTAGTACAGGGTAGGACCTCCTTTTGCCTTCAGAACTGCTTTAGTTCTTTTTGGCAGAGATTCAATAAGGTGCTGGAAATTTTCCTCCGAGATTTTGGTCCACATTGACATGATAGTGTCAAAGAAATGCTACAGATTTGAGGGATACATATCTATAATATGTATCTCAAATTCCACCACATCCCAAAAGTTGGACTGTGCCAGCCAGTTGAGTACAGCAAACTCAGTGACATATTTGTGAAACCAGTTTGAGATGATCTGAGTTTTGTGATGTGAAGCACTATTCTGCTAAAAGCAACCAGCAGAAGATCGGTACACTGTGATCATATAAGTGGACAGACATGCTTGGCAAAAATACTCAGGTAGGCGTTTAAGTGATGTTCATTTGGTACTAAGGAGACCTAGGTGTGCCGAGAAAATATCCACCACACTATTACAACACCATCAGCAGCCTGAACCATCGATAAAGGATATGTGTATCCATGCTTTCATGTTGGTTATGGCAAATTCTGACTCCACCATCTGCCCACCACAACACTTTCATGGGACCACACAACTTTTTTCCAATCTTCTGTTGTCCAATTTTGTTGAACCCGTGTGAATAAAGCTTCAGTTTCGTGTTCTTAGCTCACAGGAGTGGCACCCTGTGAGCTCTTCTGCTTCTGTATCCCATCTGCCTCAAGGAACCTGCTGCTTACTGGATATTTTCTCCTTTTTAGACCATTCTCTGTAAACCCGAGAGATCGACCCAGTTTATGAAATGCTCACGGCAGACCTGAAATGCTCAGTTTGAACTTTACCAGGTTGTCTTGACCAATCCTGACCAATCATAAATAAACTGATAAACTATTATCCCCTTTCTTTTCTGGACTATTTAATGGGTCTTCTCATTGGTTTATTGCTCATGTCTAATCAAAGTGCTGAAAGAAGGGTTAGAAATGTTTGTATTACTGAGCATGCATGAAGACCAAAGAGCTCATTTAAAATTGGTCTTAATCCTGAGGAAAAGTTCTTTTTTTTGGTTTTGGTTTTGATTTTTTGTTTTTTGTTTTTTGTTTTTTGTTTTTTGTTTTTTCTTATTCTCTCTTTAGTCTAACTAGAAAGGCAAAGTAAGATATCCAGTCCTCTCTCCTAGTTGAAGCACCAGTGGTGTACACGTTGGTGTACATTTTTTAATTGTCAGCTTTCTTTGGAAAACCTACTAATCTACTCACTACGGCATGATTGGAACTGCTCACATTGTATTTATATCCCACTTCTGAGTCATATCTGGGATGAGGATCATACAATGTTTATAATATGGTCCACAACCTCATATTTGTATGCCAAATGTCAATGCAGTTAAAAGCTAAATACCCCACATCCTTAAGCTAACAGCTCTGCTCTCGTCTCACATCAAGCATTTATTGTGTCAAGATATGAACTCAAAGCAGAGAAGTTCAGCCTACTGCAGCACTTGTTTGGGTATTTTCTTTCAGTATTAGGATAAATGGCTAGATGTAAAACATGAGTGGGGCTTTTCAGTCACAAAAACCACTATAGTGTACACCCTGCAGAGCTCCACGTTCAGTCTTCCCTTTGTGTCGTAACCGTGTGTGTGTGTTGGTGGTAGTGGCTTGATGGGGTACAACTAAAGCCATTAGTAGAAGGTAGCAGACATGTACACACTATCTCTGCCTCAAAACACAATACTTTCACTGCCTACTATTTCTCACCTATTGCACAGCTGCGTCCCTATCGGCAGGAGTGACAGAACAACTCTCAACACAACACGGTTTTTATCTTTCTGTGTGTATCTGTACATTGTGTGCTGTGTGTGTGCGTGTGTGTGTTTTTTCCCACCTGTGTACGTGCACGTGTAAAAATCCATCTGACTACTGACACACGCAGCATGTGGCACAGCGGACACAGCCTGCCTTTTGACTAAATGATGTATACACATCCAATTTAGTGACCTCTAAACTATATCTTTTGCACCTTAATGACATTAAGTGTTAATAAGCATCCTCCGTATTTTCAATATTGGAACTCTTCAGACCGTGCACTACACTTTGAGCACTGATATTAGTTGGCTGTAATAAGGTAAGGGAGACTGGTGTGAAGGGAATGTGTGATGGGGATAATAAAGAATAAGAAAAAATGGAAGAGGGGAAGTAAAGGAGTGAAACAAATGAAAGGGAAGGAAAGCAGTGGAGTCAGCTCTGCCTCTGTATTAGCTTTACCCTCAAAGCTGCTGGTTGAATGGATGGAATTTATTGAGCCCTCAAAAGAAAATTACTATGTTACAGCAGCAGCAGCATAAAGAATAGAAATAGCATAATGCGCAAAATAAAAAATCTATTAATAGTAAAAGTACCATAGGCCAATAGGAAGGTCTTATGATGTGAAATTTTATATACAGAAAAAGTGATAAATAAATAAAATAATAAAAATTAAGTTGAAGAAAAATAGAAAGATAAGACTGAGATTATTTTAGCATACAGTATTTTAAATGCCATTAATAAATAATATTTGCACTATAAATAAATCAAGAAACAGCAAGAAAGTGTGATACAGAAATGTGTTATGTCCTGACAGGTGTGTTCATCTGTTACAAAAAGGAGGATTGTCACAGAGTTTTACAGAGAACGATATGAACGATTTCCTGTAGGGTTCTATATGGCAGCAGGGTTGGATAAGTCTGAGGGAGAATGAGCTCTGCTGTGCCTGCAGTGTAGAACGGAGCGGGTACGATGGATGGTCCATGATGGAGAGTAGTTATTTCAGTGACTCAAACACCTCCACTCCCCCCAACCGACAGCAGCAAAGTAAATGGGATTTGCTACTACAGACTGGCAGAAGATGTCCAGTATCTTGCTGAAACGAGTAACGGATCTGAGTCTCCTCAGAAAGTAGATTCTGCTGATATCCTTCTTGTACACAGCATCATTGTTGGTCCTCCAGTGTAGTCTGTCATTCAGGAGAGCACCCAAGTACCTGTGGCTGTCCAGTTTTTCAGTCTCTGGACTTAGTAGGTTTAAAATCAACCGCTCTCTCTTTGGTTTTGCTGACATTCAGGACTAGGTGTATCTGCTCCACAAAGCTCTTCACCAGCACCAAAGCACTGCAGTGCCATCAGAGAACTTCTGCAGATAGCATGATTTACTGTTTTACTTAAAATATGAGGTGCGTGAGTAAACAGGATCATCCCCTGTGGTGCCCCAAATTGAGGCCTCTCTGGCACATAGTCAGTAATCCAGGAGACAGAGGAAGTGGTGATGCACTGAGCAGCTTCTCAGTCTGCAGAAGTGGTTGGATGGCATTAAAGGCACTGGAGAAAGAAAACATGCTTCTCACAATGCCACCTTTACTGTTCAGGTGATAGTGAGCACATTGCACAATCCACCCCAGCATGAGGCAGGTAAGCAAACTGAAGAGGGTCGAGAACATATTTCATCTGCTAGCTAAACAACTAGTCTTTCTAGCACCTACATGATATGTAATATCTGAAGTTGTTAAGGCCAGAAGGGTCTTTTTTTTGATACAGGCACTCTCCTCGTCCTGCACTTTCCTGCAGCAGACTAAGGCCGAAGAGATGCTGGGTAGCACAGAACTTCAGGACCCTTGGACTTATGCAGTCAGAGCCAGGAGCTTTGCTTTGGTGTAGTCGCTCCACCTGTCTCCTCAACTGACTGGCTGTCACAGTCATATGTACAGCCAGAGGAATCTGAGAACAGATAGGGTTGGGGGTTGGGGGCACAGGGGATGACTGGTGGAATGTGGCGTGGTCAGGTGGCTGAGGAGGTGGTAAGATTCGTGCTGCGTGGAGAGGAGTGTTCAGTATTGAATCCATTGAAGAATGGCTTTAGCAGGAGGGCAACCCTGTCCAGGTTTCCCTGCTGCTGATGGTATCTTGAGTTGAGGTCAATGGTTGAGGCAACTGGTTCAGCTGGAGTTTGGTCTCCAGCTCCCACCAATCTTTACACTTAGACGGTCTTCTTTTCATTCATCTGGGTAATCCATGGCTTGTTATCAGGAAAATAGTTCACAGTCCTGGTTGGGATGGTGACATGTTTGCAAAACTGTATATAGTTTATATATTCTGTGATGTAGTCTATATAGTATGTTGATGTTGTCCTCAGTCTACAGTGTTGAAGCAGGCCTTGCAGTTTTCCTGACGCTACAGCTGGAAGTGTTTGAACCGCAGGGACAGGGATAGGTATTAACAGGACCAGGATGTGGTCTTATCTACCTAGTAGAATCAGAGCAGTGGTTCTGTATCTTTCTCTGGTGTTTGGACAGAAGGTCCAGAGATTTACTGGCCCATGTTTTACAGTATACATCCTGCCTAAAAGTTGGCAGAGTGGAGTCCAGATTAACACGATTACAATCACCAGGGATGGTGATTAAAGGCTCTGTGTGTGTTTATGCAGTAGGTCAGCAATAGTTGTGTATATGATGTCCCATGATGTAAACAAATCAAGATGGTGAAGTAGGATTACCATCATAACTAAAGCGTAAATTATGGTCCCACAAATCTGTCTGCAACAGCAAAGTTCACCAAGAACAGGACAAGTGCAAAAAATTAACCACAACAGAGCAGGAAAAGTGCACAGAGTAGCTGCAGTGGACACCTATAATAGAGAAACCTCTCAGTTTCTCTATTGTATGTTACAACTTTGCTCTTCTCTGTGGCTGACTGATAGACCAACAACAGCACCAGCAAGAATAGTCCACAGATCAGTTATATCACATGTTTGTGATACTGCCTCTATCTGACAACAAACACTCTGTAGGTAGACAGGCCGTCCGTGACTGTCCTTCGCACTGCACTGGCTCAAGCATAAAATATGAATAATATGAATGTATACTCACAGCTAAAAGTCTGGAGAGCAGACGTTCCTTCACTGCAACTAATGTGGCAGTCCTAGATCAAAGCACCAGCCTAAGCTGGCACACACATGCAGACATGCATGCATTATGCAAATACATGTAGACATTTTGCATGTATACTTTATTTGCATTTCAAACGTGCTCAAATTTGTACTTCAAATCAGTAAACACACACATATTTGATTCCTGATGACAGATTTACACTTGGAAAATGAAGTAAGGCTCATCACCACTACTCTTCAAAGCATACTCTGCTCCACTGTTTCATGGTATACCGACAATTGTGTGATATTTATGCAAATTTATTCTACATGTAGTAGTCTAGTTCACCAAGTAACCTAGCAACACTAGAGTCAGCTGGTTAGAAGGCTGTTTGAATGTATGGATGTATGTGTGTGTTTGTGTGTGTTCATCGCTCTTCTTGACCATCTTGGACATTGCTGCACTGAACATGCATGTGCAGCACATGGAGGATTTTAAAGTGTCTGGGAATCAAAACTACATTACTGTTAAAGTTGTAAATTGCCAGCAGAGTGACTATGTGATGATTATTTGTGAGTTACTACCTCTGATTTTGTCTTTACTCCTGTATGTCTTGCTGTGATTTTTTGCATCTCGGTGCTCACCTGTAGGGATGGGTACTGGTATCCGGTGCCATTATGGCATAAACGGACATAAACGGTAGTAACCAGACCGAAAAGCAGCGCACATTTCGGTGCTTTATTTCTGTGCTTTTCTTCCTGAGACGTCATACACTTTGGATTCTAGCCGATCATTTTACCTTTCCGAGGATAGTAGGCGAGCCCAGGTACGTACGTTCTTTTAGAGCAGAGCTACAGAATAAAACGTCTGGCTGTACTTCACAGCAAAAGATGCAAACTCAGCAGCCTGCAACAAGTGCTTTAAGGTGATACTGTGCAAAGGAGGTAACACCTCGAATCTGATGATACACCTGGCGGCGCATAGCGTTTTTTTAAAAGCCGAGAAATGCACAGTATTTCATAGCTTGCTTCGAGACCTCACACCGTGCACATCTACTGCGGGAGTGGTGCCTGTTATCGGACCCGGAGTTAGCAACATCCCCCAAGAACCCGAAGAGGAGAGTCCTGGCCCCTAGCCCTGCCAGTGTAGCAGAAATGATGACGGATGATGATGGTAGCAGCAGCCGTTCTTCTCTGGGCGAGTAGCTTAATGTTGTTTGTGTGTAATTTACGTTGAGTAGACTAACCACGTTATTACATTAATGCAGTAAGGTGAACCAGCAAACACCGTCGTAGTTACATGCGGCTGTCTTCTTGTTTGATGGCAGGTACTCCCTTCACCCTGGCCAAAAAGGCTAAAATGACCAAAGAAAAAGTGGGAAACAAAATTTTCCCACTTTTTCACACCAAAATTGGTGTTTTTTCCATTGATTAAGCACTGCTTCCAGCCAAGAGTGATAGCATATATCCCCTATAGCTGCAGAAAAGGCTAACATTGTTATCTTTTTACAAAAAAACAGCTAAACATGAGAGGTTTTTGGACAAAGTGTGTGTTCTCCATTCTTTAAGCACCGGTTTGAGCACCGGTTCAAGCACCGTTTAAGCACCGGCACTGTTTCAAAAGTACCGGTTTGGTACTGGTATCGGATAAAACCTAAACGATACCCATCCCTACTCACCTGTCAGTCAAATAAGCCCAGAACATCATAAGCAGTTGGATTTTTATGTGTATTTTTCATATAATAACTTACATTTCTTTTTTTCTATCTCAGAAAATGTAGAACAAAGTGAGTGCAAGTTGCATGTAGAAGAATTTCTGGAGCATTTTGATCAGATCACGCAATCATCCAGAGCAGATGTTATTTTTCTCATTAGTCAGGGAAAAGTAGATATTCAAAATTTGCATAAGAAGGACTTCTATGTGTCAGAAAACTGTGTTTATGTCTGTGCGTGTGAGATAAGAAGAGTGAGGAATGAAAGAGTTAATCTTTGTCAAAAAGCTGGGAAGAGCAAATTGTTCCTGCCAGTTTATAATGGCAGTTCAGAATTAAAGTTAATTCTTTACGTTGTTTCATAAGATGCTACAAAAGAGAAACATGGTGCTCCACAAATCCCAAATTTAGGGGGAAAAAACAACGAAAATGAGTCAAACTTAAAATCTATTTTGGAGAAAAATCAACAAACTTTTAAGAGTTTTTTTTTTATTTTTTTTATCAGATTTGACTGTTATAATTGTATGATTGTTCATTGTATCCCAATAAACAATTAAGTTTAAGTTAGTTCTGGTATTATTATAAAAAGTGCCCAAATATGTATTCTGAGGCAGTTCACAATGACTTGTGAAGCTAGCTTCTTGAAGGACTTTTTGCTACGAATGAAGTTAAATAACACACTCAAGTTAAAAAAACAAAACCGAAGATGTCTTTAAAAGGTTTAAAAAACAATTCAAAGGCTTTTGTTCTTTATGACGCTGTGAAAACATAAAAGCTGCCATTGGTGTGTGACTTAATTCTTTTCTAAGCTTCGGTCTGTGCATCTACCTTTGATTTTCTGTCAAGAGAGTGTGTAAAACAACACAAGCGGCTCAAGGTACTCATGGGGGAAAAGAAAGAGAAGCAATCCATAGAGAGAGTGGCAGAAACAAAAAGTGAGGTGGAGGTAAAAAGAAAGAAAGATATTTGTAAAGTGACGAGGTAACAGCTGAGAAAAGGAGATTAAAGACACAGAGGAGAAATAAGGAGGAAACAAAAAGGGGGGGGGGGGGGGTAATAAGTAGGTGGGGGTGAAATATGAAATCCAATGTGGGAGCCCCTCATGTGGTCTCATACCACACCCATCTTTCAACTTAAAAAAAATATTGATTTCAGGTACTCCCTCTTAATACCTTAAGGAAGAAGGGAGGGACACCTAAGCCTTGATTATACTCTGTTGTGGACAGATGGAGACACAATGGCCGACTAGACATTCCTGTTATCTTCTTTGAAGACCACCTGAAGTCCGTTGCCTGGGGCTCATGCTCAGTTCTTGCACTATGAATATAATATAAAAATCTGGCAAGCACATGGATGTCGGCACATTTTCTGTCTGATGACGAAATTTATATCACTCTGACCCAGGCAGGCTCGCGGACATGGAAAGTATAATCAAGGCCTTAGCCTCTAGCTACATCGCGTGCATGTCGGTATCGAAGGACTCACCATCAGAGGGTTACCCCTGATGTCTGACGGCGGATTGTTTGAACGAGCCTGTTACATTGTTCTTTCATCACCTGTGATCCCTGTTTATCCCCATCTAATACACCCATTCATGTCCTCACATGTTATCTGAGGCAGAGAGGGAAAATGAAGGCCAATTACAAGTGAGCAGCACTCTGCTAAGTGGTGTTGGTATTTTCCTTCTCATTAAGTCACAGTCAGAAGCTCTCTCAGGCTGTTTTCAGTAGCATAAACATACAGCTCAATGCTAAATGTGTGGGTTTTTTTTATCACGCTCACTGAATCAGACTAATAGATGTTAGACGAGATGGTCAGAGGAGAGGAGTTCATTTTGACATTATCAATTTGACGTTTTTATATTTAAGGTTGAAAGGGTGGCGAGAAGAAAATGAAGAACAAGTTAGCTGGTGTTCAAATTCTCCAAAAGTCTTGACAGTCACAGAAAATTCAGGAAGTCCAATTGCATTAGGTTTGTAAAATAATTTGTACGTAAACAGGCAACGGATTGTCTTAAAGATGCATTAAATCATGAAGGATGTCCTCTCACACATACAGTTTTCATGAAGATTAAAGTGTTCATTAAAGAAAAAAAAAATTACCATCAGGTAAATAAAAAACTAACTGTGTATTTATGAGAAGCACAGATGGAATTAGTGTGAAGTTATTTGTGTGCCCATCAGTCTTTCAGCACACCAGGAGCTCTGACACTATGGGCCACTTTGGGTTACAGACTTCTGTCAACAGTCAACACTGGTTGGATGCAAGTGCTTATCAAAAGCATTGTATTGAGTTCTACATATTCTTCTTGTCTGCTCTAGATTCCATTGGTATTAATGTTAAAGTTTAAAAACATTTCTAAGCGTAGAAGATGCATTACAGCTAATAGTGGGATTTTCGTTACAGTGGATTTCAAGAGGCTGTTAAAGTAAGTGGGAAGTTCATTGCCTTATAATAGACAATTAAGGGCTAAGTGGGGCTAATTAGCATAGCATTGCAATCAAAAATAGCACAGATAGGAATGGAAGTTTTCCAGGTGATGCACTAACAATGTGCAAATGTAAGTACACAGACAGGCAGTTAAATTTGCAAAAGACCAGCACGATCTGACCAAGAGCAAATTAGAGTGTCTAACTATGTAGATGGAATGAGGATATGAGTAACACACTGATAGAGAAATAGTACAGTGTAAGTGTCTCTTTCATGCATGTGTGTCTCTCAGGAAATCTTCAGATCGTGAAGAGGAAGGGGAAGCAGAATCGATATGTTCTCATGGGGGTCTGCGATATAAGTCGATATAAATGATCTGTCAGGTACTGAGACACTGAATTCCGAGGTCTCAGCTGGAGAGCAAGATACATGCAAGAAAAGGGCTGCTGAACTACATAAAAACTCCAGAGTATAAACTTAAAATCTGTGTCTAACTGCTGAACTGTCAGTTGAGGAAAAGAACACTGTTCACCGTCAGATCTGCACTGCACTGCTCTGCACAGTCTAAATTTTGTCTGCATTCTTTGTGATGCAGTGGGTGTTTATTAATATTAATAAGAAAAATCCAAACTGAACCAGCTTGCTCGCATGTTATGATACAGTGTTCCCCATTTTTCTTAGGTTAAGAACCAATTTGAACATGATATGAATCTCCTGTTCCTCCAAATCCAAAAGGTGGTTTTTAAGATTAAGATCTGGTGATTGTTGAGGTCACCAGATCTGGGGACCTCAAGCCACAGCACTCCTCTGGATTGTAAAAGCTTAATCAATCTTAATCACCAGTTTAAGATGATTTCATGTTTTTGATACCAAAAGCTATCCTGCTGGAAGCAGACATCAGAGGATGGATATGTTGTGGTCAGAAAGGGATGAATACGGTCAATAACAATGCTCTGGTGGTACTGAGGCGCCTAAAGCATGCCAAGAAAATCTCCCCCACACCATCACACCGCCACTCTCAGCCTGTACTATTAATATAAGGCAGGATGGAGCTATGCTTTCATTTTGGTTCAATCAAATGCTGCAGCAGAACTTGAGACTCATTAGACCAGGCTACATTTTTCTAAACTTCTATTTTCTAGTTTCGGTGAGCCTACACAAAGCCTGTTTCCTGCTGTTAGCTTACAGAGGTGCAACCTGGTGTGGTCTTCTGCTGCTGTAGCCCATATGCTTCAAGGCTCAATGTCCTGCACATTTACAGATGCTCTCCTGTATAATTTGGTTGTAATGAGTAGTTATGTGAGCCGCTATTGCCTTGGATATATTGATGAGGATACTTTCAACCTTCAATGAGAAGACCATTAAATATATAATAACTATTCAGCATGCTGTTCTTATATTTATTTGTAACTTGCTTAGTCATGGACAGAGTATCTCCTTGTACCAAACTGTTTTCGCGCCGTAAATTGACCAAAGTGGACAGATTCATGCATGCAAAATAGCTCAATCCTAATATGGGTAACTGGAGTGTGCAAAGGGCAATGAAAACTACCCATTGTGTCAGAACACTTGATGTTTTCATAGCACCATGTTGCATCCATGGAAAATTCAGATGATTGCATATCTCTTAGAATTGTCTTTGACTTCCAGAGATGTATATCTGTGATAATATATTCTAGACTTCCACCACAGACACATCCCCCAGGTAGCTTTAAAAGAAAAATCATGCTAACCCTGCACCTCCTTTAAACTAATGGTGTTGGTTTTGTTGAACGTTTTCTGCCAACCTATTCTGAGAGACCGGAGTAGAAGAATAAAAGGAGAACACAGGTTTGTGCAAGGGAATATGGGAAAGACGAGAGATGGGAAAACAGGGCAAGAGGAGGAGGAGACGGAGAGAGCGCAATAGAGGAATTGCCCCCTGGGCACTCTTCAATTTTGCCCTTATGATGGGAGCATATTTCCCCTGTGTTGTGGCCATCATCTCTCTGTCTTACACACACACATCCACTGTCATATTCCCTCTGCCTCTTATTCTAGCATTACCCTTCTGTTCTTCTTGCTATATTTCTTCTCCCTTCTCACTCTTTATTGTCCCTCATAGGCATTTCCAGCACCACTCAATTGTCCGCTGCCACCAACAACTATTTCAGCATTTAGAGTGTGTATGTGGGCACACATTCATGGGAATGTGCAACCTACCTTTCAGCACCGCCATGTTTATATATTAGCTTCTGCCACTTCCCACTGAAAAGTCTACAGCGCCTTGCAAACTTGCAAATACAGCCATTATATACACATTTTTTTCCTCATTTTTCTTAATGCTTCACACCCTTTTTACCCACCTGTGCCCTCCAGTCTGTATGCACAGAGATAATGAACTACAGTAGCTCAGCCTGGCTCTGTAGTTGTGTTTTTTATGGGTCCTCTTCTCCAGGTCATCCTTGAAATCTTCAATCTTTCCCATCATCCCTGATTCCTTCTGGATCATGATGGGTGAGCTACAGCAGTTACTCGGCTGCCAGAGAACAGTGTGTGTGTGTGTGTGAGTGAGTGTGTGGTGTGGTTGTGTGCATATCGGAGAAAGACAGTGGAAAAATGAAAATAGATCATTCATGGCTAAAAGCTGAGAAGAGCAAATCAGTCCTTCTGCCAGTTTCCCAGCATGCATGTCTCTGGCTTGAAAAAAAGGAAGTGCATGCCAACACATAGCTGAGCCAATCCTCTATTATTTCCTATTCCCATAGTCATACATTTCACTATTGTCTGTCCCACTTGCCATTATGGGCTTGCAGAGTGCCTGTGGTTAATAGTATCTTTGAAGTACCAGCACATATGGGCAGACACCAAACTAGCAAAAACTTTCCTATTGTTTGACTACAATTCTATAAGCATTCTATGCAAGTTCACCTCGTTTTCTTAAATGGGTCGACGTATCTGCCTCGGACCACGTCCTAGCTGGGTTCATTGTATCTGCATTCAAACAAAGCCAGTATTCAGGCACACAATACCCACTGCCTCGCAGCGTTAGCCCATTTTAGTGAAAGCCAAGGCTGTGCCTGCCTTGTCCAAATGATTGTCTGCTATTGTCCCCCATTAAGCTACTGTCTGTAGAAAAACATATGGGGAGAAATATATAAAACTGTTAATTCATGATATACGCAGATGAGACTAAATGACATTAAAATTTACATGTTTTTGCGTTATAACCAGTGTTGGGCAAGTTACTTTGAAAAAGTAATTAATTATAGTTACTAGTTACTTCTTCAAAAAGTAACTGAGATAGTAACTGAGTTACAAGATTCTAAAAGTAATTAATTACTTGAAAAGTAACTATTGCATTACTTAAAAAAAAAAAAAGTGTTTAACCCTCTGGGGTCCAGGGTATAATTGGCCATTTTTAACTACTTTTGATGTTTCCTCTACATTTCACCTTTAAAAACGATTTACTTTGCCTTGTTTGGTATCATTTTTTCAGCACCTCACGTGTCTGAATTTACAGATGTTTTCATTTTGACATGCTGTATTAACACAATTGATCTAAATCTTCAATTTTAAAATCATATGCACGAGTTTTGCAAACAAAGTTCTTTGCAGCCATTTACCTTTTACCCTTTGTTATAACCATTTCAAACTATTTACATAACAATCAGCTGTTCTGCGTTAAATAACATCCCGCACAAATTATTTGTGTCACTCCAAACATTTCTGTCCACTATAAAGGAGAATATCACAGCCTGATACCTGCAGGTCTGACAGCAGCAGGTGCACTCCTGTTCTCTACCTGGAGACAGCAGTCACCTCATTGTTCTGACACACAACACAAAACTATCCACAACACTACACACTAACTACACAAGAAAACACATTAACTACACACTCCAAACATGCTAAACGTCACAAATCTCTCACATCTCAAAACTCTCTCTCTCTCTCTCTCTCTCTCACCGCCACTTCTAAAACTTCCCCCTCTTCCTAAACAACCAAATGTCATGTTGCCAACCTGCAAAAAGTAGCATCCTGCACAATGGTAAACATGGCCCTGTCCCATTTTTTTTTAAATGCGTTGATGCCATTAAATTCAAAACTACTTTTTTTTTCCCAAGCTTAACTATTTCATTTCTGAATAATATATTGGTTCATGGGATTTGCAGTTCATTGCATTTTGTCTTTATTTACATTTTACACAGCAGCCCAACTTTTTGGGGGGATTTGTGATTGTACGTTGCTCAAGTTAAGTGTTTTCCTCTTGTTCTCTCCCCCAGTTCCTCTGTTCCTCTGTACTTTGTGCATCCTGATTTCATCTTTTTTCTTCTGTTTCCTCATGTGACACAGCCGTATTTTGCCATGGTAACTCACATACAGACTCACAAAGTGGAAACAATTCCAGCCACGCTGTAGATGCTGATGACTGATTAGAAGTGGGCACATATAATGCAGATATATTTTTTCCTGCCTACAACTGGTTTGCCATCTCAGTCTAAGGAAAGCCTTTTCTTTGTCTCCCTACTAATCTTGATGAAAATCTCTTATGATGTTTTTGAGCTACCTTGCCTTCAGACAGGCAATCAAAAATCATAGTAAAAAGAAAAAAAACATTTATCAATTAGACTTTTCCAGGTGTTAAATTTTACATTTCACTGATTTGAAACACCCTTTGACCTACTAGCTACAGACACAGTGGAGAGCGGGCAGACTCAGCTGTTAGCAAAGTGGGTCAGAGCAGCTGGCATGAGCGCATGAATATTTAAAATGAAACAGCTCCAGACTAAAGCCTCTGTAACAATCACTTCGATGCCAAGCAGTGTTAAACAATAGCAGCGTGTTGTACGGCTCCAACTGAGCAGTTACTGAATATTTCTGCCTACGCTGAAAGGAGGGGGAAGGTTACCAAACAGTAATAGAATTACTGAAGGAAAACACAAACTAGAAACCATCGCACCAGCTGCCCTGCCATCCGGTTCTACGATCCAATCCATCAGAGACTTAAAAAAACAAAAACAAAAAACAGCTATAGGTCAAATTTAAAGTTACAAGTGCGAGACAAAAAGTTGGGAAAGGGTGCAAAGGTCCCAGTGCCTGTCTCCATTTTCAAGTTCAACCTTTGTTTTCATCTGAAGTAGTCCCCTAAAAAGTTTTGGCGATCCTGCCCCAGTGACAAAAACAGTCCACAAACAGACAGAACTGCCGTCAAAAAAAAACCTTATTTGCAGCCCTGGGTTGAGTCACAACTGTATTGGCTTTGTTATTGTTTGCAATTCTGTGGTGTTGCTTTCAGTCCATCAGGAGTGAACCTGAGCTGATCATGTTCACTTTTACTTTTACTCAAAGACAGAAGATTTCATGTCAGACTGGAAACTATTCACTTGCTGTCAGAGATATAAAAACAAGAAACGTGGCATATTTCAACTCTGACAGAATAGTAGCTATAGCATTGGCATTGTGGGCAATGTAGATGCAATTAGAGCCTTTTACAGTTTGTTTCAGCTTGGCGTTTTCCCTCTGCTAATCAATATACTGTGTTTGCAAGGCGTGCTTCTGTGAAGCAGATCAATCACAGCTGTTTAGCTCTGCGTGCTCGCAACATGTAGTTACATTTCAGGTAAAGTGCACTCCAGGCTACACTGTAAGTTACAGCTATACTGTGGCTTAAACGTTGTGTCATCAAAACATACACGCATGCAAAAAAAGAAAATAAAAGCTATCATGATGTCTCAGCTGGTAAAGACGAACGGGGGGAAAGGGAAAGTGCATAGAATCACTTTAAATAGTGTTGAAAACACTCAGAAGACATGCACAGAAGAGAACACTGATGGATGGCAGAGGCCATGAGATGAAGAATGGAAACAAACTTTGTAATTAACTCAACATATAGTGGTGACATGCAGAGGGCCAGACATACTGACAAGTTAAAAAAAATGAAGAAGAAAAAACAAGGTGCTGGGGAGGGAGAGACATGACTGGAGGATGGATAGAAGTAGGTCAGAAAGAGAGACTGAGAAGAGAGAGAGAAGAAGTGAAAGGGAAATGAAGAGAAAGTGACAAGTTCAGATGTGTCTTTCATACCTTACTATCTTAGCGGTCTGTGTGTGCATATGTTTCCTTTTGGTGTGTGTGTGTGCACAGCCACATGTTCAGCGTGTGTGTGTGTCATTGTGATTGACAGCTCCCAGCCAGCAGCTTGCTCCAAAGCCAAAGACTTCATAATAAACAGAACATGGTTTAATTTACTCCTCCAGGCAGAGTGGTGGTGCTCACTTTGCAGTCTGCTAGTACAACACACTGCATAAAATATCTTTCTCAATCAGTTATTTGATATTGAATTCAGATTCAACGTTGAATCGCTGTTAAAACATGAAATATCAACATTTATTTTTATATGTAAAACAGAATACACAAGAGATCCTCGGTGTTATGTGACCTGTATACTTACGACAGAAGAAATTGATGTTTTTGTTCAAGCTCCAACAGCACTACCAATGCGTTTGTGTCTAAATGCTATGTTAGCCTCCATTTTATCACATAGTAGATAATGATGGCGATACCGTCTAGGGCTGGGCGATATGACCCAAAATTCATATCTCGATATTTTTTAGCGGGATGGCGATATAAGATATATATCTCGATATTTTCTTAAAGCCATAACGAAAGAACAAAAAGAGAGTTCTTAGTCAAAGCTGTGTCCCAGATGTCACACGGGCACTTTTATTAACATACAACATAGATGTACACGAAAAAAACTACTCAAAAATAAATTATGAGCATTTATTAAATAATAATGCTCCATAAATAAAAGAAAACAATGTTGTTTTGTGTATAACAAAGAGCTCACAATTGTGCAGTCAAAATGTAAACTAAAAGATGCTGAGCATAATAGCATAGACAGATTTCACAGCTGCTCTGTTCCCAAGTTCGTGACTGACAGCCTGGAGTTTGAAATCCGCTTCATAACCGTGTCTCTTAACAGGTGCCATTTATGGTCCTTATACACACACAATACGGTAATATTACATTGAAGCACAGTACGTATCACTCCGCGAGGCTCCTCGGTAGCCGTAATGCTCCGGCAATCCATCAAGCCGGTGCAGCTCCGTAGCTTAACTTAGCGTAACTAAAACATTTTTTGACAGATTGCTGAGCGCTGTGTTCCACATAAAATCGGTTCGCGGTCATCAAGTACAACCAGAATTCATACATAAGGCGCGCTGTCAACTTTTGAGAAAATGAAAGGATTTCAGGCCGTGCATGGCGTTAGCGTGGTTAGCGTGGTTAGCTCGTTAGCGTGGTTAGCTCATTAACACGTTGACGCCGTCCATGCGTTGCGCCCCCTGCGCAAGAGAGGCAAACTTGTGGCTCCACAACTATAATTATAACGTAACATAGACTATATCGATATAAAAGATATTGTCACATCTTATATCTCGTATAAAAATATATCGATATTTTTAAAAAAACTCGATATATCGCCCAGCCCTACTACCGTCATTATCAAGGTTTTCACGATGAGATCGTTGATTGGTCTTTAGGCCTGTGTGACAGCTTAGCAATCGATTTCACAGCAGCTCTCAGCAATCACTCACAGTGGGTTAGGGAGACCAATGGTTGCTAACGAGACTCCAAGCCTGTTTTACTGGGGCCTTACTAATACCCAATGCTAGCTGGTATATTATCCGAACATTGCTTCAATTGTTAATGTTCATTTAAACTTTTTGGTTTTCGGACCAGACCAAGAAGCTTAAGGTTAGTCTGCTTTCTGCATTTCAAACAAAAGGAGTATTGGCCAGTAGAGGTGCCCAATTATGTCCAAGTTTCAATCATCTAGCTGTTGACTTGAGGTGAGGTTGAAGAATTTGAAGAAGGAAGTCCTCTTTCTTCATTGTTCTTTTGTGCAATGTACAGGTACCACTGGCAGCTAAACAGCCCCAGCCCATGATCCTACTGCCACCATGCTTGACTGTTGGTACAGTGTTCTTAGGTCTGAAAGCCTCCAAACATGCAAACAATCAGGGTAAACAGCTCCTGGGTTGTTCTTGAACATCCTAACCAATTTCCTCTCATTTGAGGGTGACAGTTTAGGTCTTCTTCCAGTCCTTGGCAGACTGGGGATATATCTGAATAACTTGTACCTACATAGAATTGCTTGTAATGATAATCCTGGAATCTGCAGTTGTTTAGAAATCACTCCAAGAGACCTTACAAGCTTATGTGAGTCTATCATTCTCCTTCTTAAATGTTCACTGAGCTCCTTATTGTTCAACCAAGATGGATACTATCTTGACTGTATAGTAGTATTAGTAGTTCTCCTTCTCGATTAATCTTTTTAACTGTGGTTATATAATGTTGAATAATCCAAACTATATCGGTTTGGACTGAAATGTTTGTGTTAATAATGGGATCCAAAACACCACTTTTTTTTATTACTAGTATAGGTGAAAGACTAGAAATTAACATAACCAGAGTGTATTTTGTCAGCTCCATTACCTTGAGGTTAAATCTTGTGCTTCATCATTACTACTGTGTTGTTATAGGGCAGTCCCATCTTCTAATTCATGTTTATGGAGACACAAGATCTACCCACTATCAGAATTTTCAAGTATTTTTAAGGGGTCACCATTTGCCACCTGATTTTTAAAAAACATCAAAACACTCCTGCTGGAAGCAACACAAACACACAACCATGGAATGAGGGATAGAATGACAAAAGGAAGACGATAATAATTCATAATGTCACAGCTTCTGACTTTACTGTCATTATTAGCTTCTGGGCTTTTGTTGTTTTCACTGCAACATGCAGAGTATTGCACAGTAATGGCAGCATTGTTACATTTCCCCGTAGGAATTGTGCACTGCTTATACCTTGTAAAAAAGGAAAATGCTTACAGGTTTTATTTTTTGGCAGTGAAATGATCATAAAGCCACAGAGTTAATGAGAGGTGGCTCGGTCCGCCCAGGTGGCACAACTGTCTAAAATCTGTCCATGGTTGGACGCTGACTTGGAGAGGCCCGTCGTCACGGCCACACCAATGACACGGCTAGATGTGGGTGAGCTTTCTGGGTGGCAGCTCTCATTCAGCCAATCAAGGCAAACAGGCCACGCTCTATTTAATGATTATCCCAGCATCTGTCCCCTATCTCTCATCTCAGCGTGAAAGCCAGCAAACACAAGTGCAAATACACTCGCAGGAGCTCAGTGAATCCCATCCAGCCGAGCAGCTCGATATTGGCTCGCATCGAGTAATTCAATCTCAATTTAATCAAATTTAGAAATGATGGCAAAAGCTCGTGTGCATTATGAACAGGCTGTGTGCCCGTGATTCATTATATAGTTAGTGGAGAAGTGGTTAATAGAGGATGTGATTACACCAGCAGCAATTAATGCCAGTCCAATGAAATACATGATTACCACATTTGGAATGTAATCTCAGTTGTTATCCATGTCATGAGGAGAAAGGAAACCCAGAGATAGCCCTCATCCTGTTTACATTCTGTTTACTTTTACTTAGGTTTTACTGCTGCTTGAGAAGGTACACTAGTTTCAGGTCCTGCATTAGCTTTGTGGAGAGGATCCCATCATCCCACTACACTTTCATCCTCTCGAGGCAACAGTAGGGTTGGTTTTCACCTAGTCCCATGGATATCATGTTGCTGTTCATTTGGTAATCATCTGCCGAAATCCCTCTGCAGTATGCTTGGATGCCTGCAGCCACTCTCTAGCTCCTTTGCATTTGGATGCAGGTAATCAATATACAACCTGCTTTCCTCGGCTTTAAATCACAGGAATGCTCAAAGACTCCCTGCAGGCCTGGATGGAGAAAACGACAGACAACACGGAGCGCTGGGCAGATGAATAAAACGATAAATGTCAAAGAGGGGCAAAAGCTGTTAGATAGAGGGAGAAGAACAACTGAAGATACACGCTGAGAAAGAAAGAAAGGCTAATATTCGTGATTTATCCGCCCTGCAGTCTTAGAGATGAATAAGAAGAGGAAAGCTGTCTCCGGCCGCTTATTGCAGCCGCGGGATGAATGTTCGCGTTTGCTCTGTTTTGTCTTTGGTTAGGTAAAAAATGAAGTGTAACATCAATAAAAATGTTAATCAGAAAAAAAACAATGTATTGTTTTCACTTTCAATTTTTTTCACGCATTAAAAAGAAGAAAAGAAGAAAGAAAATAATCCTGACATCAATCATCAAAATCTACTTCCTACCACAAATGTCCCATCGCTACACCTCCCATATGTGAGCCTCTAATCTTACCTTATACCTGTACTCAAAGTTTTATAAAAAAAAAATCCCTTTGAGGTCTTAGTCCTCTCTCACAGGTATGAGAGGCCTAATTAGACAAAAAAATAACTCTCATCCAAACAGTCTACAACATTGCAATCGTTGTTCCTTTGCTACACTTAAATAAAATGTCTTCACATTATTTCTTGTTTTTCTCACCAGGTGAGTGAGGTGCAGCCCTGTCACGCCCACAGCGCCCCCTTTCGGCCCGGACGGCACACCATGCCCCGGCGCCTATGAAAGGGTACCATGTCAGCCGGAGCATGTCTCAGCATTCCTCGGGTGGTGGTGGAGGAGGTCCCTGCCACTGCACGCCTGATGACTGCGACGGTCCAGGCAGAGACTACTACCACGGTCACAGCGATGGCCACTTTTACCCTGGGGGAGGTCCGGTTGAGGCCCTGGCGCTGGAGAGGCACCACTCCCGCTCACACTCCCATAGTCACTCTGGAGGAGGCACCTTTCCCCGCTCCCACCCCAACCAGCACCCACCTCTCCAGTCATTTGACTCTTGTGAAGAGTGCCTATCCTCAGGCCACGGGGGGAAGATGCACCGCATGCCCTCAAACATGATGGACCAGTTCGAGAAGCAGGTGCCCTTCCATCATGATGGCTTCCACACACTGCAATACCAGCGCACTGCCAGTGGGGGTGCTGAGCAACGCAGTGAGAGCCCTTCGCGCATACGCCACTTGGTCAATTCGGTGCAGCGCCTCTTTGCCAAGTCCCATTCCCTGGAGGCGCCATCCAAACGGGAGTACAACGGCACGAGGGGAGGTGGGGACTACCGGAGCGAGAGAGGTGGGGGCCACAGGAGTGGAGGGGAGGAGGGCCACTACTCAGGCCACCAGTCTCGCTCCACCAGGAGGAACAAGTCTCGAGAACGTAGCAAGAGTGGAGACTCGCGGCATGAGTCAGGCAGACGCCATCGCAGCCGGACAGCGGGCTGGTGGAGCTCTGATGACAACCTCGACAGTGACAGCAGCTACTTGGTAGGTGGGGGTAGACCGGGGTATCCCAGAGGACATGAGAGCCTGGATGCTGCCATTCAGGAGCTCACCATGAAGAAGCCCAAGGAACGAGGCGGCGGACCGGGGTCTGGGGAGTGCATGGCCTGCACAACAATGGCTCTGGTGGGGAGTGAGGGAGGAGGAGGACAGCACGGGCATCACGGTCACTCCCTGAAGAGGAGCACCTGGTCAGCCATGACAGTGAGTCAGGCTAGAGAGGTGTATCCTTCTACCAGAGGAGGAGCCTATGACAAAGCCCTGGTGCCCATTGAGAGCAAGCTCAAGGAGAGGACCTTCCACTATCTCCAGGTGTGTCTGTCCCTACATATCAGCAAATGTGTAATCAAATATATAAGTGGTTTGGTGTTAAGCAAAAAAAACAAAACTTCTTTTTAAGGAATGAAAATATTGTCTTGAACTTTTGTTTTTCTGTTTCCACTGTCTCAGACCCTTGAAGATTAGGCTAATTAGTCCGCTGCCATAACGACAACTATCATTGTGTACGGGACTTTATAAAAACGTGTCGACCATCTCACATCTTCTGCCTCTGCTCTCAGTCTGTGTTGCATCTCCATGTGTATATTTGACAGCCAGTACAGACACACAGACGCAGGGCATCTAGACAAGATGAAGCCTGCTCTTCAGTTATAACACAAAATCTGTCAATGCAGTGCCTTCTCACAGGCTTGTGGGGAAGTACGGGCTTGTATAGCTGTTCTTTAGAACACAAGTGCTGTGAAACAATCAGAAAAAAACACATGTAGCACACACACATGTCAGTACTGGAAACACTTTGATTTAAGTGAGGTTGTTGCTTACCACTTACTCGCTGTGAATTCATCAAAACTGCATAAACTACCTCCAGCTTTTTTCACATCGTGTAAATTGTCTCAATTGGACGTCATACAGACAGCTGGCAGGTTAAAGATGATTTAGTGATCTGACAGCCTTGGACATTTACATTTTCCATGGATGGATTATCACGTCCACGAGATCAAGGCAACAATTTGCCACAGGCAAAGAATATACAGTACAAGTACACCCTGTATTCCTTTTGTTTTGTTTTTTTAATTACTGCTTTTATGTTATGTTCTGGACACCCCAATAGATATGATTTAAGGTATGAAACACATGATTTAATGTAAATAAATGGAAAACATGTTGCCATGATTGGCATCTCCCCCTGGCATTCTTTGGAGTATTTGATGTCTTTAAAGTTAAAACTCAGTCTGCCAGAAGGTTCCAAGGTTCAGTGGTGATAAGTGACAAACAATTTCGTTTTCTCTGCATTTCTCTGGCGAACATCAAATAGCCTTAACTATAGGAAATTGTTAAATATAATACACACGTTTCTTCCACAAACAATGTCAGAGAGTGAAGCCAACTTCCAGATTTCCCTGGTCTAATAGTGTTAGCACTGCTACACCACAACCAAGATCTTCCCCAGGAGGCAGGACTGTAGGCTCTGTCGGATGCTGACAGTTTATACTTGCCGACGTGCTAAGTTGACATTTCTCCTATAGGCAATCTGTCTTCTGTCTTTCTCCTTATTGACCACCAGACTGAAATTTGACCTATAGGCTATCCAGTTATAGCTTGTGCTTTAATGTGCTAATTGACTAAACGTTTAAAAAAAAATAGGAAAAAGTGCAGACACTACCTCACCACCGTGTGAGGAAGGTGCAGAGCTGAAAAAATATAACATAGAAATCTATTAGTGAGTGCACAGTGTATGTGTGAAAATAGTAACCAGCAATCTCTCTGGTACCCCTTAAAGTAAGATGTCTTTGTCATCTTTGTCTTTGTCATCTTTGTCTTTGTCAAAGACGACAAAGACAGACTGCTTTGTAGAGCTTTTCTGATTGCTCAAGTGGCCAATCAGAAAAGTTTAGGTCTACAAGCCCGTCCTTAAGTTTCTAAAGTTTTACCCACTGAGCGATGACTGCTGGGGAAGTAAAATACCCATTGATTTTAATTTAGGCTTTGTCCCTCCAAAGGTTAATTGTTTCAAGGAAAGAAAAGCAACCATTGTCCCTACAATTTTGGTTTAGACCCTGGTTTTTCCAGTTGAATACACAAGTAAAGGTATTCAGTTACTCAAAATTTCATCTTCCTGCTATAGAAACAAACCTTTAATAGCAACACAGACAATTTTTGTTTCAAAAGCTCAAGAAAGCAAATTAGAAGAAGAAAATACAAACAAAGATGGGTAAGATCCTTGTGGTAAAGTCTCTGGATTAATCGGGAAATTAACAAGAATTTTTCAAAAGCATAAAAAAACCCTTTTTCTTAAATAAAAGTTTCAAAAAAATCAAGTGAAAAGTATAGATTTTTCTTGGTTAAATGTCTGCCTGAGAGGCCAGATGGATTCTCCTGGCATTTTGCTGTGAGTCAGAAAACAATAATCATCTTCACCCACCGTGTTATTTACCTGTCCCTTACAAGAGTCGCTTACCTGCCTCCTGTCAACACGCTGTAGCTTGAATCTGCCGCATGCAATTTTCAGAGAACCCGTTCACTCATTTTATCTCCTAAAACGGCAGAAAAGGTTAATTAAAGACTGTTATTGGCTGTTACAGTGGCATCTCAGAGAGCACACGCACGCACACAGACACACAAAAACAAGCACGAGCTCAGAAACCTCCAGCTGTGTTGAGGTAGAGCTGCCATGCAGGCTGTGTTTCTACGGAAACAGCAGGTAGCCACAGGAGTCCCTGGTGTTTTTCCAACTCTCATCCTTTAGACACAGCTGAGGTCTGCTGATAGAGGAGACAGAGAGAGCAGGGTCGTCTGTGTGCTCGTGCTTTTCTGAGGACAAACCCCACACAATTTACCCCGTGCTTTAGGCTACCATCACATTCTCACCTTAGGACACGAAATGAACTTCCCCTGCTGCAGCTTTAATCGTATCTCCAGGTGTCACCGGTGGTTTGGGGAGGCGCGCAGAGACAGTATGTTGAGTGAATTTTGTGCCCGGCTTAGATGTGCCAGGACAGGCCAGATTGATCCACGGCTTCAGAGCAGACAGCTCACTGGAGCTGCAGATATAAAGCTGTTCAGGTCTGTTTCACCCGGATGAAATGTCAGGACTAACAGCCGCACAGGTGCAACAACTCCAAATTGAAACTGCCTGAGAAAGCAAGAGCAGATATCATACACCCAACAGCTGCCTTTAAACTCTATTACTTGTGTATTAAAGGTGGCACTTGTAATAAGAGACTGGCAAATAATTTATATTGTAAGGTAAAGACTCTGCAATATTAGTAAGAGAATAACAACCATCAGATGATCCCCTGTGAATGAGCACTTAGCCATGAAGAGGAGGAAGAACTGCTTTTTAACAGGAAGAGACCACCCACAGCTAAGGGAGGACCAGCCATCTGCGTCCTCTCCCTGTGGGAGTGAGGGGAAAGAAGAGAGTAGACACAAAGTTATTGAAAATTCAGATACAAGTGTTTCAGGATCAACCAATATAGTACCAACATTAAGTTTATCAAAATCGGAGAGTTTCAGGCCTAATCTTAAAAGTACCCAAAGTGGAAGCTGAATCAACAACAGAGGGGTCTGAGTCACTATATGCACAGAAGTGCTCTACTGAAGAAAGACATGCAGAGTGTTGGCATGAAGAAAGAGAGTGAAAGGGACAGGCCGAGATGGTGGGAGATGATCTGCTGTGGCGACATAAAAGAGAAGCCGAAAAAAGAAATCCCATTTCCACAGGTCTGGAAAACCAAGCACCCTGCCTTTACAAACATTTGTGAAAGAATCATTCATTCTAAAGTGCTAATTGAATTTGATTGTGGTGCTTCAACAGGATGCCAGCACTGTAATAAACCATTTTGTGAAATATTTTCCGTCCTAGGTATTCCACAATCAACTGTAATTAGTATATTTGTAGGTGGAAATGTTTAGGAACCACAGCAATTCAACCAAGTGAGTCAGACCAGAGCGCGGTCGACACAAAGTGTATAAAGTTTGCCAACGTTCTCCTGACTCACTAACTGCAGAGCTCCAGACTTCCTCTTACATGAACATCAGCACAAAAACAGTGTGTCGGGTGTTTCACAGCATGGGCTTCCATGGCTGAGCAGCTCCTATGGTGTGATATTTAGGTGGCACTGTACTTCTATCCATATAGTATAGCTGATAGCTCAGCTGCACATTTCTACCCCTAAGCCATAAAAGGCTGATGGGGATTGTCGTCACCCTGCCGTGCAGGCAAGTGGCGTGGACACCCAATTTTGTGAATGCGATAACTCAAGAATGAGCTGTCGTAGGATTATGAAATTCATATTATAGGTGCAACTACTAAAAATCTCTGACAAGTTTGATTCTCAATGACCTGATTTCTGAAAATCCCCCACGAGGCTGAGGAGTAGTACTATTTCATATTTTGGAAACTCTAGCAACCACAAGTAAGCTTGAACTGTGACAGCAAAGTCCTCAGTTGGGGTAATATTGTAATATGAGGTGTTTAAGATACGATGGGTGCTGATCTTTCAGAACTTTGGATGTGAAGAGAAGGATTTTAAATTCAGTTCTGCATTTAATTGCATTGAAATTGAGCAGCTACAATGTGAGAAACATGATCTTTCTTTCTTTTTTTTAATTCAATTTCTATTATACGTGAATAACAAGTTGGACTAGAAAGAAAGATCATTATAATGATTTTTCTTTCTAGTCCAACTTATTCTTTTGGTCACTACCTGTAGCTGTAGGTGAGGGTCAGGACCTAGGTCAGTCAATAAATCGACAGCCTCGCTTTCATCCTCCTCTCTCCTCCACACTAGATTAAACTTCGAATTTCTCCGTGTTATGACTGAATATAAATTGGATCTGCATCTGCTGGATTTATGCAAACAGTCAAAAGTGAAGAGCTAAATGTAGGTTGGTTCACATTAAGAAAAAAGCTCTACAAAGCGCTGACTAAGTAGTTTTTGTAGCACCTGGAAACATAAAACATATGGTCAGTTTTAAATCAGTTCAAGTATGCTACAGCAGTCCCTCTCTCGTTGCAGGGTCAGTCTACCTGCTGTATGTTATTTCCATGTGTAAAAAAATGCAAACATGTACATACAAGCTAATACTTACACAGGTTTCCTGCAAAGAGTCAGGACCGACTAGCAATAAATGTAAGTGAATCTTCGCAAGTCTACGGTCAGAGGCAAAGGGATGGCGTCAACACCAATCACGATGTGTGGCATCAGAACCTGATGCTCTCCGTTCCCTGAGCCTCTCACCTTCCCCTCAGCCTGTGTGTGATAGATATGAAATGATTAAAAAAGAAAAGAGGGCCGAGGGGAAAAAAAGCTGAATATGGAGTAAAAGGAATGAAAAGAAGAGCAAAGGGACAAAGAGTGTTAGAAAAGACGAATGCAGAGGGACCTAGAGACGGTAAAGCAAGCTCAGGGATAGAAAAGAGATAAAAGAGGTGATGGTAGCCAAGGGGCAAAGCAAGAAGAGGAGAGAAAGGGGCGTTTGAGGAAATGAGAGAGATAGTGGACGGCCACGGGGATCACGAGATTAGGCTGAATCATCTTTTAAGTGATGACCTTAAAAACACACACTCAGCTGGATGCCAGACCCCGGGGCCTTGGCTATGTGTGTGTCTGGGTGCAGGTGTTGGTCACATGCTCGTATATGAAGCTGCACCTGACAGCATTTACAAAAAAATGAAAACTAAAATGAAAGGCTGAGAGGTCCTTCAGCCAAAACAGCTGCTGTTAGTGTGTGGATGGTGGAAAACTCTCCTCATACTGGGAAAGAAGTGGTACGAGTGAACACACACATATATGAACACACATATCAAAGTGAGTGGTCCTCCACAATAGTAGCATGTTACGTGCAAGGTTAACAGCTATACTCAGGAGCTATGATGCTAATCAAAGCTGCGCTTGTCAACATAAGGGGTCACTCGTGGTGAGAAATACCCCTCATCACCTAATTCTGCATTTCTCATCAGCTGTACTGAGATTTTTCAGATCAGTTCTGGGTTTTGACTGTTACCGAACACTGGTCCTACGCTGTCTTCAGCACTGCAATCAGGAGTCCTGTAATTATATTTTTTATGTGTAAGGCAACATCAAGTTAGTCTTTAGACTTTCCTAACAAAGTAAATACATAATAGTCTATACATATAACGAGTTATTTATTAATTGGTATATTGAAGTATAACACTTGGACCGTAAATATAAACTTTACTACATTGTGCTGTCTTATATGGTCATGAAAATTTCTCCGAAGTGTTGAGCCGTTGTTGTTAGTTTCCTCCTTCAACCTGTGCACAGCTCCTGACGTGGCGCTGAAGGCTAAACAAAGATCAGCCCATTGTCACCAAAGCTCTCTCTGTACTAGATATTTGGATATCCAAATGTCTTATTATCTGGTTATTTATTTACTTTAATTTTATTTTATTTATATAGTGCCAAATCAAAACAGCAGTTGCTTCAAGAGGCTTTATATTGTAAGGTAAAGACACTACAGTAATACGGAGAAAACAATCAGATGACGCACTGTGATCAAGCACTTGGCGACAGTGGGAAGAAAAAACTTGCTTATAACAGCCTGGCAGTACCAGGCTTAGGCAGAAGCAGCCATTAGTGGCATTAGTGGGTGAGAGGAGGGAGATGGGACAAAAGACGTACTGTGGAATAATGAATAATTTAATGTAGAGTGGTGTCTAAGCATATAGTGCCATTATTAGCCTCCTGTAGTTCTTTGTTTTAGGTTGTTGATCCAAAGACTGGCCAAATGCTACTTTAGCATTTAGCATGTGCCTCATTTCAGCACAACACACATTTAGAAACTAGCTGAGAAAATACCAGTCAAGATATCGTTCATGCTTTGTGTAATTTGAGACCAATAAAGCAGCTCCAGACTGAATCTCAATGCTAATCAGTTAGCTGAGGTTGTTTGATTAGAATTTTTTTAATGTGTTGTTTTATGTTGTCTTATTTCTTCATAGTAAACAAAAGGTCCTTTTGCGAAGCGTTAAAGTAAAAAAAACTCTACTATGTGATGTGTTTCATGCTTGACTTCATTTCCCAACTTTGGAGTAGTTCCACATGATACCCACTCACTGAAGGGTTGCCTGTAATTGCTGAATTTGCAAAACTTCACTGACACTCTGTGATCTCTTCCTGGGTGTGCTAACGCCTTCGTGTATTTTACATTAGGGCCACTGTGAGAACATGTCAGCCTAATTCTTAGGGTTAATTTCATTGATTCTCTATATTTCTCTTTGTGTTGTCTTTAGTTTCTTGTCTTGACTGCACTGCTGTGTGTGTTGTTTTCCCATCAGAATCATTTGCTCGTCTGTTAAATTGCGTCTTCTGTTTCGTGTTTTTGCCACCACGTTCATGTCTTTCTCCCACTCCGTGTCGCCACTCCTGTCTGCTGCCCTCTCTCTCTTGTCTACCTGTTTTTCTCTGTTTTTATTTATTTGCTCTCCGTCTGTCGGCTTTTGGGCTTACGTTGTTTTTCCTTCTCTGCGTCAGTGTTTTTCCAGCTGTCAGACTTTCTCTCTCTCTGTAAGTCCCTTCATCCTATTCTCTCTTTCTCTTGCATCATTACTCGTGTATGCATACATGTGCATGTGAGCGTGTGTGCACGAGTGCTTTTCGGTTGTGTTTGCCCTCCAACCCAACGCTGTGTGCACGTGGGCCAGAACTGTGCTGCTAAATAAACCTTTTACCATTCGAGGTGTGAAATATTTTTCGATTAAGAAATATATTTCTGTTTTGAGAAGACTTCGGATCTTGACAGCAGATATTGAGAAGAAACTGCAAACAGTGCGGTGAAAAACATCTTCAATATCTCGGTGTTGATTAATTCACATCATGACTAATTCCTTTTCCCTTAACAGTGGGTGTACAGTGGGGCAAAAAAGTATTTAGTCAGCCACCGATTGTGCAAGTTCCCCCACTTAAAATGATGACAGAGGTCAGTAATTTGCACCAGAGGTACACTTCAACTGTGAGAGACAGAATGTGGAAAAAAAATCCATGAATTCACATGGTAGGATTTGTAAAGAATTTATTCGTAAATCAGGGTGGAAAATAAGTATTTGGTCACCTCAAACAAGGAAAATCCCTGGCTCTCACAGACCTGTAACGTCTTCTGTAAGAAGCTTTTCTGTCCCCCACTCGTTACCTGTATGAATGGCACCTGTTTGACCTCATCATCTGTATAAAAGACACCTGTCCACAGCCTCAACCAGTCAGACTCCAAACTCCGCCATGGCCAAGACCAAAGAGCTTTCGAAGGACACCAGGAAAAGAATTGTAGACCTGCACCAGACTGGGAAGAGTGAATCTACAATAGGCAAGCAGCTTGGTGTGAAAAAATCAACTGTGGGAGCAATCATCAGAAAATGGAAGACATACAAGACCACTGATAATCTCACTCGATCTGGGGCTCCACGCAAGATCTCATCCCGTGGGGTCAAAATGATCATGAGAACGGTGAGCAAAGATCCCAGAACCACACGGGGGGACCTGGTGAATGACCTGCAGAGAGCTGGGACCAAAGTAACAAAGGTCACCATCAGTAACACACTACAACGGCAGGGAATCAAATCCCGCAGTGCCAGACGTGTTCCGCTGCTGAAGCCAGTGCATGTCCAGGCCCGTCTGAAGTTTGCCAGAGAGCACATGGATGATACAGCAGAGGATTGGGAAAATGTCATGTGGTCAGATGAAACCAAAGTAGAACTTTTTGGTATAAACTCAACTCGTCGTGTTTGGAGGAAGAAGAATACTGAGTTGCATCCCAAGAACACCATACCTACTGTGAAGCATGGGGGTGGAAACATCATGCTATGGGGCTGTTTTTCTGCCAAGGGGACAGGACGACTGATCCGTGTTAAGGACAGAATGAATGGGGCCAAGTATCGTGAGATTTTGAGCCAAAACCTCCTTCCATCAGTGAGAACTTTGAAGATGAAACGAGGCTGGGTCTTCCAACATGACAATGATCCAAAACACACCGCCCGGGCAACAAAGGAGTGGCTCCGTAAGAAGCATTTGAAAGTCCTGGAGTGGCCTAGCCAGTCTCCAGACCTCAACCCCATAGAAAATCTGTGGCGGGAGTTGAAAGTCCGTGTTGCTCGGCGACAGCCCCAAAACATCACTGCTCTTGAGAAGATCTGCATGGAGGAATGGGCCAAAATACCAGCTACTGTGTGTGCAAACCTGGTAAAGACCTATAGTAAACGTTTGACCTCTGTTATTGCCAACAAAGGTTATGTTACAAAGTATTGAGTTGTATTTTTGTTATTGACCAAATACTTATTTTCCACCCTGATTTACAAATACATTCTTTACAAATCCTACCATGTGAATTCATGGATTTTTTTTTCACATTCTGTCTCTCACAGTTGAAGTGTACCTCTGGTGCAAATTACTGACCTCTGTCATCATTTTAAGTGGGGGAACTTGCACAATCGGTGGCTGACTAAATACTTTTTTGCCCCACTGTAGAAGAGGAATGCATACTTACGTTTAACGCATTTAACTGTTTAACCTACTAAAACCATGTTGGTCCCACATGGTTGTTACATTTTTACTCGCTACCTGTTGCAATTTCAGATCAGTACAAGTTGGTCAGTTATGGTGACCATGTGAATGTTTGGGTGGATGTGGATGTGCCTCAGGTCCCTTCAGAAGACTGGGGAGGTGGTTATAGCGGTGGCGGAGCAGCTGATAGCGGAGGGGAGATCCCTTGCCGTCGCATGCGGAGTGGCAGCTACATCAAAGCCATGGGCGACGATGACAGCGCCGACTCGGACACGAGTCCCAAAGCCTCGCCCAAGTCCACGCTGATTGCCCAGAGGGAAGCCTTCAGACGATCTATCAGCATGGATCAAAGGTCAGATGGCACAAATTCAGCTTTTATATTCATGCTGAAATACTTGTATTTACCCTTGACTCAACTCTCTGCTTTCAAAAACCGTAAAAAAAAAAAAAAAAACAAGTTTATTTGGTTTAGTTTGGTTGTCTTTTTTTTTAAGCAGTGCAAAAGCAGCATAGCATATCAAATAGGAATTGCACAGATGTCACAGAAGTAAACAATAAAATACAGAAACAGACAGCACTGGGATGACAAAGGGGAAAAAAACAACAACGTGGAACAAAATGCAGAAAAACAAAATAGCAAGTTAGTCCTAGTTTGGATGGTTGCTGTTTATGCGAACATTTCCCCACAGGAGGATTTCTGCATTATGTTACTTTACAGCTTTTTTTGGTTTGCCTTTAGAATTCATTCCTTTTCCATAACTTTATAAGAGGTTGCATCTTAAATACACAACACTGTTTGATTGTGCCTTTAAGGCTCACTCTTTAAATGCGGACAACATTATTTTCCACAGTGTGGGTGAAAATACAAAACCATTAGATAATTTCTTCTCATGGCTTCATAATATCTTTTAGACAGTCTAAGTCTCCCTCCTTAGAAAAACCCTGCTTTCCAAAATCTTTATTTTCAGTTTCTAACATGATAAAAATCTGATGTTTACAAACACATTTTGGGATAACTATTAATTTCAGACTTTAAAAAGATCCTTTCAGACTCAGAAAATTCATGTCTGTTTAGTTCAAGTAAATAAAGGAGGGTACGGCGAGGGAAGATTGATCCCTGTTCAATTTGTAAGTTTGTTCACGTACAAATAAACCAACAGTCTTTAATTTTATGGTGGTTTCATTTTAATGGAGAGAGACAGAATATCAGCCAAAAATCCAGAAAAAAAACACGTTACATAAACTTTATGAACTGAAATGCATGTTACTGAGTCAAATAAATATTTGAAGTCTGTGCGTATGCTTGTGTCGAATAGATTACGATTAATCAATCATTACCGATATGCCTGTTCTCAGCTTGTTATATGTCTAAAACAAACCTCTCCACAGAATCAATTTCTTAAATTCCAACTTCCCCACCACCATGGGGAAGACCAAGGAGCTGTCAAAGCACGTCAGAGACAAGATTTTAGACCTGCTACGGGACCATCCTCAATAAGCATGTCAGGATAGTGACAACTGCTGGTGCCATTATTTGGAAATGGAAGAAATATAAAATGACCATCAATCAGATTCTGTCTGAAGCTCCATGTAAGAGCTTGCCTCATGGGGTGAGGATGATCATGAGAAAGGTTGTGGATCAGAACAAAACCACACAGGTGGAGCATGTTAATGGCGTGAAGGCAGCTGAGACCACAGTCACAAGGTGCCCCTGCTCGAGAGGGCAAAGGAACAGGCCCGTCTTAAATTTGTAAGTGAACATGGCTCAGAGAAGACTTGGGAGAGAGTGCTGTGGTCAGCTGAAACCGAAATCAAACTCTTTGGCATCATCATCATTTGGCATCAGCTCATTGAGGGGGCAGTAGATTTTTTTTTTACTTTATTTGGCCTTTATTTATACAGGTAGTCCTATTGAGACTCAATGTATGGGGCCATGTACCATAAAATCTTGGACAAAAACCTCCTTTCTTCAGCCAGAACACTGACGATAGGTCATGGATGGGTCTTCAAGCATGACAATGACCCAAAACAAAGGAGTGGCTAAAGAAGAAGCACATTAATGCCATGGAGTGGTCTCGCGACTCTTCAGACCTCAGTCGTATAGAAAATCTGCAGAGCTTTGATTTGGAGTTTCTTTAAAGACGAGTGAACCAAAATCCTGAGCTGTGTGCAAACCTGGTGACCAACTACAACATCTCACTGCTGTGCTGGCCAACAAGAGTTTCTCCACCAAGTACTAAGTCATGTTTTGATTGGTGATCAAATACTTTTTGGTTGATGTTCTGTCTCTCTTCATTCAAACGAATCAACCATAAAAATGAGAGACTGTTCATTTCTTTGTAAGTGAGCAGACTTACAAATTTAACGGGTGATCAAATCATTGTTTCCGCCCGTGTAAATACTCTGGAAATTATAGATAGAAACTCAGTGACCCAGCAATGCCCTAATAGCAAGCACTTAACAAGTGGGTGAATCAAAGAACACAGAGGACAATAAACATCAGCTAGGACGAGGCACACTGTGTTCTGTACACATGATTTCACACTCTGTGTGAAACAGAGTGAGTAACCCTTTTAAGATATATATAAAGACGCATTTCAGTAACATTCAAGCACCATTTATTTAGACAAATGAAGATTTTAGACCATAAACTGAATTATTAAACTAAATTATTGCAGAGCTTGGTGGTAAACATCAGTAAAAAGATAACACCAGCGGATTTCAGTTTATAGGGAAAGAAACCGAAAAAGGACGTTAATGTTCTTGCATTATGCAGTAAATACTTTCACACAGGCAGCCTTGGGAACCTTTTCACATTTAACTGTAGCTCTGCTTGAACATCATAATAGCTGCTGCAATGTTTGGATTTTATTTTTCATATAAAATGAACAAAAATGATGGTTCCCTAATTGGCGTGGAAATGCACCTTCACAGCACGGAAAATGACTCCAGCTGGCTCAGTTATGACACATGATGCAGTGAATTGTTATTTGATGGCTCGCCAAATGGTGAGCTGTTTGTGTTGCAAACATATTTTTTGATAAAATAGCAACGCGAATGGCGGACGTGTTTACAGCCACAACAACGCATCAATACTAACATTTATGCTTGTGTTTATTCCAGGCACTCGTGTAAACAGTGTACAGATTCTTACCCTAACACCAGAACCACACCCAAGACCCACACCCGCTCCCGTAGCTACACCCGCTCTTTGACCAGCACACAGGTAACAAACAGCAGGGTGAGGCTTTGAAGTGTGTAAACCGCTCCTAGAATTGCCTGTTTTTCTACATAAATATGACCTAAGAGATCTGTTTTGAGACCTTCCTGTCCTTCCGGGTGCAAACATGAAATACGTAAGCCAGCGAGGCTGCAGTACAGAACAAAGCAGGCACAGATGACAATGGATTTGACGTTGATTACATCAGATACGGCATGAAAGGCATAGATGGGATGAAGGTGAATTGCAAGGCATCTTCAGATGTCTTCAACCGTGGGATGGCTGAAGGTGCATATTTTATGAGATGTTAATGTTCCGAATGGCATCAGTGGAGGCATTAGCTGATGTGGGCTGGCATTGTGGATGTCGCCTGAGCTGCACCGAGCTAACGATAAGCTCGATTTGATCTGGTCATTCGTTTATTGAGGAAAACGATCCAATAGTGCATGTTTGTGAGGGCGTAAAGAGCATAATTTGAAGCTGAAATTAGATGAGGGATTTTCAGTCAATGATATGAAAATGGGATCAATCATGAATGGGACAAAGGTGATTTCTGAGGAGCTTTGCACATTAATGAATCCAGTCCACAGTCTGACAGATTATGTATATAAACACCAATTCAAGACCACCGTTACCCTCCAAAGGAGAGGTCAACCTACAAGGTTAACTCGACTGTAAAGTATGTCACAGAAAAAATCGGACTTACATCAGGAAATTTATCATGAATGAAATTTCCTCAATGACTAGAATCTAAATTAAATTTCTTTACGACTTGTGTTAAGCTGCAATAACTTTATAGGTTATATTTGTGTAGAAAATGACAAAAATGGGTTCACAAGCTTTCAACAGACAGTTTCTTTGGGGATATAAATTGTGCATATGACATCTGTAAGACAAGTATTGATGTAGGAACTCTCATCCCCTGCACCTTCCCGCTCACCCTCCAGCTTGGAGAGACGTTAAACCGTCAGTTCGAAGCCGTGTGTGGGACCATGTTCGGGGAGGTGGAGTCTCAAGCTGTCGAAGCCCTGGATCTTCCAGGAGTGTTCCGCACTCGCAGCCACAGCTACGTTCGCGCCATCCAGGCCGGATGTTCCCAGGATGACGACTGTCTCTCCGTCTTCTCCATGTCTGGCCCCCAGGGAAGCATCAAGGGCGGGGCCGGTGAGTGTGCGGTTTGAGTCCACCAGTATGTAAAAGTCTGGGGTGTCTCTGTGGAGCGTTTGGATGCGCGGCTGCCTTTTATGTGGCGGCAGCGCGGCAGGAGACACAGTGGGAGATGAAACTTTATGACAGGCTGTGTGCATTTACGTCGACAAAAGCAAATTCACGCACACACCAGCACACACACTCGTTGCACAGCTGCATCCATTTTTAATATACAGCCTTTTCTTTTCTTCGCTACTCTTTCAACCTCTAATGAGCTCTGTTTTTTACCCCTCTCCTCTGTGTTTGTGCCTACATATGCATGCTATAGGCTCGGCTGTGTGTGTGTGTGTGTGTGTGTGTGTGTGTGTGTGTGTGTGTGTGTGTGTGTGTGTGTGTGTGTGTGTGTGTGTATTACATTTGTGCATGCTCTTTGTTCTCTGCCATCTCTGCCTTGCCTTTGTATCTCATCTCTCTCCAATCACCCTCCCCTGTCTGATTGCAGGTTTCGCAGGCTCAGAAATAGGTACAGGAACCCATGTGATTATGATGATAGCTCAGTGTCTCCAGCTGCCTTTTTGTCTCTGTCTTTTGGTTTCACTCTTGATGATGTTTGCTTTGACAAGTCTTCCCAATAATGCTTAAGCCTAATATTCGGCTGTTTTTATTTGCCACAAAATTCATCCAGTGTTTCCTAAAGCCTCTGTGAAGTGTTATCCACTTTCAGCACAGACCCCTCCCTGGTACACCAAGTCACACAACAACACTGATTATGCACACAGGGTGGGGTGCAGCTTTGGAGTGAGCATCTCTGCACTCTGAAAATAAACTCTGTTCAAATATATATTTAAAGAAACTGTGAGTGAGACAGATCGTGCATGTCTTTCTTAAATATTGCTCTCAGGGAAATGCTCTGTCTTCTTAAGAGTTAAATTAGCTGCGGGGAAGAGGTTTTTGCTTCACTATCATGTCTGTCTTTTCCACTGCCACTCACTGAAATTTATGCTAAAAGCTGTTTTTTAATGAAAAGAAGTTGCACTTTTGTGTCTTTCCTCTTCCATCTTACACTGGCTGTAATTCTTAATGGCTTTATCGTTGTTCTCTCCTCCTTTCCATGTTTGTTTGCCTCTTTATGTCAACCGCTTTCCTATTTTTTTCACTCCTTAACTTTCCTGTCACATTCTCCTTCCAGTCTGTCCCTTTTGTAAGTATCCACCTCCCCCGCTCCCTGTTGATATATTACCCATTTTGCTTTTAACAGCCCACTGTGCCTTTGTCTTCCTTTTCCCCTGCTCTTCTGACACTTCAGTCTTTCCTTATCGTAAAGGTGCTCCTCCTCCACTCCCACCCCGCATGTCAAAGTCTTCACTTTCGGTGCGAGCCCAGAGCAGCACAGAGTCCACCCAGGATGCCTACTTCCAGAGCAGCGGGCAGTTGGTCTCAAGCTCCGGTCCCGGACGCCCCAAGCAGCACAGCAACTCCGTGGACCTGGGTAACTCTGACGGGCCATCTGGCCGCACCTCCAGAGGAGGCTACTACACCGGCAGCGGACCCGGGCGTTCCCGACAGCACAGCAACTCCGCAGAGAGCCTGGACGGGGTTCGGGGCTCAAGAGAGCTGGTGCCCTATGGAGGGGGTCCTGGAGTCGGGGTGAGAGCCAAACACAGCAGCTCAGCTGACAGCCTTCTGGAGGGACCGCCAAGGCCAGCAAGAGAGAGGGATGGCAGAGTGGGAGGCAGTCTCGGGAAATCAGCCTCTCTGCCTCAGAACAGCATCATGCTGAGTAAAGCTGGAGGGCAGGACGAAGGGCGTGCTGTCAGAAAGTGGAGGCCATCCATAGCTGTGCAGGTGAGAGGAAAACAAAAAAATATGCCTTTACTGTCTTCTGCCAGTTTTTTATTTTCATTTATTTAGATTAGGCTCTCTAAAAGATGATAGAAAATAATGAAAACTGCAAGTCTTCAAACTGCTTGTTTTGGTTAAACTGTATCCTTTGTCCACAAATCCAAACTTGATTTGCAGTGATACGAACTTCAGAAAGCACCAAATCCTCACGTGTACCGAGCCCGAACAGGCAGATGCTTGGAATCTCTGATGAAGGCGCAGTAGTTTGCACAGTTAAAGGCTGTGAACTAATCACTGCACTCCAGCCCCCTCAGTTCTTCCCGAGGATGTTTGGTTTTTTGGCTTGGTGAATAACTTTACAGGCAAGCTTTACAGATGCTAATTTTCAACTCAGCTAAGCCAAGAGAAAAATGGTTTCAGCACCAATCGAAATACAGTCCATTTACACAAAGAACATGCATAATCCCTCAGCGTTAGTAGCTGCAAACCATTTTCTGCTCCATGTGAAGACTTTGTCGAGTTTTCTTGCGATCTAGGTGCAAAGCTTAGCTATTCAAAAGGCTATAGATCCATAATTAGCATACAAGCTTGGGAGTGGCATCAATATTCTGCTATAGAGCTACACTTTTATTAAATAGGGACATTCATCTCTGACATGTCTTCAGAGATGGTTAGTTATTTTTCCCCTCTAAATGAATGAACAGAGCCTCAACACTAGTTGTCATACAGTAGTCACATGGACATAAAAATGGCCTGAATAGAATCACCAGTCAAACCTAATTAAACTCAAAAGTTTAAACACTTTTACCAAAGTCAAATAGCTTAAGTACTATTTCTACTACACAGTAGTATCCCATTATTATGATGTCATTACTAGCTCAATCCAGGATTGTAACACGATCGGTGTGTCTGGTCATCCTGTCAGAGCTCTCAATAAATGCCGTTACAAACTCTCATGCGTGGAATTGTGTCCTCCTGAGAACCAGCCTATCTACCCTACTAAGTTGTGATGTACTAAATAAAGGACATCCTGGACTTTCCATTGATATCTCATGTGTTTGGTTTGCCTCTTTTAGCACCAAAGAGGAAGGAAATCACAAATAAAGTTCAATGGGAAGATTCTTTTTCTTGGTTCTTAGGAGGATATGAATGCAGATGAAACGGTTTTGAACCTCTGCTGTTCACATGCATCCACGCAACACAATGACTGCATTATATATTCCCTATATGTTTAGCAGGGCAGGGTGAGGTTTCCGATTTCATTCTCTCCACTCTGACTGTGGTGCTCGTGTCTTCCTCTGCTGCAGGTGGATAGCTCAGAGACCCTTTCAGATTCCGACACGGAGGGCAAAGCTCTGACCGAGGTCCACTCTGTAGGGGTCCAAGTGGAAGACGACAAAAGGTACCAGGAAAGTAAAAATCAAAGCGGCAGAAAAACTACTCATCTTTAAAATCCAGTCTAAACACGAGCTGTTTATTTTGCCTGACATTTAAGCTGCTTTCATTATAAAAAGAAACAAACTTGCAAAATAAGACGTGTTTGTTTATCTCGTTAATTTATCTTTGCTCCAAAATATGTAGCTTCATCAAGAACTTTTGGTCTTTGCACAGTAATTAATGTGAATAATTTTCATTTACAATTTGAAAAAAAAGCCTTCGTCTCCTGAGCGCCCAACAGAGCAGCCACCTATGGTTGATTTCTAGGCTAGATCCTATTATTTCATTTAACATTTCATCAGAGATCACAGCTTGAACTCGGCAACACTTTCTTCCAAGAATGTCTTGTTTTTCAGCCATTAGTGAGTGTAACCATGACTACTGCAAATCATACACTCTACATGACTTTCGCACGTGACTCAACCCATCTCCTAATTATATCCAGCTTTGCCTGCAGGTCAGATTTGCACGCATGCATGCAAACACTCATGGCATCGCATACTTCCAAACCCCCGAGCGGTTTGTGATCATGCATCCCTTAACAACGTCCCCCCCCCCTCCCCCCACGCCCGTCACACTTGCTTGTCGAGCGCGACAGCGTGACATCTCAGAAAACAGCGGACTGATAACGGAAATCTGAGTCACCCCTCATCAGACAGGAAAGTAGGGTGAGGAGGAGGAGGTGGGGTATAAACTTGTAATAGAGTTAACGATCATCGCCCAGTCCACCGACGTGACATTTTGCCCACACTGGTGCGTCATATGCCAGAGGATTTAGCAGGTCTTATCATAACCAAGTGAGTAGTAGTGAGTGCAGTGACATGGCAGCCTTACTCAAAGAAGAACGTGCAGTTAATAGAAGCCAAAAAAAATAACACTATAAGAAAGCATTTGCATATAGTTCTCTGTGTGACTCGATTTCTCTGGGACTGCATTGACTCCCTGTCCTACAGGAGAGCTCGTTTCAAGCGCTCCAACAGCGTTACGGCGAGCGTGCAGGCCGACCTGGACCCCGAGGGCTTCCCGGGATTGAGCATCGCTGTGCCGATGCAGGACAAAAGCCTCCAGTTTGGCTGCTCCTTCCAAAGGCACTCGTCTGAGCCCGAGTCCGCCAGCCAGTATACAGAGTGCCATCGCACCGTCCACACACAGGGACAGTGGGCCTACAAAGAGGTAGGAGTGAGCAATTCTCCTGTAGGATCACAGGCAGCTGTTGAAGTTTTACAGAAACAATCAAATACGTAACATTTTGGCTTCATTGATCTCTGAAGGAAAACTTTTGCCACTTTCACTTTAATGCTCCTCTGGGCTTCATTTAGACATAGTAAATGACAAAGTCCTTATATGTGCATGATTATTTTGATAGCGGCAACACTGACAGCAGGTTGTGGGGACACCCAACATGTTTGCATGTCCTTGGGTTAATGGATAGAAATTCATGGTGTATTCGGTGTTTAATTAACTTGCAATCTTACAATTAAAAGACATTTTCTTCCTTATACAACATCTGAAAATCAACATTTTTTCTGAATATTTTGCAATCTGAACTACTCATTTGCTGGGAGACCTGACAGATCAGCCTTGGGGCTGAGAGTAATATAGACGGAAACAGCTGAAGACACCTGGAGGCAGGTTTTCTCTAGTCTTGTTAGATTTTATCCTGTCAAGGCTGAAATGTAATTTGCTCAAATACTGTATTTAGGTACAGCACTGAGGTATCAGTACTGCACTTTCATCATTTTTCCCCCTGTATAACACTTTATAGTTCCACTCATTTCTGAGGAAAGAGTGACAGTTTTAATTACTATGATTTATACACACAAAACATTAACATTAGTATATTAACATTAGCTGTCAGGTAACTTTCTTGGTTATTAGCTTGGCTAAGGTTGCTGGAAGAGTACCCTGGGTCTTCTAGATTGCACTTGTCAGCTTCCCTGCCTTTAGGAGCACATATCTTTTTCTCACTGGTACTGTCTGTAAAGTAAAAGCTTTAAATAGCAATGGGAGTGGAGCTGGCCGTGAGTGTGTCCTTGTGTATTTGCATGGCAGAAGGATTTGCTTAAAAACTAATTATTCAGTAGTGCTATTCATGATTAAATATAAAAATCTCATTGGGTATATTTAAACTGGATCAAATTTTGAGTCCACACTGCACATTTGTGGCATTAATACTAGTATAAATAGTGGCTGAGGTTCAGCAGTGGTTCGAAAACAGGCTTTTTTGTTCTTATGTTATCCCAGGACTTTATCCAGACTGGCTACACCACTGAGGCCTGTCAAGCTGACACACGGCCCCACCAGCAACCGCACCTGCCTCCACGTTCCCACTCTCCTCTCCCCATTACCTCTGAGCGAGCTTGGGCGGGGACACCGTCCCTAGAGGGTCCCCGGAGCCTGCCTGACTCGGGCCGAGCCTCTCCCTGCATGAGAGATGGAGAGTTCTTCTTACGCCTCCTGCAGACAGAGGTGGAGAGGATGGAGGGCTGGTGCCAGAACATGGAGAGAGAAGCAGAGGAGAACGAACTTCCGGAGGAGAGTGAGTGCGAGAGGACGACTCCAGATGAAGATTAACAATGAATAATTCTTGGGTTTCTCAAACTATGTGTGTGCTCTTTCCCATCTAGTTCTTGAACTGATTCGAAACGCAGTTGGCAGTGCCCAGATGCTCATGTCTCAGAAAGTCCAGCAGTTCTTCCGCCTCTGCCAACAGAGTGTGGTGAGTATGTGTGATTGCATGCAAAATCATGACATTACATATGGCGCATGATTTTTGCTGTGATTCGCTAAAGGGCTAGATTTGCTCAGCTGCAAACACTTCACCGGTGAAATTAGTCTGTAAATCCCCATGTAATGCTTTGCCATCCGTAACTTGTTAAGTCCTGTCTCCCCCCGCACACCCAGGACCCATCAGCCTACCCTCAGCCCACGTCTCAGGACCTGGCTGCCTTCTGGGACCTGCTCCAGCTCAATATAGAGGACGTCAGGGTCAAGTTTCAGGATCTCCAGAGGCTCAAGGACTCTGGTTGGAGGCTCCCGCCTGAAAAGAAGGTGAGAGACCCGGGGGTCCAAACCACCCTGGTTTCCCTTCAGCACTCCCCCAGAGCTAAGATGGCAGTGTGCAGGCGAGTAGCGCAGATGGTTGTGCCCTCCAAGCCTTTGCAGGCTGTGAAAATACAGAACAGCAAGAGGAACTGAGCTGAGCTGAGCTGCCCACAAGACTGTGAAATCCAAAATGTGCTAGAAGTCTTTTGCATTTAATGCAGCGTATTACATTATTTTCTATATAGGTTTGGCTACTCACTGACCAACATTATTCAGTCAACAACAAACTAACAATTGTTTCTCTTTTCTTCTTTTTCTTTGTGCATTACCTCTGTTTACCTTCTCCCATTTCATTGCCTTTTACTTCACCCAACGCCAACGCATGCTGAGATGTTTTTTTGCTGATTTTATGTGCTTTGTCGTTATGTTTCGGTCCGTGATTCTTCCTCACTTGAATTTTTGCCCTTTATGTTGGATTTTCTTACCTTTTTGTTGGGTTTTCATCCTCCCTCAATCTCCCTCTTGTTTTTGCATGGGATTCCTTCTACACAACCACACAAAACCATATTTTTCCCCCCTCTCGGTTAATCCACTGCCTGTTCACCTGATCACCACGACTGGGCTAGGAGGACAAGAAGCTTCCTCCACCCTTACCAAAGAAGCCAGCAGGTGGGGTGAGTGGCAGCCTCCGGGCTGATAGCGTTGGGGATGGGGTTGCTGGAGGTGGAGGAGGAGGTGGGTCAGGGGGCCTGGTGGTGCCTCGCGTCGGTGGGCACACCCTGCCCATCAGGGAGAAGTCAATGGACCTCGGGGACCGTCAGAGGACAGAAGCGAGGAGGCGGCTGCTGCAGACCCGGCGCACTGCCTCCTTCAGGCAGAACTCGGCAACAGAGAGCGCCGACAGTATCGAGATCTACATCCCCGAAGCCCAGACTCGACTCTGAACACCGAGCTGAGGTGTTTCCCTCCCACCTTCTCACCCACCCTCACCCCCTGCAAAGCTGGCCCGCGCACCAATCTCAGTCTGTCTCCGAGCCCAGTTTTGGATCCGCACGCTGTTAATGCGCTACTCCCCTCTAGCATTTCCATCCAAATCAGTTATCATACTCATTAAACAAGCAATGACAGCCATCGTAGTGTCTTGAAATTTGGATATTTTACAGACACAGAGGCCTAAACCTGGAATGGTAGCTAGCTAGCAGACATTTTTAAGTCTTTTTTTTTTGTTTTTGTTTTTGATTAATATTATGGCTGAAGACAAACAGCAGTCCACTTTTATAACCAACCGAGGTTCACGCAGTAGTAGCATGCCTGTGCGTGTTTACCGAGCACATCTTCATCACTGAAAAATCAAGGGCTTAACAGATACAAGAACTCATACAGAATCTCCCTGTATGGATGCCGTGTGCAGTAAAACCTCATCCTTCTTTGTGAGATTTCTTAATCACATACAAGATGTGTCCATTCGCTTGACTGATGCTACTGGTGTGGATGAACAAACATGGATGAATTCAGCATCGCTTCTAATGCCCTTAAAGTCAGATGGCTGACAAACCCCAAAGAACATCCCTCCCAGTCGTTGTCAGCCAACTACAGCTTGCACCTTTCACCCAGGTGCCATCTGTCCCCGGCGGCACTCAGTCAGAGAGTATGAAATCACTTTAAGTTTCTCTCTTTCATTCCTCAAATCCCGTGTTTTTGTTTGACTACCCTCAGCATTCAGCAGTGAGGCTGTTTGAACGGGCAAGTGCTATTTGTACATAGAGTGCACAGTCATGTTTGCCAGAAGGAGCTTTTGCAGTGTAGCATCACAGCCTTGATGGCTAGAGAGCACTGCAGACATAAAATAAATAAAAAACTAGGGGAGAGAAGCCGTTTGCTTCTTATGTAGTCCTTCTGAAGTTTCAAGCGTTCAGGGGTGGGGTTTCTGTGAGCTTTTAGGGGAGAATATATTTTCCAAGGCTTTTCAGGACTCTGCTGAGAAAGCCCCCTTTTTCACTGTGAGACTATAGCACCACCAAGTGGTTAAATGAGGACCCAAACTAATAACAATGGTCTGTAGGAAGTTCACGCCACTTCAGTCAGGAATTAACAGACACCCCAATGAAACCGCCATGACAGAAGATGAGGGGTTTTTGGGTGGGGTGGGGCTCTTTTTGTTGTTGTTTTTTGTGCTTTTTTGCACTTAATCAGTGCTTTCCCTGGTGCGCAGTGCATTTTCTCTTCTCTTAGAAATTGTTTGAGTGGATTTCCCCCTACTGCTTAATTAAGAGGGCAGCGGATCGCAAAATAAAAGAACCGTCAAAGTCTTCAGCAGAATCTGCTTGCCTAACTCAAAGTGCCGTCCTCTCAATCTCACAGAGCCCTGATTACAAAGAAGGGATGATTTCTCTGAAGGGAAGTAAACAAAAAGGAGTGGTATTCAGTGAACAGCAGTGCCCTACGAAACCTCCCCCAAAGAGACATCAAACACAGGAAACCGCCGAGCTGCCAGACAGAGTCTGGCAACTGTGGTGAAATTAGCTAATACTTGATTGAGTGGACGTGTGCGTGCTTTGTTTCTCGTTATTGACTTCCTGAAATTCTCTTCTCTGTGGTCTCCGCTCTGAAAAGTGTAGCACGATTTGAAGAGTTTTTGAAGGGGGCCTCATTTGCAAATCTACTTCATAACAGATATTTCTGATACAAGTGTTTTGTATGGATGTTGCACAGAAAAATGGCATGTGTGTGTGTGAATGCACTGGAATTAATGCTTACAAAGGGCTGCGAGTCACAAGGGACATGTGACGAAGCCCAGCGAATACTAAAAAGTCCAAATCTGCCATTTTGACGATAGAAAAAAAAAAAACCCACACACACTTAAATTTGAAAAATCTTTTAGCATGACCTGTTTTTTCTTTTTTTCTAATATTTGGATGGAATGTGTTGGAAAAATGGGATATTTTATTGGGAGATGTATATTTTATAATATAATCCACATTTCTAGATTAGTAGAGATTATTGAGTACAGTATATGTACGAATTTAAAAAAAAAAAAGCATATATCAAATGTGAAATTCTACAGTATTATTATGATAGATTATAGCATTGTGTGATACTACAGTTGTGTGGCATATCCAGACTCAGTACATGTGAAAAAGAATCTCAAATGAATATTATTATCTTCAGTGTGTGAGTCAGGTTCACAGGGTATAACTGGCAAGAGTGTTAATTGCCAAGTGTGAGCCTCCTTAGGCCTACTGTATATCTTCTTCTGTGGTTCTAATGACATATACTGCTGTATCCCCTTCCTGTATTTCCTCTTTAGAGCCAACTACATGTGCCTAACCAGCTATATGTGGAGGTTTCCTTTGAACACAGTTTACAGTATATAAAGAAATGTAAATAGAAAAGTATAAAATATACAGAGAATATTGTTAAAGAAACTCTTTTTACTGTACTGACACGCCATCTTTGATCTCCCCCACTTTCACTTGCAATACCCACACAAGACTGGCAAATTCTATTGATGTTAATACTGCATGCTTTATTACAGCTTCCTTTAGCAGAATCTAATGGGGTTTGTTTTTTTTTTGACCGATAAAAGGAAAGCACTTTTTGTAGCCTTTTTTTGTGATTTCAAACAAAAACAAATTGGTAGGATTTTACACTGTCTTTGTACAACGATAACATCCTCGGAGGACACTGATGTCGATGTCCTTGAAAACCGCAATCGATGTTTCGGTTCGACTCCGAGGCGATGCGCTTAACAGCCTCCATGTGAAACGGCCGATTTTATGTTTAATTCGTTTGAAGGCGTGCGGTTCAGAGAGCGGCCTTTTTATCCCCGTGATCCTCTGTCCCTGAAACTTGACAACATTTCAGCTGCGTTTTTGACCCAGCCCTCATGAAACAAAGCACAAAGACCTGCTTTATTACTGTAACTCCACTGTGAAGGACTCTTGACTCCACCCTCGCAATCCTCAAAGCTACATTCAGAGGGATGGCAAGGTCTTTCCATTATGAGTTGGCCTCGAGGGGCTCCAGGAATCTTTAAAGGCTTTGTTGGATATTTATCCACAGTAGCAACAACTACTCCTACTACTTTGTCTTCAGTTCTCGCTGACATTCTCCTCCATTGTTTATCATAATTTGAGGTGTTAGCCAGCCACCTTGCCTTGTGATAACAGGTCCACTGAAAACACACTTCTGGTGGTTGTGATTTCCACGGTTTGCGTTCTTTACTGTATCTATTTGTTGTTCGATATCTGCACAGTACACTGGAGTTGTACAAACATGACCTGACCACTCACCGACACAACAGACAGACTGCTATATGAACCTTTTCACCTCTTTCTGTAAGTGCAAAAACCCCACGTGGACAGCCAGATGGATAAGCCAACTCTCAGTACCTCAGTTTCTAGCAGCAGTGTCTCCAATCCCCAACCCAGGCCTCTGTCCTCAGGGGATTCTCAACCAACAGACCCTGAACATACAGCGTCAGACCAGCCCTGCAGGATGTTGTTAATATTCTCTGAAAGTGTGGAAATCACACGTCTTTTGAGCCCAGATTCTCTTTCAGCCATTCACCGAGACTTGAAAGCGCAGCGCGGTAACGTGCAGGTGCTGGCGATGGAGGCGATCGTAGCCTATGTGCTACGTGTGTGCATTTGCTGTGTGCTGTGCATCTGCAACAGACTGAAGCTGGAGGGGTGTAGTAGCAGCAGATTTGAGTTTTAATTTTACATTTCTGTGAGACAGAGCTGCTCTGGAGGAAAAAGCTAAGTCACTGAATTAACCCTCATTACGAGAAGCAGAGGGGGCAATTTTCTAAAAACATTTCGTTTGTGTCATTATTCTCAGCAATATTTAAAGGTGATCAAATGTGTGGAAAAAAAGACATTTTCAGACAATTATCCGCATTTGAATACTTTTAACCAACAGCAATAGGAAATATTTGCTTAGCATTAGCAGTGCTAGGATACAGGCGAGCGAATTGGAAACCATTGGAAAATAAGATCAGTGTGGAGAGATATGGAGGCTGTAACATTATTCAAACTCATACATCAAACTTAGCTTATTTAAAGAGGTGGGGGTTAATATATGTTTCCATGTTTTGGTCCTATATAAACTGTTACAGTGGTAAAAAACTATACAAAACAAAAACTGAAATAAGCACTGGTTTCTGATGGTTTTTCTGTTCTTGGCTCCGTAGGATATAGAAGACATCAGGTATCCCTAATATGGCCATCTCAGGTGCACAGCTCATGGCTGTGAGCACAGAAGCCCCACCCACCTTCAGTTCAACCCTTCTGTTTGCGAGAAAAGGCCAGTCAGAGGAAAGTTGGTTTATAGGAATTTGAAGCTGAAACAAATGAGCAGACAGGTTGTATCAAGACCCAATATATCATCAAAAGATCAAAGCTATACTAGTAGAACTAAAATATACACATTTATTACATACAGAATTGTTTTTCAAATGTATATGTGGATTCAGCCTACTGAGACTGCTAGCAGTTACATATAAGTGTAACCGGTGTGATTCTGCGTTGTGTCTGATAAAAAAGGTAAAAGAAAGAAAGACCTCCAAGTAAATAATTTGCCTACTCCAGCTCCTCTCCCACAGGGGAATTGTAGAAAAGGGCGGCATTTATTTTTACATTATACATAAAGTATGCATTTACACGTAACATATTTGACATAAGATAAAACAAAAACAACAACATGAAATCCGACATACCTGATAAAAAAGGTAAAAGAAAGAAAGACCTCCAAGTAAATAATTTGCCCACTCCAGCTCCTACGACCAAGTACAAACAGTGGGGAAGAGGGTTAGCTCAACCCACCACAACTTCCAAGCTAGCAAGGAGTATATATTCATGGTAGCATTTATGGCGCCTAAAACACATTTATGATACACACATACTACACACTTATAACATCTAACAAAAACAGGCTTATTAATGACAATAATTGAACTAAAATCGCAATCAGAAACATCCAGGTGGCTAAATATGCATTATATGTGTGTTTTAAAGTGTTGGAAAGACATGACACCCACCTCTCCCACAGGGGAATTGTAGAAAAGGGGAGAGGCCAAAGGGGTACACTGTATTTATAGGGTTGCACCAAAGAAGAAGAAGAAAAGAATGAGGAGGGGCTCTAACTGATAATGAACATAACTACAGGCTTGGAGGTCCTAAAAGTCAGGTATAAAAGGAACGGTTTGGGGGTTTAGAACACATTTTGTGTAATTATAACAATGTGATTTATGACCCTGTTACATAAGCATGTTGGATTGCATCAATTCTTCTCACGTACTCGTGTTTAGCTGGAAATTTAAGTTCAGACTAAGGAATTAGCAGAGGTGATTACAGTCTTAATACACTGAGCAACTATTCCTGAAAAGCTGAGTCCATATCTAATATAAAAAAATGTTTGCATTATCAAAAGGTCCTAAATGTTAAGCACGCTTCCTTAAATGTTCTATGTTGCTTCCTTTCTGCCTCCAGAGCAGCTCAGCGCCAAGCAGATGTTTAACTGAAACTCCAATGTGCCTTTAGCACTGAGGTGTACTTCTGTATGTGTGCGTATTAGCACTGTAATGTCGCTTTACAGTAGACACGGTTAGCCATGCAGATCAGAGAAAACTGAGCAATTACTGTGTAATTAACAAAAATGATACCCTGCCACCGTCGTGTTTACAACAATGTAAATACCTGTTACCAACAGACGTTGCTCTTCTCAATATTACACATATTGTTATTACGTCATGATTATTAGTATGATTGCTGTCATTAAAATGGTTAATAATTGCCATCCCTTCCATTATTACAAACAGTGTTGTCAGTCACAGCCATGGGGTAAACATTGTTCTATATTCAAGGATGAGTCTTGTGTACAATAACAAAACAAAAACTAGAAGAAAAAGTTTAATATCTAACGAGAAAGTAAATAAATCGCTGCTACTAAGGAGATGGAGTAGAGGAAGAGGAAACTGACAATAACTCTGGGAAGATATTTTTCTATGGGATCACGGATGGACACTCCCGTGCGGGGTGAGATCACCGAGAGAAAAGTAAGCACTGAACAGGTGGGGCGAATAGAAGACCCAGACCTAAGACCTTCTTTCTCCGTGTGCTTTTACTCCACTCTGAACTCTTAGCGCTGCCACAACAGAGACGAAACACAGACTTCAAACTGATAAGACGCTCCACTCTCTGTGTTCTACTCTATAATGTAGCAAAAAAACACAATAGCCCCCTCTTCTCCTTCTCTTTCATGTCTCACCACGATTTCTAAATCAGACGGGTTTGACACATTAAGCTTTTCTGTCTTTAAGCTCAGCTTTATTGTCGTGCTTACTTGTTTTATACACGTTCGATTCAGTGCCAAGACAGTATATTGTACAGTTAAATCATTAAATGCTTTTGTTTTGCTTTATTTGGGGGTTTTTGGGTTTTTTTCATCCTATAAAGAAAAAGAATTGACTGGAGCATATAGCAATAGAGATGCCATAAAATATGGACTTTCACATTGCCACCAGTGAGTACACAACGTGCATGAACACAGCGATCCGAACACGTGCTGGACGGCGGTGGAGGACGATGCCCGGTGTACATCCTGATTCTGTTTGTTGTGTTGTGCTTCTCATTTTGTACATACAAATTGATTTTCTGGATTTCATAATGACTCATGGGTCTGGATGTGTCGAAAGGAGCACGCCTGACAGCGCTGAAAGCCCAGAGAGATGGCACACTGTGACGTGGTTTACCCCAACACAGAATGTAACACTGTCAACGTTGTCGAAACATTTTCTAATGGCTAATATTATTACTATTAATATGATTATTATAAAGCTATTTTAGCGAGGTAAATGAGTGGGTGCTGCGTCTTCTTTGTGTGTGTTGATTTTTCTGATTAATGACCAAATAAGTAGGTGAGAATATATAAAGTGCATGTCACCCTAATCATATTTCATCGGCCCCCGGCCTCACCTGCTTCAAGCCAGCAATGAAAGACAGGAAACAGTCTTCTGACTTAAATGGATCTGCTAGGATTACAGGATAAGATTGATGCAACTCATCCAAAAAATCGAAATGTGAAAATGACATTGTGCCTTACGGGCAATTATGACATGGTCTTGGCCTTCGCAGTTGCCATGCAACCAGGGGCGGATTGAGAGAAATTTTCTTAGGGTGGCAAAGAAATCAAATGGGGTGGCAAAATCAAAGCCTTTTGTTTTTCAAACACATATGCAGGTGGTTACATATGGTTAAAATAATTCAAATGCAGTAAGTATACACGTTTTTCATATAAATATAGTCTATACCTTAATTATTGTCTGTAGCCCACATAATTACACACTTTAGTTACATAAAACATGTGAGTTTTGATCTCATGTACTGTATAGCCTGTATAATAAATAAATATGTAGCCCAATAACTATAAAACCCAGAAAGCTACACAACATGGGGCGGTTCATTTACAAACACAAGTCTAACTTAAGTTTCACGCTGTTTTTTGTTAGAAATCAATCACATTGTTACATGCTTAAATTACAATTACACAAAATGTCAGAAATCTGTACTGTCATGAACAAAAATTTAAACCTAATTTTTCACGATTTGTTGGATTAACCCACTGAGGTCTGAAATACAACTGCCCATTTTTTATTCCTTTTGAGTTTACGTTTGTATTTCACCCTCAAATTGTTTCATTTTATTTTTTTCCCCCTTGCCTTGTCTGGTACCATTCTTTTCAGCTCAACTGAATTTAGTTGTTTTTTTCACTGACATACTGCATTAGTGTTACTGATCTGAAATCACACAAAGAACTTTTATTTTTTTACTGTAAAAAAAAAGACAGATATGTTGAGTAAATTTTTATAACTTGAAATGCAAATATAAAATGTACATTTTGTAAACATATAATTAGTTGTGTAAAGCGCTTTGAGTGCTCAGATGAGTAGAAAAGCGCTATATAAGAACCAGTCCATTTACCATTTACCATTTACCATATACAACTATTTATCTAAAAATGCAGCCAATACACCTGCCGTTTTTTCATTTTATGCACCATTTAAAAATATTACTAAAACTAAAATGAGAGAACAATCAGGTTTCGCAATAAGATGTCCCACAAATGATGTGTGCCAGTTAAAAAAAGACAGGAGAACAGCACAGGGATAAACCTGCAGGCCTGACAACAGGAGGTGTATCACTCCGCTGGTTTTCTACTTAGTGTTAACGTTGCAAATGTGCCTCAGTGACATTAATTAGTGCCCTCACTGACACACAACAAAACGACTACACAACAGAACAACTACACAAGACAACACAACACACTTATACACGCCACACTAAACGTCACAAATCTCCCACATCTAAAAACTCTCTCGCTCTCTCTCACTCGCTCGCTCTGTCTCGCTGCGTGGCTGCAGCCTGTTGCTATGTCAGCGTGGACCACAGAGGGTTAATAACACTCACCATCCTCCACTCACCATTTCCAGACTGTAACATCTAGCCACCCATGTTGTTGTTCAAAATGTGCTCTGGCACAATCATAACCATCGCTTGCTACTGAAAACAAGAAAAAAGCCGGTCCTGCTATGGGCTGAACCATTTGTTAATGGTGGAGGGGGGAAACACTATGCAATATATTCAGTTTTAGCATTTATATTCACTGTTGACTGTAACTACGCTCAAACTGTTAATGCTATCTTATTTTAATAAACAAAACTGTCATATGGAAAACTGGGGTGGCAAGGGATCATTTTAGGGTGGCACTTGCCACCCCATGCCACCCTTTTAGATCCGCCACTGCATGCAACCAGTGGAGACTCCAAGTCACAGGCTGGTTTTGACATAAATAGTCTTTGACTCTTGGGTTAATCTGAAAGTCAAATGTCAGGGAGAGATCTGAATTTTTTTGCTGAATAAATTTGTGCAGTTTGTGACTATTGTAAGCAGGGAACCAACCAACAAAACATGGGTGGGGGTGTCTAACTTCTCAAACTGTGTGTCTTATATGGGAAAACTCCCAAAGAACTTTAGCAACAAGTTTTAAAATAATCTGACATGAATACAAATGTGATAACAGGAAGATTAACCTCCTAGGATCTGGCGTCCACATATGTGGACATCACATTTTGGGTTATTTAGACCAAAATACTCAATTTTGCTCTACAAGGGCCTGATATCAACTTAGGAGGACATTATACTGCTACTGTTCTATCGAAATTTTAAACGAATATCCTCATATGTGGCTCTCGTTTTCTTAGAAACAAAAATTAGGTAAAAAATAAAATAAAATCTGGTCATTCTTTGTTTTTACATTCATTGGGTCCCAATATGCCCAAATATCAAAGAGAAATCAAAAATGCATGCCATGGAAGAGTTCGGGTCTTAGGAGGATTAATTGCCACTAATATATTTATATTTATATAAATGTATGTATGTATATTTATGTATGTAAACGACAAACGAAGCCGAGTAGCTCTTGGATCTGATGCCCATCTTCGAAGCAACCACTGCAAGAGGAAGTTTACAAGTTCATTACCAGTGTTGGTCAAGTTACTTGAAAATAGTAATTAATTATTAGTTAGAAGTAATTACTGATTAATTATCCAAGAAAGTAATCTAGTTACTTTACTGATTACTTATTTTCAGAAGTAATTAGTTACTTTATTACTTAGTTACATGATAGACAACCTGAATATGTAATAAACAATAGACCTTTCCGCCCAATTCTATTTTTTCTGCATATTTGCAACTGCAACTTTATTCATCAAGCAAAAATTAAATTATATGCAACATTCTCTGACTTGAAGAAATTTGTTTAGCATTTAAACCTATTATCTGTACATTCCAGCATATAAAATAAAATGTTTTGTTTTTACATTCACTCTTTCAAATAGATGCAAGTAAAACACATCAAAAAATAAATAAAATCAAAGATTCAGCGGCACTAAGTCCTATCGTTCTCAGCAGGAGTGGGGCCGGTGTAGGTTTGCCCGGTGCCACAGCAGTCATGTCAGTGGGAGGGATCCAGGGGTTTCTCTATGAATTTCACATTGCTGTGGTGGCTTGCTAGATGCTTGTTCAGATTTGAAGTTTAATTTTTTGCTGTAGAAAGAAGTGTACAGCGGACACTAATGTTTTTGTCACTTTTTATGGAATAAAACTCAAAGTAATGTCAGTACATCCACGCTCTATACGCTGCATGGTCGTACTCTTTCTCCCGCACTCCATATTATCCTTGTTGATCTGCATACGTCTGTTGCTGCCACGGGTGTCGCACGCTCTTACATCATTGTCATGAGACACTCTCACAAACAAAATCACGGTTTAGTAACGCAGTTACGCAGCGTGCTTATGGGAAAGTAACAGTAATCTAATTACTTTTTCGCAATATTAATCCCTTACTTCACTCATTCCTTGAAAAACTAATCTGATTACAGTAACACATTACTGCCCATCTCTGTTCATTACACACGGTCGCAATAGTCTCGGCAGTGATGTGATTTCCCTTTGTGGGACTAAGGTGAAGTGGAAATGGAATACATTTTCTGAGCTTTTTAGTAGTTTTAGATGTTTTAAAAAATATATATTTTTCATGATGAATATTTCAGATTAAACTCAAGGGTAAATCACTTTATAGATTCACATCTTTTTGCAGCATTGATGTATTAACCTCGACAGCACACAGCTAAAATGCAAAGTAGAGGTCAATGATAAGGATTCTCCAAACCTATTTTCCATTTTTCTCACGTCCGTCACCGCCTGGAAGGATTTACAATAGAAATTCTAAGTAGACCAGATAAACCTATTAAGAAAGCCTAAAGGAGAGGACAAAAACAATTTAACGCTGTCATTCTCTGTCAAATGCTCAGTCCCTGCGGTCATTCACTTCTCAGTTAAGTGCAAAGTCAGACTGACACATTCAGGGGACATTTTTGTCAATTCAGACAGCCTAGGAATTAAAAGCAGTCAGTGGTTACTTATATAGGAATAAGGACCTCCTGTGGCACTTCAGGGGTTAGAACATCAATGCAGTCATCCATTAGTACAGATGCTATAACAGTATCATGCGCCGCAGGTTTGTTACTGTCAACTGAGGCACTGATGTATTAAAAAGATTGAAGGAGGATAAAAGTACCATTTATGCTTTAGCAAATGCTAAAATACCTGCTTGCTGACTGACTGGATTGGAAGCTTAATAATAACAGAACAATTAGAAGATGAATCAAGTTATATTTTATTCCACCAATTTCAAAAGGAGGCAAGTAGAAAAAAATAAGCGCTTTGTATATAATCTGCTCATTTTCAAAACAAACCGCAGGCATAATGAATCATTTCTGAAACGGCACTTAGCCGAGAAACTGCCAGAAAAGCTCCCCAAGCTCAACAGCAGAATCCCGTTTTCATTCATAAACACACTCTCATGACAAAACAAACACAACTGAGACAGTGACAGTAAATCTTTAAGCCTTCAGAGCGTCAAAGCAAAATGATACAAACTCATTACACGGGTATTTTCCCTTCAAGACAGACTGTGAGTTTCCCCATTAATCTAAAATCATTAAAACCTGAGTTGAGTCACTTGAAATAATTCAACATTTTGGGCGTTCGTAGCGTACTGCAGCAGTCCCCAACCTTTTTTGCGCCATGGACCGGTTTATGCCCAACAATATTTTCACGGACCGGCCTTTAAGGTGTCGCAGATAAATACAACAAAATAAAACTAGTGCAGGTACCGAAAAAAAGAAGATTTATTCATAACACCCGTGAAAAGACCCAGGAAAACCAAATTAACGATAAAAACGATAACAAAATAACGCTGAAAACCGATAAAAACCCTGAAAACCATACATTTCACACCTGAGCCTCTACTCTCGCGGCCCGGTACCAAACGACTCACAGACCGGTACCGGTCGGGGACCGCTGGCTTACTGCACTAAGTCCAGTTCAAGCGTCCATGCCTGAGCAGGAGTGTAAGGCAGCTCTGGCAAAAGGACAACAAGGCCACCACCGGGGTTGACTGGGGCCCAAGATAAAGGTGTGGGATTCCCCACCAAGAACACCTGGGCAAGAGATAAAAACAGATCAATAAAAAGTTGTTCATGTTTTTCAACTCTGAGTACAACATGGACAGCATTGTTTCTTTACCTGTGTGATGGCTGAAGCTTTGGGTGCCAGCAGTTTCACTGTGCTCATCGGGGGTTTGGCTGTTAGGATGGCATAGACTGTCAACCCCTTAGATGTATACCTAGAACAGTGAAGACCGTTACAGAGTTTTTTTTTCTGCATACAAAAATACCAGCACCAAACAAAGGAAAAATCACCAGGACTGGTGGACCAAGAAAGGTAACATAGACTCATTGCCTAACTAGATCAATACAGGCGATCATAGCAAGCTTTATTATGCACTTTACTCTGAAAATTCTCAGCTTTCCCACATCGAAACAAACACCATGCTATTTAACATACGTGTTGCCAAGTACAACAGTACACATCCTGTCTGTATCTCCCCGTAACCTGCATTAGAGCCGATTAGCTCTCCCACTGCACTAAAAGTCTCATACAGTTGACAGACTGTCGATAGACTCATCTTGAGAGCCAAGAAAATACAGTGAAAAAGAATACATCTCCCTTTTTTCTTACCAAACTGGTACAGTGGTGTTTTCTGACTGCACCCTCCAGGGTTTGGAAGAGTAAATGGCCTTCCCGTTGACCTCCAGCCAGTCTCCAAGACCTCTTAGCCTCTCCTCAAACAAAGGGGGGATCATCCCGTCAGGTGTGGGACCCACATTCAGAAGGTAGTTACCCCCAAAAGCCACAGTGCGGACCAGATCCTGCAACAAAGCAACAGCAGACACAAGAGGAAACAGGCAATAAAACAGTGTTACAGTCCAGATGAGCAAAAGATTACCGATCCATTATGGCCTAACCATCAGAAATAAACAGAACAAAAGGACAACACACTTGGCTTGGATTAATTGATTAAATACAGTCATTATGATTACAAAAGTATTTCCTGAAGGCTGCATGCACAAGCAAAGGTTAAAGGTATTCTATAATAGCCATATACAAATAAAAGCAACCTCAACTTTAAATGTAGAAGCTAATATCTGTGCTACTATCACCTCGATAAGCGCAGCCAATGGCAAAAGTTCGTTCATCTTCATGTTTCGACGGTAACCCCAGGAAAGAGTATCCACAGATGTGCATTTCTCCCACTTGTGTGTGGGCAGCTGGCCCGGCGTGTACTTGTCCTCGCAGTTGTAGTAGCCGCCATGTTTACAGGCACAGCCAGCTCCCCATCGGTCATTAGTCACAACGGTATCCTAAGAAAAGGACAGACAGGCAATCATGAGGACTACTTTTGCTACCTGCAGTTCAATACACCACAGCTAAAATCCAGGAAGCACAGGGGATGTCTGGTTTGCAGCATCTGAACTTTCAAAATAAAAGTGAGTGCATCATCTATGACTACCTTGTCATAAAGACACTCACTTTAACCGGGCTCTCGTTGTAGAGCCAGGCCAAGAATTCGGTAGAGTTCCAGTAGGTGTCAGGTGCTTCCCAGTCTCCGTCAGACCAGATGACTTCAGGTCGATACCTCCAAGGCAACAGGAGAGCAAAGGTTTAAATATACTGCTGGCATACATGTATAAAGTGCGATCAGCTGACACAATATTTTAAGCACCACAGACCTTACAACCATGTTATAAAGCTCTGGAAGTAGTTTCTGCAGCACAAACTCCTGCGTTTTGAAGCCATTCTTCTTGTCAATGAGATAGAGAGGGTGGAACCACTCATACAAGGAATTGTAGAGTCCATAGTGCAGTGACCTAAGAGGAGAAATTACAGACATTTATTTAAAAAAGGCAATACGTGCAATTTAAATGACATCACTTGGGAACACATCTGATCTAACCAACTATTACAACTGATACACATGGCCGCAACATTATTAATGATTGATCTTAACCCAACAATCACCTGGTGGTAAAGAAGTTTACGACAAGCAAGTTCCACAAATATGAAGCTTTAAAGCTTTTCTGCACAGTTAATGACACTCGACTGACACGTGAAGAGCTCTGTACAGGCTGATCGATATGAAAATACAGCTCTGTAGGAGGAAGGCAGTGGGTTAAAACTGACTCGCCTTCTCTGCATATCAGTGTCAGCCCATCTGTCAACAATAACCACCTTTTTTTAGCATCGTAACTTAAGTTTTTCACCTGTTGCGCACTGCCTCTGCCAGGTCTCCCACCAGGTCCCTGTGAGGACCAGTATCAACAGAATTCCAGTTCCATGAGTTTGGAGACTCCCAGTTAGTAAACCCTTCGTGGTGTTTGGCAGTCAGGACCACATACCTGCATTGAGGAGGGTGTGCAAGTAACACAGGGTACATGTACTGTGCAATAATAATAATAATAATAATAATAATAATGTAATAATGTGTGTACTGAGAGAAGGTGAGGGTCAAAAAGACGATACAATATTACAGAGAAACACTCACTTTGCACCAGAAGCTTTGAAAATATCCGCCCACTCATCCGGATTGAAGAACTGCGCGTGAAACTGACGAGCAAACTCTGGGTAGGTGAAGCCTGGTGGGTAGTTCTGGGACATGTAGTTCACATATTTCTGGTCCGGGGGCTGCTGGCCCTGCCAGTGCCACCAGAACCACTCGCTGCCAAAGCCGGGCACAGAAAACACGCCCCAGTGGATGAAAATTCCCAGTTTGGCTTCGTCGTACCATGAGGGCAACGGCCTGGCGTCCAGGCTCGTCCAGTCCGGGGTGTAGCGAGCCGCAGTTTGAGAAACAAGAGCAACGACAACAACAAACACGGTTAGCATGATGACAGACAGGTGAGCTTCCCCGCAAACTGCAGCTGCTCGAATGAGGATGTTGAAGGAGCGTCACATTTACAGTTCCCCTGACTGTGTGTCCAGAAACGGAACAACACAAAGTATCACTGCACAAAGTCCAAATGTCCCACAGGCAGCTCGGTAATAAAACGACGTTTTAGGTCCTTTCCGCGAAACTGTGCCAGTTTTATTTCCGTCATATGACCCGGAGTCACTATCACGTGGTTGAGTTTTTCTTTTTCTTTTTTTGTTACAACTTTATTGAAACAGATGGCCAGAACAAAAAGACACCTGCACATGTAAAAATAAAGAAATACGTAATTATTATACTTTGTCTGCTTTATAATCAGATTACTGTTATTTTACTTGGGTATTTGTGCAGTATTTTTTCTTGGTAATATTAAATCTTTTTTTTTTAAATTAAAGAAATCTAAGAATATCTTGATTTATTCTTAATCAGGAAATTACAGAAAGGCAATTCTTTTATTTTTGTGTTATTTTTTTCAGTAATTTTGATTTAATGTAATGTGTGTATATGTATTCATGTATTAATTTATTTAATGTTTTCATAAAAATAACGTTCTGGGCGAAGAGTTTTCAGTGGTCACTCCTCCAAGTGACTTCGGTCTCTGTCTACAGCAACAATAATGGCTCATAACCATCATTAATTATCTTCAAATTGTTTTTGACCAGTGTGTACTGAAACCAGCAAAGTGAATCAGTCGTGATCCATCATTATTCCTGTGTTCTCGATATGAGTGGTGCTGTATTGATGGCTCTAGTTTGCAAAACACACACACACACACACACACAAACAACAAACAAACAAACAAACAAAAACAGGTCACGATCAAGATACCATTATAACCTGTATTTTATAGACAGAACACCTGACAGATGTTAAGGTAAGGGACAAATAAAAGTATCCAACATCTGGAGGCAGATTTCTTTTAATGGTTTTGAAGATGACTGGATTATCTGAGGAAGCTGTTCTCTGCACATCTGATTACAAAGAAATAAAAATCCTGATCTGGCCCCAAAACAAAGTGTGTCGTTTTGCAAGTCATAAAAACTCAATAATAAACTCGAGGAAACATATTTCTAAGGCATATTTTCTTTAACTTTCTTTAATTAATAACGAACTGCTCTATAGTGGACAGTTTTCTTTTGGAATACTGGGATGTCGAATGGGAATATTCCAGTTCTTTACTACTACATTCATGTCTCCAAGTCATTCTCGTTACTACGCACAAGCTCCGTCGTGGAGGACTCGATCTTTGGCTCCTGTTGCACCTCACACTTTATGTCCGTCGAGGGGTCCGTGTGTTCTTGGCCGGATGTGTACTCGGCTAAAGCTTCCAGCCCTGCCGCGATGAGGACGTCCTCTCCCTGCGTCTTGCGGCTGTAACCCAGCCTCTTCAGGGTCCGCCGGGCAGTTGCGAGTGAGATGGGCTTCTCCACCCCGCTGCTGTTGTACATGGCATGGATCTCCTCAATCGTAGCCTCGCTGTTGGCTTCCACCAGCCTTTCCAGTCTCTTCTCTCCGTTGTCATCCACGAGCCGCTTCCTTCCACACGGTCCCCGCTGACTGAAGGTTTTCTGCCTCTGGCACCATTCCCTGTAAACTCGAGACACCGCAGTCTTTGAAAAACCCAACAGGTTCACTGTTTGCGAGATGCTGAGCCCGCCGTCTCGGGCTCCCACTATCATACCCCGCTGAAACTCACTTAAATCCCGAGACTTGCCCATCATGGTGCACAAACGGTGAGAAGCGCTGCAGATAGAAATACTCATTCTACTTCGGTGGTTTTCGGTACATTAGGCTGGAATGAAGGCTTATTGTCGCCCTCCTGAGTTGCATTGGTGATTTTTCGATTTTTGCTCTTAAAATATGCATAAAGTCCCCTGAAAAATCAGCTGTGCAGCCATACTACGACCAGGCCCACCACTAAAACTAACTCATGTGTTCATACACACACACTTAAAAACTAAACTAAAATCAGCAGAACTTTAAAAGCTCATCATACTCGTCCTGAATTAATGAGAGACAGTGATCACAAATTAATCCACTAATTCACAAGATGATTTTGTGACAAATCATCTCTCCCATTCAACATTATTATCTTCATCAGAAAGGTGGTTTATACTAGCTGTGACCTAAAGGATTCTGCAAATCGTCATCATTTTATGTCTTTATGCATCACCCAGCAACTTTTGCTGTGTGAGAGTTATCTTTAAAAGTTATGTATTATTTCAGTTGCAACTCTGTATTTTTGTAGTTGTTTTGAGAACAAACTACACGTGGATACGTAAAAACAGATGGTAAATGGTAAATATTTGTATAGCGCTTTACTTAGTCCCTATGGACCCCAAAGTGCTTTACACTACATTCAGTCAGTGTGTGAATGGGTAAAAGTAATAAATAAAATCGTCATCCATACTTTTATTTTCCCTTCCAGTTTTTCCTAAATGAAGCCACGTAAAACACCCTGAAAACTTTCACATGCTTACTGGGTCTAATTCCCTGTTTACAGCCTGCCCTCCTATACTGTCACAGGTCATAACTACTGTCCCATTTCCAGCTTTCCATTTATCTCTGAGATTCTGGAGCATGCCTTGCAGCATCACAGGTCCAGGCTTACTTAATTAATAAAAACTTTAAGAGCCATTCAGACACAGCAAGAAAATAGCTTTTGGGTCACCAGGGACCTCGTCCTTGCATCACATGCATATCCTTGACCTCAGTTCTGCTTTCGATTCCATCTGTCATCTTCTGTTATTACGACTGGCCAGCACTGGAATCAAGGACACAGCACTAAAACGATTTACATCATACATGGCTGACAGAAAGCAATTTGTTCAAGGCTAGACTCCCCACTAAATATCGGACCTTTACAGATGGAGTCCAACAGGGATCAATGCTAGAACCCGCACTGTTTATAATTTAGCTTTTTCCTCTTAGATATATCCTCTGTCTTTCTGGTTAATCTGCTCCAAATAATTTAGAATTCAGCAGCACCAGGTCCATAAGTCTAGAAAACTATCACATGCCTGTAAAAACAATTCACTCATTTTACCCTGAATAATACAGACCTGTGTATTCTGGTTATTACAACCTTAATACTGCTATACAATTACATGCAAGGTGGTGGCTAAGGAAATGGTGACACAAACTAAAGAGACTGCAGTCTGAGAAGAATTTCTATGTTTCCTTAAGGAAGCCTCTACGTGCTTTTAACATTTATTGTCCAATATGTGGATCAAACGACTTTGTGCGAATCCACAAAATTCACATAGCTATCTACACCCCAAAGGGAACTTTCAGTCAGTGACCTGAGGAAGAGAGTGGGGTCCCAACAGATCCAGTTTGCTTTGTAATAAACTGCTCATCCAGGTCCCATCACAGGAATTATCCATATTTTACAGAGTAATGGCTAATTAGACTTTAGCCATTATATAATGTATTTTGTGCATTAAATACGTAACCAAATAGTCTGTAGAAAGAAAAAAAAAACAGTTGTTTACAGACAGCATGCTGGCACAGATTTGAGCTGACTAACCACTAGAGTGCACCACAGACTAGTTTTGCACTTGTTGCATATCTTTGTCAACTAGGTCAATTTATATCACAATATTAACAAGTGACTCCTGGACTGTGAAAAAAAACTACATGTAATCATAAATGAGATGAAGAGGCATCTGGGAAATGTCCAGTGTTACACCACATGTATTGCACTGATACCTCGAGTGGCCCCTTTATACCCAAAAAACTTTCAGTATGCAAATATGCTTTTTTCTTCCTTTTGGACAAAGCAAAATGTTTTAGTAAACACTGTCTGTCCTCTGCAAGCTCAGGAATCCCACGCTGACAGTCGTGTTTTTCTTATGTACAAAATACACAAAAAATCATTTTCCTTTTTTTCAGCTGTGCAATTATAGAAACTTCAGGAAAGAAAAGACTACAGTGATGATTTAAAGCAATCATTCCTAAAGTTAAGAGTGCTGCGGTCTAACTTAGAAAACAGAAGATCCCATGGGACCCACCTAATCTTAAATCTTCACTCTAATCAACATACAAGAGAAAGTGATGCATTTCCTTGAGAATTTTATTCCAAAAAGATAAATAACACAGGGGATTGGCTATAAATCTCTAATGCAACACAGTCATATGCAAACTTCAATACAAGAGCTGTAAATTTAGGTCAAAGTAATGAATAATATCACAAACTAACCACCTCCTACACCTCCTGTTTGAATTCATTTTTATATAAATAAATACATTTAGATAAAGATGTAACTGTACACACTTGTGTGTAATCACCCTGATGGGAACTGCAGCTGTAACACAAACAGATTTGTGACAGCATCTTGCATAACGGTGACGAAACTGTTCACAAACATGCAAACATACGCCAAAATACAACCCTAAGAGTGGATGACTCCAGATGGCAGGTTGGGGGAAAAAGTGTTTAATGTTAAACTCCAGGTTGATTAACTTTTGTTTTCAGTTCCAGGGACAGTAATCAGAGTTAGCTCGATCAGCTGTGTGTAAGGACGGATTGAAGAGGTGCTGTGGTTGAGTTCTGTAAATTGTTATGAATGAAAAACAAACAAACAAGAAAGACCACTTAAAATATTTTTATTATAGCAAACTTCCCTGATATGCTACTTCAGGGTGCTCACGTTACAGCTGCAGTGAACGAACTGGGTTGTGGATAACCTCAGTCCAAGTTTGATCTAAGTTAAGTAAGTTCAAATGCAATAAAGCACACAGCTCCTTCTGATTTAGTCCTTTGAAAGCTTTAAATAAACAGCACCACTTTAAATCATATTTGGCATTTGCAGAGACTTTTCCCATAAGCCACTGCTTATATTCATTTTTACAGTTGATTGAAATGGTGTTTGCTCTAGTAATGACAGTGCAAACCCTGACAGCGATCGCCTTATTTCAAATGTGAAAATGTCCATGGTTCAGGAGAGTTAACGTGCTTGGTTGAGACTGCAATAACAATGATTGATTAGAGCGATTGTTATAGTCTTCAAATTGTTTGTTGACCAGTGGGTACTTAAACAAGCAGAGTGAGTCATTTGTGATCCTTCCCTCATCCTGTACTCTCAGTATGAGTTGTTACCGACAGCCAGGTAGTTTAGACTTTAACAGCATGAATCAAAACTCCTTTGTTCCTCTGTGGAGACTTTTAAAGGTTAGCCTAAAATGAGCTGAGGCTACACGGCACCCTGAGCGATGCCTGCTGTTAATAAATGTGTCTGTACCTGCTGGTGCTGTGTTTATGGGTCTAGTTTTCTACAGTCCAGGTCAAATTTCACCATGAGGAAAATAAAACATCTATCTTTAATATACTGGTTATTTTGGCGTTTTGAATTTTAAAATTTTTATTATAACATCCACGTTTCTGTTCCGTATAGACAGAATATTTGTCTATATCTGTTTGAAAGTGACTAAATTGGCTGAGGAAGATGTTGTTGGCACATGATTACAATGAAATAAAACTCCTGATCTGGCGCGAAAAACAAAGGTGGATATTTTGTAAGACATCGGAATAAACTGGGGGAGGGGGCTTTTAAAGAACAGCTCTACAGTGGGCAACTCTGGAAATATCGCGACATCAGAATGGTTTAATCCAGTTCTTTACTACTACATTCATGTCTCCAAGTCATTCTCGTTACTGCGCACAAGCTCCGTCGTGGAGGACTCGATCTTTGGCTCCTGTTGCACCTCACATTTTATGTCCGTCGAGGGGTCCGTGTGTTCTTGGCCGGATGTGTACTCGGCTAAAGCTTCCAGCCCTGCCGCGATGAGGACGTCCTCTCCCTGCGTCTTGCGGCTGTAACCCAGCCTCTTCAGGGTCCGCTGGGCAGTCCTCAGTGAGATGGGTTTCTCCACCCCACTGCTGTTGTACAAGGCATGGATCTCCTCAATCGTAGCCTGATTGTTAGCCTCCACGATCCTTTCCAGTCTCTTCTCTCCGTTCTCGTCGACGAGCCGCTTCCTCCCGCTCGCTCCGCGGTCGCTGGAGGTTTTCTGCTTCTGACTCCATTCCCTGTGAACGCGGGACACCGCGGTCCTTGAACAGCCCAGCAGGTTCGCTGTCTGTGAGATGCTACGCCCGGCGTTTCGGGCTCCCACTATCATACCCCGCTCAAACTCACTTAAATCGCGCGACTTGCCCATGAATCCCCTCTTCTTCACACTACCCAGGGGTAAATATGTGAAACCATGGATATTTCCGATGCCAAAAACCAAAACATCCTTCTTCTTTTGTCGTATATCCAGCAAACTAGATGCATTACAGTTGCATTGCTGCCCCCAGAGGAAATTTGAAGAATTGCAACGAAAAAACCCCTGAATCAAATGAAAGACTTGTTACCAGGCCTTTGCCAAACTTCATGGCATGCTAAAGAGGTAATCAAACCATTTGATTCAGCTGTGTTGGAGTAGGAATGCATCTAAAAGCTGCAGGACAGTAGCTCTCGAGGACTGGGATCGGGCACCCCGTTGTACAGGTTGGGTACTCAGAGGGACTGGGGAGCCAGATTTAAACGCAAGCGTGATAAAGCAAAGAAATACAAAATGAGCAACATTTGAGAACCGTTTTTATTTTTAGGCGTTTTCCATTGTGGAGGACAAACGGTTTCAAACTTGTCTGGGCTATAAACCTCGTGTGTCCTTCCTAGTAGGGCTGGGTATCGTCACTGATTTCTAGAATCGATTCAATTCCGATTCACAAGGTCCCGAATCGATTTGATCCACGATTCGATTTAATTCGATTCGATTCAATTCGATTTGAATCTGGGAAATTTTGACAGTCAGAAATATTATAATTCAGATCAGTACATTTACATATTTTTGTATCTATAAAAAGGAAGCTGACACTTTCCAGACTTTATCAAAGGTGTGAGCATCACAGCAGAGGCCTTTGTGTCAAAGTAGCTGAAGATAAAACACAGAAAAACATGAAGGTGATTTTCCTGTTCTGGGATTTTATAAAAATATTCTGCAGTACATCAAAAACGAAAGAAAACCATTAATCAACACATGAATGTTACCTCTGAAGTTACAGCGGTTTTATTAGAGAGCCTTTTGCATTTTGCATAATTTTAAAAAGTTGAAATTTGTTCAATATTGGACGGCAGAAATTAGGTTTTCTTTTCGGAAGTATGTAAAACGGAAAAAAAAACGTCGGCCGACAGCGCTGTAAACAACGGTAGACTTGTGCGTAACAAGCAAGCAAATAATAAAGAAAACAGACAGACAGGGAGAGAGGGAGAGAGAGAGAGAGAGCTGTGCATGAAGTGTGATTTTATCCTGGTGGAAGCAAAACAGCAAAAGTCAGAGGGAATTCATGACGATGTTTATGTGAAGCGTAGTTTGGATCTTCTTTTGCTGCTGGTTCAGTCAATATTGTTTGGAGAGAGATAAAACTAACAGCTTTATGATCAGCGCAAAAAGGGCGTAAACACACAGCGCGGACCCGCGGATCAGAATCAGAATCTGTCGGCTTTCAGCCCCACCGTCAGCTGAGAAAGGCGACATCTCACTGATTCTGATCCGCGCTGTGTGTTTACGTCTTTGTGCAAAATCCGTGTACCTGCTCTCATTTACTGTCTTAGCTGTTTGGTGGTTGTTGAAATTTTGTGATCTTTCACCTGAGATTCTGGCATTTTGGGCAAAATAAATTTATATTAAAAAATCGATTCAGGATTTTAATGAATCGATTTTACGTTATCCAAGCCAGAATCGATTTTAATCGATAAATCGATTATAAAAACCCACCCCTACTTCCTAGTACTAGCAAATGCATAAAAATACTGAAAAAGACTGCATTTACGGTTCAGTATTGAATATTACATAAAATAAACTATATACAAACTGTCTTTGAATGGCAGAGATGCAGAAATGTGTGCATGTAGCACAGAGGCTCATGGCTTATTGTCTCAATGTCTAAATAAGTCTCACAGGCCTGAATGTATGCTTGAAGCCATTTATAATTCCTAAGTTGTTTGTCTTAAGTTGTCACCACAATGAAGCACAAGCAGAAATGTTGGATTTTTAGCTGATTTTTACAGGTGTTCCTACTGATAAAAACCTCCCTTATTGTCATTCATACTACACAAAGTAACTAAGCAATAAACAATTAACCCGTTGAACCCTAATGATCTTTGTGTCGGGGGCGAGAGGGAGAACATCTGATTTAATGGGATGTACCACCAGATCTGTTATTTAAATGCAGACGTGTTATGACATGAATCCCAACTAAAAAGCTCACAAAAAAATTCATCAACCAACAAACAGCTACAACAGCAAGCGATCAAAGAGCAGGTAAAAAGATTCCACAAAAAGATGTCTGCCTTATTCGCTTGCTTATTAAGCACCAGTCTACCATTGTGTGCAGTGTTGTCAGCTGCTGTTTTTTAATTAATTTTTTTTCCAAAATTACCTCTGACAAGAATGTCTCATTTGTGCAATTCAATGCTGAAGACTTTTAAGCTTTCACAAATTATTCCAAATTTCAAACCGCTTAGCCGTGTCTCTAATAAAACCTCTGTAACGTTGTGAAAATAGGACAAGTTTCTCTTTTTCACTTTCTACTATGGTAATTTCTGGAGGGGGGAGGGGGGTTACAGTTAAGCGGGGGGGAAAACTGGAGATTTCTGTAAAAGTGGAAGGGAAGTGGAGGTCAGCCAATGAGAAATCAGAAGACCAAGCGGTCTTCATCATGTCCACCATGGTGGATTCACAATCACAGAGCACAGAGAGCATGATAAGTTTCTTTCAAAGTTTTGTTTAGTACATTAGATTACATATGACATATGATTAATAAGGAAATCAACACAGACTGGGACTCATCATTCCCCAATTGGGACAGCAGCAAAAACCAGTGTGAACGACCATTTTAGCTAACGGTACTGATGCTAGCTAACTAGCAACCCAGCTTAAATAGCGGTAGAGTTGTCCCCTCCCTGTCTGGCACTGAGGGCTAGGAATGGAGTTCTCAAAATTATGGTTTCTTTGCTTCTGTGTTTTAAGTAGGTTTCGTTCTTTTCAAGTATCTTCTGACTAATACAATTTGGCATGTGGGGAATTGAGTCTACTTGCCAAATAGCATTATTGAATTCTGTTCATCAATAAATCATGTTTAGTCCCTTCTAAAGACCTCTCTGTAATAAAATATGCACCCTCTGTGCTCCCAGTTTCTGTTAAGTATATTATTAATAAATATATTATTAATAAATATATATTTCTCTTTAATCTGGGGAGTTGTACATTTTTTATGTTTTTGCAAATTAAGTTTTGCCTCTTTTCCTCGTTTCAGGAAAAGAGGCAACGATGAAAACCACAGTTTACTGTGTACTTATATTTCTACTTTGCTTATCATGTGTGTTCCCATGACTTGCCAACTTTTTGTCTATCTTCCATGTTGAGTCCTTTTGTCTCGTGTTTTCTATATTTAGTTTTTCTTCCTCTCTCTATTTTCCCCTTTTAAGTCTGTTTCCACTCCACCCATACCTTGTTGAGTATTTATTATCCTCCACCCTCTGTTCGTTGTCACTCCCTCCGTCACTGCTGTGTACTCAGCTGCTCCGTTTTAACAGAAGTTACTGTTAGTTTTCTGTGCTGTATGTCCCCTCGCTCTGTGCTTCCTGGGAGTTATTTTTACCCAGTCAGATTTTCAGTGGATTATTTAAAACTTGTCTCATCAGTCAGCACTAAAATTCCCAGCTAAACCTGTTTTGGTGATATGATTTTGGCAGTATTACACAGGAGTTAAAATGAATGGAATTGTAGTATTTTTAGATCTAATATCAAATACATGGGAGGGGGCCTACAATGGATCCCCTTTTATCTTTATTTTAATGTCAATTTAATTCAATGAGTGTGGAAAAACAGGGATAGTGCTGAAATTTAGCTTCTTCTTTTTAAGCCTGCTCACCTGTTTACAGAATGTACCACAATTTTAAAAAGCACCCGCCCAGGCAGAGGCAGTCCTCCTGCGTTATGGGAGTTGGGATAGTCGCCAGCACGGTTGGATCAATATAATGACGTTTAAAGGTATGATTACAATTATTTTTGAAATATCTGGAACTTCTCTTGCTTTGTTTTTCAATTGGTGAAACCGGGCAGCGAAAGGTTTGCCTATTAAAATACAAAAGCATATCTTTACAAATTCTTGGTACATTATTCACATGTAATTGGATTTCTAATTGTTATTTATTTAACCCTGTACAACAAAACAGTGCCCTTGGCAATGGAAAGTTTTCTTGCATAGTTTATAGGAGTAGTAAATTTGTATACCTCAGCCTTTTATGGCTTCTCAACTAAAAACCAACATAAATAAATATAATGTTTGTAAATGAAACACCCTATTTGTGTAGCTATCTAAATTTTATACTTATGGGGCTACATGCTTATTTATTACATTCCTTTACACTACATAAAATCAAAATTAAAATGTTTTATGAAACTGAAATGTTTAATTATGTTGGCCAAATAAAATAAGAAAGTTACAGACTATGTTTATATGAAATGCTTATACTTACTGCTTTTTATATATTTTAACCATATATAATGATTATTACAGAATGCAACACCTGCATATGTGTAAGAGAGAGAAAAAGGTTTTCATTTTGCCACCCCGTTTAATTTCCATGCCACCCTGAGAAAAGTTCTCTAGATCCGCCCCTGGATCCACCTGAGGGCGACCTGTGTTGAACGTGACGTACCAAGAACCATAGAAGAAGAATGATTACTAGCGGATATCCGCTGCTCTTCCCCATACACCTGTGTTAGTGTGAAGGAGGGGTGTTTGATGGGCAAGTCGCGGGATTTCAGTGAGTTTGAGCGGGGTATGATAGTGGGAGTCCGAAACGCCGGGTGCAGCCTGTCGCAGACAGCGAACCTGCTGGGCTGTTCAAGGACCGCGGTGTCCCGAGTTCACAGGGAATGGTGTCATAAACAGAAAACCTCCAGCGACCGAGGAGCTAGCGGGAGGAAGCGGCTCGTCGATGAGAACGGAGAGAAGAGGCTGGCAAGCATGTTGGAGGCTAACAGGGAGGCTACGGTCGAGGAGATCCATGCCATGTACAACAGCAGCGGGGTGGAGAAGCCCATCTCACTGAGGACTGCCCGGCGGACCCTGAAGAGGCTGGGTTACAGCCGCAGCAATAGGACCACCGCGGCGGGGATGGAGGCTTTACTCGAAAAGACATCAGGGCCAGAACAGCTGGACACCTCGGGGTTACAGTCCGAGACGCAAAATGACTCAGAGCAAAAGATCGAGTCCTCCACGACAGAGCTTGCGCGCAGTAACGAGAATAACCCGGAGACATGAATGTAGTTGGAAAGAACTGGATTATTCCAATTTGGCATCCCGGTATTCCCAAACATAGTTGTCTGTAGTAGAGGACACAAGCGTTTACATTTTTCTTTTCTTATTATTGTTATTCCAAATGGAGGCAGGTTTTCATTGAATGTAATCAGCTGTGCAGAGAATATCTTCCTAACTGAACTGAGTTGCCTTTAGTGTGGAAGGAGAGCTGCTGCTGTAATGCTTGCAGGGAAATTGTTCAACAGCCAGCTGAATAAGCACAACATAAACATTACAGTAAACATCGCACATTAAGCAGTGCAGTTTCAGGTGAATTCCTAGGAGTTTTGAAGCAGTGTTGTCCCTTTGTTTTGCGAAATAAAGCTTTGATTTTTTTTTTCCCCTCCCAAAAAGTTAAAAAGCACAGTTACGGCTTGTTAGAGCTGATAGTATTGTAATCCGGAGACAAAGTCAGGCAAATTTCAGAGTTGTTGAACTTGTTTCAAGACACCGAATCCAAAAGTGGCCCATCATATGCTGCTCCTGGACTTGTATGCCAGTGCTGCAAGGGTCTCTCTTTAACTTCTACCTCCCTGTCGAGTTTGCTCAGCATACGTGAAGCGAGTTTATATGAGCCTTGGTCTGACTCTGCATGTATTCACATCTGCCAGGAGGGGGCAGTAAAAGATCTGTATTTGCACTGCACACGATGAAGTTTCGAAGCCTTAAATGTTTACCGTGAGCGCTGAAGGTTTGTCTTCATGTGCATTAAACTCGTGGATGATGCTGTTCAAGTTACATTTGCAACAGTTTGATCACTTACTGTGAATAAAGCACAGGCTGTTTTGGATTTTTCTTAACGTTTAGTAAGACTGCTGTGTTCTTGCCCAACATGCACCTTCACTGTCTTTGCTAGATATTATTTTGACATGCCAAAATGTGATTCTGCAAGTGTGTTTTGACCGTTTTAAATCTCTCAGGAGTAGCTGATGTTGGGACTGCCTACTGCTACTTTAAAGAGCTTGCAATGCAAAGGCAGGGAGTGCTTAATATCCATTTAAGTTCTGTTTTGACCTCGGCCTTTTATCACATATGATCTCAATAATGTAATCAGCCCCTGCTGAATTTGTGTATTTAGAAGTGCATGTCAGGTTACAGCGTATGTCTCCAGTTACGATGTAGATTTCCCATAGAAGTATAAATCAGGCCTTACTATGCCAGGCTCATTAATCTGGTCAAAGGTTAAAAATCAAATGATTATTACAGCGACACAGCAAACTGTCTTGCAATGGTATAGATGCTGTATCCAGAAGCGCCTTTTGTCAGTTTTATTTGCACCAAAGCAGGTGAACTGATTTATGTTTAACTATCTTTGTGTTATTACTGTCGCAGTCAAATGTTTCCTAATTCCTATGGGTATTTTTTTTTTCACCTTTATTCGAGAGTGGAGCATTGAAGACAGGGAAGTGCCAGCACCTCAGTTATTGGAATATTTTTTTATCTTGATTGAAAAAAATATAAGAATAGTTTATTTGGAATTACAAAAAGTTAATCTAATTTCTGCTCTGTAAAAACACAATATGAGACAGGCATCAACTGGTATGGGAAAGTTAGGGACAAATAAAATAATACATCTAAACACATTTTTTAACAGTACTGCGCAAAAATCTAAAGGTACTTCTTTTTTATTTATATTCTACTTCCAAGGAGACAGACTTTCTTAAAATTTTCTTAGGTGGATTTGAAGAAAAAGTTTATCGGGTTTTCTGAGCCTTTTTTCAAGGTTTTTCCTTTGGAAATTGGCTGCTATATTTAACTTTTTTTGGCTCAAATCATCGTCAGTACATCTGGAAGATATCAGGAGAGAGGTACAAAGGTAAGCACTTACAGCCATCTAACACAGAGCGGAGGCTCTGCCATGATTTGGGCAGCAGCAGTGGTGTTGGGGATCTTTTCAAAATTGCTGGACCATCCGATTTTGAGCCACTATATATATATATACCATCTGGAAAGCATTTTCTCTGTAATAATGATCCCAAATGCACTGCTAACATGGTAAGAGCTGTCTGGATGGAAAAAAAAAACACTATTAGTCACGGACTGGCCTCCCCAGATCTCGGACATCAACATTATTGAAGCAGTGCGGGATCATCTTGACAGAGAACAGAACAAAATGCAGCCAAGAGCCAAAGAAGAGCTTTAAATCTCCCTCAAGAAGCCTAGAGAACTATTTCTGAAAACTACTTAAAGAAATAACAGGAAACCTTTCCTAATAGGGTTCAGGCTGCGTTGAAGAATAAAGGTAACAAATATTGACTTTCAAGCTTGTTAAAAATGTACAAACTCTGTTTTCACCTTACATTTCCATGCATGTGTGCACATTTCATTAAACTAATGCACTTATAGAGATGTTGTAAAAAATGGGAAATAAGATGAAAGAAAAATTAAAGATCATAAAGAATTACTCTACAATTGGCAAGTTATAAATACAGGGGTGCGATATTGGAATAATCCAGTTTTTAATTACTACATTCATGTTTCCAGGTTAATCTTGTTACTGGATGCAAGGTCCATCATGGAAGGCTCAGTGTTTGGCTTGGAGTCGTTTAGCTTCTGTTATTGTAAGTCACTTTTAGTGTCCAGCTGTTCTAGGTCTGCCGCCATGAGGATATCTTCCCCATTCCCCTTGCACCTGCGGATCCTACCTCACCGGACACCCTGCATTCTTCTTCTGAACGACACGTGTCGCCACTGAGAGCGAAAAAGAACCCGCCAGTAAAGAATTTGCTTCAAACCTATTTTCAGAATTTTCTCCAGAAAGTCAGATTTTTGTCAAGCCGTCGCAGCACCCCCTTCTGTATAACCTGGGAATCTCTTGAGTTCCTCAGCTGATTACATCACCGAAATGGCAGTAAAGTCCAACCTGGCCGCGGCACGCGAGCAAACTGTTGTCATGTCACTTGTTGCTGGCTCCGCCCTCTGTGAGGGGGTCATCGACTGGCAGTAGGCACGTGTAACCCAGCCTCTTTAGGGTCCGTCGGGCAGTTCGGAGTGAGATGGGCTTCTCCACCCCGCTGCTGTTGTACAGTGCATGGATCTCCTCAATCGTAACTTGGTTGTTAGCCTCCACCACACTCTCAATCCACTTCTCTCCGTTCTCGTCGACGAGCCGCTTCCTCCCGGTTGTAGCGCGGTCACTCGAGGTTTTCTTCTTCTCGCACCATTCATTGTAAACTCGAGACACCGCAGTCCTTGAACAGCCCAGCAGGTTCGCTGTCTGTGAGATACTGCAACCGGCTCTTCGGGCTCCTACTATCATACCCCGCTCAAACTCAGTTAAGTCCCGCGACTTGCCCATGTATCTCCACTTCGTCACACTTCTACGCGATACCTGCGGGAAACGTTGCGGATATATCGTTCTTCTTCTGTGGTGTTCGATACCTCGGTCTCAACGACGTGTCGCCCTCTTCAGCGGCCTTGTTGATTTTTTTTATGTAATTATACATAACATCCTGAAAAAAACTAAATTAAAACAAAAATTATGAACATAAGATACACTGCAGAGCAATAGCAACAAACTCGGTGCATTGAGTGCTACAGTTTCAAATTAAAAGATGGGAAACGAAAGACTTATAAAAAGTTGTGTCATTCTCCAGTGAACCTTCATCATGTAACATTACATGAGGGAGCCCTACTTTTGTCTTTATAGAAAACGACTTGAGTGCTTAGGTCCTATGGTTGGCCATAAAGTGTCTTGCTGTGCATATAATGTTTAGACATTCAAACCCTGTTGATAACTTCATTTACACCATTACTGAGCCCTGGATCTTAAACAGTGCGGCTTGTTAGTCTTATTATGACAAATAGCGTTCTCCCTCAAGTTTCACTGAGTGGTCATTTGAAGGCGGTATTTAAATAGTAGGCATAAAGTCACACATGACTGTGTATATTTGGTTAAGTAAAAGTGGATTTCATGATTATGATGACGATATTATGAATTAAACCTATAAACTTAACTGTTTTGTAATTTGAAAAGGTTGCTTAAATGACAGACACTCCATTATTTTTATCAGTATACCTATCACAGGATTAAACATTAGCTACTAGGCTACTGTGAGGACCCATGTCCACAATCATCCAGGTCCAAGAGCCTGGTAAGTGCCAGTTTGTAAAGTCTTCATGGTTTTTACATATTAAACCTGTATGGCATACCATAGTGTACAAGCATGTATGGAAGATGGCCAGGATTGGTTCTCAGTTTATCTTGAATAATATAAATATGTATTCAAGTAGTCAGAACCTAAGCAAGACTACAGTATACAACTGCATCCATATGAACTGAGTAACTACTAGTGTGCCACAGACTGATTTTAATTTGCAGAGTTGTACTGGAAGTCTGAGCTGTATCATGTGAACATTAACAGAGACAGCACACAACCCTGTGAAGCTTCTGTACTGCACATCATCAAACCAGACAAAATCCTGCCCAGTCTGTGATACTGTGGCCTATCCAGTAATAATGCATGAGATATTAGTTATGCTTTAGTGTCATTTCCTGTAGCTTTTCTCATTAACCTACGTGTGTTAAATGCACTTGAGAAATAAAATATAAAATATAGTGATCCTCACCTGCAGGTTCTATCCAGATCCAAGTAAGCTCACTGCAGAATGTTCTCTCTCTCTGTTACACACACACACCTGTTTGCACTCCTCTGGATCACTAAATAAATGACTATTCTGCAAAGGACAAATGCAGCTGCTTATTTAATGCAGAAACGTGAGAAAACAGTTGCTGGCACAGATTTGTACTGAATAACCACTAGAGCGCGCCGCAGGCTAGTTTTGTATATGATCCAAAACTACATCAAGTTTACTTATACTTCAATAATAAAGAAGAAGTGACTCTGGGACTATTGAAAGAAAAAGATTAAAACAAACAATGACAAAGCAATGACACAATGTCCACAGTGTGAGAACACATTTATTGCAGTGATAACTCCAGTGGCCCCTCTACATCAACAAGACTGTTTTTATACACAAAGTGTAATTTTCTGGACAAAGCAAAACATTTGAGAAGACGCTTTGTCTGTCCTCTGTATATTCAGAAATCCAGCTGGACGGGTGCACTCTTCTTACATACAAGACACACAGTCAGATAGACAGACACACAAACAAACACATTTGGTTTTATCAGTTGTGCAAATATAGGAAAGGAAAGACTACAGTAATAATTAAAAGAAAGAAAAACACATACACACGCATACACAATCACTGAACCTAGTTCCAGTCAAGCAAGTCACTGGAGTAAAATATCTGCAAAACTCAAAGATTTAAAATACAAATTAGTTAATAAATAAATCATCTTACAGTAAATAATACTAACTAGAGATCACCCTGATGGGAATCGCACCAGCCATGACACATAGCCTCTGACTAAAGATCTGTGACGCCATCTTGCACAAATGTGATGAAATCTGACAAACATACAGCCAAACTACAACCCCAACGTGTCCAGGACTACATTTTGGCATGACACGCTAGCTCAGACAGCAAGTTCAGAGAAAGACTTTCTTCCTGGGTATAACTGACTGAATTCACAACGCGTGAACTACATCACTGCAGACAGCCAGCTGTCTTTCAAGCATCTGTTTCTCCACTAAGTCTTCCACTCTGCCGACCTCCACCTCGTCCACCTCATCTATAAAGCTGGACCAATCCGTACTGCCGTCTACTCGTTCCACAGGCTCTGACTGGCTAGAAGGGTGAACAGGGGCTGTTTCATCATGAGTGGTGGTCACACAGTTGCAGCTATCACAGATGCCGAAGCGTCTGAGTCCGGGTGAAACGCTAGAACCAGTGAAGTTTCGTCTGCAGCTCTTACATGACACCGGCCAGTAGTGTCTGTGGACCTGTGGATGATCAAGACATGGACGATGTGAATTCATCTGTTTGGACAGTACCAACTTTTCCATCAGTGTAGATGAGAACAACAGCACAATATATATTTTTTAAATCCCAGCAGTGGATAGTGCTAAACCTCAGACTACTAGCAGATGCACTTATGGTGCCAATTTGAAACTCTACTCCACTATGACGCTTCATTCTCAAGTTATCACATTCACAAACGTGAGTGTCCACTCCAGCCACCTGCCTGCCCGGCAGGGTAACATCAGCTTTTTATGGCTGAGGGGTAAAAAATAAAAAAAATAAAAAAAAAATACTGCACTAATGAAACTTACGTCACACAATGGTGAACAGTGAATGCAATTTCACAGTTTTCACTGAATTTCTTTAAGTCACTTAATGAAATTTACTTCAAAACGTCATACTTGCACCTAATATTAAAACAATGTTTAGCATCAAATGTCCTTAAAGTACCTAAAGAAAAAAATACTCATTATGAATCTGATACATGAACATAATCTTATACAGTATCACTTTAATGTCGCAGTTGGAAACTATTTTTAATATTCATGTGACTTTAAAATATTACACTGCACAATGTATTAGTGTGGAATGATGTTTTAAAGTAGAAAAGCTTTAAAATGAGTACTATGGAGCACAATGTAAAATATTTTCATCCATAATAGAGTGCATTGTAAGTTGGAAGCAGCATGACACAGATACTTTAATGAAGTCTTAGCATACAGAAGCTGTATTCTAGTATTGTATCAGGTCTCTGTCATTGAGACTCCTGTAGTAATTACTGACACATGACCAGTGTTGCTGTAATTGTTCAGAGCAAGGGCCCACAGGAATGCAACAAAAACTGAGATGTGTCTCTTCTTAGATAATATAAATGTTGTTCACTTAAACAACTTGTTGTTCCTATTAACCTGTTCATGCTAATAGTTTGGGTTATTCGAAAATTTATGAACTAAAGTTGCATAAGGTTAACTCAGAATGAAGTCGACCTGCTTGCAGTGCATGAAATTCTTACACTAAGGGCGTGGCTGCGTAGGTGCTCCTGTCGTGTGAACCTCTTGCCACACATGGGGCAGGGGAATGGCCTCTCTCCTGTGTGGCAACGGATGTGCCTCTTCATGATCCCCTTCTGCTTGGCAGTGTATGGGCAGAAGGGGCACTTGTGGAGTTTCACTGGCACTACTAAGCCATCACCTGAAGGAGGAAAAACACAGCAACAATTCAAACCTACCCCTATCTATTCCGGTTGACAATTTACTAACATTGCTATATAGCTTTTTAATCGATTAAATGTCCTTGTATTTATTCTGCTAATTACCTGTGTCCTCCCCAAGCCAATCAGACTGGATCTCCATAATTGATGATCCTACAAATCCCAGACCTTCGTCCATTCTGCTTCCTCCAGTGCTGCTACCCAGCCCTTGGGTGAAGCGCTGCCCTACTCTGTCCCCCAAAGAGTTGGGACCTTCACCTCTGGCCAGCGCCTCCATCAGCTGCCTAGCATTAAAGGATGAGCTGTATCCCAAGGGGGAGCGTTCGTTAGATGGAGAGGGACTTGGGGGAAGCAGCCTGCTATGATGAGTATTGTGCAGAGGAGGCCCAGGATAGGATGTGATGACTTTGGTGTCTGGTGACTCCATAAGCTCTTCATCAGGGTCATATTCTATCTTAGGGTTCACCAACTCTGGAGTCAGAGCAGAAGATGAAGATGATGAGAGATTAGTCTGATCCATATGTCCCTTCTGCCCTTCACTCCCAGGTGCAAACTCTTCCCGAGAGGGATAGGAGGTGTCCATATCCCTGGTAGCGCCTGGAGGGGTGGTGACAACAATGGACAAAGGTGTTCTACCTGATGTAACAGACTCCTGACCTAAACCTGACCCCCTATCTGCCTCTGAGACCTGTGAATGAGGCTCTGGAACCCCAGCACCAGTGGAAATTGTTGCAGAAGGAGTGCCACTGTCTGCAGGACCCATTCCTCCATCCTCTGTCTGATTCTCTTTCTCTGTGTTCCTCTCCTTCTCCTTGCTGCAGATTTCCAAAGACGACCGGATGTACTCTTTGCAGAAGTTCACCAGATCCGTCATCTGCAGGTAGCTGGCTGCTGACATCACCTCGATGACATTGCTCCTGTTCAGAGCCAGGCGTCCAGAGTAGAGGAAGTCCAGAATAACAGAGAAGGCGTCAGCTGTCACAATGTCCAACGACGCTGTGCTGTAGCGCTGTCCGCTGTCCTGAAAAGAGATGTTTTCAAAAGATAGACAATATTGAGCCAAATGTATCAGAAAACAAATGCTGGAACAGAAAATATTTAGAAAGTGGAACAGGGCTCCAGAGAAATATCGGTACATTTCAAATCATAGTTTTTACAAAACAGCTGAAGGTTTTCAAGATCTCCATTTTCCTGACTTCAAAAATGCTGTTACGCTACTTTCTAGGTCATAGAGCTGCTCCCATATTACCCAACCAATGTCTCTTCACCGGCCCTCAGTAATGTTAAGTATCCAGTTAAAATTCTCATCCTTACCTATACAGCATTCACAGTCAGGCTCCCTTGTGGCCGACCTTCTTCATGTCATTCCCTTTAGTCAAAACAATTTAAAATTAATGTTTTTTGGGAGGTTTTTCCCCCACATCCACCGAAGGACACACTGTGACAGAGTACTTGAGGCTGTGACCTGACCTGTGTAACTCTGCCTGTATGCTGGGTGAGTTGTCATTTCTGTGGACTCTTAAAAATCTGTTTACATGGGCATATTGGTAATATATTTATATCAGTTCTTCTTTTATGAAATGCATAATTTGTCTTAATTTTTGTACTGCTTTTAACACAGATTTTTCTATTTGTAGCACTTAATGCATTGTTTCTGTTGTTTAAATATGACCTCCCTTCATTTTGGAATTTTTACCTTGCTTATGTTTGTTTTCTGTGAAGCACTCTCTGCCTCTCGTTTGAGAAAAGAACAATATAAAAAAATACTGCTTGTCTGCAGTTTTTAGTTGTGACCTTGGCGAAACACAGTGCTGTGAAAAAAGTATTTTCCCCCTTCCCCCTTCTCAAATAGATAAAAAGAGAGTGAATGCAAAATTTAGTTTTTTTTTTTAATTATGATTTAATTTATATAAAAAGGAAACAAAAAACTTTTCTGCAGGAATTTTAGCCCCCAGAATTGTTTTAATTCAGCCACATTGGAAGGTTTTCAAACCTGAACCACGTGGTGAAGGTCATGCCCTAGTGCCTCAATTGGATCCAGACTTTGGCTAGGCCACTCCAAAACCTTAAGTTGTTCATTTATTTTATTTATTTATTTGTGAGCCATTCAGGTTTGTTTTTGATCATTGTCCTGTGGCATAACTCAAAAGTGCTTGAGCTTTAGGCCATGAATTGATTGCTTAATGATTTTCTGATAGGGAGCAGGTTCCAGCTGACTGTTCCATAAACTGCAGCAAGTCATCCAAACATTCAAGCAGCAAAGTAGCAAAGCCCTAGACCATCAAAACACCAACATCTATGACTATTGGTATGATGATCTTTTCATGAAATATTGTGTATTAGTTTTATGCCAGATTTAACACAATTCAAACATTCCAAAAACGTTTACGTTTTTATCTCGTCCGGCCACAAACTAATTTCTTAAAAGTCATCAAGGTGTTTTTTTTGGAAAATGTGAGACAAAACTTTGTGTTCTTTTTGGTCAGCAATAGTTTTTTTCATTGGAATGCTCCCATTTTTGCCCAGTTTCTTTCTTACTGTTAAATAGTAAGTAAGTGAGCCAAGTGAGGCCTGCAGGTCTTTAGATGTTTTGTGACCTCCTGGATGAGTCTTTGATGCGCACTCTGAGTAATCTTGGTCGACTCCTGGGAAGGTTCACCGCTATTCCAAGCTTTCTTTATTTGTGGATAATGGCACTCACTGTGGTTCGTTGCGAGTCCCAAAGTCTTAGAAATGGCATCTGTTCTTGAGTTTCTCTAGATGATGTGTTGCTTTTTGAGAACTTTTAGCCTACTTCATTTTGTCAGACATCTTCTCTTTAAGTAATATTTCAACTGAACAGGTCTGGCAGTAATCAGGCCTGGGTGTGGGCTTAATTTAACAAGTGGGGGCAATTACTTTTGTTTTTTTAAACACAGGGACAGGTAGAATGGATATATAAAGTGTAGACACCCCTGTTGAAATGCCAGGTTTTCTATGATGTTAAAAAGAATTACTACAATACATCATTTTAAAATGTTCCCACCTTTAATGTTACCTAAACCTATATAATTTAATTGAAAAAAACAAATCTGAAAAATATTAAAAGTTAAAAACACATAATAAGCTGGTTGTATAAGTGAGCACACCCTTAAATCGCTACTTTGGTGAAGCAAATTTTGATTTAATCACAGCATTTAGTCTTCTACACACCTACTATCAATAAAAGAGACTCTGTAAGTCTTCCTCCTTTCCACTGCTGGAGGTTTCTTCCTGCTCATAGGGGATCATAAGATTGTTGGGGTTTTCTCTGTGTTGTTATTGTAGGGTCTACCTCACAATATAAAGCGCCTTGAGGTGACTGTTGTTGTGATTTGGCACTGTATAAATAAAACTGAATTGAACTGATTAAGCCCAAGTAAAGTTAAGCTGTCCTAGTAGGAGTTTCCTGGCAGATGGTGGTGGCAGTAACATGCTTTGGGGTTGCAGCTGGAACTGGGGCTTTAGTCAAGATGGAGGGCCCCAAATCTTCAGGCATCTACTAGAAAGCTGAAGATAAAGGGAATTTCACCTTTCAACATGACAATGATCCCAAGCCAATTCAAATTAACAAAAGAATGACCTCACCTGAAGAAAATTAAAGTCTGTAATGGCCCAGCCAGACATAAATCCAATGGAAAAATCTGTGGTGTGATCTGAAGAGGGCTGTTCACAAGAGATACCCTAGCAATCTGACATATTTGAGTACTTTTATAAAGAAAGGCGGGCAAATATTGCGAAGTAAAGATGTGCCATGCTGATAGTCTCCTACCCAAGGAGCCTGACTGTGTTCTTTAAAAAGTGCTTCACCTAAGTATTAGTGTAGGGGTATGCCCACTTATGCAAAAAGCTTTTTGTAAATTTTTTAATCATTATTATTTATATTTTCCTCCAACATTTTTTTTTTGCTTTTCAGTTGGATTATGCAAGTTTAGGAAAAAGTTTAGGGAAAAGTGTAAGTCATTTATATCCACTGCAGGTTTGGAAAGCCTTTTCCCCCTTTCGACAAGTGGTATGTGAAAGAACACCCTGGGAAACAGCTGTCACAATAACACAACACACTAGACCTTGAAACTAACGATGAAACTGACTGTAATATATGCCAGTCCGATAATAAATACATTATTCTTGACCAAATTGTTGCATTTACGTCCAAGAAGCCACCTTAGTTTAGCCAGCTCTACTTAACAAACACTCAGAGAAAACAATGGAATCCGTGCTTATGTCCTTACCTGTAGATAGTGAACGAGAAGAGCTCGAAAATAACCGCTTCCTGCAAACAAGACATTCCGATGCGCCTTGAAGACACGGCCTTCAACAAGGATGCTGCAGTCACAGAAGAAGTCACGCTTCCGTTGCTCATTGAGCTCGAACAGTAGTTTGGACAGATAGCAAGGCACTTCCATGGCTGAACTCCTGGCGGCTCTGCCAGGATGAAGGAACAGACGGGTAAACTGAGGTAAACAAGCACTTGTGATCGTTAACTGTTGGAGGTGTGTTATTTACAATCGTATTACCACTCAACAGTCAACTCCGACAGAGTTGTATTACAAGCTTGACTTATACATCGTTTAAAACCTCCAGGTAAACAAACGTTAATGATTATAGACTTTAGTCCTAACGGTGAACAGTTAACTCAGCTAACACACACTGGGTCTGACAAACTGTAACCACTGACGCTTGACACTTTAAAAACACAACAAGGATAACGGAGTTTAAACACACAAACATTGACTCAGACACACCTGAACTAACAAAAGTGGAATCACTTTTCTCTGCTTGCTTGCTAGCTAGTGTGTGTTGCTAACGCTGGGTAGCTAGTTGGCAGTACTTTTCCTAAAATAGCCGACTGACGAGACCAGCTGCTTTTTACAAAACCTGTGAAAAAAACTGAAATAAAAAGGCGTGAAATACCGACTCACTTGTTTAATTACGCTGACCGTAACAACTCTTTTACCGTAGCACCGCTAGAAGCGAGGCTCTTTTGTCCCATGTCCACGTTAGCCAACAACTTCCGCTTTCGGCCAAATGAAAAAAAAACAGTGACGTTTTTGTTTATCTGTCCAATCAGTGGCCAGTTCTGCGTCTGCTGTACTATTTTTCCAGGAGGAAGTTATGGTCAGATTGACAGATTTAAATCTTGTTCTGTACACATGCCTCTGACTTCTTTGTGCAAAGGAATAAAACAACATGACTTGCAAAAATACCAGGAATATGTAAAGTAGTGAGATCACCAACTATGGCAAGTTCGACCCCAAGAAAAGGGATTTCTGTCTTCCATGTGCTCTTAGTTCAGGATGCATATTTTACTTTATAGTAAATGATGATGCCATGCTTTTAACTATTAGAAAACGGATTTGTTAAGCTTCTGGACAAATACAGAAATAATCTAAAACGTTTTTGTAACATTGTCTGCACTGAATCTTTCTTTTCCTTACTATATGGCAGTATTCATTAAAAACCAAATCAGCTGATTAATGCTTTCAATTCAATTCTAGATGTCTCCAGGAGAGACTGTATATCAAAGATGGATGTGACCATCATGATCACACCGTTAGTGTCTGGATTCGGCATTTTGAAGTCTCAGTATATTTTGGCCACAGCTGGCTAAAATAGCTAAATGATCAGCTCACCATCAGGTTTGGCTAGAAAGCTGCACTCACAGATGGGTGCAAATAAGGTCCAGCTAAGTGATTTGAGTTAGAAGTCAGCTTTTGGCTACAGCTGCCTGTCAGTCAAAGTGGCCACACCCCTGACTTTAAGTTTTAACATAATCCATTGGAGAGACGTTTAACAAATTCATCCAGCACACAGCTGTTACAAAGCAGGAAACTATCCATAAAGAGTAAAACCGTTTTTTGTGATGATGATGATGATGATGGTAATGATGTTTTGGAGGAAGAACCTCCAAGTGTCACCCTCCATCTCTTACCAAGTCCAGCATGCCGCTGTACAACCACAGGCGGCTCGCGCTTGCCCACATTGTCTGCTCAAGAATACTTGTTTATTTGCCTCCCATTTCAGAGAGAAAATAGATCCTTTTTTTATTTTATTTTCAGACATAGCAAGAGTAAACAAGTAGTTCCTTTAGCGCTGCACCACACCCTCTCAGCACAATCCACAGCTCTTAGAAGTGTTTTTACACTGATGGGTGCCGACTGGGCAAGTTATTTGTTTCAGATATTTTCCCATGGCAAACAGAGTGAATACAAAGGCTTCGTGGTGGCCTGTGGAAACCACAGGGTAGGCGTACATGAGCCTAAGCACTCACCCCTTTTCTTTTTTTTTTTGAAAATGAAATTTATAGCACCTCATAAAAACTCTATTCATGCTTATAAGCACTAAATATAAACCAGTATAAAGCAGAAGGCTTTCACTCAGCTCTTGTAAACTTGACCTGATGGAGCGTTGTGTCCGGCTGCAGGCAAGTCCAGCTGTCAGTTGACCCGACAGGCACAGCCCTAACACGAGTCCATCCCAAAACAAAGCTAAAATGGGCCGAACACTGATGTAGCTCTGCTTATTGACCTTCTTCTGGCTGTGACTCAGGGAAACACAAGGCCTTTGTTTTTGTCATTTGTTGACTTCAGGGCAGGAAACTCCCTCTCTGCAGATCGCAGCCAAGCAATCACACTGGACTTTCTACAATACTGCCCTATCTGTGTGGCAGTTTAGCGCCGGTTTACACCCAGCAACTTCTTAGGAACAAATAACATTCATGATTCATGATTGGGTTTCTTGCCTGTCCCTGTGATTACAACGTCGTGTGATGATTTACTGATTGAAAACCCAGACAAAAAGTAAATAGATGAAGTGATGGCTGTTATGTAAGGTTACATCCAGACTTGGGACCTCACTCATTGTGTGTGTTAGCCACTCTGAGACCCACGGCTGGCACAGAGGGCTCCAGCAGCACCCCTCTGGGTCCCTGTGGTCTGCGCCTCAGCACATAACAGCCACTTAGGCCGGCATTTTCCCAGGCTGAGACAACACACCATGGTGGCAGCGTGAGCCACAGAGAGGGCCTGATTAAAGAGTAGGGACAATGGAGGGAGAGAGAGACAGGGACCGTGGTGGCATTTTCCATCTCTGCCGCTGTCTCCTGGGGGGACCAAGTATGTGCCGTGAAACGTTTGAATTATCCCAGAATCTCTGGAATTCAGACTGAGGCACCACGGAGAGGACCCTCGACCAGGGATCAAAGAGCTTTGAGAGGAGTGCGGTGGACTCGTGGTGAAGTCGAGTGCATAGCGGAGTATGAATGTGTGTGTGCACGCGTGCTTGTGTGTTTCAGGAAACTAACTTGAAAAAGATTAAGAAAATGTTTGAATTTGAATCCCATGTTCTTTTATGGCTTCATGTATAAAGAAAAAAAAACATGTTTGACTTCTGAGTGATCACTGAGCAATGAAATGCAGGCATGTGGTGTGTGTTTCATCCCTTATGAGATCAGATAATGCAATCATAGCCAATCATTCGAAGTCTAATAGAGTGGGCGCCCCTCTTAGTCTGTGGTGGCAGTAAAGGAGAAAGAGAAAAGCGAGAGGGGGAAACCTCGTCCCTTTCTTTCTATCTCTCTCTGTAATTATCACTTAATGTTCTTTGGTAATCTGGAGACGTCTGTCTCTTTGGTTCGTCCTTTCTTCCCTCGCTGGAGAGGAAATGTATAAGTCTGAAATAAATCTGCTAGCCTTTTTATTATTGTATATTTAGCACCAGAACAGAGTAGTAAATGGAGCCAGCCCAGACCACAAGCTTCCGGTATCGCAGGGCTGCAGCGCTGGCTGTCTTTGCCACAGCCAAGTCCAGAGACCAAAGCCTTCTACACCATATACAGCTAGCAAGGCGCTCTCAAGCAATGACCTCAAGCAAGTTTTCATGTCTGAGATAGACAGTGTTTGTTTGTGCCCAAGATACACGTGGAGTGTATAGAATGAGTCTACTGTACAAGTATGCCTTTCAACATTTGTATGAGCATCTGTTATGGGCAGTTTTATGAATGTGTGCCTGTCCTTTGAATCCACATGTCTGTGTGGATGAGGAATTGTCTTGTGTTTGTTTGATTTCAAAGCAGGCAGCATTGCATTTACTTACATATATGTATATATTTACATATATTTACATATATATATTTACACACACGCACACACACACACACACACACACACACACATACATATATATATATATATATATATATATATATATATTTATTTATTTATTTATTTTTTGGTAGGGGTGCAACGATACTCATATCGATATTGAACCGTCCGATACAGTGCTTTCGGTTCGGTACGCATATGTATCAAACAATACAAAATTTTTAATTTATTTGATCAACTTTCCTTCTGATGATGCTGTTTGTGTTGAGAGCTCAGTGGATCTGCGCTCGACAGTGCAGCCTAGACGGAGTAGTCGAACTGTAGTAGTAGATTCACTGACCGCAGGGCAAGCTAGCGAGACAGAAGTTAAGCTCATTGCAACATGGCAAATTGAACCTCCCCCATCCTCATTCAGATCTGGCGTTTGAAACTATCTTGGTCTTCATGTGAAGTATGACCCTGAAGGTAAGCGTGTCATGGACAAAAGTAAAATATTATGTCGGATGTGCCACACAATGCTCAATTACATGGGTGGGAACTACTGCGTTAGCACAGTTTGCTCGTTAACGGGGCTATCCGCGGTAGCTCGTTAACGGAAATTTGCCGTGTTGTGGCGTTAACGTCATTTCAGATTAACACTGACAGCACTAGTGGGAACACAACGAATATGACTGCACATTTACTCCGACATTATCCTCGTGCAAAGACAAGTGGAAGCAGACAAAAACAACAAGCACGCATGCTACAAACTTTACCCGAGTCATTTAGACAGCCGTTAGCACATGATTCTCCTTATGGGGACCTGATATGTTTAATATGCTGCTGAGAATATAGCCCAGAAGAAGCGTATAGTATAGCTTTTATTTTGGAAAGATCCATTTCTCTGTAATAAACTCTCTTTTCCAAAGATGAGTGATTTCTCGATCAGATAGATTTATTTTTTTTATTACTTTGTTGTTTCAGCAACGTTAAATTTAAAAACTGTACTTTTGAGTTAAAATATATATTTATAATTTTTAATAAATGACAAATTAAAAAGGCATGAACTGAGGCTGTTGAAAGAAGTGAAGCAATGCCTTGATGTAGCAGGATAAACCCTATTAATACATTAAGAAATCTATCTCTGTCTTTTTAGGCTATCGCCACAATCTTTTCCTCCAGACCACTTCCAGCTTGGCAACGGTTGCTGCTGGGATGAATGCGAATGGTATGAATGGTTTCCATATTTGGGCTGTAAATTGTTATTCATTACCATTTTAGCCAAACCCTAAACCCAATCCTAACTTTAAAACCAAGTTTTAAAAGGGACAAAAGAAGAAATATTTAGTTTAGAAAGAAGAGGAAATAATGCAAACATGTAAATGCATGCTAAACAAATGCAGTTTAGTAAACTGTATACAGAATATATTGAAATGATGCTTAAATGGTGTTTAAAAACCACTTATAACATGGCTATAAGTGGTGCTTGAGCTGCCAGAATTACAGGCGGTCACAACAGTTTTACTTGTGTTTATTTTTTAAAGTGAGATTATTTTTGTCTAATTTAGTAGTTTTGTGGAATGATGATTTGGCATCTGGGGAAAAAAGTGCTCAATCAAACCCACTTCAGTGTATCCTGTATTTCAGTTTTCTCAAAAAACAAAAAACAAAACACTACTGTACTGACACCAATAAAACCAACTCCCTCAAGGGGATGAGAATGATGGCTGTTATTGCCCACATCCTTCCTCCATCAGCGTCTTCTCTTCCTTTCGCGCACACTCACCGTAATCCCCCTCTAAAAATGACCCAGCAGTGTGGTGGCGGCGAGTTCTTATGCTGGTTTTTCAGGGGCTTACGCTCGCTCTCCTGAGCTGCCATCGGAACAAGGTGTCGGCAGGTCGCCCCCCAGATAAGGCTGTAATCTGAGGTGTAAAGTTAAACAAGGGATTTGGAAAAGTGAGAGGCTGTCAAAGAGCAGCAGCACAGGGGTGTCTAACAGGGACGGGAAAAAGCGTGGCCTGGGTTTGTCTGAGAATCCAGTTTATTTTCATCTCTGAGTGCAAAGCACAGCTTGGATCAATATACATATATGTAAATTCAATCAATCTCCTCCATAAATCTAAACGATGGGTAGCTTCCAAGTCAAAATGCTTCAGCAAAACTGAACTGAACTGAAGAAGCTTCTTGGATAAAAGTTTGAAACATCTCCAAGAAACTTAAAGAAGTCCAGTTGCTGTTCCTTCTAAGCTCCTTAGATTACCGTGACCTGGACATGACTGAGAACCTACGCAGATTTAGTCAAACTTGTTTTACAGTGGCTAATATTAGCTGAGTCTTAAACACCCCCCTCTCCACACACACACTCATCAAAATCAGGCACAGTCACATGCATGGCTGAGGGGCACTGCGGATTAGCCTCGAACTCTTTCATTTTTCACTCCCCGCCCCACACTCCTTGTTTTCTCTCTTCTCCTCCTCTTTCTCTGTGGCTCGTTAAAGATTGTGTCCTGTGTGTGATGTGGCAGAGGAGTGCAGTCAGAGTGAACTGATTACGGACGAGGGCCAACGTGCCTTTGAGTCATGGCACCGAGCAACATTCTTCACGTGCTTAAAAATAGTAACAGTCGAGCTTTTTCAGGTTTGTTTTTCCTCACTGGATGACTTTGGGGCATCCTCTGTCAGACTGTAATCATAGCCAGATTCTCTCGACCCCCCCCCCCCCCCCCCAATCCCCCGCCTTCAATTTTCTTTCACGTCGTTATTGGTGAGCTTGCTTAATCTTATGAAGAAAATTGGCTTAGCGTGGGAAAGGCGAGATTGTTTTGGGGGATAGGTTTTCTTGTTTTAGAGTTGTGCACATTTTTTCTTCTTCTTCTTTTTTTCAGTGCAGGAGGAAGAAAAAGTGCCAGCTTGTGCCAAACCCTCACGAAGCACAGATAAAAAGGAGCTGAGTGAGAGGGAGGCCGCAACACCACGACAAAGATATGGGCTGTCTAAGCAAAGAGCTTTACAAATGACGATCTCCAGGGGGAAACAGAGCGGGTGGGGTGGGGACAACATAAGGGAGAAGAGGAGGCGAAGAGGAGAAACAAATGTGGATGAATTGGTGGGAGGGGAAGAAAGATGGGTATGGGTGGTGGGGGTAGGGGGTGGTGCAACACAGTGCAGTGTGGAGGGATGGGGGGTGGGTGGAGGGTGGTAGATGAGAGGGGAAACATTCCCCTTGCCCACATTAAAGACATAAAAAAGAAAACAAACAGAAAAACATGTCTGACATAAAGAGGCTGGTTTCCGCGGCGACAGCACAATGGCTGCCTGTGGCTCTCGGGGCCCTCGCCGTCCCGTCTGGGGCCCGGCACCAGCGAAAGTCACCGCAGTCACAGGGCCCATCAGCGTGTGTGTGTGCTTGTGTGTGTGAAACATGGTGAATGTCATCACAGGCCCAGTGCTGTGGGAACCGTCATGAAAGGGACCCCACTCGGAAGCCACAAAAGCTCCTTTCTGCTTCTTCTCTTCGGCTTTTAGCCTCTTTATTTATCTTTGCAAAGGGGGAGCCAGATGAGGAGGGAGGACTCTCTCGCCCTCTCCCTGTTCTCTCTCTGTGTCTCTCGCTCTCCAATAGACGGCACGACCCGTAGCCGCAGCCATTTTGCCCCACTGACACCTTAAATCACGGCAGCTACTATTTCAGTCATCCGCTCTGGCTGCGTCTTGCTGCGTTCCTTTGGTAGTTTATTCACAGCTCATCTTAGCTCAATCAGATCATAAAAACACAATGGGTTTCTTTGGAGACACCCTGTGGGCACAAACCTGGCGTTCCCAGGAATGCCTCATATATTCAGGTTATTTGGAGTGAATTGTGAAGACAGCCAGACAGCAAGTGCATCAGGTCCCAGCATTCCTTATGTGTCTGAAAGGCAGATAAATCCCTCGTGGGTCCGGCCCAGAGAGTGCCAAGCCAGTCTGATGCCAGTTCCCATGCCAATCCATTCCTGATCCCTGCGACAGAGCAGCCAGGCACAGTCGGACTATTATAAAGGCCTCATACCAATACGGAATCAACTGATTTTGAGGGCATGTGTCAATAGCGCTTGCATGCAGCAGGGCACCATGCAGGGCCCCTTTGACCACATTTGGCCTTTCACAGACTCACTACGGGGCTTCAAGACAGTGAATAAATATTTAACTTGCTTGATGGTTTGATGCTATATTATCATTTTAAGGACCACCTTCAATTTAAATAACATATTTGCAAACACCACTGCTATTAATGAATATATGTTTGTTTTCTTGTTGTTTCTTTTCTACTTTCTGTGAATAAGATATTACATTATTATTATATTGTGAATGTGAAGGTGTCGTTTTTTTTAGCTTGTTCTATTTGCAAGATTTACATTTTATTATTAATATTTTACTGCTACTTTTTAACATAATAACACAGCACTCTTTTGATTTCCATACAGTTAATCAAATTTTCTAGAAAATCTGCATCGTTTCCAAATATTCACTTTTATTAGAAATTTAAAAAATGCATTAAAAAGACCCTCCTTCAGATTTATGATACATAGGATTTTACTTTCATGTCTCTTTTTTTCAGCAGGTTTAGCTCCCTTTGTTTGTTTTTAAACTGGTGCATGTACATTACATTTTGACAAAAAAAATAAATTGTTGGTGTACTGTTAATGAAAGCAAACCATGCAATGAGACGTATCAGTGATCAGTTATTTAGTTTCACTGAAAAATGCCCAAACAAAATACCCCGCTGAGCTTGTTCCATCTCACAGAGTTTCAAACAATAGCAGCAGTCATGCATCAGAAAGAATAATTGCAGCTGAGTGTTTGTGCCTTATAAATTGTGGGTATGTGCTGTCCACATTCGTGTGAGGGAGTTTCGTGTGTGCGCTAGCTTGTATGAATCAGTGCGTGGCCTCCCGCGCGTGCGTGCATGCGCGTCCTCATGTTCATATTTGAGTTGCGCATGTGTGCGTGTGTATGCAAATTGTAAAAGTATGAGCTTGTTAATTTCAATAAGGGACTTTGCCTTGTTGTGGTTTGGTGGGATGGGAGGGAGAGTACTTGAAGTGGCCGACCAAGATCGCCAGAAATCTCCCAGAATTCCATCCCACCATCCAGTGCCAGCTCTCGTCTCCCTCTTATGTTGGCTTTACCGTTCCTTCGCACACGCCCCCACCATGAAACCATTTTCATAATTAATATATCTATTTATTCATTTATCTGCTTAATTACTTTCCATTTCTTTCCCCTTTTTTTTTCTTTTCTTGTAACTTGCCTCATCTCGGAACAGCTGGGCGGTGTGGCCGGCAAACCAGAGCGATCTCTCTCTCTCTTGTTTTTAAAGAGACATGCGATACAAATGAGAAAGTAAACCTTTGAAGAGAAGTAAAGAGCGGGTGATAAAAATAGCAATACAGAACACTGAAGGCTGACTTCATAGATGTCTTTTTTATATTTTTTTCCCCCCAGTTTTCTGATGCTGAAATGAAATCCAGATCTGAATTAGAGAATGATTAGTAATGAAAGGATATGTGAACTGGGTAGTGGGGGTTGTTTGCTGGGAGAGAAAAGGGATTTCTCCACTCTGTTAGTCCTGACTCATATCCACCACACTGCGAGCCCCCTGGTGATGGTCACACTGATTACTCACACTTGCCTATTGCAAACACACTCACTTGCACATGTTTTAAGTTATTCCACTACTTTACACATGCGACATGACAAAAATGATTGTAGGCTCAATTGTCGTCACGCTGAGCAAGATGAAGCTGAAAAGAACATAAAGACTACTGGAAATCCATTTAAAAGATGACCAAATTAAAGTTTTAAAAACGACTTCACTTGCCCAACTAGTATACACAAAGACCTCGCACTCATTCATTGTCGCAGCCTATGTTTAAACTAACACACCCTTCCAGTCTGCCAGGCAGGAAGAGACACCCTCAGCTGGGCATTGTGTGCAAGAGGGCATGCCACTTGGCCTCTCTCAGTCTTTCACATACACATATGCACACACTGCTGGGTCACTTAGGCATCGCTCCTAACAACCGGCGCCTGGGTCTCATGTTTCCATGGCAATCTGCACCAGCAATCTTCCCACGGTGGCAGAGGAAACAAGTGCCGCGAGTGAGCTCTGTGTGTGTGAGTGTATAGAGAGTGCTATCTTGTCCAGTGAAGAGCCCAGATGTTCAGACACTCAGTGGGGTGACTTCTCTCCTTGACCCTTCAGTACCTGCCCTCATCTCTGCACACACAGGCTGAATAAAAACGATTTGAATAAGCTGGGTTTATCTGTGCCTCACTTCTTATCTTGAAATACTTGAAGCTGTAATTTCAAAAAGATAGTGACAAATCTACATCTTGACATAGAATGCATATGAAAGATAGATGTATATTTAGTTGGATATTTAAATATATAAATGGTTACATATCCCAATATTTCTGGATAACTGTTTTAAAGCCTGTTTATGCTGTTCGACTGTTGCCAGAACCAACCATATTTAGATGAGAAAGTGGAATGCTGTGTCCTCAGATAGCGCTAGCAGCATCAGTTGGCAAGATGGCATGTTTTTAGACTCACATATCTATATGTATAGTTTACATATACTGTATATAAATGATGGGCATAGCCTCTGGGTTCTGCAGTCTCTTTAATGGCCAGCAGGGGCAACTCTTTAAAAAGACTTCCAGTTCCTCAATAATAGTTTCCTGGTAATTTTTGGGGTCCATTGCTAGTTTCAAGTCAATGAAGGAAACATTATGTTTTTGGCATACATTACTGTCTTCATTAGAGTAAAAAGGGAAGATGGTACTCTGACCGTTGATTTCACAGTCAGATCCACCTAGTAACAGGATGGCAATACTAAAAAAAACTCAGCTAATGGGACACTAACTGATAGCTGATATCACAGTGGTTCTGTCTATCTTTTTTATACAGTCTATGGTGGATTTCCAAATTTTAAAAAAAATCACTTACTCTGAAATTTACAGCTTGTTACCAAAACCCTTTCCCACCAGATCCTTTCTGTAGCTTACTATTGCCTATTTTTATCATTTCATAGCAATTTTTCATAAACGTCAACTATCAGTGTTAACTGATAGCTTAGCACTGAGCTGTGTGGTCAGTTCTGGCTCCATAAAACAACCACAAAGCAATATGCCCATCTCTTCTACACAGTGAGATGATTTATTTTAAAGTTTTCTAAAACTTTGTTGACATTATTTGTCGCACTGGAGATTGATGCTTGATAAAAGTGTTATTTTCAAAGGTGAACATAAATTATTGGCATTGCTTGTAAATCCCTGTAGTATACTCTTGGAAGGATTTAGGTACTTTAGATGTCACCTTTTAAAACAAGAGCAAAAAACAGCCAACACTGTTAGTTAAACTGCTGACACGGCTTAATTATTCCCACAAAATCCTTCTATACAAGTATAAAACTTTTCTATTTGTATCATTTATGGAGCTCAAAGGTCGGCGCTGGCTGCGTTTCATCTCTGCAGGCGTGTTTTCACTCTGTGCCGTTTCCCTCTCACAACACAAAATTGCTCAAGAACTCGAGTCAAAAGTGACTCGTGAGACTGTGCAAGTATCAGATGTTGTGTATCGCCTCTGTATGATGGAGTGCTTTCACAGTTCATAATTCCCACACTCCTCACCTCGCTCTGCCTCCTGTTGCCATTGTTCTATGGAACAGCATAATTAAAGGAGCAGAATGAGAAAGAAAGCAGGACAGAAGGAAGGAAGGAAGGAAAGCAGGATGAAATTGGAGGCTAATTGACAGAGGATGATTGAGCAAAGGGGTGGAAAGATGAGGCCGAGGGGGGTGCGGGAGAGAGGGAAGGAGGGTGAAAAGCCAGAGAAGGGCAGATTAAAGGGAGAGAGGAGGGACACGGAAAGGAGGCGGGGGAGCCAAAACTGGCAACCCTGCCCAAACTGCCAAAGTCCTGTTTTGTCATTGGGTGGCTGTGACAGAGCGAGCGAGCCAAGAGAGAAATAACAGTGAAAGAGAGAGAGAGACTATGATTGGATGCCAGTGATAGAGTAAAAGACTAAAGCAGCTTGTGAATTTTCTTAGTTGTCATGGGCCCTTGGGGGTTGATCAAGTGGCACCACTGACTCACAGAGAGAAAGAGAAAAAAAGAAGACGCATGAAGAACTGACAACAGCGAAAACAACAAACACGAGTGACAAGAAGTAACTAAGGACAACAGAGCTCTTATAAGTAACCGTGCAAGAGAAGCAGAGAGTGACGGGCACGCAGGGTGAGTGCTTCATCCAGAGGGAGACTTCCTAAAGAGGCAGAGGCAGGAACCAACGAGATCATCCAGCCAGACCTGTCAGTCTCCTCGTCCTTCTGTCATCAGTCGTCATCGCTCCAGCCAGTGAGGAAGGGGCAGAGAAATGAAGAGACCTCACGATTACAGCTCTCCGGACTCGGACACCGACGAGTTCATTGACGTGGGCCAAGAAGATAGCTACTGGTGAGCCTCCTTCAGTCACACCTGAGATTGTAACACGTTCCCTCCAGTCACGTTTGAAAAGAAAATTACATGGCGCGCGGCTGTATTTAGCAGACAAAGTTAAAAGCAAATTTGCCCCGAGCATGTTTTCCAGTCTGCTGTGCAGTAACGAGTTTAAAAGACTGTGGGAAAAGTTCGAGGTCCCACAAGGTTGTGTTTATAAAGCAATTACAGCAAAATAGAACTTCTTATTATTTAAAGATTCCTGCATTCAGGTACAAAGGTTTTAATTTTTTTTTAAGTCTTGACACGGTTTAATTTGCATATTATAAATCTTTAAGCAAATTTAAAAACCACGTCAGTGATGTCAGTGTAAAAACTGACATGTCAACTAAGTTTGAGGCTCAAGTCAGTGAATTTCTCTTGTTCAGAAAAGCAGATATATTATAGATTTATGTTAGATAGATAGGTAAGATATACAGTGTTCACTTTCTGTGTAAAACAAAAGCTTTACGGCGGTTGTTGCACATGTAAGTGCAGGGGTTAGTCGAAAAAGCTGCGTGCATGACCATCCATGTAAAACAAAAAAGGCCCGTCAACGCTGAAGTGTCAACACAGGAGATGAAAACATGAGCAGGAAGTCATTCACTCAGGAATATTAATTTATATATGTATGTATATTTATAAAAAATCTATTGATTTGAACCACAATGAGTGATTATAGTACGACGTCTTAAAATTAAATGTCTGCAGTTGATGTAGAAAATTTCTTCACATGAGAAACACAAGTGAAAGCTCATGAGTTGGTTTTAATAAACAACTCTAAAATAGTTTAAATATTTTACGTCACATTAAATATGAAAAAAGTGCATTTTCCCATATGAGTTTAGTGCTATTATTCCATGCAAACAGTGTGTTATTTAATTAGCAACTTTATGAAAGATCTCCTCGTCTATGTCAGACACACATTTTTGCTGCATTTCTAAGACTGCATTTTCAGGCATCAAAAAACTGCTTTTTCACAAACAAATGAGTTTTTCTCAGCTTTTATTATTAAGGTATAATCCCAACACTGAAATCTTGCTTTTGCACTGGAAAAATCCGATAAAAAATGTGAACTACACAGTCAAAACGGCTGGTTAAACGCTAAAATACTTCTGGAAGAGGAAAAAAAAATCTTCTAACCTTTGAATGCAAACGCGGCCTGCAGCGCCAAGGTGATTAAGTGCAGTCCACTGCATGTAACTTGTTCCATTGTTGTGGAAAATGCCCGATAAACAGTAAAATTACTCTGAACGCTGCACACTCTATTTTAAAGTCATTAAAGCGTTTTGCTGCTTAGATAAATTTGTCAAATTCCTTGACTTAGCATTAAAAGACATTTGGATTCAAAGCGCCAGTCATTAAAGTGTATTTGTAACAGTATACAAAAACTCATTCCCAGCAGTGCTGCTTACATCACAGGCGCTGAGCGAGCCAGTAACGCTAAAGACGGTTTAGATAAATTAAATTGCCATGTGACATGCAAACAGAAGACAGCGCTGCTTTTTCAAGTCAACCCCATCAAAGATAAACCTAAACAAAAACACACAGCTAAACTGGCAGCCCTCATGTTAAAATCTAATAGAAATAAGTCTCTAGCGGGGCAGTTTGGAGGGAGCTGTGAGGCTCGGAGTCTCTTTCAGGCCTGTAAGATGAGAGTTCACAAACAAACACAATCCATATTGGATGACTGTACTCGGAGGAGCTCATGCTCCCATTGCAGCGTGCTGGAGCCCCATGTGAGCGCAAGCATCGCCTCGAGGCTATATAATCATCTTTTCTAAAAGTGCTTTTGCTCAGACGGAAAGGAGAACAGCATGTCATTTCACTGAGACTAATGTCCAGAAATGCATTAAAGTGAAAACAATCTCATCTTCCCTCCTCTCCCGGGCACTGCTCTGCTTTTCTGTGCCCAAAAAACAAATTAGATGAAGGGAGTTGGTGTGCCATCCTGCCTCTGTGTCATATTAAGGAGGGTAATAATAACAATATGCAGGAAAATCAAATGATTTTTTTTCTTTCTCCCTCTGTGTCCCTTCTTACTCATCTCGCTCTCTTGCTTCAACACTATCTTCGCGGTACAGCCCAGTCACTGGGTCCATGTCTCCAGGCAGCGCCTCGCAGATTCTGGCTCGAAAGAAGAGAAGAGGGGTGAGCGGATTAGGTTATTGGATGTTAGTCGGTTCTGTCTCTTTTTCAGTTGAGTCTGCAACTCAGTTTGCTTTTTTTTCTTTTCTTATGCAGATCATAGAGAAGAGGCGCAGAGACCGCATCAACCACAGCTTGTCAGAGCTCCGTAGACTGGTGCCCAGCGCTTTTGAAAAACAGGTAAGGAATGAATTTGAGATGATAATATTTTTTGTCATAGTTAGACAATAAAACTAAAAGACTAAGCAGCTTTCTGTCATCGTGCCACTGTTCAGAGTGTTGCTAATTTTCACTGCAGGGTTCATCAAAGTTAGAGAAAGCAGAGATTCTACAGATGACAGTGGACCACCTCAAACTGCTGCATGCCATGGGAGGAAAAGGTGACAATTTGGACTCTTGCTTGCTGCCCTATTCGGATTCTCCCAAACAGCCGTTCCACATAAAACAGTGATTCATAATTATTTATTATCCTCCTCTTTAGAAAAAAGATTTTTACTGCCTCCCCCTGCATTTATTCAGCAAAGACTAAACTGAACTGTTTTTCCACCTCAGGATACTTTGATGCGAGGGCTCTGGCAGTCGACTACAGGACCCTGGGCTTCAGGGAGTGCGTTGGAGAGGTGGTACGGTATCTCAGCTCACTTGAGGGGGACTCCCCAGACCCTATAGGAGCTCGTCTGGTCTCCCACCTCTCTCACTGCGCGAGTGAGCTAGACCCTCTTCTCCTGCAGTCACCCCCAGCTTCCGCCCTGCCCTTCGCTCCTTGGCCGTGGGCATCCTTCCCTCAAATCTCCCCTAACTCGCCAGCCTCCTCCTCACCTCCTTTCCCAAGCGGGCGAAGGGATCTGGCCCTGCTAGGGAGCTACCCATCGCCCGCCTCCCTACGCCTCACCCCCCTGGCCGGGTGCCAGCAGGGTGCACCACAGCTCCTTGCACCTACAGCTCTTGCCACCGTCCACAGGGTGCCCTCCCTCGCAGCGTCTCCAGTCCTAGCCCCCTCCAGACCGCCACAGCCGTCTCCTCACAGCTCCACCAGGGCCTCACCTCTACCTCTCTCAACCCCTTCCTCTTCCTCTCCTTCAACCTCCTCCTCTTCCACTTCCTCATCCTCCGCCCCTCCACAAGTGTCTTTCAGGCCCTTTGCACCTATGGGGTCTCCCACAGTCCAGCGCAGGGGCTTGAGCGGATCAGCCAAGGCGGCCCAAGGATGGGGGACTGAGATCGGTGCTTTTTGAGGGTCAGCTCTTTATTTGAGCGGACATGGACCTCCCATGTGCTCCATGTAGCAAATATTGGTTCCTTTGGAGAAAGAAGTATTCAACCTTTGATGATTGTTTCTGCTTCTAAAAAGCCATATCCGGTGATGGGTAAAGTTTCAGACGATCACAATCATATGTTACGGAACAAAGAGGGAATGTGAATGAGTAGCTCTGAATAAAGTCGTATTGTTGATTTTGCTTGACAAATACACACAAAGAAGAGTGTCCACCAGAGCCATAATCACAGTAAAACACTCAACAGAGAGTGTGGTTGAGATTTTACTGATCCCAGAACTGTGATGTTTCTGTTTTTCCAAAACATTTGTACTTTTGATCACGCTTTCTGAATGTTTGACAAAATTTCTATAAAGACCAAGTGCCTTTATCTCTTTGCTCAAGTTTTCTGTGTTTTTCTCCGATTATATCAGTAAATGCAAACATGTAACTGCAGATATGCCATCTGCTATCAATACAAATGGGAAAGGAATGGTTAAAAAAAAAAGAAAAGAAAAAAGACTGCATGTTAGGCGTTTATCCGTATATTAACTATGTCTGCAAACACTGCCTGCATGTTCCCCAGCCATAACCCACTTGGTATCTGAGCTGTTTCCAGTGACGGCTGATGGGAGCTGTGGTCTTGTGGCTGCAGAGGATAAACATGGTGGGAGATGGTGATGTTTTTGGGATGCCGCGGCGAGGCAAACAGGCCCATCACTTTGCCCTCTAATTGGCGGTCCCCTGTAATTAACTTTACCCTCCTATCAGTCTATGTATCTTCCTCTCCTCTGCTGTCTCTCTGCCATTCTTTCTCTCCAATCTTGCGGTACACCAGCGGATATCTTCTCTCCCTGTTTGTCTGCGCCACTGTCTCCTCAACAATGGAGAGACAGAAAAGACGAGGGCGAAAAGGGAGGGATGGAGAGAGAGGAGAGACAGAATGGGAGAGGGGAAAACAAAAGGAAAAGATCTGAAGGGCTGTGGTTGAGTGACTGATTTGGTGTAGACGTTCAATAACAGGGTGGGAGGGAGGCAGGAGACAGGGTTACGGGGACTGCGAGGGTTTAAAAGGACAGGAAAAGAAGCAGTGTGAATCACAGAGAGTGGGCCAGCGTGTACGGGGTGCATGAGAAGCCCCCGAAAGCTGATGAATGACACTTGCAACAAGCTTGTTTCTCAAAAACATCAGCATAATTGTGCCATGCTTCACCAAAACTGCTCTGCGGGGATGAGAGGGCAGAGAAGAGCCTTGTGTGTGTTTACTGCTGGGGAACGCTTTGATCTACTTCAGGATGCAATGTCTGTGGTCTGTGGTCCAAAAATGTGTGTGTTCCGCAAAGTGCATATTGTTTATTTGAGTGAGTGTGCTTTTGTGGGCTCGAGCCAGTCTCTTGCGCTTTCTTCTTTGTGTGTGTGTGTGTGCTTTGTTGAGTGTTTTGTTTATGCAGTGTGCATGGTCGTGTGTGTGTATGTGTTTGTGTAATGTGAGTATTCAGGGCTGGCGTCAGGACTGAACCGCGGTGACGGCGTGGCTCTCGTGCGATGCCGGCCGGCGGTCGGACCGACGGACAGTGTGGTGGTGGAATGTTTGTGGAGGGTGTACGCACACACATACACATATACACACACAGATACGCACTCAGGCATACAGACAACACACAACACAGATACACATAGGCTGGCTGGCACTATTCTAGCCCCTGCGTGGAGGAGCCAGAGTCACCACCACAGCTTCCAGGAAGGACAACCACAGTCACACTGTGCTGGGTTTCCCACGGGGGAGGGGAGAGAGTGAGGGTGGAGGGATGTGCAAGGAAGGAGGGAAGGAAACTTTGGAGAAAGAAGGAGGGAAATGCTGTGTGTATGTGAGTGTGCATGTAAGGCAACAGGACACGGTGCAAACTCAGTGAAGAAAAGAGGAGGGCTCAGCAAGCAGGAAGGATGGCCGAAACAAATCAGAGAGAGAACAAAGTAAACTCAGCCACATCAATGCATCACAGCTGATTTTTTTTAATTACATGTCTATAGATATAATTTTCCTAGAATAGGAACATGGTTCATTTTTTATCTGTCTGTGCCATAGACGGGGGAGTAAAAGCCAGCCTTTCTAATGGCCAGCCTGCAGATGACATGCATGCATCACTATTGATTTTTTAAAATTTTATATATAACTAAATATATGAGGCTAACATTAGCTTAGGCGACCCCAGCCCATTGTTACTTGTTAAGGATTTTGTGAGGCAGCTGTTGCACTCATTGAAATCACATAAACTTGATTATCATGAACTCCAAATGATAAATTCCTCCTGTCTCACCTCACATCTAATTTATCTGGGGTGAAAAACCGCCTGTCAGCTAATGACGGACAAATACTACAAACAAAAGGCCCCAAAAACTCAACTTTAAATGTATCTAATGAACAGAAAATGAAAAAAGCCATCAGTTCTTTATTTTTTGAAGGAAAATCAAACTGACAAGTGGACCGACTGCAAACCGGCTGATAATGTAATAGCCATGTCCATCCTTACTATACAGTCTTTTTTCCAGGCTAACCCTAACCCTCAAACCACTGCACCACCGTACTGTTCTCAGGCCCATGTTTTAAAGGTTTAAAGAAGCATTCAGATCCCCAGACGCTGTTTAACACTATTACCCAATAGGGTTTACTTATTAGATAATGGTAGTGCCAGCATATAAATCTAACGTTAAAAAGATCACTGACAATTAAAGTGATTAGCACATCCACTGGCAAGTAAATGTCCAAAGTCTATACCGAACACAGTATGAGCACCAGTGGTTTATGCAGTTAATTTAGTGACCTCTGCTGTCAAAACTACAAAGGTGCAAAAGCAAAGGAAGAACATGTAGGGACAAAGATTTATTTCCTTCTACCAAAACATAATAAAACAAATAAACTGTACAATGCAAAAATGGATAATATAACAACAAACATTTGTAAACAGTTAAAATTCATTAAAACAATGTTCATCCAGAATTGCCACCTTGCACGTATATTCTCTGTTCACGTCACTGTTTGTTCACGATAGTGGACGTTGTATTTGTTGCATAAACTTTAAAACCACAATTTTAGCTGATTTTATATGAACATAGTGCTGTAGCCCCGACAGCAGTTTCCATTACACCTCTCACTGCAAAGTGGTTGAACTCCTGATGTTTAGAAGAAAGTCTTCCAAATTTAAAACAAGATGGGTACATTTACTAGAACAGAGAGAAATGTGCGTATCTGGGAGTATTTGACTGTTAACGCTGAGTCCCGTTAACGCTGTTAACGCTGAGTCCCGTCTGGACTACAAATTTTCTCTTGAGATGTTGGGATGCCAGTAAACATGTTCTTTGGTTCTCGTGGTGTAAAGTATTCACTTGAGGTTACATACATCCACCACAAGGTGGAAGCATTGCAAAGAGGAGTGGTTATTCTTTACAAATTTTGCCAACTGCATCTTGGTCTATGGTTTTTGTCATGTTTATTTAAGCTGGAGTTGGGCTTGCTCTGCAATTATCAGGCAATATTTGAAAGAGGCCGGTGTATATGTTTATGTAGCTGTTGGTGTTAGAGATCATGTAGCTAGAGACTGCCATGCCCTCACATGTGTAGAGATATCCCATTATGATTTGGTGGTCTGGGCTTGGCATTAATTTGCTTTGTTTCTCATTTGTTTTCTCGTTTCTTTTGTAGCCAGAGCCACTGCCATGTACATGTGTGTTAATGCAAAACCATAATCCTCCCAGGAGCAGAGATTCCAGCAAATTCGCCCTAAACACAGAACGTGCAATCCTTTGAGAAAACCCAAACAAAACATAAAACCCAGGAGTTCATTTTTAGATTGCAAAGGCCTCAGTTAACATTTTAAATGTTAAAGTTCATGTCAGCACAATCACAAAAAACTGAACAAGTGGCTTGTTTGGAAAGTTTACAGAGAAAAACTCTCATCTGACTAAAAAGAACATAGCAGCACGTCTTAGGTTAGGTTAGCTGTGTTGCATCTAAACAAACAAAACTTTCTGGAACATTTTCCTTCCTTATATTTGTTTAATAAACATGTCAGACGGACAGCTCATGTTTGAAATGATTTATTTAGGTTCCACAAAAATCCCACTGAGAGCTGTGAAGTCTTCAAACTTAATTTCACATATGTTACAAGTAGATCCCTCTATGGCACAGGTGTCGAACTCCAGGCCTCGAGGGCCGGTGTCCTGCAGGTTTTAGATGTGTCCTTGATCCAACACAGCTGGTTTAAATGGCTAAATTACCTCCTCAACATGTCTTGAAGTTCTCCAGATGCCTGCTAATGAACTAACCATTTGATTCAGGTGTGTTGACCCAGGGTGAAATCTAACACCTGCAGGACACCGGCCCTCGAGGCCTGGAGTTCGACACCCCTGCAGTCTATGGGCAGTTTTTAAGGGAGAAACCCGACACAACATTGGTGACTTTGATGACTTTGGGAGGAGCAGGGATGGTGATGACACGCTTCAGGTAGCAGCGACGCCTACAGTACAAAATCCAACAGTTTAAATTAGAGACTGGAGATATAGTTGTCATCAGATTACAAAAAGTGTGAATACAACAGATTGATAAATGTGACGTGGTTTCTGGGTGCGACGTGAATTACTAGTTTAAAGTGTGCACAGAAGTATTCGTAATACTTCACCGATAACTGCGATCAAAGAAGGTTTCATCAACGTAGGTGTAGAACTGGCAGTGAGGGTCCTCAGTGCATGTCTTCTGGCATGTGTCTGCATCATCCATCAGCTCATAGCGAATGTCAGAACCGCTGAAATCTATTCCTTCATAAGCCACTCTAGCCCAGTCTGTTAGCAGAAACACATGTCACTATGCTGAAGAGATGGACAAATAAAATATTCCTGTGCATGATTACAGTGTCTTTAACAATATTACCTTTTTAGAACAAAGCCCAAAAGATGATTGTCTCACATCCACATGTTGTATTAGAGGAAAATGACATAGATTTGGTTTGTCATCATGTCTGAAATACTAAATTTTACATTAACCCTATGGAGGCAGGCGTTGCCGATTTGCAACAGTTAAAAACTAACAACCTGATTATCCCACATACATATTTTTGTTTGTTTTTTTTACTCAGAAGTACCAGGATTGTGCATTAGCAACTAAAACTTAATTTGAGCCTGAGAGGGTTAAAAGTTATTTTCTACTTTTTCTCTCTAGGTTATGACAAATTGATATCTGTAACTCTACACTGCTCAAAAATGAAGCTAAAGAAACACTTTCAAAACAAATCAGATTTCAGTGATGTCAGATCTATACTTGTATGAACTCAAAATCTTCCTTAGTAGTTTGTTTGGCCCCTAGACGTGCATGCCTAAGCCTGTTCTGAAGCAGCCTAACCACATCAGGGCATGCATGTCTAATCATACTTATAAGACAGTCGATGGTGTCCTGGGGGATCTCCTCCGGGATCTGGACCAGTGCAACCTGACAATGTGGGACTGAACCATAATGCCCTAGAGGTGGGGGAATCAATTACTTCATCCTCCAGGAACTGCCTGATTGAGTGTTTCTTAAGGTGGGCCCAAGGTTCCAGGTTCCAATAAATGAACATATATGTAACAGTGTTATAATTCAGTATTCACCCACATTTATTTGTCTACTTTTTAAATTTGTTTGATGATCTAAAACATGTAAGACTGTGAAATATTCAGAAAAATGAGAAATCAGGTAGGGGGCAAATACTTTTCACAACACTGTAAACTGTTCGCTCACAAACACGTTCATGCGGAGCATTACAGGTTGATTTGCGCTACTCACTGTCGTCGAGCTGACAGGAACGGTGTGGTAGCCCTGAAGTGCCTGTATCTGCCCTGGTGACTATTTCATGTGTGTTTTCCTTCAGGTAACAAACAAAGGTATTCCTAAAAAACAAACAAATAAAATCAAAAAGGCTTAAAATCAAAATGTGTAAGAGGGTCTAAATGTTTGCATATAATGTAGAGCTGTCGCGCTATAATTCTGCACTTAAGTATAGTTTTATTACACTGCCTGTTAGACATGAAAGAAAAAGAAAAACACATAAGATATTTGTTTCACTCTCAGATGAGACGTTGTCTGAAACACAGACAACTACCTGTTATAAGTGAAGTAGGTGCAGCGCGGATGAGTTGAGCACAGAGTCTGACAGTGTTCAGGAGAGGCAGCAGGCAGCGACTCAATGTCACTTCCTGGGATGTCAGTGTTTGGAAAAAGCTTTCTCTGACATGCTACATTTAACAGAGGAAAGACATTTGTTTTGTTTGATATGCTTTTATATTCCCATGTGAAGCACTTTGTAATAGATTCTAGTCTTAAAAGGCCTATATAAATACATTTTACTTACTTACATTAGGAAAACACACAGGCAACAAACAGGAAGTGGGCCGAAAGCTACAACTAGGTCTATGTACCTTTGTCAAAGTGCTGAGTTTGGTATGTTTTGTGGGAGAATCCAGATGTTACACCAGCTTTTCTTTCAATAACAGGAGTCCTTGGTACAGTCCAACTGAATTTAAGGTGACACTTATACCTTAAACAGAACAAGAAATCATATTCTCCTTTGATGTTAGAGTGCGAAATATCATGGACAAACATGGACATGGAGTTTAAAAAAACAAGATGTGACACAAGACTGCAATAAGATGAACTTTGGGAAATGCAGAGGTGTAGGACAAATCTTTTGTGGTTAAACAATAAATAAATATGGAAACATATGTACTATCCTAACTCAAATTTACCTGACTTTACTATTTGAGAAATTCTCTTTTGCAAAAGTGAAGAACTGACACGCAGGGTCCTGAGTGCACACTCGCTGGCACTCCTCGTTGTCACCTGTGAACAAGGCCCTGTAGTCTGCCCCGATGAAGTCCATGTTTTGGTACACCTCAGACAGGCAAGGTTCTGTTTCAAACAATAGAAACATGCATAAAGAAAGGTAAACTGGAGGTGAACATACTTCATGAATTGCTTAATTTTTAAAATGGTTTATTAGAGGTTGTACGCCTACGTGGGTCTGGGCTGCAGGATTTTAGAGAAAAACCAGAAGTGGCACCCTGTACTGGAGTCTGAGCACTGGGCTCTCCTGAGGGAGTGGACTTTAGGTAGCAGTGGAAGTGCCTGCAGAGACCGACAAGTAGAAGGAGCCATAGTACAACCAATATAACATATATATAACAGATCCTGAAATAACATGACATACAGTGCTTCCTATAGCTGGATATGGGTCTAGACTTTTGGCTGAACTCTGTGAAATCTTAAGTTGCCATCAGTGAGAGGCAGTAACCATGGGTGAGTATACTGGTATACAGTGTGGGACAGCTCTGTAACATCTCGTGGAAGTTGGGGAGAGTGCCTCTGGATTGGCAGACTGGAGGGATGGTGTGTTCAAACTTCAAGGGGATCAACCTCCTCACTCAAAAAAGTATATGCCATGGAACTGGAGAGCACAGTCTGTTGAATTTTGTGGTGAAAGATGAGATGAGATGAGATGAGATAGCCTTTATTTGTCAGTTGCAGGTCTTTTGCCCACAACCGAGATGACAGACCTTGCCAACCGTACATAAAATACACAAACATCACATTGGGGAGACAGGTCAGGCTAGGTAGCAAGGAAAAAAAATTGAAATGTGTAACACAAAAGGATAATACAGGAATGCACAGATATCAACACACCATAGCACAATAAACACAGACAAGCAACATGGGAAAGAGTTCCAGGAAAGAGAAACAAACACAAAGGTGATTTTGATTTTTGTCAATCTAACTTCTCACTCTCACCCAGGATCAGGAATAGATCACAGATACAAGAAGCAGAAATTAGTTCAGCTCAACTTTAGAGATACGGTGCAGAGAAAGGTCATTTGGAAGGAACTCATCGCCTTGTTTGGGAACACTTTGGTGGTGTTGCTTAGACTGCTGCACCTTACAACCTGCCACTGCAAGATGGACCTGGATAAGTACGTGTATATATTGCAACTCATTTGTGCCAGTCATACCTGTCATCATGGGTCCAATCAGCACGAACAAAGGTAAAGAAGAGGCAAGAGGGGTGCTGGGTGCACAGGAGCTGACAGTGGTTAACATCAGGGGAGTAGAGAAATGTTATGTCATTTCCCGGGAAATCCATGTTCTCCAGAATATTTGGATTACATGCTGAAGAACAGAAAAGGGAAATATTTAAGGAAACATTTACATGTACAAAGAAGTTGTTCATATATCACAAACATTTAACCACACAAAAGTGCTAAAAAAAAAAAAAAGAAGCATAATGGTACATGAACAGGTAGTTGCATACATTTAGCCCTGTCATAACAAGATATTGCATAGTGCATCATACCTTGACATAAAGAAGAGCTGAGGAGGGAGAGAAGACCAACGAAGATCAAATGTGTTATCATCTTTAACGTTTAACATCAGAGGAAATGAAACTCATCAAACACGACTACATTTAACGAAAAGGCTGTGCAAATAGAAAATGGTCCTTTGAGCCATCCAAAGGGCAATTTTGCAATCGGATCTATTTGCGCAGCCAATCTCTGGCACAGTCAATAACCTGCCCTACAACTAGAGTTTAGATAATTTTATGTTGGCATTTACCAAAGTGAAAATTTATCATATGCTTGGATTATTGTGTCTAGCTTTGGTTGTTGCCATATTCCATAAATGAAGCTGGCCTCCCATGTGTACAGGTTGATTTTGGGTTCATACTGAAAAACAACGTGTATGAATGTTTAAGTAGCAAACTGCAGAATTTAGTTTATTGCTCTTTACTTTCAGACATTGACTTTTCCAAATGCAAAGAACAAACAAGACACAAACTGAAATGCAATCACAGATACTAACAGGAGCAGTGCCCGATGAATGAAGCGAATCCATCAGCAGAGGGCAGTGATGTTGTACTCTTATCACTGTATCTTTCAACATGATTATATAAAGGACTCCAACTGTAGAAAGACAGACTGCTGTTATGTCTGGAGATTCCCACACAAAGAAATGTTAACATAGGTGGTTAATGTCATAGTCCTGCCCGCAAGAAACCTTGCATGTTTTGCTGTTATGTGTCTTGCACAGTTTAAGGTTTTTCTGCCTTTTTGTGTCAGAATTTAAACATCTTTATGTTTGATAACAGTTGATAACATTATCAGAAAGGAAACACTCAGGAAACAATCACATACAAGAGTATAACAGAATAACCAACACAGCACTAAAATGAATGTAAAAGAGTTTTGACTCAGTAGCTTGGAGCACCACAGTCTCACCTCCTTTCCTATTTCTCAGTTTGCACACACTTGATTTGTCTCCTTGGCTCTTAGTCCTTCCTACCCGACATGTGAAGGAAGGCCACTTGGGGAGCGTGGAACAGCTGCATCATAAATTGTTTCATTAAAGCCCAACTACTGCCGTGCTCATCAGTTTTTCTTTGACGTTCAGGGCTACATGTAATTACAATTGCAACATGGCTCATACAGTGATAAGATATTATTCCAATTTTGTTTTGTTTTGATTTTTGATCACCCACACACAGTGGGTCGAACATCTGGAATGAGTAAAACAGCTTGTGTACACAAAGGACTAGCTGCTTAGAAAAGCTAAAAAGAGAGGAAGGCTGCTTTGTGCAGAAGAATGCAGTGCAGTGAAACACGGCAAGTTATCAATGTGACCTCACAGCTAATCTGCAGCTGATTAGCTCTTCCTTTGATATTAATTTACCAACATTAATTTTTTTTTCCATTATTTTTTCCCCACTGTATTCGACATCTTAGAATAGATTTTTGAGCAGGTTTATGATTTAATCCTGTCACTGTCGGTTTTCTAGTGCTCCAGCTGGTAGTAGCTTTCAATCTCAGGTGTGGTCAGTGAAAGTTGCTCCCACTTACTTTACATGCCGATTTGATCCTTTGTTTGGTGTTTTGGTTTGTTGATGGTAATTGTTTGCCTTCTGTTGGTCCCATCTTTCTTTCTTGCCTTGGTTAGAATTTTGAAAACTCATATTTGCTTGCCACGGCTTTTTAGATAGAAATTGCCGCAGTGACATGTTAGAGGGAAACAATTGGATCATGTGTCCTTCCTTTATGTACAAATGATAACCCAATGGCGCCAGTGCCGACCTCTCAATGCATGTAGACATTAGGAGTTCTTGGGAGGGGCCATGCTGACACCTGCTGCTTTCTGGCAGGAAGCACCATGCCCCTTTTAAATGCACTCTAGAACAACACATGGCAACACTACACATGAGCGGACGGAGGGAGGTATGGGGTCTTCCAACACCCCCGTTTTCTGTTAGCCATCGGGGCAGAGGGGCTGGACGGAGGTGTTGGCCTCCAATTTGGATCTGGGATGCAGGGCCTCCCTGCTGCTGCAGGGCCGGGGGCGGTCTGCTTGTCTCCAACTCGGGGGAAAGGGTAGCATCTGGACCTGGACCTGAGGTAGAGAGTATGTTTGGGGAGCGTGATTGTGTGTACAATGTCCATTTGTGTCTGTCTTTACGTTGTGTGAGTGCTGAGTATTTGTATATGTGTGCATAAGGGTAGGAATGCACGTTTGTCTCTGCGTGTGCCTGTTTGTCTGTTTCTATATGTCAGGTCGGATCTCAGACTCCACCTCTCTGGCAACATCTCAGGACTATCTCCCCTCACCACACTCCCTGCTGGTGGCCGGTGGCCTCAGGCGTCAGTGCGTTGGTGGCGCCCGTGGCTCGGTCGGGCCTCTTCGGCCTCTGGGCCTGTGGCTTTGGCACAGCTCGCTGCGGGCAGAGCCTGCGGGCACACCACTGCAGCTCCTTCTGGCTTCTGCTCAGTGGCTGCTGGGTGACCTCTCGTTTGGGGCTCTCCTCAGCTCTTCCCAGGAGGGTGGCACAGTTGCCCCCCTGGTGGTCCTCCTTGGGCTCTCGCACTCTGGGGCCTCTGGATGTCTGGGGCCTGAGTCTCATCCATACCTGCTTCATGCCCTGGGGGACGGGGCTATGGCTCCCCAGACCATCTAGCAGATCGTTACGTGGAGAAACCTTTTGAATACAAGCACGCTGATACACACAGGTATGCACACAGTTGTACACAGACACAAACTACACCTTTCTTGGCTGCTACCTCAAAGCACATTGTGCACTGTCGGTCCTGCATGCTGCATAACAACATTCAATATTTAGTATTTACTGTTATTTACTGTTAGCTAGATTAATGTGATAGTACTGTGTTTATTATGTTGCTCCCTCTTTTTACTTGTTTTTTTCTTTTCTCTTTTCTTTCTTTCGACAGGTAATCTTTCTCACTGTCCCTCTTCCCCTCTGTGTTTTGTTCCTTCATCTTTCTTTCTCCCTTTCCTATCCCCCAGTCATGTCTGAAAATAAAATAAAATAAAATAAAATAAAATAAAATAAAAACAACTAAGGTCAGTCAAATGGACCAAAACGGCAAGGTCGTGATGATCCACTTGGCAAAGTAAATCCATTAGGTATCTTTGTTGGCTTTCAGACATCCATTCTGAAGGCTAAAAAACCATATGGGACAGGAAAAAAAAAAAAATATAAATAAAATAAATAAATAAATGATAACCCATGCTGACCGTATCTCAGTCATATATGTGCACACATATAGATACCTCCAAAAACAGTTTTTAACAGTGAAACTTGACACAGCATTGGTGGCTTTGGTAACTTTAGGATGAGCAGGCAATATAACAACACAAAATTAACAAGATTGCGAATTAGACACGGGAAGTACAGCTGTCATCAAATTACAAAAAGTGTGGCTTTAACAGATTAATAAACATAACATGTTTTCTGGATTTAACCTGAATTACTAGTTTTCTTTTAAAAATCAAAAATATATGTATTTAAACAATTGTGCATGTAAGCAACCACTTTTGAACATTATCTGTCCACACATTGCAAATTCTGAAATGTAATCCTTCACGAGCCACCGTAGCCTAGTCTGTTGTCAAACAGTTAAACTTACAGATCAGTTACACTATGCAAATTTTAAATGAAATTTCCAATGAAAATATGCCAAACTTTTCTTCACAAATTGTATACATTGTATCCAAATTATATCCATTTAAATGATAAAGTTTAAATGGAATGTAACTGAAAAAATGAAACCAATTATTTGGCTGAAACTAAACTTGATCAAACTTAAAATGTAACTCTAATAGTGTCACTTAAAATTACTTGTAATACTCAAATAATTTCCATGTGATGTTTCTCAACACAAAAAGGTGGAAGTGCACTTGATAAAAATTCTTCAAACCTTCTTTAGATTTAAAACGTATGTTTATGTCAGATCAACTGAATTTAACGTGACACTTATATGTTAGACAGAACAAGAAATTAATCAATCAGCTAATCACTCAATCAATCAGTCAATCAACCCAGACGATATACGAGATGATGATGAACACTGGAGGGGAACATAGGTATGGTGTTTAAAAAAAATAGCCTCCACCACTCCATCAAAACTCCAAAACTAGGAAGTCCAGAAAGTTGAGAAAGACACAGTTTTGCCTGTCTATTCTTTCCTTTCCTTTCAAACCATTTGCATCAGTAATAGTGTAGAGCACTTTAAAAAGCACTGACTGACAAATCTAGACTTTTCTAATCAAAGTTTAACTGCTTTTGTCTTTGAAACTCTCTTGTGCAAAATATAAAAACTAACATGCAACGTCCTTCTCTCAAAAGCACAGCCAGCTTTATGTACAGCTACCATGAACACAAACTTAGAGTTTAGATGATATTGTGTTGGTATTTTCTGAAGTGAAAACTCATAGACTATTATGTGTGTTGATCATTGTTATGACTTCCTCTCTGCCTCTACAGTAGAGCTAAATTTTCCTTACAAATACAAGCAAGTGATTTTGTAAAGTGTAAATGAATTCATGTTTAAGTTAACCCAACAACCCTGCTGTCTGAAGTAACTGGGGGGGAGGGGGGGACGTAGAAGGCAACATACAAAACCAAGAGTATGAACTGAAGAACAGCATGTTCTAATTGAAGCATGGGCCACAACGTTTTCTTGATATACGAATCTATGGTTTGGGTAACAGTTGAAGCAAGCCACCACCTGCCCCTGTATCACTTTCAGTCACCATGGTCCTGGGACAATGGGAGAAACCAGATAGCTTTAACAGTGTCAAAAGCACGCTGACAAGCTGACCACTCATATTTGATTTTAGCCTTCAGTTCTATGACAGCAACCAAACAGTGACAGCCAATGCAAACTGGGAGCTGGTTCCACAGAGCAGGGCCCTGAAAGCTGAAGGTGCTGTCACCCGTTCTACTTTTGCATACCGTAGGAATGACAAGTAAACCAGGAGTCTGAAAAAAATGTTATGATGGGATAGAATGAAACTATGAAATGATACGTGACTATCTAAGACCTTTTATGTAAGTTGAAGGATTTTAAAATTCATTCTCAATTTAACAGAAAACCAAGAGAAGCTGACGGAATAGATATATGTTATCTTATTGTAGTCCCAGCTAATGTCTTTAAAACATTCTTGGAGTTTAACTAACTAACTGGACTGCATCATATTTTTCTTCATGGGTAAATAAAGCTAGTAAAATGTATATTATGCCATCTGACAATAGTGCCTAAATGAAGCCTGGATAATAGGAATAGAAATGGTCCTGGCATAGAACCCTGCGGAACCCCATAATCAGCCTTAGCATGTGATGAATACTCGCCATTATGGCAACACCCCAAAAAACACAGAAAGCTCATGAGCAAGTCAGTCAAGAGTTATGCTGGATACCTCACAGTCAACAATTCCCAAACAGTCTTATTTGGGGAAAACAAACATTGTTCAGAGGAGAAGGTTTTAAAACCGGTTCAACAGGTGAAGCCACTCCAACCTCCCAGACAAACAGGGCAGTGGATAAGACATTTCACACAGTTTTAGTGATCACATCCCTCTTTAACCAAGTCCAAAAGATGCACATCTGTAAATGGCTCTAAATGTTTTGGAAATCAAATGCCATCATCTGTGATGGGGGTCTTCTCTGTACCTGGTTTGAAACTTGCTGGCTCATAAGAGACGCATTAAAAAGAGGAAAAGGAAACAACTCCCTTTTAGGTCAACGGAGTATTTATGGGCCCTGAATTTTCTAAACTACACGTTGATAGAATTGATAGTCTATAACCAAAGAAAAAGAGAAAATACTCACTCTCCCAGTAAATATTCTCTTTAGCAAAATCCCCATGGTGAACCCAATAAATCAAGTTGCTCTTAATTTGAGATCTTTGCTGGTTCTTTGCTTGAGTCCATTATGAAAAGAAATATTTACAATCTGAATAAAAATTATTCAGAAACAATTATTTAGCTGAGTCTAGTGAGCTGTCTCTCTTTCTCTGCAGAAGTTGCAGAAAGGATCATGACAGTTTTCTTGAAAAGTACATCCAAACATAAAATCTGCAGTGAAAGGTGTGAAAACCTAAAATAAACTGTAATGGGTCTTTTGTGGTCAATAATATGATATTAATAAAGCAGACAAAACTGAAACTTTTTTTATTGCTTTTTGTTCACATCACAATGAGAATCAGACAGTTTCAGAAACAAATGATGTTAAAAAATATGAAACGTTAGCTGGTTAACCAAAGAGCATCTGAATCTCAGATGTCTTTAAGTATGTCCTGTCCTGGTGTCTCCTTCCAAGTAGGAGGCCAGGTGGCTTTGATGCTGGGTCTGTTCATCAGATTTTTATAGTATTCTGTCAGTTTTGGGTACCGCTCTTCAGAAAGCCTACAGGAAAGAAAAAGCTGAAGTGAGTTCATTGCTATTTTTATTCCATCCAATCATCTAGCCAGGCTACTAAGAGATGTTTCTGGTCATTTAGTCCACTTACCCAAAGCGGTAGAGATAAGCAATGGCTGGAAAAACAATCACGTCGGCCAGGGAAAAGTTCTTTCCTGCCAGGAAACCGCTTGATGTCTAAAAAGAAAAGGAAAAGTAGTTATGTAAGAAAAAATTTGAAAAAAGCTAGAAAGCACACAAAGTAAAATAAAAATAGAAAAATAGCCATCACAGGGGGTTATAGCCTGGCTTAATAAATGTTCTGCATTGATTATGTTTAAAAAACAAGGCAAGATTGACTTTGATTAATAAGGCTTGCTTTATTCTACAGACATGAAGATTAGCACTGCAGACTGATTCAAACTACCAGCATGGCCTTGTTCAAGTATAACTACATGGATGTCTAAAGATCAATAATTAACACATAAAATTTTGTGTAACACCCTTAAGGGCCAAAGTCTGAAGAGCTAAATTGTTCTTTTACAGCTTGCTGACCAGGATAGTAGTGTTAATGCTGTTAATGCACACCATTTCAAAACCTTTTGTTATTATACCTCATTTTTAAAAATAGTTTTAAAAAAAACTGGTAGAAATATTCTGAGTTTTAGTTTAGCACGTCAGACTGTAGGCATACACGTCATTCACATACCTTCTGCAGGTATCCCTCCCAAAGCTTGACCTCAGCGGTCAGAGCTTCTTTGTTTCTCTTAATGGCAGAGTCGTGTCTCTCTCCCTCTGGGACCTTCCAGTTGTAGTAGATAACATTTGCTAGAAAAATATAACACACAAAAAAAATAAACCAACAAAACCTGACATACAATTATTAAAGTGTATCTCTACAAAACCTAAATAAAATCTACCCACACACCAGCAGGGAATTTTACAAGTACCAAATCGCATGACAAACAAGTGACTTTACATGCAAAGCTAGTCTGAGCATGTGATCACTGGTGGGATTAACATGTGACCTGTTAACACCAGTCTCTGTTATGAGAGTTGCTCACCAGAGAAATGGACTAAGGGATTTCTTATGGCTTAATTATGTGAATGCACAGATCATTAGTGTCTGCAGTGTGATTTGAACAACTAAAGGTCTCAAGGGGAGGCTGAGGAAGGTTGGTTGCTGAAGACAAGTGACAGTTGTTAGTGTGGTGTTGCCAAGTTCAGCAGTTCAAAATCCCAGAGCACAGACCTCTGAATGACAACATCAACCAGGCCACACAGAAAGAGATTTAGCAGCCTTGATATATTCTTTACAGATTCACTAAATCCCTGTGGTTCTAATGTAGTTTGGGGTACACACACTGTGATGAAGGAAGTTCAGGTTTCAACAGTTATGTCACTGCACGGCAAAACAAAACTGAGACATATTCTGCATCTCCGAACTAACATACCCATTTTGTCTCCGAATGTGTTAACCTCAAACACACGCTGGAACATCAATGCTTGTTCCGCATCGCAGTCGGGGATCAGCTTGGTTCCCTGTGACTTGTACTTGGACTGTTGGGGGGAAAAAAACAGCAAGAAGCTCTCGTTCTTTACATCTGTGGTATAGTGTGTCTGTTTTTACAATGCACTGTTAAAAATATAATCACAAGCAGCTCTGCTACCTAGGAACTCCATGGCAACATAGCATTTCAAGTAGGGCCAGATTCAGAGTTCTCACCTCTAAGAAGAAGCATGCACCGCATGACTCATTGATGATTTTGTCCCCACATTTGAAGGCAGGAAGCTTTAAGAGACAGTGCAAGGAAAACCATGAAAACTTTGTTTGGTTCAAGTGTTCTAATTTGTGAATGCCAAGTGAATACTCCATTTACTCCAATTCAGGAAAACAAATGCAGATTTCAGAAATGAGAGTGTTTACATAGTGTGATATGAACCTACCTGACCCCTGGGGTTAATGTCCATGACTTCCTTTGACTTGTGCTCCCCCTTCTCAAAGGAGAGCAGTTTTTGGTTGTATCCTTGCAGGTTCTTCTCCTCCAGAGCAATCATTATCCTCCAGCAGGGAGGAGATCCGGAGCCCCACAGCAGAGTCATGTCCTTGGCCATGATTTCAGAGTGAAGCGCTTAACCTAACAGCTGAAGTTGAGGAAGGTTTAAGACTGAAGCTGCAGTGGATGAAAAGGCTGGCTTTATTGCTCCAGTCCTCTATGTCAGGTTTCCTGGAATAAAGCCCCATCCCATTTCTGTGCTCCAGCCAAAGAGCTGTCACACCAAGATAGCTAATGCCCGTAAAGGTTAAACACGACATGATGTCAACCTGATCCTGATGAATATTTAAGATGTGTATTCAAAAAACAAAATAAAGTGAGATTTAGTAACCATTTCTTTGTGAATTGTCTTTAAAATAGAATGCAGCCACAAGTACTACAAAAGACGTGTGGAGGAGACGTGACTTCTCTTGCTTTTTATAGAAACTCTTTGATCCGAAGGCGGCCAAAGAATGTGAGGGTACACGGGAAAGGGGAAACATGAAAAAACTCCAGCGAGTCAGGAAAAAAACAAAACAAAAGAAAACCCTTAACATTAACGGGTGAAAAACTTTTCTAAGACATTATAAAAGACAACGAAGCCACACGGAAACAGTGTTTAAAGTAGGATATAGTGGAAGTTAGAGTGTTACTGCTATGCGCCCGTCTGGTTAGGGCTCTTGCAGCTTTTTGCAGTTAATTCTCTGAACATTTTATTGCTAATAACTGTTGCATCTCAATATTGATCGTTTAGAAAAGGGAAAAGAGTAAAAACGAATTGTGCTTTAGGTTATATTTGAAACGATTCCTGCAGTAGTTCGTTGTTTTGCTGCTGCTGTTGCTGGTGAACGACGCCCTGAGAAGTGAAACTCACGGTGATTCAACACTTTGTATTCAAATCTGCACACAGTTCTGACATGACCGATAAATCACAATTACACTGAATGCATCTAATAGGACCGTGACAATGCAAATAAAATAAAGTAATAATATTTTATTGTTGGTGCATACTCGGCAGTTTGCTTCTCTGAATCTTTGACCTCTTTGCAGCGGGCACATACGCAGCTGTGATATCATTGTATCACTAAGGCAATGACGCAAACTGTGTGTGCGCCTACATTACTGCAGTTGCTATGTCGGCATTTTGAGTCCGTTTCAAAGGTCAGTTTGTTCGTGCATGCAAAGAACAGTAGTGAATCCGGTTTGATAATAAATCATATTACAAAATTAACAAAGGCAGCATGTACAGAATGACAAATGCTTTTTTTCTCTCTCTCTCTTTTTAAATGCTGTTGGTTTTGTCATGTTGAATTACAACCTGTTCCGCATGCACCAATCACCCTCGTGCATGTTCCTCTTTTGTGTTTGGTGTTTAGAAAAGAAAGGTTTTTTGAAGCATTTTGAAAAAAAAAAAAAAAAATCCCAATATTTTACTTTTATTTTGGAATATCAAGCAAAACTACCCATAAGGTTATAAGAGAGTTCCTGTATTTAAGAATGTAAACTCAATGTATTCTAGTACACAGCTTAAACTAAATTCAGAACTTGTACATGACTGCGATACTCGCTCATGACTCCTCCCACTTTTGTTTTAGTGAGGCTTTTTCATGAAGTGACATTGCAACAATCATGTGGTCTGTGTTTGTATGAGCAGAAATCTGTGCCATCAGAAACTGAATTTGAATAAGTTATATGAATTAGCCTAATTTGAAATTCAATTTATTGGTTTGAAAATGATCATCACTAAACTGAAATTGAATTTTATAGTTTGAAAATGAATTCATTTGCTTTGTAATTGTATTTTATCCTTTAAAAATTTAGCTCTCGATTAATTTCAGATTCACTTCTCACTATTCAGTTTCAGTTCTACAATTCAATTTCAGTTCCAAAATTCAGTTTTTTGGAACTTACATCCAGTTCAAGAGTAATCGAGCGCAGATTAATAGAACTACGTTTTACTAGCGGACCGAAAGTGTTACTGCAATCTACAGCGTCTTGAGCTGAATTAAGACTTCAGAAGTCATTCATCATGTCGAATGACCACCGGATAAACTCTCAGGTTGGTAATAAATGTATTACATGTATAAGGGATGCTGTGTAAGACATAAATAAAGCTAAAATACAAAGGTTTGGACACCGTTTTGCATGTTTCCCTACTGTAGGGGTCTCTGCAAGCATACAGGGCTCTGAGAGGGTACAAGATGACAACTTTGGAATTCTACTCGATCATATTTGTTTGTCAAAGCTGAATTAAGGGGAAACTACGCTAAATTAGCTTTTGAGCTAACAGCTACAATAAGCATAAAAGTTATTGTACAGCTATCATTTGTTAACATGACGCTTGTTATTATACATGTAATGCATACATTCATTTTCAAACTATAAAAGTCAATTTCAGTTTAGTGATGATCATTTTCAAACCAAAAAATTGAATTTCAAATTAGGCTAATTCATATTCAGTTTTTAAAAGCATTTATTCAAGTTACAATTCACATTCAATCTGAGCAATTTAAATTCAAATTTAAGTTATTCAAATTCAGTTTCTGATGGCACAGATTTCTGCCCATATGTTTGTGTCAGTATGCTGAGATGGCAGCAAAGTATTTAGAAGTTTTGTGTGTACTGATATTTATCTTTAGCCACAAGTTCACACACGTTTCAAGGCTGTTTCTAACCTGCAATGCAAATGTAGGCAGAGTAAAGTAGGACAAAGCACAGAGGTTAGCATGCCCGAGTAAACCACAGGCTGCTGGTTTAATTACTACGATCATAAATGTTTTAATTGCAGTTGCATTAAACCCCAAATAAACATAATGAGTAATACATTATCATCAGGTTGTTCTAAAAGTTTCCTGAACAGCCATCAATTAATCCAAAGCTCTGTTGGGTTAGAGTGAGAATGCTGACAGAGAACATTTAGATTTAACATTTAAAATTGTGTTTTAAATATAAAAAGTTACAAATATTTTACTAAATGTTGTAAAAAAAAAAAAGACTCGAAAAAACATGTTTTTTAAGGATTTGAGCTAAATGTGGAGAAATGTTGCCGTTAATTTCAGCGTGTTTCACTTTACAAACGGCACCACATAGTAAAAGGGACTGTGTTTGCTCCCAAGGGGCCGTCTGATTGTTGGGGTTGATTGTTTTCTCTGTGTTATTGCAGATCTTTACCTCACAGTATAAAGCCCCTTGAGGCGACTGTTGTGATTTGGTGCTATATAAATAAACTTGAACTGAAGTGAATGTGCTTATGTCACTGAATAGCCACACCTGTGAGCTGCTATGTGACTCGACTATGTCTTTTTAAAAAAAACTTTTCTCCAACAGTGAAGTGGTTGAGCATAGTTTACATTTATAAACTGCTTGTATAACTGCACAGATAACCTTTCCTGTGTACTCTGCAAACACAGCTACTGGAAAATAATGGAAATGACTTTTTGTGATCCTTTTTTCCTCCATAGGACTTAAGCTGGCTCTCCCATTAAGAAAGAAAGAAAACACACACACAAACACACACGTAGAAGTTTGTTTGTGTCTGTAGACAGACTTCCTGATGTATTGTGAGTATGAATTGTGGGTGGCAGGTTGATATTTCACAATAGAACATGTACCACATTATTTCTTTAATCACATCAAAAGGGACATCTCAGCAGTAATGAAAACAAGAACATTTTGATTTAATGTCCCCTTCTGTCAAGACTGCACAGGTGCAGGATGAATGTAAGGTGGGTGTCTCAAATAACAAATGTGACAAAGTCACTCCAGAGCAGCGCAGACAGCAGGAAAAGTTAGCTCATCAGCTGATGAGTTTTTTCAGTCTAAGATGCTTTTAAAAGTCTCACTCCAACAGTGTCCTTCCTAGCAGGAGGCCAGCTGCTTTAGATGCTGGATCTGTATGTTTTTTGTACATAAATAAAGAGGAAATTTGAAATGAAATGAGTTCAGCTTTAAGCCTGGGCGTGTTGGGGAGTTCAAAGACGATCTTCTGCAAACCCTGGTTGTAACGTGTGGTTAAATTAGTTGCTGTTGCCTTCCTCTCAGATCAAATGTGTCAAGCTCTTCTTCTCTGAGCTCTGGCATCAATATGACTGTTCTGTCCTTGCAGTGAGTTTCCATTTTTAAAACTTGACAGATCACTTACACTATGAAGATTTTCAATGGAAACAAGACTCACCTTGTCTTTACACCAACACGCACACACATGCACACACACGCACACGCACACACACACACGCACACACACAGGTCACCGTGTTTTCTGTTTTCTCTCTAGGCTGAGCCCACATGGTGAAAAAAGAGAATCCAGCAGCAGAGGGCAGTGAGGTTTTATATTCAGCGGGAACAAATTGTTGTCCGTGTGTGCCACACTTCTTTTCAAAGATAAAAATGATTTTGCAAAGGAAACAGCGTAGTATTCTCAATAATAACTCCTCTGGCAATTCCCACATTTGTTTTAGGAATTAAAGCATCCTTAAAAATGGCATAGCCTTTCCGGATCACAGACTGGAGAAAAGAGGACAGAAAAGTTGAGGAGGCACACATTAGAAAATAAGTAAAGCCTTGAGTAGATCTCTCCACTTTACAGCAGGCAGAAATGCTGTAGTGACGTCAGAAACATGGCCTGTTCAGTTTCTTGCTCAGTTACCTGCTCAGGTTGCAGGTCATGCATTAGCTCAGCCATCAGTTCGGCTATTTACTCCACCACCTATTCAGCGATCACCTTCATCTGCTCCTCCTGTACAGCAAATTATGTCAATACAATCCGTAAAGGACTGTTATGCAACCACTAATTCAAAGCAGAGAGACAAACCTGTTAAGACTATTTCGGTTCCTCAAAAGGTGGCCTGCTTGGAGACAGTAACTCTCTCCATGGCTTCCCCAGAGACTGAGTTTCAACTCTGGACACCTGGAGGCTAAGAAGCCAGCTGAGGACTGCACCCTGCTGTCGTTGCCAGAGCAGAGTAAAAGCCCTGCGCAGCTCCAGCCTGCTTTGTGTTTGCCAGAGGTATCTGAGCCTGCTGGTTCCGTTCTGATCCTGCCGGAAGTCCCTGCACCTGCCAGTTTACATTCCAGCTGGAAGGTCTGACGGGCCTGTCCAGCCATCTGCCTCCACTGGAGGGTCCAAGGGGCCTTTCCAGTTGTCTGCCTTTGCTGGAGGGTCCGAGGGGCCCATTCAGCAGCCTGTCTTCGCTGCTGAACGGTCCTGGTCCTGCCTCGTCTGGTCCTGCCTTGTCTGGTCCTGCAGCTGCCACACCACCATCAGTTTCTGCTCAGTCTGCACGTCCATGTCCTTTGCCAGAACCTCGTCGGCACTGGCCATTTTCCAGGCCATTAGCTGGGCGTCTTCGCCATCATGGGCGGCCTCCTGAACTGTTTTGCTGCCACCGGAACCGTGGCAGGCCTCCTGAAGGATGTCGCCAGCATCACCGCCCGCCGGGTAGGCCTCCTGATCTGCTCCGTCGCCTCCATTGACGTAGTGGTCAGCCTCCTGAACTGCTTCTATGCTGCCGCTGCCTTCGGCACGGTCGGCTTCCAGAACTGTTCAGTGATGGACTGTTGTGCTGATTGGCCTCCGGGTTGCCCCTCTGAACTATGTTTTGGACTCTGTTTTTTCGAGTTCCACTGCCTTTGTGAACATTTTGTGTTTGGACTCCTGGGGGTTTCTGTTTTGTTTTGTGTCATTCGGCTGCTTTCCTGAGCAGCTGAATGAAATAAAGCCTTTGTTGGGCTTTTCTCACTGTTGCTGTGGTGTTGAGAGTCCAGCTCAGGTCTGATGCAACCTCCAGCCCCAGAAATCTGTAACCACTGGCCCTGTCCACCTCTGTCACGTTGACGATAAGAGGCTGCAGGGGAGGGGGGTTCTTCGTGAAGTCCAGTATCAATTCCTTGATCTTGTCCGTATTGAAGATGAGGCCGTTTTCCTCACCATAGACAAGAAAGTTGTCCACAAGATGCTGCTCCTTTGAAGATGCTCCAGTCTGTGGTCTCTAAGCAGCCCTGCAGGCTGGCTTTTGCACTGTCAGTCCAGGTGTTAATAGTCCTGACTGTGACTGGGTTTGTCTTGAGCTTTTTGTTATAGGTGGGTTTTAGCCGGATTGCCAGGTGGTCAAACTTTCCGAAATTAGGTTTTGGTTCAGCTGAGAAGGCGTTTCTGATATTGCTGTAGCAGTGCTCCAGTGTTTTATTTCCCCTGGTGGGGAAGGTAGCAAACTGATGCAGTTTAGGCATAGTTTTCCTGAGATTACAATGTGTTTCCCATAAACGATTACAGCAGCGTTTGGGTGTTTATTTTCGTGCTCGTTGATCATGTCGTACATCTCCTTCAGTGCAGCCTCCTCCTTAGCAGAGGAGGGATATACACGACACTCACAATGATGCACTGCAGTTCTCTGGGCAAATAAAACAGCCTTAGCCTTGGAGTCAGAAATTCCACATTTTCAGTAGTTTGAAATGCTCTTACAGTCAGTACACCACGATTGCTTGACGAGGGCGTCCGTTCCTCCGCCGCGGATCTTGCCACTGTCCGTAGCGCTTCGGTCCGCTCTGAAGACCGTTTAGCCGTCTGGTGTTATTGCCACGCTCTTTGGTTCTGTCCATCAAAGGTTTTGGTGCCAGATATGTGAAGACTTATCAAAGTGTCTGAAATCTACAATTTCGGATGAATATAGTCCACATGGCTCTCGCCTCCTCATGCATTGCTAAGAAGACTGTCAGTGTGAACTGCAAAAATAAAATCTGTCCGGGGCGACCTTATGGGCCGAGGTTTTGGTTGGCCTGTGGGACTTGGGTCCTGGCTGGTGTGCCACCGGGGTTGTGGGTTGGTGTATGCACTGAGGCCAGGCCCTTGCCCGGGAGCCTTTGGTGCATTGGGAGGTGTTCACACAAGTGTGCACACAGATACCCACAGACAAACCTTGTGCCACTGCTTTTCCCCAAGTTCACTTTCTTTCTTTTAATAAAAAAGGTAAAAGGTTCTGATAGCCCTTATGGTCTGAGAAGCACAGACCATCATTTCCAAGACACAAAGATTTATAGTTGGGTGAAGTGACCTCTCTGCAAAGCTGATGGAAGGGTGTAGTGCAGATTCTTAACTTGATATCCAAACATCAAACCTAAAGTTTGATTTTGGTTAACATTATATTAACAATAAATATCCCCACTGCAAAGAAACAAAACACAGACGAGCTATAAAATTAAAACTCAGTTTTTATTGCTTATTTTGGTCACAGCACAGTAATACTCACACATTATTGTCACAAATTATATTTAAAAAAATGTATATGAATCACTAGTGCAGTGTGGTAACAAATGAGCGCCTGAATCTCAGATGTCTTTCAGTGTTTCCTGTTTCGGTGCGTTCTTCCAAGTAGGAGGCCAGCTGGCTTTGATGCTGGGTCTGTTCATCAGACCTTTATAGTATTCTGCCAGTTTGGGGTAACGCTGTTCAGAAAGCCTACAGGAAAGAAGAAAGTCAGTGTGAATTCATTTCTACTATTATTCTATTCATTAATGTGTCTGGTCATTTAGTCCTCTTACCCGTAGTGGAAGAGATAGGCAACGGTTGGGTAAACAATCACATCGGCCAAGGAAAAGTCCTTTCCTACGAAGAAACCGCTCGAGGCCTAAAAATAAAAGAAGGAAAATGTTGTGGAGGGTAAAAACCTAGAAATCACATATAATATAGATCATTTAACTATGATAGATGGTTAACACTTGACTTAATAAATATTCAATCTCAATTATATTCTTAAATTCAAAGGCAAGATTGATTCTGTGATATAAGCCTTATTGCTGTGATGCTACACTGCTAACCACCATGCAGCTGTTTTACATCTACTTCTGTTGCTTTAATTATACCTCATATTTACATTTATGCTACTGTTTAAGGATTTTCTTAAAGGGAACTAAAATGAAGCCTCATCACTCCTATCCTGCAAAAATGTTTTTATTCAAAGAGAAAACACTACTTTTTCCAGAGCACCTATTTTCTTAATTCTGGAGCACATGTGTGGCCAGTGTTGGGAAGGTTACTTTTAAAATGTATTCCATTACAGAATACAGAATACATGCCCCAAAATGTATTTTGTAACGTATTCCGTTACGTTACTCAATGAGAGTAATGTATTCTGAATACTTTGGATTACTTAATATATTATCAAGCTTTTTACAACTACATGAACGTACTACTGCTGTGTGATTTATTACTATTACTGAAGGTTACTCGCCATACCAATACAACTAGATTTTTAAATCGGGCTCGTAGCCAAAAACTATCTTTACTTTGTTGTCTGGGTCAACTTTGCTAGCGAGAGACAGAGAGAGGCGTTGAAAGGCTGCTCCAACGGAGCTTATTGTTTCAGAGAAAAACATGAACACAGTGTACAGTCGAGTCTTAATAGCTTACTTACAACTGGGCTACATTACCCATGAGGCTACATTCTTTAGGGCTATGCCTGTAACAATCTGCCTATTGCCTTCATATAAAATAATTTTTATATTTTTGAACAATAATTTTTAAAAAAATATTTTGTCACGTCATTATGCAGGCTGCAAGTAGAAGTGACATGGGCCGCGAGATATAGACACTGGCATTAGAGCCTCTTAATGCGTGTTTTGTTTGGGTTTCCACTGGCGTGGAATTACCAAAAATAGAGAGGGCATAGCCTAACATATGAAACAGGAAAAGAAGGCCGTGTAATCCATTTATTTCAACAAAGTAACTGTATTCTGAATACCGCCTTTTTAATACAGTTACTCATAATTTGTATTTTAAATACGCAACGCCAGTACATGTATTCCGTTACTCCCCAACACTATGTGTGGCTAAAACAACAAAATCTAAAAAGAAATTTATGGACCAGCTTATTTCTGGCTAGGTTTACAATCTACTCCTGTGGCTTTCCAACGTTTGTATTCTGGGTTTAATTTAGTCGTTGAGATCGCGTGCACACAGGTCATTCACACACCTGCAGGTATCCCTCCCACAGCTTCAACTCAGCGGTCAGAGCCTCTTTGTTTCTCTTAACGGCAGAGTCGTGTCTCTCTCCCTCTGGGACCTTCCAGTTGTAGTAGAGAACACTTGCTGGAAATGTGTAAAAAGCAAAAAACAGAATTTAATATTGTGCCAAGGTGCTAAAGTGCCAAATCTCATGACAAGCCAATTACTTTACATGCAAAAGCTTGGCTGAGCATGTGATCACTGGTGGGATTAACAAACATCAACATGGGTTTTTAGTGTTGCCAAGTTCAGCAGTTCAAAATCCCAGAGCACAGACCTCTGAATGGCAACATCAGGCAGGTCACACAGAAAGAGATTTAGCAGCCTTGATATATCCTTTACAGACTCACTAAATCCCTGTGGTACACATATTGTGATGAAGAGAGTTCAGGATCAGAAGTGCGTGAGAACAAACTTACATGATTTCTCAACAAGCGCGTTAACCTCAAACACACGCTGCAATATCTGCGCTCGCCCAACCTCGCAGTCAGGGATCAGCTTGGTTCCCTGCGACTTGTACTTGCACTGTTGGAGGAGACATTAATTTATTGTTTAACATATAATCACAAGTAGTTCTCCAAACTAGGAACTCTATGGAGACATAACATTCAGATTCATTTGAGTTCTCACCTCCAGATGAAAGCATGCAGCACAGGACTCGTTGAGGGGTACATCCCCACATTTGAAGGCAGGAAGCTTTAAGAGACAGTGCAAACCATAAACACTTTGTTCTAGTTCAAGTCTTCTTATTTGTGAATACCAAGTGAATACTCCATTTACTCTATTTCAGGAAAACAAATGCAGATTTCAGATATGAGAGTGTTTACATAGTGTGATATGAACCTACCTGACCCCTGGGGTTGATCTCCATGACTTCCTTTGACTTGTGCTCCCCCTTCTCAAAGGAGAGCAGTTTTTGGTTGTATCCTTGCAGGTTCTTCTCCTCCAGAGCAATCATTATCCTCCAGCAGGGAGGAGATCCGGAGCCCCACAGCAGAGTCATGTCCTTGGCCATGATTTCAGAGTGAAGCGCTTAACCTGACAGGTGAACTCGAGGAATGTTTAAGACTGAAGCTGGAGTGGGTGAAAGCCCTGGCTTTATAGCGCCAGTCGGCTTTGTCACAATTCCTGGAAATAAGCCCCATCCCATTTTTGTGCTCCTGCCAAAGATCTGTCACACTAAGATAAATGACACTTGTTAAGTTTAAACTTGGTGTCATGTTAACCTTATGTGACACTTTTTAAAAAATCTGATTTATTAACCATTTCTGTGTGATTTGTCTATAGGACTCTAGTCCCAAATATCACCAAAGGCATTTGGAGGAGAGGTGACTAGTCTTGCTTTTCTCAGAAAGTCTTCGATCTGAAGGCAGAAAAAAAAATCTGAGGCTAGATGGGAAAAATGTGGGCTAAAGGGAAACATGAAAAAACTGCAGCGAGTCATGACTAAACATTAAACACTTAACTTTGTAGTGTTACTGCCTTCTCCTGTGTGGTTAGGGATCTTGTCGCTATTTGGAGTTAATTCTCGGAACATTTTATCGCTTATAACTGTTGCATATCAGTAACGATTGTTTAGAAAAGGGAAATTTGAAACGATTCCTGCAGTAGTTCGTTGTTTTGCTGCTGCTGCTGCTGGTGAACGACGCCCTGAGAAGGGAAACTCATGGTGATTCAGCACTTTGTATTCAAATCTGCACACAGTTCTGACATGACCAATAAATCACAATTACACTGAATGCATCTAATAGGACCGTGACAATGCAAATAAAATAAAGTAATAATATTTTATTGTTGGTGCATACTCGGCAGTTTGCTTCTCTGAATCTTTGACCTCTTTTGCAGCGGGCACATAAGCAGCTGTGATATCATTGTATCAGTAAGGCAATAACGCAAACTGTGTGTGCGCCTACATTACTGCAGTTGCTATGTCGGCATTTTGAGTCCGTTTCAAAGGGCAGTTTGCTCACACATGCAAAGAACGGCAGGTAATCTGGTTTGATAATAAATCAGTATTACACAAATATAAAAGTATGGAGCCCCGCAGGGGACATGGGAGAAAAAAAAATTAAGACGGACTTTTGCAAGATCTCGCAAAACAAACTCGGGATCTCGCAAAAGTTTTGCGAGGCGTGAACTACATTCACGCCTCAAAATATCTTAAAAGTGTATTTTGTGACCCAGAAAGAGTAATATTACAACTAAGTAGCTGCCGCCATTGTTGGAATTCAACTTTTGCGAGATCTCGCAAAAGTTTTGTGAGATCCCAAGTTAGTTTTGCGAGATCTCGCAAAAGTCCGTCTTAATTTTTTTTTCTCCCATGTCCCCTGCGGGGCTCCGTATAAAAGAGAGCAAGTACAGAATGACAATTTTTTATTTCTTTGTTTTTTTTTTTTAATTGCTGTTGGTTTTGTTGCATTGTATTGCAACCTGCTCTGCATGCATCAATCTTCCTCGGGGAGTACATTCATTAATAACGGAGGGACTGCTCGGTGCACTGCTCAGTACAAACAGGGCTGGATTTATTGTATGCAGTATTTTATGTTTTGTGTGTGTGCTTTTTAGAAGCGAAAAGGTTTTTTTGAAGTATTAAAAAAAATCCTAATAAACTGCAAACCTGTTTGCAAAACTACCTATAAGGTTATAAGAGAGTTCTTGTATTTAAGAATGTAAACTTAATGTATTCTAGTAGACAGCCTAAACTAAATTCTGAACTTGTACATGACTACAATAGTCACTCGTGACTCCTATCACTTTTTTTAGTGAGGCTTTTTTGTGATTTGGCATTGCAGCAATCATGTGGTCTAGTTTTTTCGTCACTATGCTGAAATGGCAGTAAAGTATTTGGAAGTTTGTGTATACTGATATTTATCTTTAGCCACACATTCATACACGTTTTAAGGCTGAGTACAGTGGGACAAAGCACAGAGGTTAGCATGCCCAGCTAGTAACCCACTGGCTGCTGGTTTGATTACCACTGTCATCAATGTTTAAACTGTAGTTGGAGTAAACCAAAGATAAGCTTAATCTTTACCTCACAGTATAAAGCACCTTGAAGCGACTGTTGTGATTTGGTGCTATATAAATAAACTTGAGCTGAAGTGAATGTGTTCATCTCATTGAATAGTCACATATGTGAGCTGCTCTGTGACTCGATTTTTAAATTGCTTGTATAACTGCACAGAACTGAAAACACAGCTACTGGAAAGTAATGGAAATTACATTCTGTGATCCCTTTTTCCCCATAGGACTTAACCTGGCTCTCCCATTAAGAAAGAACGAAAAGACACACACACACACACACACACACACACACACACACACAGACAGAGAAGTTTGTGTGTAGACAGTCTTCTTAATGTATTTTGAGTATGAATTGCAGGTGGCAGGTTGACATTTCACATACAACATGTACCACAGTATTTATTTATTTTTTTACCAAATCAAAAGAGACACCTTGATTAAGTGATATTATGATAAGAAGTCTTATGTGAGATTTATATATAAAACTTTAAAATCTACTATTTTAGAGAACTGCGTTCTTTTCTGTTTGGGAGGGTGAAAGACTATATTGTAAGGAGCTTATAATAAAACATCTGTAGCTCATTTAGTTTCACTTTAAAATCTTTGCACTCAGTAATTGTAGTTACAGCCTCAACATGACTGTTCTGTCCTTGCAGTGAGTTTCCATCTTCAAAACTTGATAGATCACTTGCACTATGAAGATTTCCAATAAAAACAAGACTTATCTTTTTTTTTGCAGACTGTAGGGCAAACAATAGTATTTGACATTATTGTATTCCCATTTGCTCTAAAGTTGAAATGGAATGTAATAGAAAAGGCAAAACAAGTTATTTGGCTTAAACTAAAGGATGGAATTTTAAAAGTCTCCGTAAATGTTTAAAATACAGTCACTCAAAATACTGGCAAGCTGTCCAGAGTACCACAGCTGCTTGTCAATGAATTCAACCAAGACCACCAAGTCAGAGGATGTCTGGCCCCAAGTGTTTCCCCTTCCATTTACATCTATCTTCAGATGTCTCTCACACAACCGTGTGCACTGCAAAGCACTGAGTCTTTATAGTTTAGCCCAAGCTCAATCTTTCTCGCGAGTGTGTGACTTCCATCACTATGGTTGTTTCCTAAGTCTCACTACTGAGTTGAAAGCGCATGGACTGAAATGAAAAACGTTTGCAGGATCTCGCAAAAATGCATCTTCAATTATTTTCTCTCCAATTTCACTTAAGGGGCTCTGTAGAATCCTGTCACTACTTCTACTTTGCTGGGGAAGCATAAATGAAAAGGGTTCTTATATCTCCTATGTTATAGCAGCAGTGAGAACTTATATTGAAAAGAAATAAAAACAGTTTGATTAGTAATTATTCAATTTCCCACACAGACACTTTTTAGCTTGGTCTAGTGACCTCTCCTGTCAAATCTGCAAAGCTGCAGGAAGGATGTAATGCAGATTCTTAAGCTGGGCAAACACTGTGCAATTTTTTCAGTCACGTTATTCAGCTCCTGCTCAAACTGTACGATTGAATCACAGGGGTTAGAAATTTGTAGGTCACGATGATCTCACACTATACGGCCCGATGCTCTGATGCTCTGAGTGTCACACTGCGCGTCCATAACATGAAGTTTATAACATAAAATCTGTCTCTCGCTCTCCCTCTCTGTCTTTCACTCACACAGACACGCACACCACCATCAACTTTGCTGAATTGCTAATGAAAAACATTGACCAGGCAGCTGCAATTGAGCAGCAATGTCCATCCAACTCTTTTCACGGTTGTTGCAGTCATGATAATTTTGTGAGGCCACATCGAAAAGGCTCGGATGAATTTGTCAAAGTTTGACAAGGTGGGCCTCCATCGCTTGTGTCCAGATCACACGCTGCACTGCCGTGCTGCTTTGTCTTTTTCACTTCCATTTCTGTGTTTGCACATGTGCAGTGTGAGAGGTTGCGTTAAATCGGCTCATGGCACTGCTTCAACAGTGTGATACCCTCACGAGGGGCGACCAGGATTTCAAACAGGTTTGATTTTCTTGCGACCGTACGATTGCTGATTGGGAGCAGGCTGTGAGATGTTAATTGCTTCTCGTTACCCCATGTATACTACACGATCCACAACACATGATTAAGGCGAAACCCAGGCCAATCCCCAAAACGGTCGCACAACTGAAAAATCATCTCAAAATGGGGAAAAAAAATCACACCGTGTATCCTCAGCTTTAGCCTGACATCCAAACATCAAATTTGCAGTGAGTGGTGTGGAAAACCGATGTTTGATTTTGGTTAACATTAAATGATATCAACTTAACAAAGTGAACAAAACTGAAACTCAGTTTTTATTGCTTATTTTGGTCACAGCACAGTGATAATCACACATTATTGTCACAAATTATATTTAAAAAATGTATATGAATCACTAGTGCAGTGCAAGGAGTGGTAACAAATGAGCGCCTGAATCTCAGATGTCTTTCAGTGTTTCCTGTTTCGGTGCGTTCTTCCAAGTAGGAGGCCAGCTGGCTTTGATGCTGGGTCTGTTCATCAGACCTTTATAGTATTCTGCCAGTTTGGGGTAACGCTGTTCAGAAAGCCTACAGGAAAGAAGAAAGTCAGTGGGAAGTCATTTCTACTATTATTCTATTCATTAATGTGTCTGGTCATTTAGTCCTCTTACCCGTAGTGGAAGAGATAGGCAACGTTTGGGTAAACAACCACGTCGGCCAAGGAAAAGTCCTTTCCTACGATGAAACCACTCGAGGCCTAAAAATAAAAGATATATAAATTATATCCTTAAATTCAAAGGCAAGGTTGACTTGGTGATATAAGCCTTATTGCTGTGATGCTACACTGCTAACCACCATGCAGCTCTGTTTTGCATCTACTTCTTCTGCTTTAATTATACCTCATATTTACATTTATGCCACTGTTTAAGGATTTTCTTAAAGGGAACTAAAATGAAGCCTCATCACTCCTATCCTGCAAAGATTAAATGTTTTTATTCAAAGAGAAAACACTACTTTTTCCAGAGCACCTATTTTCTTTGTAATTCTGGAGCACATACATATATGTGTGGCTAAAACAACAAAATCTAAAAAGAAATTTATGGACCAGCTTATTTCTGGCTAGGTTTACAATCTACTCCTGTGGCTTTCCAACGTTTGTATTCTGGGTTTAATTTAGTCGTTGAGATCGCGTGCACACAGGTCATTCACACACCTGCAGGTATCCCTCCCACAGCTTCAACTCAGCAGTCAGAGCCTCTTTGTTTCTCTTAACGGCAGAGTCGTGTCTCTCTCCCTCTGGGACCCTGAAGTTGTAGTAGATAACACTTGCTGGAAATGTGTAAAAAGCAAAAAACAGAATTTTATATTGTGCCAAGGTGCTAAAGTGCCAAATCTCATGACAAACAAGTGACTTTGCATGCAAAACTAGTCTGAGCATGTGATCACTGGTGGGATTAACATGTAACGTATTAACATCAGTGTCTGTTATGATAGGTTGCTCATCAGAGAAATAGACTAAGGGATTGTCTTATTGTCTTAGTCTTAGATGGTCTTAGTGTGTGCCGTGTGTTTTGAACAACTAAAGGTCTCAAGGGGAGGCTGAGGAGGGTTAGTTGCTGAAGACAAGTGACAGTTGTTAGTGTGGTGTTGCCAAGTTCAGCAGTTCAAAATCCTAGAGCACAGACCTCTGAATGACAACATCAGCCAGGTCACACAGAAAGAGATTTAGCAGCCTTGATATATCCTTTACAGACTCACTAAATCACTGTGGTTCTAACGTTGTTCGGGGTACACACACTGTGATGAAGAGAGTTCAGGATCAGAAGTGCGTGAGAACAAACTTACATGATTTCTCAACAAGCGCGTTAACCTCAAACACACGCTGCAATATCTGCGCTCGCCCAACCTCGCAGTCAGGGATCAGCTTGGTTCCCTGCGACTTGTACTTGCACTGTTGGAGGAGACATGGAAATTTTTAACATGTAGCAAGAAGCTCTGTTGTTGTTTTTACCTCTGCGGTGTGGGGTGTCTGTTTATGCAATGCATTGTTTAACATATAATCACAAGTAGTTCTCCACACTAGGAACTCTATGGAGACATAACATTCAGATTCATTTGAGTTCTCACCTCCAGATGAAAGCATGCAGCACAGGACTCGTTGAGGGGTACATCCCCACATTTGAAGGCAGGAAGCTTTAAGAGACAGTGCAAACCATAAACACTTTGTTCTAGTTCAAGTCTTCTTATTTGTGAATGCCAAGTGAATACTCCTTTTTCTCTATTTCAGGAAAACAAATGCAGATTTCAGATATGAGAGTGTTTACATAGTGTGATATGAACCTACCTGACCCCTGGGGTTGATCTCCATGACTTCCTTTGACTTATGCTCCCCCTTCTCAAAGTAGAGTTGTTTTTGGTTGTATCCTTGCAGGTTCTTCTCCTCCAGAGCAATCATTACCCTCCAGCAGGGAGGAGATCCGGAAGCCCACAGCAGAGTCATGTCCTTGGCCATGATTTCAGAGTGAAGCGCTTAACCTGACAGGTAAAGTCGAGGAATGTTTAAGACTGAAGCTGGAGTGGGTGAAAGCCCTGGCTTTATAGCGCCAGTCGGCTTTGTCACGATTCCTGGAAATAAGCCCCATCCCATTTCTGTGCTCCAGCCAAAGATCCGTCCAGACCTGATCCAAAGGCAGACAAAGAATCTGAGGGTAGATGGGGAAAAATTGTGGGTCAAAGGGAAACATGAAAAAACTACAGCATGTCAGGACTAAACATTAGACACTGAATTTTAAATAGTGAAAAACTTTTCTAAAACATAATAAAAGACAATGAAGCCAGGGGGAAAACAGTGTATAAAGTAGCTGGAGTGGAAGTTAGAATGATACTGTTGTGCTCCTGTGTGGTTAGGGATCTTGTCAGCTTTTGCAATTTGCATTTAGTCATACTTCAAACAAATGCTTATCCAGAAAATGTAATTTGAAAGTGTGATTTATGCCTTTTTTCTTTTTCTTCTTCTCCTTCTTTGTTTTTTTTTTTAATTATTATTTTACATCAAGGTATTTCCTGTGTCTCCATTACTTTCAGTATGCTGATTTTGCTTACGTTGCATGACATATCAAAAAAAGTTCATTCTGTTCATCTGGATGTAGCAGACACACTATTCAGTTTTCAGTGACTTCTTCAGACTCACTAGAAGTTATGGATTTCCTTACCTGGATGATTCAGCATGCATCGAAACACTGCATACTATACTAATTTTCTGTTGAGAGATCATATATTAAAACAGAGCATGTGCAGAATGACAAATAGACAATGGTAGCTGGGGTTTTTTGTACAGTTGGTTTTGTTATGTTGAATTAGAGCCTGCTCTGCATGCATTAATCCTCCTTTGTTGCCAGTGTGGATGTTTGTTCTGCCTTTTGCACTGGGCTTTCATTAATAAGGGAGCGACTGCTCAGTGCACCGCCCTCTATAAACAAAGTCTGAATTAAAAGATGTAGGATTTTCGAAGAAAGTCTAAACCTTTCATATCGTTATATGTTTGGGTGTGGTGTTTTCAATGTAACTTTGCATATGATGGACATGTTTTCTTTTACCTGGCTTTATTTTGAAATATCATAAGCTGCTTCATGTCATAGTGATGACAGTGAACCTGTTGGACAGATTTGAGCAGTTTAATGATCGTTATTTTTTTTACTTCTCTAATTAATATTACAGATGTTTCCCAAACTGGGCTGATGGGACAAAACAGGAGAACCAACAAGTCCAAAATAAGCTTAGAAAAATTTCCAGAACATTCAGCAGGTAGCACAGGTAAAAGGGCCAAGTCACAGGAAGTCACTTTCCACCAGTGCCTTAACTATGTCAGATAAGAAAATGTTCACAAAGCTCATGAAAGCAAGTCTATTGTGGCCAAAATACAGTACACTCAGTGTTCCTTAAAGAGAGTGTGCATTTAATAAAGCAATGCAAATTCAGGCAAATGGCATAAAAATGATTCATTCAAAGTGCTTCATTTATGCAATGTCATGCTAACTCAGGGCTTCTGAGTTACCTTTGTGTACAGAAAAGTAGTTGCAGCACGCCCATTCAAATAAACTCTGAATACCTTCAGAGTTTGCAAAACACCTAGCTACCATCCTTGCTCCTCTCGTGGGGAACACCCCACACCACATCAAGAACTCCACCGACTTCACTGACAAGGTCCAGAAACTTACCCTGGACCCAGATGAAACCATGGTGTCCTTTGATGTAGTCTCTCTCTTCACGTGCATACCCACCACGGAGGCCGTGGAGACTGTCAGAAAACGACTACAAGAAGACAGCTCTTTGGAGGACAGGATCAACTTCACACCCGATCAGATTTGCACACTGTTAGACCTCTGCCTCACCACTACATATTTCAAATACAACGAAGGCTATTACAGACAAAAACATGGCTGTGCCATGGGCTCCCCCGTGTCACCTATTGTAACCAACCTTTACATGGAGGAAGTGGAAAGGAAGGCTCTTGGCTCTTTCAAAGGAAGAGTACCCAGCCACTGGTACAGATATGTAGACGACACCTGGGTCAAAATCAAGACACAAGAAGTGGAATCCTTCACTGCGCACATCAACGCTGTGGATAAAAACATCAAGTCCACCAGGGAAGACACAAAGGACGACTGTTTGCCTTTCCTGGACTGCGCTGTGCACATTGAAGAGAATGGCAACCTCAACATCGAAGTTTACCGGAAGCCCCCACACACGGACCAGTACCTCCTGTTTGACTCCCATCACCCTCTGGAACACAAACTTGGAGTAATTAGGACCCTACACCACCGGGCAGAACATGTTCCCTCTAAGCCTGAAGGAAAAAAGAAGGAACACACACATGTAAAGGAAGCACTCAAAACGTGCGGCTATCCTAAATGGGCGTTCATAAAGTCAGCAAAGAGGCACAAAAAAGAAGATCAGACACCAGCGAGGGAGGATAAGAAGGACAGACGCAACAACATTGTCATCCCCTATGTAGCCGGTGTATCAGAAAAACTCAGGAGGGTTTTTTCCAAGCATGACATCCCGGTGTACTTCAGACCCAGCAACACGCTCAGACAAAAACTGGTTCACCCGAAAGACAAAACGCCAAAACACAGACTTAACAATGTGGTGTATGCCGTACAGTGCAGCGAGGAATGCCCAGACCTCTACATTGGAGAGACCAAACAGCCACTTCACAAGCGCATGGCACAACACAGAAGAGCCACCTCCACAGGACAAGACTCAGCTGTCCATCTGCATCTTAAGGATAAAGGACACTCTTTCGAGGATGCCAGTGTTCACATTTTGGACAGAGAGGACAGATGGTTTGAAAGAGGAGTGAAAGAAGCCATCTATGTCCACTGTGAGCGACCATCTTTGAACCATGACACCAACTCTCTGCCATCTATAATCCAGTTTTGAGATCCCTTCCCAGACGTCTTAACGCCCACTCACATCCTGGGCCATCTGACCTCAGGAATTCGCATGATAAGGTGGGGCCAGGTTTCACAATGAACTCACCCGAAACTCTGGCTGATTGGGACCCACACCCAGTTCCACACCTTGGCTCAGGCGATTAGAGGATCATCAGGGGGTCCTTTTGTCCCTCTGTGGGGGGAAACTCCCACTAGGTTTAAATCTGGGACTCTCCACCATTTGACCTTAGAACTGAAGAAGCTTCTCGGATGAGAGGTGAAACGTCTTCAAGCAACTTAAAGAAGTCCAGACGCTTTTCTTTGCAAGCTCCTTTGACTATGATGACCTGGATGACTGAGAACCTTCACAGACATATTCTGAATACCTTTGTTGTTTGTTCCTAGAGTATTTAAAAGTAGAATGGGAGGGAGAGTCTTCAGTTTTCAGGCCCCTCTTCTGTGGAACCAGCTTCCAGTTTGGATTCGGGAGACAGACACTATCTCTACTTTCAAGATTAGGCTTAAAACTTTCCTTTTTGCTAAAGCATATAGTTAGGGCTGGACCAGGTGACCCTGAATCCTCCCTTAGTTATGCTGCAATAGATGTAGGCTGCCGGGGATTCCCATGATGCATTGAGTTTTTCCTTTCCAGTCACCTTTCTCACTCACTATGTGTTAACAGACCTCTCTGCATTGAATCATATCTGTTATTAACCTTTGTCTCTCTTCCACAGCATGTCTTTTATCCTGTCTTCCTTCTCTCACCCCAACCGGTCGCAGCAGATGGCCCCGCCCCTCCCTGAGCCTGGTTCTGCCAGAGGTTTCTTCCTGTTAAAAGGGAGTTTTTCTTTCCCACTGTCGCCAAAGTGCTTGCTCATACGGGGTCATATGATTGTTGGGTTTTTCTCTGTATCTATGAAGCGCCTTGAGGCGACTTTTGTTGTGATTTGGCGCTATAGAAATAAAATTGAATTGAATTGAATTAACATATAGATGAGGGTACATGAGATTGGACACCTGAAGCAAACATTGCTTTTCACATTTTCTGTAAGCTTCTGATGACACACTGTAGCACCTTTTAAGTCCCAACTCCACTCCATCTCTAAGCATTAGATTTTGTGCTTTCCTTCAGCACTAAAATGTCTGTTTTATTTGGTTAATGTTGACAACAGAGTTAAAATGCATTTAAACCTAATGCAAGTGCAACCTAGACCTAAGTAGGAAGTAGCCAGCTGGCTTTAACACTACGTGTCTCCTTCAGCAGATTGTAATACTCTCCTAGTTTAGGGTAAAGCTTTGCAGTAAGCCTACAGACAGTGTTGGGGAGTAACGGAATACATGTACCGCCGTTACATATTTAAAATACAAAATATGAGTAACTGTATTCCGTTATAGTTACCGTTTAAAAAGGTGGTATTTAGAATACAGTTACTTTGTTGAAATAAATGGATTACATGGCGGTACTTTCCTGTTTCATATTGTTGCGGGTCAGGACTGTTTGGGTTTTGTTTGATAGCTATATTCTGTTGTTTCAGGCGGCAGTGTTACGGTTGCCATGGTTACAGGGTGACGCTCTCTCTCTGAGTGTTTCCTGGGTGAGAGAGCGCCTTTTTGTTGTTGTGCTAAGCTAATAGGCAGAATGCTACCGGTATAGCTCTAAAGAATGTAGCATCATAGGCAGTGTAGTCCGTGCTGCAGGGAGAATGGACTGCCATACACGTTATGTGTCTGTGAGCGAGGGAGGGAGAAAAAGGAAAAGTACGAGCTGTCATCGAGCAAAAACGGGAGCTGGAAGCATGTAAATATAATAATAACCACTGCAGCCAAGAAGAGTGCCTGACCAGCCCAGTTGTAAGTAAGCTATTAAGACTCGACTGTACACAGTGTTCGTGTTTTCCTCCAAAAACAATAAGTTCAGTTGGAGCAGCCTTTCAACGCCTCTCTCTGTCTCTGGCTAACAAAGTTGACCCAGACAACAAAGTAAAGCTATATTTCGGCTACGAGCCCGACACAGAACCCACCGTATTAGCCAGAGGTCCCTTTACTACGGTTCGGAGCCGCGGACCGTCAGTAACAGTAATAAATCACAGCAATAGTACATTCATGTAGTTGTAAACAGCATGATAATATATTAAGTAATCCAAAGTATTCAGAATACGCTACTCTCATTGAGTAACGTAACGGAATACGTTACAGAATACATTTTGGGACATGTATTCTGTAATCTGTAATGGAATACATTTTAAAAGTAACCTTCCCAACACCGCCTACAGATCATACTGGAAAGTATTTATAAAGTGTTGTGCCTGTCAACACATTTTATACTGACAATACTGCAAGTAACGTCTCCATGTGCTCAACCAAACATGAAAAGATAAACTGATGGATAACTGCTGAGATAGCAAGTTCAGACAGGTGACAGTCTAAGACCTACAAAATGTACAGGCCAAAATCGAATCAGGTTGAGTGAGTTTGAAGTTGTTTATGCTGTACATACACACATTTCTCTAAGTAAGCCTCCCAGAAAAACAAAACAATGACTTCGAAGCTGAATAGTGTGTCTGGTATACTCTGTGGACAAAAGTTTAGGACCACTCATCTTAATCATGGAATTCAGGCGTTTTCAGTCTCATTGCCACATGTGTATGAAATGAAGCATCTAGTCTTGCAGCCTGCCTTGACAAACATTTACAAAGGAACTCATTGTTCTATTTAGCTCATTGAATTCAGCTGTAGGTGGTATTATTGCAAACTGTACTTGGACTAGAAGAAATACAGATAAAATTACCACATCTATTTTCCATTTTTCCTTCTGTGGCTATTTCACATAAGAACAGCTCTCAAATATGTAATCTACTTCATTTAAATAAGCAACTCAAATATGTTAACTCAGAATTGTGATGGTGTTGTTGTTTTTTTGTGTGGGTTTTTTTTTTTGTGTGTGTATTTTTAGTGGGGAGGGCATGTTCAAGAAAATATTGTACATTTACCATGACGTGTAACTTTTCCATCCTTTAGTATAGTTTAGTTTTCAGGACTCTGCTTTATTTTATTCATTTATCTTTTCTCTCTTTCTTTAAGTTATTCTTTCCTATATTATGTCTAAAATGCTTTGTTTTTACTCTACATATTTATGTGGTTACATTTTTACTTTTCTACATATCTACATCAATCATTATGTAACATGATGGTATCATGACCATGTAGTAACAAGTTTGGCAGGCCCTTAAACAAACAAACAGCTTTTTCTTCACTCCACAAGCAATTCCTCGAGCTACTGCAGCTATCTTATCCCACCCCGCCTCAACAAAAAAACAAAAGAGAAAATAAGGACATCTGCTGAGACCTATGCCTTCTTCAAGTAGTTACTAGCAGTGTAGGGACTAACGCGTTATTAAGTAACGCGTTACAGTAACTACGTTATTATTGTGGTAACAAGCACGGTAACTAGTTATTATGCCAAAATTAGGAACGCGTTAATCGTTACTGGGATTTAGATAGGGTCGTTATTCGTTACTTCGTGTGGTGGCTATTATGGAGCTTCCACAGATTCAGTAACATTAGCAAGTGATGGAGGCAGCAGGTGGATGAGGGAAAGGGGAGGCAGGAGGAGCAGAGACCCGAGGTGGCCGCCGGTACGAGTGTCAGGTGAACTGAACTTCAGGTAAGAAGTTATGACCTGCAGTCTATCTGGGTCAGATATGAACCAAGTTTAGGTGGAGTTTATTTTCGTTATGCTAACTTTTTTGTAATGGGTACTAGCTAGCATGACGGAGTTTCTATTTAGCTGGGTGGGTGCTGTGATGTTACTGATGTTGAACTTTATTTTGTTCATAAGGTTAATTATTAGAGTTGCCAACCGTCCCCTAAAAAACGTAATCGTCTCGTATTCAGAGAAAATATTACGCGTTTCGTATTGAGGTGAATAGGAACACAGTTTGTCCCGTACTTCAGCTACAATGAAAAAGACACAAAGCTGGAGTTATTCTGTGTCTTTGCTGCACAGCTGCCTCTTCTTCTCTCATTCTCTCATTCTCTCCCCCTCCCTCTCCTGTTTCTACTTCAATCATGAAACTGATCAATGGTCACTTGCCCCTCCTTTCCTTCCTTCCTTCCCCATCTCCAGCTGCTTCCCTCTTCCCGCTCCACCACAATCATCCACACATGCAGGGCCTTGGGGTAAAGATGTGTCACCAGGGTGCAGGGGAGGCATCCCCCCCTCTGTCCCCTTCTGGCTGCCTGTGCCTCAATTTTATCTCACAACTTAGACATTCACATTACTCACACTCTCATAACACATACATATAGGATCTTGGGGGTGGGCACGCTACACGAAATACAAAAGACCATCAGGGTGTACACCTCACCCCTGGAGTCGTTGTCCACCTCTCAATTTTAAATACACGTAGACATTGAGGGCTAGCAGGAGGGGCTATGCGCTTACCTGCTGCTCTCTGGCAGGTAGCTCCATGCCCTCCTGGGTTTTAAGTGCACCTTAGAACACACATACATCAACACTACATATGAGCGAGCGGAGGGAGGTTTGGAGTCTTCTCACTCCCCCGCTCTCTGTGGCCTGCTGGAGCGGGGGGGCTGGGAGGAGGAGTTGGCCGTCCGACTGGGGTTTGGAATGTGGGGCCTCCCTGCTGCTGCGGAGTCGGAGCGGTCTGTTTCTCCCCACCCCAGGGAAAAGGGTAACACCACCTGGGTCTGGGTGCAGTTTCCCCCTCCAGGGGCAGGGGTACCTAGACCCGGTTCTTAGAGTACGCTTGGGGAGTGTGATTGTGTGTACAGTGTCTCTCTATGTCTGTCTCCACGTTGGGTAAGTGTTGAGTAATTGCATATGAGAGCATGAGGGTGGGAATGAATGTTTGTATCTGTGTGTGCCTGTATGTCTGTGTTCATATGTCAGGTCGGGTATCAGACGCCACCTCTCTGGGGACATCTCGGGCCCTCCAAGGTATGGAGGCCTATCTCCCCCCACCACTTCCCCTGCCAGTGGCAGACGCCCTCAGACATCGGTGCGTTGGTGGTTCTTTGTGTCCGGGGATGGGCGTCCAGGTACACACCGGCTCACTCCTTGGTGACTGCTTGTCGGTGCCTGGAGCCTGGGGCTCGCTCGGGCCACTTCGGGGGTGGGGTGCCCTCGGCCTCTTGGCCTGGGGCTCGGTCACTCTGGCACAGCTGGCTGCCGGCGGAGCTCAGGGGCACGTCACTGCAACCCCCCCCCCCCTGGCTTCTGCTCCACGGCTGCTGAGTGAGCCCTCATCTGGGATCTGGGACTCTCCTCAGCTCTTTCTGGGATAGTGGCGCGCAGTGGCGGTCCTAGTCTGTTTGGCGCCCCATATATATATATATATATATATATATATATATATATATATATATATATATATATATACAGTATGTATGTATATATATATATATACATACACATATATATATATATATATATATATATATATACATATATAAACTAATACGCTCACTTTTTGCGTATAGAATTTCGAAAAAACATCGGTGCAAATTATAAGTCTGTATCATAATGTCTTGTGTTTTCGTGTTTGTTGGGTTTTTTTTTTAATTGTTTTATTTTGCGAGTTGGTTATTAGATGCTGCTCCAGCCAGCCAGAGAATCCCCCGCAGCCCCGCCCTCTCCTCCCTGTGCCGCAAGCAGCAGGCGCACCTCGCAAACGCGCCCTTACTCCCAGCAAATGGACAATAGAAAACCGATCGGTGCCTATGCCATTCCCAATATGTGCTGGCTGATGTCGGGGCAGCATGAGTACGAGCAATTTTTTATTAATTTTTTTGCCGATGCCCGTGAATCCGCTCCCCACTACGATGCCGCCCCGGGCAACCGCCCATGTCGCCCGTATCAAAGACCGCTACTGGTGGCGCGGCTGCCCCTCTGTTGGTCTTCCTTGGTGTCTTGTGTTCTGAGGGCCTCTGGATGTCTGGAGTTTTGATCTCCTCCATACCTGCTTCTTGCCCTGGTGGACGGGGCTGTGGCTCCCCACACCCTCTAGCAGATCATTACATGAAGGAACCTTTTAAAAGCAACTGTGCGCTGTCGATCTGGCATGCTGCACAATAATGTTTAATATTTAGTATTTACTTTTTTCTTTTTTCTTTCTCAACAGGTGATCCAGGTGATTGATATATGTATTTTTTTTGTCTGCTTATTTTGTTGGTTTTCGTTTTTTGCCCTTTATCCCTGTCCCTCTTCTCTGCTGTTTTTCTTTCCCTCTTTCTTTCTCCCTTTTCTTTTCCTCATTTAAATCTGTCCCGTATCTAACAAGTGAAAATAAAAAATAAAATAAACAATAAAAGGTGAATCAAATAGATCATTATGGCAAGGCTGGGATGGTCCATTTGGTAAAGTAAATCCGTTGGGCATTTTTCTTCGCCTTTAGACAATAATTCTAATGGCAAAAGAACCAAACGGGACAGGCAAAAAAAAAGAAAAAAAAAGAGAAAGGACGGTCCCGCCCCTCAGATGGTCCAGCAGATGGTCCCGCCCCTCCCTGAGCCTGGTTCTGCCAGAGTTTTCTTCCTGTTAAAAGGGAGTTTTTCCTTCCCACTGTCGCCAAAGTGCTTGCTCATAGGGGGTCAGGTTTTTCTCTGCATGTATTATTGTAGGATCTACTGTACAATATAAAGCGCCTTGAGGTGACTGTTGTTGTGATTTAGCACTATATAAATAAAATTGAATTGAATTGAAAATTGAAAAAATAAAAACTTTGAGATGTTTGAGTCTAGGGAGATTTACTAGGCAGTAAAGGATTTATTAGGGATCAGTTAGAACAAGTACTTTATTTTAGGCAGAACCATCATTTTAATGGTAGCACTTATTCCCACGAGTGATATGGGTAAAGCGTTCCAATGTGTGAGACTTTCTTCTAGTAACTAAGAAATCCAAGCAATGTGCGGACTTCTCCGACTGTGCGAGGTTTCTTATCTTCCAGAGCCAGAACTCCTTCTAAACCCTTTGGGTCGATCTGAATTCTTTCTCGGAACACCATTCACATGATGTACCTAATTTGTCTCTTAAAGAGTTCATATTTGGCTGGATGACGCTTAATGCCATGTTGTCAAATCCGGTGGAACACTCGTCTTAGATGGTCTACATGGTCATCAAAAGTTTTTGAATAACAAAGGACATTGTCCAGATATGGCACACAGCACTTGTCTCTGTTGCCCTCTAACACTCTCTCCAGCTGGTATATTAGTCAGTCCGAAGGGCGTTTACCCATTCGTAGAGTCTCCAGGGTGTACGACAGGTGGTTAGATCTCTCGATTCCTCACTCGCAAAACCTTGATGGTATGCACTCCCTAAGGGCCAAGATAGAGAACCATGAATTGCTTCCTAGGCTGTCCAATAAATTCTGGATCCCTGGGAGTGGATGGCAATGTGGGATGGTTTTGCTCACAGAAGTCAATACACCGGCGAAAACTATTGTCCTTTTTTTCACTCTACCCCCAATCCACCCTGTATGTAAGAGGTTTTAAATATATTCCTTCACAGTGGCCTTGGAATGGAGTGGTAGCTTTTTGAAATGGAGTGTTGTCAGTCTTACTAAGGTAGTGGTTCCCAAACTTTTTTTGCTAGGTCTCCCTTTATTTTACAAAAATAAAGGTCTCCCCTGCAGAATTAGTTTTTTTTTTTTACAAAAAAAAAACAAATTCTGCAGGGGAGACCTACCTTGGCACTTGTGCAGGTGAAATCAAAGGGAAGACATGCTTCACCATATTTTCTAGTCTTTGGCTTAGAATGAAGTTGGTTTGGAAACCTATTCAGCTATGCTTCATCTCCTGCTTTGTGTTTGTGTGGGCGCCCCCCCCCCCCCCCCCTGCAATGGCTCTGCGCCCCCCCCCCCCCCCTAGGGGGCGGGCCCCGCACTTTGGGAAGGTCTGTACTAAGGGATGAATTCAGCGTCTCCATCATTGTGAGCAAACACGTCTGATTCCTCATAGAGAATTTGCTGTACCTTACTCTGGTCATGCTCAGGCAGGTGATCTAAATCAACATTTGGTTGCCATTTTTCTTCTGCGTTGTCAGCCCTGCAATTATTTCTTCCCATTACTGTGTCTATTACTGGTTGAACTTACTGGGGTAGCGCACAGAAGGGTATCATTGTGTGGTTCTGCGAGCCTCTGTGTAGTTGGATGTATGTTTACAAGTGTACTTTCAACAATTTCCACAGTAAATGCTTTTGGAGGTTAAAAACAAAACAAAACATCATGCCTTGTGGAATTCTGGATTGGAATTTTCCCTATTTTAGAGCCACTAGCCGGCACATCAACAAGCGCAGGAAATAGTTCCAACCCATCTGGCAAGTTACATTCTACATTGGCCTCTCCATTGGATTCAATCAACATGACTCCTCCTCCAGGAAAAGCTCTCATGTGACATTTCACCTTGCAGATCTGACTATTGCGGTGGATGGTGAGTCCCTTCTTGCCAACTCTCAATACTGGGCATTCTGACTCTTCCAGGGGTGGCTTTGAGTTGACCACACAGACAAAACTTTCAGCATCACTGTTCTGAATTATCAAAGCCTCTGAAAGAAGATCCACTAAGTTGGTGTTATCTATTTGATCACAGTTCCCAGCATTTTTCTCTTGTATTACACTGAAGCCTAGTAATGGGCTGCTTGTTGACTTACTAACATGGGAACATAAAGAGCAACTGAGGCTTGTTTGCTACTTGTGATCTCAAGAAGAACTTTTATCCACCCATCAAGTGGAAGAGCTATCCAATTAGTTACAGTGACTTTGAGTGGGTGGTCTGAGAGTACACTTTCAAGTGGCTTAATTGTCACATTTGGCAAGGCTTTCTGCACCCAAAAATTCTCCACTATGCTTGCCTGGGTCCCACTATCCAATAACATCTAAAGTTTGACCCCATCTAGATCACAATTTACCATACACCTACCCCCGATCAGCAGGCGAGACATCCCCTGATCCTCGAGGCTCTTCAGTCGTTTACTTCTCAGAAAGTCAAATATAAAATCAAAGAGCTCCATCTCAGTTACGTCATCACGAGGAAGATTTTCCACCTCTTCTTCTTGACATGATATTGCAAGTTTATGGAGCAATTCCGAGTTGGCGCCACTGGTCAGCTGATTAAGCTGTTGCTGGATCTCCCATTGTAGGTCGTGCCAAGTGGCCATGCCTGGATAGCTGAAGTCTGTCGCTCTGGATAGTAGTGCTGTTAAGCATAGGGACATGAATCCCACGGTTCTTAGTTGATCAGCACCTGACTACCACGGCACTAATACCGGACAAGCGCCCAAATTTGTTGTCTCCCTAAGTTGGTGGTCAAAGGGGCAACTGGTTTCCTTTGCCAGCAACGTATAATGCTGTGATAAAGAGTAGAAACAGTACACAAGTTGAGCTTCATAACAGGAAGTTTTACTCTTCCTCTGTGTCCCAAAACACTACTCGATACCAACAGTGCACTATGCACCCTCTAGCGCCCGAAAGTTCAATAGCATTTTAATACCTAAAACTGCCATAATCCGACAATAATGTTTAAATGACAGGTTACCAAATACAAATGTAACCCCAAAAAAAACTTAAGCTTGACTCTCTTTCTCTTTTTATTTTCAATATTATATTTTAACAGATGGCTATTTTCAACTCTCTAAATTTATATTACTTCAGAAGTCAGATGTTGAAACTCTGGAGTGATGTCAGGTATATGCATTAGTGAGTTGCAGTAGGAAAGTTGGAAAAAGAAGGAAAAACAGGATTTATTTTTGCTTCTTTGGCAGGTAGAGCTATTTGGGTATCACAAGCAATACAGCATAACATTTGTTGTTTGTGCTTCGCTGCAGCACGTCTGTGGACTCAGCATATGGCTTATTCAGCAAGTTATAGTTTTACTGCTGTTTTATAACATCCACTGCCAGCATTATGGATTGTTAACCTCCTGGTGGAGGAGTTGCTCAAACTTTCGAAATGAAAAATCCAGGTTAAGGGGGAGTTCCAGATAAAAATTCCAACTGGGAACTCAGTTGGAATTTAATGTGACTTTGATGTCTTTACAAATCCATGCAGTGATTGCTCAAGTGTTGCTACCTAGATAGGAAAGCTCAGTTTCAAAGAGAAGAATGATAACAATCAAGTAAAGTGTTAAAGTTTTGATTTAGTGGCCTTTCCTGTCAAAACTGCACAGATGCAGGATGGATTTAACCCTCTCACACATAGTGGTCACTGCAGTGGACAGCTATTCAAAGGCTTTTTTTTTGTATTTGTGTCAGTGTTGATGGTATACTTGCAAATAAACCACTACATTGGACACTGATGTGTCACTCCATACACATCAGTTGTCCACCTAAGTGGACATGTAAAAAAGTCTTTGAAAAGTATATGTTAAAAAAAATATTCATCATATTGTACTGAAATACACAGAATAGTAACAAATTAAAAACACAACAAGGAAAGACTGGCTTGTCAGCTGATGAGCCTGTCAATCTCAGATGTCTTTTAAAAAGTCCTGTCCAGGGGTGTCCTTCCAAAGTGGAGGCCAGGTGGCCTTGATGCTGGGTCTGTCCTTCAGATTTGTATGGTATTCTGACAGTTTGGGGTAACGTTTCTCACTTAGCCTGCAGGAGAGATCAAAATCAGAGTGAGTTCATTGCTGTTTATTATTCCATTCATTCATCTTGCCAAGCAGCTAAACGTCAGCCTTAGTAAAGTAGCTTACTTACCCCATGCGGAAGAGAAGAGCAACGCTTGGATAAACAATCACATCAGCCATTGAAAAGCTCTTTCCCGCCAGGAAACCACCTGGTGTCTAAGAGAAAAACAAAATAAAGCGCTGTGAGGGGAAAACACTGCAGAACTCAGATTCTAAATATTCCACAGTGTGTCTTTACCTTTAAAGATAAGTAAAATGTTTACGTAAGATTTTTACACAAACAGCGTTAGCATATATATTGACTGTTTAAATTTGGTACAGATAGTCTGCCTGGCTTTGTTCAAATATCATCCGAACATGTCCTGCTGCTTTGTTTTTCTTTTTTAACTTTTGGTGTTTTTTTCTAACCTTAACCCAGTTTTCTTAAGAGGCTTTAGAATCTGCCAGATTGTAGGAAGGTTTTTCCTGTGACTTGCCTGGCTAAAGAAAAGAGTTGCATCTCTGTAACACAGTGCAATAGGCTGTTTGGGTGTAAAGTACGTGATTTTACCTCCTCCTGCAAAGATTATGTTTGCGTCAAAACATAAACTTTCCTCAGAAAAAGATTCCCCGACTGTTTCTCCCACTACAAAGCAGTTGGAGCACAAAGCCAGAGCAACAAAGCTATGTAGGTATAGGTTTTGTGCACTGGATGCTTGTTTAGCAGTAGAGTGAAAGTGCGTGCGGGTCATTCACATACCTTCTGCAGGTGTCCCTCCCACATCTGCACCTCGCCAGTCAGCGTCTCCTTGAGTCTCTTAAAGGCAGATTCGTGCCTCTCATTCTCCGGGACCCTCCGGTTGTACATAAAAACATCCGCTGCAAAATATCAGAACAGACATTTCATGAAGATATTCACTGTCTAAGGATTTAAAGCTTTGAGAAAAAAGAAAGTTTCCACACACTGCACAGCATCCACTTCCATATTTTGTATTTTTGGTATGTCTGTGCATTGCTGTGTAACATCAGGCTGTAGGCTGTAAATGCTTGCTGTGATAAACGGAGATTAACATCCTGTTGTGAGGGTTACTCCCAAGGAAATAGTGCATTATGCCAGAGCCTAATTATGTGAACACACAACTTATTATTGGGTGGCATGTTTTTTGAACAACGCTGACCTCAGGAAGAGCAGGGGAACCACCTCTGAGGAGGTTTGCTGAACGCATGAAGTATCAGTGGTTTAAAGGTGACAGGTTCGTGCGTGATGTTGCCAATCATTGACTCAAAATCCCAAAAGGCAGATCTTTTAATGGCAGCAACAACAGCTAAGTCATGTAGAGAGTGAACATGTCCCACTAAAACCTCACTAAATGTAATTTGGGGGATCGGACATGAAAGTGCAGGAACTCAACAGTTATGTCTTTGTGGTTCAAAACCAGAGAGAAGATTTAAGCTAACATACCCATTTTCTGGTGAAGCGTGTTACCCTCAAAGGTACGCTGGAGCACCAGGGCTTTCTCGCTGGAGTTCACAGGGATCAGTTTGGTTCCCTGGGACATGTACTCACACTGTTGGTCGAGACAGGAAAACAGTAAGTGTTATAAAGAGCAGCAAAAAGCTCTGGTTTCTTTTACTCTGCAGTGTAGGGTGCATGTCCAAACAATCATGGTAAACCTAGTAATCCCTCAACTTGACCTCCAACAACCTATCTCCTTGACAACAAGGCAGTACCTTGCTCGAGTTCTCACCTCCAGGAAGAAGCATGCACCGTAGGACTCGTTGATGATTTTGTCCCCACATTTGAAGGCAGGAAGCTTTAAGACAAAGTGGAAAAAAATATGAATAGGTTCAAGTTCAAGCATTCAAAGTCCAGATTGAAACCTGTGATGCAAGCCTACCTGTCCCCTGGGGTTTACATCCATGACTTCCTTTGACTTGTGCTCTCCTTTCTCGAAGGACAGCAGTTTTTGGTTGTATCCCTGCAGTTTCTTCTCCTCCAGAGCGATCATTACCCGCCAGCAGGGGGGAGAGCCGGAGCCCCACCAGATAGTCATGTCCTTGGCCATGATTTCAGAGTGAACAGCTTAGTATGGCAGCTGAAATTACTGAAGGTTAGAGATAAGAAGACTGAAGCCACAACAGCTGAAACAGTCTCGTTTTATAGCAAAACTCCAGCCCTCCACATCCGGATTGGTGGATTTAAGTCCCGTCCCATTTTGGTCTTCTGACAAGAGATCTCTTACCCTCTTACATCACAACCCCACAGTTTATATGACATGATAATGAAAGTCAGAGATTTCTGCAGCAGCACAGTTAAATTTATTGACTGTGATTTAATCTAAAGCTGCTCGTATTCACAGGTGTGCAAAACTGTCATTTTTATGTTGAAAAACTTTTGGAAATGCAAACAAAACAATTCACCTTCAGATCAAATCAAGTGCACAGAGTAAAGTGACACTGGGTGCTTTGTTGCCGTGCAGTTCGTTCAGATGTCATCATTCCTGCATGTTACTTGTGTCTGTGCTTCATTAATATGGTTGCATGTCAACAGTCACAACCTTAGTATCCATCTAATGTGCATATGTTAAACCCTTAAAGATCGTTCTTTATGCATTCATATATTCTTACAAGTAATGCTGTTGATTTGTTGAAACTCACGGTGACTCAGCACTTTGTATTCACCCCCTGTACACACATGCACACAATGCACACACGATTCTGGCACGTCTCTCACGTCCATCAATCACATTAGTTCTGAATGTGTCTAATATCAACTATTTTATGTATCTTTGTACTTGATATACAAATTTCATCTAGCACTAAAATATACACAATATAATACTAGTTGCTTTGTGCTTCATTCTGTAAACCTCTGAATTCTTGTCAAAGTGCACTTGAACAATTGCCAATGCCAGTATAGCACTGAAGTAAACTGCAGAGGAAACAGACTGCACATTTATTGCGATCACTATCTCTGCTCTTCTGGGTCAGTTTCGGTGGACTGTTTCCTGAGTGAATGATTGCTAGAGGAAAGGCAAAACTCGTGGTTTTTACTGAAGTCCCTTTGTCCAAGTAACACACACACACACACAGCTGCAGCCCTGCAATATTATTACGTGCAAGTTTCAACAGTAATAGGCTGCATCGGGATTTCTCTACACCTAAAAGGAATGAAAATGCATATGCTGAGAATTTAATTTGAAAATGTGCTTTCCTGTGTTTCCATTAATTCAGTATTTTCATTTTGCAGACGTAGCATGACACACTCCTTTTTTGAGCAAGCGTATATTCAGACAGACCATGCAGCAATGTTTCAAACAAGTCAGAATTGTTGTGGGTTCCCAACACACATACTCAGAAACAATTGTGCTTTTTGGTCTTTGTACTCTCCTTTTCCTGTTGGTCACCTCCATACTCCATTCAGCCTGTTTTAAACTGCTGCCAGCTCTCCTTCTCATTGTAAGTCCGCTTCCGTCTGGTCCTGGTGTGCTACTGAATAAATAATGGAGGCAGGTTAGACAATATGTAACAGGTGTCTCACACAGCCTCTATCCCATAGCCTTGCAGCCTGAATCACCTGCTCTCTCCCTCTTCAAACAGCTGAGCCAAAAAACACAGCCCACCGAAAGACAACCAAATGGGCCTATGAGGTTTTAAACTGTGATCACAGCAAACTTGGTGGACAGATTTGGACACCTCATCTAAATAATATTGCAAATGCATTTTCAAACTGAGCTGATGGCGCAAAAGGACAAGAAACAAGTCCCAAAGTTCTAACATCCAGAAGATTCAGGAAGCAGACCAGATAAAATGGCCAAGCCAGTGGGAGTCAGTTTGCACAAGATGTTCTTTTAGGACTGACTAATTATGTAGGATCAGTAATTGTTTACAAAGCTGATTCATACAAACTTATTTTAACTTGAAGTGGTCAAAGTGGTCAAATTAAAGGACACTCACTGATCCTTAATGTAATAACGTGGTTAGCCTACTCAATGTAAATTACACACGAACAACATGAAGCTACTGACCCAGAGAAGAACGGCTGCTGCTGCCATCATCATCCGTCATCATTTCTGCTACACTAGCAGGGCTCCGGGTCCGATAACAGGCACCACACCCGCAGTAGATGTGCACGGTGTGAGGTCTCGCAGCAAGCTATCAAATACGGCGCATTTCTCGGCTAAAAAACCCCCGCTATGCGTTGCCAGGTGTTTCATCGGATTTGAGGTGTTACCTCCTTTGACAGTGTCACAGTATCAGCTTAAAGCACTTGTTGCAGGCTGCTTAGTTTGCATATTTTGCTGTGAAGTACAGCCAGACTTTTGACCGCTTCGCCTTGGGCATTTTTAATCTGTAGCTCTGCTCTAAAAGAACGTACGCACCTGGACCCGCCTACTATCCTCGGAAAAGTAAAATGATTGGCTAGAATCTAAAGTGTATCACAGCTCAGGGAAAAAAAAGCACCGAAATGTGCGCTGCTTTTCGGTCTGGTTACTACCGTTTATGTCAGAACCGGTGCCATCATGGCACCGGACACCGGTGCCCATCCCTATTTGTTACTGAACATGTCATCTTATTTCTGTTGTGCTGTGAGTAAAAGCAATAAAAACTAAGTTTTATTTTTGTTTGCTTCATTATTTTCAAGTTAAATTTCCACCAATAAAATTTGACCTTTGGCGTCAAACCCGACCCGTCAATGTAAATTTAAAGTTTTGATGCTATTTTTAACGAGAGTACCACTCACATTAGTGCCGTGTAGTCTTGACAGGAGAGATCAATAAGCCAAAACTTTAAATTAAACTTTTTGCTTTGTTTTCTCTGAAAACATCGCAAAATCATGTTTACGAAAACATTTCTATAATTATGCTGCCGTGTCACAATCAGAGCAGTGGCAAAGCCATCAGATTTTTCGTTGGGGTGGCCAGGCCTTTGCTTACATTGCAGTGGTGCAGAAACTGCTTTTGCATTCATTTTGCAGTAGAATTCATAGTAATTTCTTTTCTCACCCACTCTTTTGATATGAATGCATATTAATGCCTACATTATAGGTATTGATGTGCAATAACACTATTATGCCTTCAGCTGATCAAAAAAATCAATAAAACCCTCTAGTGATTGTTGAAGTTATTGTTACTAAAGCTACGATAATTTCAGTGGTGTTGTGCTGCTAAAATATAAACAGGCTTGCTTCAGCAGAAAAGCTTGAGTAGCCTAACTTTATAGTAAAATTCCTTTTTATAGTATTTACAATAATGGATTTAATTTATATAGTGCTTTTCAAGGCACCCAAAGCGCTTTGCAATGCCACTATTCATTCACTCTCGCATTCTCACACTGGTGGAGGCAAGCTACGGTTGTAGCCACAGCTGCCCTGGGGCAGACTGACAGAAGCGAGGCTGCCATATCGCGCCATCGGCCCCTCTGGCCAACACCAGTAGGCGGTAGGGTAAAGTGTCTTGCCCAAGGACACAGCGACCAGGACAGAGAGCCCGGGGATCGAACCGGCGACCTTCCGGTTACGGTCACCCGCTCATTTACAAGGTTAAACAAATAAAGCGCAATGAAAGGTCATCGTATCAAAAGAGTCCTTTATCGATTGGGTGTGGTGCAACCACTTTTCTCTGCACAAAGGTAGCTCAAATGGTCCGTGACAGCATGAGGTTGCATACATGAGGCACTTTGCATTAATCCTTTTTATGTCATTTGTGAATTTCCACTGCTATGTTAAATGCACATTCTCCTTATTAATGCATGTAAGGTGAACTAGCAAACACTGTCGTAGTTACATGCGGCTGTCTTCTTGTTTGATGGCAGATACTCCCTTCACCCTGGCCAAAAAGGCTAAAATGACCAAAGAAAAAGTGGAAAACAGTTAAACATGAGAGGTTTTTGGACAAAGTTTATGTTTTTTCCATTGATTAAGCACTGCTTCCAGCCAAGAGTGATACCATATGTGCCCCATAGCTGCAGAAAAGGCTAACATTGTTATCTTTTTACAAAAAAACAGCTAAACATGAGGTTTTTGGACCAATTTTGTGTTCTCCATTCTTTAAGCACTGGTTTGAGCACCGTTTAAGCACCAGCACCGTTTCAAAAGTACCGGTTTGGCACCGGTATCGGATAAAACCTAAACGATATCCATCCCTAGTAACAAATGTAACAAATGTTCAAATATCCACTGCAGAGCAGCACAGGGACTGGTAACAAATTAAAAATGCAACAGGAAAAATGTGCTCGCCAGCTGATGAATTTCTCAGTCTCAGATATCTCAGATAAATTTCCTGTCCTGGAGTCTCCTTCCAAGTAGGAGGCCAGGTGGCTTTGACGCTTGGTCTGCCCTGCAGCTTTTTGTAGTATTCTGCCAGTTTGGGGTATTTATCCTCGCTTAGCCTGCAAGAAAGACGAAAGTTGGTGTGAGGTTGTTGCTGTTTGTTATTCAATCCAGGCAGCTACAAGTCAGTTTTGCAAATTTAGCTTACTTACCCCATGTGTAAGAGAAGAGCAACACTTGGAAAAACAATCACATCAGCCATGGAGAAGTTCTCTCCTGCCAGGAAACTGCCTGGTGTCTGAAAAAAAGAAGACAAAGAAAAAATGATTTTGGATGGAAGCTAAAAAAATTTTTTTTAAATAGTTGGTGAAACTTGGCTTACTAATTCTTCTACATATATTGTCTCCTTAACAGCAGCTGCTGAGCATATCTCAACAAAAGACTTCAGACAATCAGCTCGTCATCATCCAAGTACTGTGCATCAGCCAACTGTCAACATTTGGTACTTGTTTTTTTGACTTACCTCTATTTCCTCTTGAGGCAGTCTGGACACTATTGTAAATAGGAAGGTTTTGCCAATGACTTGCTTAGTTAAATAAACATTACACTGACTTCCTGCACAATCTTGTACTGTGAGTTGGTGTTTTCAGGAACGTAAACATCAAATGTTCAACATCAATTGATATCTCTGTCAATAGATGTTTTGGACATTTTTTCCCCTTTAAATCATTATAATGAGTCAAAATACTGAGGGAATGAAAAGAAAAGAAAAGACAAAGTGCTTTTACACGGTAGCACCCATTACATCCAACAGCTTATAATTTCCTGCTAGGGTTATTGCCTGTTTCTGCAGCTTTGTAGCTGTCGTGCTCTGGGTGCTTGTGAGTGCATGCGCGTCATACCTTCTTCAGGTATCCCTCCCACATCTGCACCTCAGTAGTCAGCGTCTCCTTGAGTCTCTCAAAGGCAGATTCGTGCCTCTCATTCTCCGGGACCTTCCAGTTGTACATATAAACCTCCGCTGCAAAATATCAGAACAGACAATTACTGTCTAACATCAGGCTGAAGACTATAAAAAGGTACCCAAATAACATCTATAGCAGCTTATTTAAAAATGAGTGTTCATGTTAAGCAAATGTTCATTTTGGTTACATGGGATTTTCTGGTGTCATTTCGACGCTGTCTCAGGAATTTACTTGCGAGGCTAATTTGAGCAGAGATTAACATCCCAGCATGTTGTGAGGGTTACTCCCCAGAGAAATAATGCATTATGTAACACTCTTAAGTGAAGGCACAGCTCTTTTGTGTGTTGCACGTGTTTTGAACACCTCGGACCACGTCGGTGAAAGTTGATGTCAAAGCCTCTGAGGAGGTTTGCTGAAGACATGAAGTCTCAGCGGGTTAAAGGTTACAGGTTTGTGCGTGATGTTGCCAAGCATTGTTTAAAATCCCAAAAGGTAAATCTCTGAATAGCAACAACAACAGCTAAGTTATACAGAAAGAACTTTATAAGATTTTCTTTATAAACTCTGTAAATCCCCTGGTTTCAGTGTCCACATCAGCATACAGGGATATCGAGCTCAACAGGTATGTTCAGAAGGCCATGACAGAGTTAACATACCCATTTTCTGGTGAAGTGTGTTGCCCTCAAACACACGCTGCATTATTAAAGCTATCAAAGCGCAATTGTTGTCGGAGCCGGCGCAGTCAGGAATCAACTTGGTTCCCTGGGACTTGAACTTGGACTGAAAACAACACATGAAAGCGCACGGAAACACATGAAATGAGCAACTGTTCTGAGGTGCAGGGCACCCTGCGGTGTAGGGTGTCTGCTTATACAAAGCATTGCAGAGCATGCAATCACCAGTCGCCCTCCAACTTAACAACTCCTCAGTGACATGAAATTTTAAGTAAGGTTCTCACCTCCAGGAAGAAGCATGCACCGTACGACTCATTGATCACTATGTCCCCACATTTGAAGGCAGGAAGCTTTAAGATAAAGTAGAATGAATGTTATTAATATATACTTCAAAATTAAGCATTATTATTTGTAATTGCACAGTGAATATAAAGTACTTCAGGGAGTTTGAGTGCAGTTTAAAGGTATGAATGTGATGCAAGCCTACCTGTCCCCTGGGGTTTACATCCATGACTTCCTTTGACTTGTGCTCTCCTTTCTCAAAGGAGAGTAGTTTTTGGTTGTATCCCTGCAGTTTCTTCTCCTCCAGAGCAATCAGCACCCTCCAGCAGGGGGGAGAGCCGGAGCCCCACCACAGAGTCATGTCCTTGGCCATGGTTTCAGAGGTTAACCTGAGAGCTGAAGTTAAAGGGAAGTTAAAGATGAGAAGACTGAAGCTAGAGCAGGTAAAGAGCCTCATTATACAGCAAAACTCCAGCCCTCAACATCCGGATTGGTGGCTTTAAGTCCCGTCCCATTTTGATTCTCTGACAAGAAATTTCTCACAGATCGCGCGGTGTGAATTATTTATTGAGCAAGATCACGCACCTGCATTTTACCTGACATGATGCTGTCGGAACATTTTTGTAGCAGCACAGTTTGAAACATTTTGTTTGATAAAGATTGTTGTATTCACGGCTATTGCAAAACCGCACCAATATTCTGAATTTCAGTGAATAATAATGTTTATAACGTTAAAATCAGGTGTAGAACCTAAAGTGAAAGTGAAAGTTTTTGTGGGGTTTATCAGAACCCAACTTTATTCCTGTGGGCTTTATTATTACGGTTGCATGTCAACAATCACAGCTGTAGTTGACATCCATCTGTTATACGTATGTTACAAACTGTTATCATCCTTGTTCGTGCTTTATAGATTCCTGCAGTGTTGTTGCTGATATTTTGAAACTCACAGTGACTCAGCAGTCGTGTATTTACAACTTCACACGCAGACACTTACGCAACACTGGCACAGTTTTCACGTCTCTCTGTCTGATACCCCTGATTTTAATGCATTCTTTCATTTGACATCCACATTTCTAGCTTCACCAAATCCCTGCTTCTGTTTTTATTTTCTTCTTTTGTGCTTCTTTTATGGGTGGCTGTAGCTCAGGTGACAGAGCAGGTCAGCCACTAATCAGAAGGTCGGTGGTTCAATCCCAGGCTGCCTCCTGGCTGCATGCCAAATATCCTTGGGCAAGATACCATGTTTGCCTACTGGTGGTGGTCAGAGGGCCCGGTGGCGCCAGTGTCCGGCAGCCTCGCCTCTGTCAGTGCGCCCCAGGGCAGCTGTGGCTACAATGTAGCTTGCCATCGCCAGTGTGTGAATGTGTGTGTGAATGGGTGAATGACTGAATGTAGTGTGAAGCGCTTTGGGGTCCTTAGGGACTAGAAAAGCGCTATACAAATGCAGGCCATTTACCATTCTTTCTCGTGTTAGTGTGCACTTGTGTGCGCATGGACTTCTGCATGAACAGCGGTGAAGAGAACTGCATGTTTGCTGTGATCGTGGTCTCTGCTATCTTGGGCTCTTTTTCAAAGAAGAGCTCGCTGTGGGATAAACTTCTGCAAGATTTCCCCATACATGTCAGAATAAGAAGCAGGTTTTTCTTCTTGCCTTTGACTGATACATGCATACACATATATTGTGTTATTGTGCATTACTTTCAGTGTTTTCATTTTTGCTTAGTTGGCATGATGTAAGCATTTTTTTGCTCACTACAGCAACAGTTTGTTTCTGATGTTTTTATCAGATAACCTGGTAACCTGGTTGCATGCCACACGCATTACTTGTCCGTTAGTGGAATTTTATTTCCGCTCTTTTGTTTTCTTTGTCACACAAGGCACTCATTGAAAATAGAGGAACTCCTTAGTGCACCACCTTATATGAATAAAGGTCAACTGAGAGGATAAACAGAGGGCAAAGTCACTAGGTGGAAGTATTTTCTGATCTACTATACATCTGAACATTTCAAATTCCTGTGAGTCTTCATGCTTGGGATTGCATTTATTGTTATTGTTAGCAACCGCAGTGAACACACATGCGCTCTCCTATTCGGCAGAGGCTGTCGGGCAGGTTTGTGCAGCTCCATGATAGTTACTTTAACCTTTCCAAGCAAGTACAAAACCAGGTGAAGCTCCAAGAACTGAGTACCTGACTCAACTCAATTCAACAGGTACAGCGGAGGCACGTACTATGAAACATATTTAGCATAGTAGTGATATTTTGGGCCTTATCTGGCTTCATTTAACCATAACAACTGCATTCAGGATAAGCGGTCACACACAGTGTTTACCAGCTTGGTAATCCAGCCCAGGCTTTTTCCAGCACGTTCACATGAAAGGGGCAGAGCTGGCCGCATATAACCAGTCACAAACTGCTTCCTACAGTTTGTGACTTTTTTACAAAGAAAATCAAAAAATATGAAGAGATTAAATGAACAATACAGGCTATAAGCAACAGAGCTGCTGCTGCTGCTGCTGCTGGGTGTGGTAGCATTGTACAGTATAGTATTAAAACATGCTGCATGAATGTGTGGAGACTTGAAAATGCCGTGGTTACGACTGGAAGGCTATCGTATACAGACGTGACACCAGGCGAAAAAGAAAACTGCTGCTGTCAGAATGAGTGAAATGACGTTGGTGTGCGACAAAAAAGCAAACAAAATGCTGCAAAGCAAAAGAGGAATAAAACCTGTGTGAACTGACATTAACTGTGTCCCTCTCATACAAGTTCCCTGGTAAGAAGTTGACCAACTTTATAAAACTAAAAAGTCTGTGTTCATCCTGAAATTACCTCACTCAGCTTCTGATCATGCTTTGCCAAAAAAAAGAAAACCCCTCACGTAAAAGGGTTTTAGTGGTGCCTAGATGTGCAGGATCTGAGTTCATGTTCAATGAATGATAAATGAGGCTGTGAATTTAACATAGTAATGTAAAATCATGCAAATGATATCAAATTGAAGCACGAGGCATTGGAGTTCCCTTTGTGTACAGAAAACTAGTTCTTAGTCCTTTTCTTCTTTAGCAAAAAATGTTCTGATTCTAGTTCACTGATATAAATTTATTAAAGGTTAAAAAAAAGTGTAGATTTCATTTTTTGACTGTTGGTTGATGCTACATGACATCTCATATTAAAAACAAACAAACAAACAACAAAAAAACTGCTGTTAATGGAACCTGAATCAGTCAACAGAAACTGTTGTTTGATATACACACAAACAAAAGCTGCAATATTATTATGTGACATTCATTCACGTCTGCATGAATGTCAGATGTCTTTCAGTGTGTCTTGTCCATCAGGGTTCTCCAGCCAATGAGGAGGCCAGCTGGCTTTGACACTGGGTCTATCCTTCAGCAGATTGTAATACTCTCCCAGTTTAGGATAACGCTTTGCAGACAGCCTACAGATCAGAGCAGAAGGTAGAATATAGAATATAAAGTTCAGTGACTACAGATCATCACTTATTATACTGATGAAACATGAAGGAGAAGCAGCTGTCATTTCTATTTCCTTCTCTGCCACTCTTACCCAAATCTGAAAAGATAAGCAACTGTAGGAAAAATGACCACATCTGCCAGTGTGAAGGACGGTCCTGCCACATGAGAGCCTGAGCCCAGCTTGGATAAAAGAAATGCAAATTACAGCACAGTTTGAATAAACCAAAGCAGGCAATGTCAGCTTGTTTCTGTGTGTGCGTGTGTTTGTGTGTGTGTGCGCCTTCGCATACCTTCTGCAGGTAACCCTCCCAGAGTTTGAGTTCAGTGGTCAGAGCCTCTTTGTTTCTATTCAGAGCCGATTCATGTCTCTCACCTTCAGGAACAAACCAGTCGTAGTAGATAACCGCATCTGAAAATAAGCAAAACTCAATCACATGATGCTAAAAACATTTTTTACTGTAAAGGCATCGCAGCACTATTTTTATCATTGCCCTTTTCTGTTCTTATAGGAAACACAGACAAAAGAACAGCTTCCACTGTGTCTATACTGACAAAAGGGAATATAAGGTCACTGTCTCTGTATATAAGAAGTGCAGAAAGCTCAACAGGCACTTTTTTCTTTAGTTGAACATGTGATGGATACCGCAATATCTTCAGTTTTATCATGCTGGGATAAAACTGAGACCCTGAAGACACAATGAGAAACGCCTACATGAAACAGGATACATCAGGCCTGCAGCTTAGTTACCTATAGTAAAAGACTACCCACTCTCCAAGAGCCCACACTGTGACTTTGAGTTCACTGTTCTTTACAATATTGGTGTTGATTTTATTGGGCAGCTGTAGCTGAGGCGATAGAGCAAGTCATCTACCAATTGGAAGGTCACTGAATTTTATTCCATGACTACTCCAGACTCCAGGAGTTTTCTCGAGCAACATCCTGATGATGACCAACTGATGCATCTGTATGTGCGCACAAAAGCATTTAGGTACAGGAAAAAAGTGCTTTTGTGTGACTGGGTGATGAATGAGGCTTGTAGTAAAAAGCACTCTCCGTGGTTTGTTAGTGTTATATAAGCAACACTCCATTTACTATTGTACCATTTCTTTTATCAACTCAGAGTCATTGCCAAGATAAAGTCCGGACTTCCTCAAAAGGGCCTGGAAAAACCCTTTTATCACTTCCCGCCTGGACGACTTTATTACTTCTACTTTGGTACAGAATAACCATCTCTGTGCCACCTGCTGTAAGTCAAGAATACAGCAGTTCATCTTTTCACTGGTACTGGAAATCATGAACATGTCCCTTCATTGGTTCCTTGTCCATTTTGGAATTGACGTTAAGATTTTATTGCTAATGTTTAAGATTTTTAAGTGGACTGCGACCTTTGTATCTGTCTGAGCTGCAATCATAAAACACATTCATAAACCTGTAAGAGCTCTGATATAAATGACTTTCAAATACATACAAAATCCATTGCTCATAAACTGTCTAAAATGTTTTGTTTTGGGTCTGGACTTATTTCAGTTACTTATCTCCATCATCATCTAACGTGATGGAACGCCAGTCTTGTAAGTTTGGCAGGCTCTGAAGGGAAGAGACTGCTTCCTCGAAGTTCACCCATATCTCCTCAAGCTGCTACTGCTAAGTCAACTGTAGAACTGTGTCAGGCAGTCGGCTACATGCATGTAACACCAACTGTTCTGTTGTTTGCTGAAAGAGCGACAATCAAGATGCCACGCACTCCTCACATATTTAGTGTTAGCATGGCGCACAGCTAATGTATTTGATGTTGGCAGTTGTTTTAATGTATCTGTGTAATGTAATGTATTGTTATTGCTTAAAAATTAGCACAAAAAAAAGTTTTTGTCTTACTGAGTTTGTCGTAGAATGTGAGACCCTCAAACATGTGTTGGTACATCACAGCTTGTTCTTCTTGGCTGTCCGGGATCAGTTTGTTTCCTTGGGACTTAAACTGGCTCTGCCATTGAGGAAAGAAAAAAAACGTGCACACATATGAGCTAGTTACTGTTTGTGATGTTGAATTTAGTTGTAGGGTCAGTATAATTCTTAATGAATTAGCATCCTCACCTCCAGGTAAAAACAGACTGCATAGGAGTCGTTCACAATAGTGTTTCTATGTTTGAATGTTGGAAGCTGTGGAAAAAAAATTATAACGTGAGCAAGACAAACTATCAAAGCTGCCATTTGAATCACTTGGATACCCGAAGTTTGCTATGTTAATTGCACTGAGAGCCGCCAGTAGCAGATTGCTATGATTACATGTTGTAGTGCATCACAAAGTGCAACATATAACATATTGTAGTTTGTTTTTGCCTAAGTTAGCTGCTAAAGCTGTAGCAGGCGTGTCACCCCTCACATCTGCAGAACAGGTCAATATACAGTACTGTCATGCTAATAACGTCTTGCTAACCTTTAGCTTCACAAAGTATTTGACCCTGTTGTAAAAAACGAAAATCCTCGTGACTTCGACAGCTTTAACTACACTCCAGGTTCTTGGTGCTAACCCGCCTGTGCTGAGCAACTTTTAATCCATTATGCCCAAGGAGAAATCAGGTGAACAGGCCAGTATGTTAAGATCTACATTGGATAAGATTTTGTAATATACCAACAATCAGTGTTGACAGAAGGGCACTGAACTGAAACAGCTGCTCTTGGGACACAGCCCACCATTGGCCAAAGGTCAACTTTCACAGCTGCCTTTCTAAAAGTTAAAAAAAACTAAGAGGGGCAGGCTGAATAATGTTGTGTAACCAGCTTTACTTACCTAGTAGAGCAAGAATACATAGATCATGTTGATGAGGATGAGGTTGTTGAGGTTATTATGCAAAGTGATTTTAAGCATTAGACTTAATAATATTGTATGGTACATTAGCTAAGATGTAATTTTCTTAAGGCCCTACCTGTCCCCTGGGATTTATATCTAACACTTCTTTGGACTTGTGCTCCATTTTATCGAAGGACAGCAGTTTTTGGTTGTAGCCCTGCAGGTTCTTCTCCTCCAGAGCGATCATCACCCTCCAGCAGGGAGGCGATCCGGCCCCCCACAGCAGAGTCATTGCCTTAGCCATGGTTTCAGAGGGAATTCTTACAACTGAAAGTGAAGTTGTGGAGGGATGATGAAATGAAGACAGCAGCTAGAGGAGCACTGACAGATAGATTTATAGCAAGCTACAGCCCTTCCCATTTTATTGTTACGTATAAAGATCGGCGCCTTAACACAAGACAGATCAAACACGAGCAGCCCCCTTAGTAACAGCACTGCTGATTAACTATTAACTACATCTGTGTGGATTATGACTCGCCGTGGAGACATTGTGGCTCCCTCTTCTTTACAACGTTGCTTCAGTTCATTGTGGTTTGTGAGCATTCATTCATGGACAACTTTGTTTTAAAAGGCCTGCAACAGCATTTCAAGGTTGAATCCAAGTTTCTGACTGGGACTCTGCAACACATTAATTTTTTTCTTTTTCTGTTATAGATTTGCTGTCTTGTCATTTTGTGGCTTGAACCAGGTTCAGCCAAGCTTTAGCTGTTGGACAGATGGATTCATTTCACCCCAGAGGACTTTGGGATCCAGAGGAGTTCATGGTTGACTCAACATTTAACATGCTAGCTGAGGTCCTGTGGGTACAAAACAAATCCTCCTCAGCCCAGCTTTACAGCTGGTGTGAGGTATTTGTGCTAATATGCTGCATTTGGATTTTGCTACATGTGGCGTTGTGCATTACATCGACTGTACAATTTGGTCTTGTCTGTTTAAAGGACACTGTTCCTGAAGTCTTGTGTTTTGTTGCAGTTTCTCTGAGCATTTCCAGTCTGACCTAGGGATGAAATTACTGGGATGTCAACTCCTAAGAAGATTGTGGCGTTGTGTTAACACAGTGTGGGCCAGCACACTGCCAAAACCTTCCTTTTTATAGTGGTGCTCAAAAATATAATTAAACATTTAATTACCACTATAAGCCACAGCCAAGTAATTGGCTGTGGCTTATTACTTGGCTTATTACTTGGCTCCTCTCAGTTTCTATGGAAGCAGAAAATTTGAACTTAGTTTTTCATAGGACTGCATAGAAGACTTTTTTCTCACATGACTATATAAACTGTATTTTTTTAAAGTGACAAAACCTGTAAAATATAACACAAAAGTTTAGTGAGTGTGCACATTGGTGGCTAATTTCAGGTTTATAGAGCCCTCGAGTTGTTTTATTTGCAGTTCCTGATACCTCTCAAAATAGTCTTTGATCATGGTTTATATTTTAACAACCTGCTGTTTCTACATTGCACATCCACTGGTGATATCGCTGGATGATTACAACTGATAAAGGTTATACGGGGGGGGGGGGGCAGATAACTCACGTGATCATCTCTTAAAATCGGTTGAAAACTCACGATGACTTAGCATGTCATGTACATGGAAACTGTCCAATGAATGTCTCTGATGCCATCTATGTAAAAGCAACCCCAGTTTCTCTGTGACGCGTCCTCACAAAACTCAGAGTAAATGTCCACCTGAGCAGTTCCAGAATCAGTGTGGCAGTGGAAAAAAACGCAATCACTCTCCACTACTCTAGGTCTGTTGTGGCTTCCAGATGATAATCTACCACAACAAAAGCACACTCCTGCAAAGTATTATTTTCATGTTTTTAATGGGTCTGACATTATAATTAAAATTTTCTCCATAATAAGAACTTTTGCACAAGTCTTCTTTAGCACGTCATGTTTATTTATTTATTTTTTATTGGCTCAAAATGCAAGATTGCGTAACACTGAACTATGTGATTTATGCAAAGTCATAACAACACATGCATTGCTGTACTGTTATATGACTGAGGGGATGAGCCTGGATAGCTACTATATGACTAATGGAATTCAACTTTTGTTAAAATGCAAAATCATGCAAATGGTGCACTACTGAACTATCAGCCCAAAGCAATGGTAGCACAATGGATTTGATCAACTGTCGAACAGGAAAAGCCAGTTCTAGTCACGTAGCAGAATTCCTTTACTGTGGTGTGACTAGGAGGATGAAACTGGATAACTACGTGGGTTACTATTGAAGTAACCTGAACATGGTTAGATCACAGATTGTCTATTAGGGTAACAAAAGCTGCTGTGATATTACATTAAGTGTGAGGAACTCCCAGCATGAATCTTACTATAATGTGTGACTGCCTTCATTGCTTCTGCTTGAATTTGTGCAAGTCTAGCATACAGTGTTTCCCGTAAGGGTGAGACCTTCCGTCATGCATCGGTACATTAGTGCTTGTTTCTCAGAACTGTCAGGGGAGGAGAAATATTCAACATTTTCCATGTTTTTATTCTTGCCGTTTACCTCGAGGTGTAAACATGCTGCACGTGGGTGAATGCAGGGAGCTAATAGAAAGAAACTGACAGAAGAAGTCAGGCTGTGCGGCTCAACATTGTGTTCCATAAGCATCTTAAGACTTTTGTTTGTTTCAGAAAAACAGAGAAAGATTTGCACTACACAAAGAGTACTCACAGTAAGAGTGCAATGCCTGAGAATTGATCAGTCAGCAGTTTCCTATATTTGTGATGCCCCAGATGTGAAAAGAGAAGCAAATGCACCAAAATGGCTTCAAATATGCGCTACAGTTATTTATAGAAGTTCATAGATTCACAATAAATCGACAGCTGTTAATGAAAAAAATCATTTAAATTATTTAAGGTGATAATTTATTTTGCCACTCTTTCCTACTTCCAATATTACAGTGCATTTTAAAACTAGAAGCAAGCTTCAGTCTATTCTCTGAAAGCAGCAACAATAAAGCCAGGAGGTGTAAAAACTAGCAGTGATTTCTGGAAGTGATCCTGGGCCCACGCAGTGATTTCCATGACAGAATCATGCCAGTTTTTAATGCAGTGCCGCTTGAGGCAAAACATCCTATAATGATTTTTGGTCTGGGTGCTCGCACACAGAGCTTTCTCCAGATACACTGAACCTTTTGATGACATAATGTGCTGTTTTTTAGGCTTTTTCTTCTCTCCTTCTTTTTTAAGATACATGGTAACTCGTATGGAGGCACAAGAGTTACATTGTTTTAAATGTGAAAATCCTAATAAAAAAGAAATATCTCCACAAAACAAGTGAATGTTTTTGTTTCTTGGAAGGTTTTTTATTGACATCACAGAAAAAGATGCAAAGTCATGACTTCTGCGGTGAAGTTAAACTGCTGTCAGAAAAAACGGAATAGGTATGAGTTACCAAAAGCTGCAAGCAAAAAAACAAGAGCTGCTCTGTCATTATGTAGCATCATCTATGGATGAATATCAGATGTCTTTCAGTGTATCTTGGCCCTTGGGGTTCTCCAACCAATGAGGAGGCCAGCTGGCTTTGACACTGGGTCTCTCCTTCAGCAGATTGTAGTACTCTCCCAGTTTAGTATAACGCTCTGGAGACAACCTACGAATCAGAATTAGGAAGACTTTCAAGTCCCATGTCTACAGATCATCTTTCGTTTTACTGATGAGACCACATGGAAATACAAACAGCCTCTGCGTGCTTACCCAAACCTGAAGAGAGTGCCAACTGTTGGAAAAACGACCACATCTGCTAGCGTGAAAGACGGTCCTGCCAGGTAAGAGCCTGAGCCCAGCTTGGAAAAAACAAAAAACAAAAATACAGTTGGAACAAATCAAAGTCTGTCTGAGTTTGTGTGTTCATGCACATACCTTCTGCAGGTAACTCTCCCAGAGTTTGAGTTCAGTGACCAGAGCTTCTTTGTTCCTCTTCAGAGCCGACTCATGTCTCTCACCTTCAGGGACATACCACTCATAGTAGATAACTGCATCTGAGAAAACACAAAACTTTATATGTAAAATATTAACGTTACAGATGCAAAATGTTACCACTAGATGTCAGATTGCAGTCAACTGAAAACTGTTCTCCTACCCCTCCCAATTCAAGTGCATAATCGCCCCTATGGTGGCCGCTGTAGGACAAAAATATTTCAGTGAGCCGACAGAGATCATAATAATTACATTTAGACTGTTTCACATCACAGCTACAGCACTGTTTCTAGTGCTGTTTGTGTAACAAAAGATTGTTGTGCACACTTGATTTTAACATATTCACATAATATCAGCACTTAGTGATAAATCAGGAAATTAAAAAAAACATATGGTTAATTAAATACACTGCTCAAAAATTACAGGAACACTTTGAAAACACCTCAGTCTCAATGGGAAAAAAACATGCTTGATATCTACACTTATAGGGAGGAAAATGTGTCAGAAATTAAAATCACCGAGCTACAAAGGGCTGAAATCAAAGATGCCCTGAAAACCAAAGTGAAAACGATGATGTAGCAGGTTAGTCCATTTTACTGAAATGTCAAAGCAGCAACTCAAAATGGTGTGCAGAGGTGCTGAATTGGATTTAGGTCAAATGAGTGTGAGGGCAAGCTGATGTATCAATTCCTTCATCCTCCATGAACTCCCTGCATACTCTCATCATATGAGGCCGGGCACAGTTGTGCTTCTCCAGACCCTTTCCACGTCTGTTACACGTGCTCAGGGTGAACCTGCTCTCATCTGTGAAAAGCACAGAGCACCAGTGATGAACCTGCCAATTCTGCTAGTCTATGGCAAAAGCAAATCTGGCTCCATGGCGTCAGGCAGTGAGGACAGGGGCCACCCTCATGAAGTCAGTTTCTGATTGTTTAGTCAGACATTCATGCCAGTGTCTTGCTGGAGGTCATATTCAAGCTCTGGCAGTGTTCACCCTGTTCCTTCTTGCACAAAGGAGCAGATACTGGACCTGTTGATGGGTTAAGGACCATCTACAGCCCTGTATAGGCCTCCTACAGTAACTTCCTGTCTCCTGGAATCTCCTCCATGCTCTTGAGACTGTGCTGGGAGACACAGCAAACCTTCTGTCAATGTTTTGCATTGATGTGCTATCCTGGAAGAGTTGGGCTAACTCTAGGGTCCAGGTATCACCTCATGCTAGCAGTAGTGATAATGACCCCAGCGAAATGCAAAACTAGTGAAAAAAAACAGTCAACAGTTAAATTCATCAACAGCAAAGCAGCTGAAACTGATTAAAAAAAACCCCTCTGCTACTAAACTGACCAGATCAATATCCCACAAGTGTAACTGACTTTATGCAATACTCTGACTAAAAATTGTTCCTTTAAAATTTGAGATATGCATTTTGCAGCATTCCTAAGTTCCTTGAGAGAATTGAGGCTCAAAGGAATAATTTATAAAAGCAGATATCAGGATGTGAAAATACAGATAACACTTACTGAGTTTCTCGTAGAATGTGAGACCCTCAAACATGCGCTGGTACATCAGAGCTTGTTCTGCTGGGCCATCTGGGATCAGTTTGGTTCCCTGGGTTTTAAACTGGCTCTGCAAGACATTAGGAAAAGACACATTTAACTGGGGCACATTTTGTGATGTTGCATTCAGTGTGAGTGAATATTTTATCAAAATGACGTTCTCACCTCCAGGTAAAAACAGGCTGCGTACGATTCATTGATGACATTGTCTCCATGTTTGAAAGTGGGAAGCTGAAAAAGAAATTATAATAGTGTCAGCAAGAAAACTGTCATTAGGTACTGTATAACAGGTTTTAATGCTAAGGCTACTGGGTGTTAATTAGGTTAACTGTTTGTATATCAAACAAATACAATTTTTAAAAAATTGATTAGTTATTTTAACAGAACTTTACTGGGATAAAATAACACTCTGCAGTGTTTCCAGTAGTTATGGTTAAAGGCCAGTTTCCAGTCTGAGATTTGGAAAGTGTAAAGAAAGATGCAAATTAAACTGCTTATTTTACTGAACTTAGTCAGCTGCAGGTTATATTTAAGAACACATATTCAACGATACAACCCCTCATTTCTACATTTTATTAAGCACCAAATGCTTTTGAGCTGTTGCCTAATAAATAAATTCAATAACACGCATTTAAAGTGTGATGAATATATCCTAGTCAAGTTCAAACTGGTTATCTTAAAGCTTTAATATGCATTTAAACATTTTAAACTAGTCGGTTTTTATGATAAATGAAGACAGCTACACGGTGAATTTCTCGCCTCCGATGCTTTTTATAAACACGTTTCCGTTAACTTTTCTCTAATGTAAACGAGCCGCCATGTTGGTGCAGTTCGGCTGCAAACTCGCGTGCTCATTTCTACACGTCAGCTCACGAGAAATGCTCGTCCAATCAGGTGCAGCAGGGCGTGTCCTGAAGTGTTTTCCTGCAACTCTTTATCCGTTAACCCTCCTGCAGCACAAAAGCGCCGATATCAGCGTTTATAACCATGACGTTAACGTGAGATTATTATATAACATTATGGCGCAAAGTCAAGTGTTGTGTTAGTTATAAGGGGCGGTGTGCTAAAAGCTCCTCCCTACCTGTCCCCTGGGGTTTATATCTAACACTTCTTGGGACTTGTGCTCCATTTTCTCGAAGGACAGCAGTTTTTGGTTGTAGCCCTGCAGGTTCTTCTCCTCCAGAGCAATCATCACCCTCCAACAGGGAGGAGAGCCGGTCCCCCACAGCAGAGTCATGTCCTTGGCCATGGCTTTAACTTGAGATTCACAGTTTGGACGGTCACTGAACTGGACGCACAAAGCAACAGCGCATAAGAAAAATACCCAGTTACTTTTCTTATGGTTTGTAGGAGGGAATGTCAAGCTTTTATAAGAGCGTGATTGCCATCTACTGGCTGGAAGAAAAAACTACAACTCTATCATCATCTTTCAGTTGCCTTCTTTATATTTTTGATAGTCACCACTGAATAATTTGTTGAAATAATAATAATAATAATAAATATTTGTTTGTTTGTACCTTCTGCACTTTGTGTAGTCGATGACAAGATGGTAATCACATTGTACACTTCCTCCCCCAAATATTCACATATGCTCTGCCTCTATCCCAATACAATATAGTATTATATAGTATTTTAGCATAATTAGAAAGGTGACTGACCTGAAATAAACAAGCTGTTTTTATGAAGAATAACTGATGGAAGCTGTGTCAACATTTAATGCTATAAAACTTAATTCTGTTCCCGAACATTACTTTAAGTTATTTTATTTGTAAGCAAATATATAAACAACAAGCATCAGCCTCGGTGATGTAAAACAAAAATTTAAGTTGGTTTTGAAGACAGTGGTCAGGTCCTGATGTGAAGCAGCAAGCAGATCCAAAGTTCAGTGGCAGCTACAGCAAAGGCCCGATCTCAGGTATATGCAGAAGCATCTGGTCAGACGACCTCAGTGATATTTTGGGAGAGTGTGTAGTTAAAAGATCAAGAAGGTTGAGATGATGATGTATTCGATGACTCAGAAACAATAAATAGTCATAATTTTTTTTTAAATCACCTCTTAAACACATCAAAAAAGCCAAAGCAATGGGACTATGGTCTTATGTGGTGACTGGCAACAAAAACCCAAAAACAAGCTGTTTTTGGCCAATGCCAAAATAAAGCCTATTTTAAGTGTCAACCCTGGATAAAATAAAAACATGAAATGCTTTCTCAAAGCCAGCAAAAAAGAGAAAGGGCTTAGCATTTGTAAGGAACCTCAGTTTGAAGAAACTAGCTCTGATTTGTTTATCAACAGCTTTATTAACAGCTTTTATTTGTTTATCAAACTTGAAGCTTCCACCTTTAGAGGAGGAGTGAGGGTCAGGAGGCCCGAATACTTCCACTTGTGTTTTTTGCTCATTTAGGTTTCAAAATGATTTTTTTTTTTTTTTGAGAGGGAGATAGATCAGTGAGTCATCAGCATAACAGTGAAATGAAATTCCATATTCTTTGAAAATTGATCTTAATGAGAGAATATAAAGGGAATTAAGTCATCCTAGAAATGACCCTTCCAGGACCCTACGTGTCAGTGGAGGAGGTGACGATGAAAACCACCCAACGTTATGGAAAGATTTCTCCTCAAACTACAAAAAGGTCATATTGCCACCCACTACATGGGACAAGGACCCATGACTAAAGTGCTGTATCAAAGCTTTACCTCTTATAACATGATTTGCTGCTGCTGTGGTTTTAAGTTTTAAGAATAAAAAAATAAATAAAAAGAAAATCTCGTGAAAAAATAAGTTTACAATAAGCAAGCTGTTAAAAATTTTTAAATATTTTTGTTTGCTGTTTACTGGGCTTCAGGTATTCTCTGGAATTATGAAGAGGGGATTCTTTGTGTTTCAGAGGTTCTTCAGGATCATGTACTTGGCCATGGTTTTAACTTAAGATTCACGGCTTCACGCAAAAAACAACAGCGCGTGGGAACTTCTCTTAACATGTAAAAACAAACTCCAATTGTCACAAATCCATTTGACTTATTCATATTGTGCATTGCAGTGGTCACTTATCCTTAGGAAGGCTCCGAACTGACTGAGGAGACCCAGATGAACCTGCGTGGCGGCCATAAAACAAGCTGTTCTAATCCCTCAACATGTTTGTGCTCTCTGCTCGTATTACCTTCATATTAAATCATTTTGTGGATTTTTTTTTTTTTTTTTTGCCTGTCCCGTTTGGATCTTTAGCCATCAGAATTGTTTTCTGAAGGCCAAGAAAAATGCCAAGTGGATTTACTTTACCAAGTGGATCATCATGGCCTTGCCATATTGGTCCTTTGATTGACCTTTATTATAATTATGTATTTATTTGATTTGATTTTAGGTTGTTACAGACGGGACAGACATGACTGGGGGATAGGACAGGGAGAAAGAATGACAGAAAGAGGGAGAGAAAGAAAAAAGAGGGGGGAAGAGATGGTGAGAAAGGGGGGAAGAAGAAAAAAAGAAAAACAAACAAAACACCTTGATCACCTGTATGGAGATAAAAAATAAAAAAAAACAGAAGAGAAAACAAACAAAAAAGAGCAACATAATAAATAAACTAGCTAACAGTAGATACTAAATATTAAATGTTGTGCAGCACGTAAGATCGACAGCGCACAGTGTGCTTTGAGGTAGGAGCCAAAAAGGGTGTAGTTTGTGTGTGTGAGCACCCGTGTGTACACCTGTGAGCATGAGTGCGCTAGTATTCAAAAGGTTCCTTCATGTAATGATCGGCTAGAGGGTGTGGGGAGCCATAGCCCCGTCCTCCAGGGCATGAAGAGACATCCAGACATCCAGAGACCCTCAGAGCACAAGAGACCAAGGAAGACCAACGGAGGGGAAAGAGCTGAGGAGAGTCCCAGATGAGGGGTCACTCAACCGCCGCGGAACAGAAGCCAGGGGGGGTTGCAGTGACATGCTCGTGAGCTCCGCCGGCAGCCAGCTGTGCCAGAGTGACCAAGCCCCAAGCCCAGAGGCCGAGGGCACCCTACCCCCCGAAGGGGCCCAGGCGAACCCCAGGCCCCGACAAGCAGCCACCAGGAGTGAGCCAGTGTGTACCTGAACGCCCATCCCCGGACACCAAGAACCACCAATGCACCGATGTCTGAGGGCGTCTGCCACTGGCAGGGGGAGTGGTGGGGGAATGCCTCCCCTGCATCCTGGTGACACACTTTCACCCCAAGGCCCTGCATGTGTGGGTGATTGTGGTGGAGCGGGAAGAGGGAGGCAGCTAGAGATGGGGAGGGAAGGAAGGGAGGGGCAAGTGGCAAGTGGTTTTAGCCATCCAGAGATAAATTGAAGCCTGTTGGCTAAGAAGTAGTGCTGAAAGTTAGGTAGATCTAATCCTCCTTTATCCTTGGTCTTTTGTAGTGTTTTTAAGCTTATACGTGGGGGTTTATCTTTCCAAAGGAATTTAAACATATATGAATCTAGAGATCTGAACCAATCTTGTGGCGGTTTAGTTGGGATCAGTGAGAATAAATAATTTCTTTTTGGTAAGACCATCATTTTTATAGCGGCAACCCTTCCCATGAGTGATATGGGTAGACATTTCCATCTAGGCAGATCGCCTTCTACTTTCTTTAAAAGTGGGATATGGTTTAATTTAGTTAGATCTGCAAGCTTGGGAGAAACATTAATACCTAAATGATTGCAGTGGTGTAGAAGAATAATTATGGAAGCAGCAATTAATCGGAAGGACTGTAGATTTTAATCAGTTAATTGAGTAATCTGATATTCTGATATTCTGCATCACAGTTTGGTACGGAAGCTGCTCTGCCAGCAGCCGTAAAGCACTACAGAGGGTGGTGAAGGCAGCAGAGCACATCACTGGCACGAGGCTTCCTGCCATTCAGGACATTTACCTCCAGCGATGCCTCCGTAAAGCACACAGCATCATCAAGGACCACAGCCACCCAGCACATCAGCTGTTCTCCCTGTTACCATCTGGCAGACGTTACAGATGTCTTTCTGAAAGCGCTGTAACTAAGTTTAAGAATATAATCCAGCCACTGTTATCATCGTCAATGCCCTGTACCAACACAGAGCAGAGCAGCTATCTGAACGCTACCCCAACAGAGGTCGATTATCTTGTTAATAATTTCACCTCCTCACTACGTACGACTCTGGATACTGTAGCTCCTGTGAAAACTAAGGTCTCTAATCAGAAGTACCTGACCCCGTGGTATAATTCTCAAACACGTACCCTAAAGCAGATGACTCGTAATCTGGAGAGGAAATGGCGTGTCACAAATTTAGAGGATCATCATTTAGCCTGGAGAAATAGTTTGTTGCTTTATAAGAAAGCCCTCCGCAAAGCCAGAACAGCTTACTACTCATCACTAATTGAAGAAAATAAGAACAACCCCAGGTTTCTCTTCAGCACTGTAGCCAGGCTGACAAAAAGTCAGAGCTCTTTTGAGCCAACCATCCCTTTAACGTTAACTAGTGATGACTTCATGAACTTCTTCACAAATAAAATTTTTATCATTAGAGAAAAAATTACCAATAATCATCCCACAGATGTAATATTATCTACAGCTACTCTTAGTTTCATTGATGTTAAGTTAGACTCTTTTTCTCTAATTGATCTTTCTGAGTTAACTTCAATAATTACTTCCTCCAAACCATCAACGTGTCTTTTAGACCCCATTCCTACAAAACTGCTCAAAGAAGTCCTGCCATTGATTAATTCTTCGATCTTATATATGTCAACCTATCTCTAATAATCGGCTATGTACCACAGGCCTTCAAGGTGGCTGCAGTTAAACCTTTACTCAAAAAGCCATCTCTAGACCCAGCAGTCTTAGCTAATTATAGGCCAATCTCCAACCTTCCTTTCATATCAAAAATCCTTGAAAGAGTAGTTGTCAAACAGCTAACAGATCATCTGCAGAGGAATGGTTTATTTGAAGAGTTTCAGTCAGGTTTCAGAGTTCATCACAGCACAGAAACAGCTTTAGTGAAGGTTACAAATGATCTTCTTATGGCCTCTGACAGTGGACTCATCTCTGTGCTTGTCCTTCTTGACCTTAGTGCAGCATTCGATACTGTTGACCATAATATCCTATTAGAGCGATTAGAACATGCTGTAGGTATTACAGGTATTGCACTGCAGTGGTTTGTATCATATCTATCTAATAGACTCCAATTTGTGCATGTAAATGGAGAGTCCTCTTCACACACTGAGGTTAATTATGGAGTTCCACAGGGTTCAGTGCTAGGACCAATTCTGTTTACATTATACATGCTTCCCCTAGGCAGCATCATTAGAAGACATAGCATACATTTTCACTGCTATGCAGATGACACCCAGCTCTATCTGTCCATGAAGCCAGATAACACACACCAATTAGTTAAACTGCAGGAATGTCTTAAAGACATAAAGACTTGGATGGCCACTAACTTTCTGCTTCTTAACTCAGATAAAACTGAGGTCATTGTACTCGGCGCTGAAAAGCTTAGAAATATGGTATCTAACCATATTCTTACTCTGGATGGCATTACCTTGGCCTCCAGTAACACTGTGTGGAACCTTGGAGTCATTTTTGACCAAGATATGTCCTTCAACGCACATATTAAACAAATATGTAAGACTGCGTTCTTCCATTTGCGCAACATCTCTAAAATTAGAAATATCCTGTCTCAGAGTGACGCTGAAAAACTAGTTCATGCATTTATTACTTCCAGGCTGGACTACTGCAATTCATTATTATCAGGATGTCCAAAAAACTCACTGAAAAGCCTTCAGTTAATCCAAAATGCTGCAGCAAGAGTACTGACAGGGACTAGAAAGAGAGAGCATATTTCTCCTGTTTTGGCTTCCCTTCATTGGCTTCCTGTTAAATCCAGAATTGAATTCAAAATCCTGCTCCTCACATACAAGGTCTTAAATAATCAGGCCCCATCTTATCTTAATGACCTTGTAGTACCATATCACCCTATTAGAGCACTTCGCTCTCGCTCTGCAGGCCTACTTGTTGTTCCTAGAGTATTTAAAAGTAGAATGGGAGGCAGAGCCTTCAGTTTTCAGGCCCCTCTTCTGTGGAACCAGCTTCCAGTTTGGATTCGGGAGACAGACACTATCTCTACTTTTAAGATTAGGCTTAAAACTTTCCTTTTTGCTAAAGCATATAGTTAGGGCTGGACCAGGTGACCCTGAATCCTCCCTTAGTTATGCTGCAATAGATGTAGGCTGCCGGGGGATTCCCATGATGCATTGAGTTTTTCCTTTCCAGTCACCTTTCTCACTCACTATGTGTTAACAGACCTCTCTGTATTGAATCGTATCTGTTATTAATCTCTGTCTCTCTTCCACAGCATGTCTTTTATCCTGTCTTCCTTCTCTCACCCCAACCGGTCGCAGCAGATGGCCGCCCCTCCCTGAGCCTGGTTCTGCCGGAGGTTTCTTCCTGTTAAAAGGGAGTTTTTCCTTCCCACTGTCGCCAAAGTGCTTGCTCATAGGGGGTCATATGATTGTTGGGCTTTTCTCTGTATCTATGAAGCGCCTTGAGGCGACATTTGTTGTGATTTGGCGCTATATAAATAAAATTGAATTGAATTGAATTACAGGAGTCTGTCTGCTCGGACTACAAGACTTAAAAACAGTTTTTACCACCAAGCCGTACGACACCTCAACCACAACACTTAAACACACACAACACAGCACTCAGAAGCTACCCTGCAGCTTCACAAGTACTCTGTTTAATCTGCACTGGTCATTTCACTTTATTGTCATTGATATTTATATTTAAAGTGCAATACTGTAATTTTCTGCTGCTCATTCCTGTGCAATATCCCATCTGCCCTCCCGTCATATTTCTTTTCAAGATTTTCTTATTTAATCACTAGTGTACATATATTTATATTTATAGATACATATATATTTAGTCATCTTTTCTCTTTTACCATGTCTCTCTAATATTTAGCTCCTTACCATTTTTATATTTTTATATTTTATTTTATTATATTTTACTATATTTTCTGTACTGTATCATGCTGCTGAGTGACTGCTGCTCGTCAAACACATTTCATTGCAATGTTGACCCTGTGCTAACTTGCATATGACAAATAAAACTTGAACTTGAACTATTCTTGCAAAAGAGTTTATCAATGCAATTACCCCAGAGGGATTGGTTTGTGAGTTTTGGAGAAAAAGTAACACGTTCTTGCATTTTTTTATTTTTAAAGAACTTATTTTAACATTGCACTCAACAACAAACAAATCCTCCCTAACAAAAAAAGTAACTTCAATGCCAATTTGCATTATATTTCTTCATGTCAACATAGAAGCGGTGATGTGGGCTTAGTGGACTTTTTAATAACAATTCATTACAATGTAAGCACTCACAAAGCTACTTTGTAAGATACTATAGCTCCCTCTTAAAGTTGTCAGTAAAACCTTCTTCCCAGGATTGCTTTTTTGTAACTCTCTCAGCTAACAAGCTAAAATAGGTTCATGCTGAGACATGAGATGGAAAAATTCCTTAATTTTATGTATTGATTACATGTTTTAACAATATCACTCTAGTAATTGAAATATCACTTTTGTGTCATTTAGTTAATTTAGTTAATTGGAACCCCAATTTGTTTATGCAAAAATATGAATAATCACTGCTGCAGATTAAAAGGAATATTTATATGGTTTAAAGGTTCCACATCAAAGAAACCATTGCCTCAAGTTATTATAAGAGAAAACCCCAAAAATTAGAGAATCCCCTGTGAGCAAGCACTTGGCGACAGTGGGAAGGAAAAACTCTTAACAGGAAGAAACCTCAGACAGAAACAGGCTCAGGGAGGGCTTCAGCCATCTGTCGTGGCTGGTTGGGATGTCTCTTTCACAACTGAGGAATGATGATGTAAATTTGGTTTCTTATTTGGAATTGTTTTTTTGCAGCAAAGGTGCCAAACAGTTAAATTCTTTACACTCAGGAGAATAAATAGTTTGCTGTTTAAGAAAGCTGCTGATCTCAGACTGTTCAGCTGCATGAAGCTGCATGAAGAGGGCATGAGACAACGTTAACAAAAAAAAAGTCTGATAACAGATAAAAGGTCTTCATTTGTATGCTGAACCAAAAACTTTAACCTGGAATTATTTAACACTGTGTTAACATTGCTAACGTTGTGTTAGCAGCCATGAAGTAATTAAGACTCATTCATACAAGACTAACCAGAGAGGATCATTTCAAATGTAAATATATAATGTGATACAGGACTGAATATAACATCATTGTGTAAAAGTCCAGAGCCTCTGAGCTTCTAACATTGCACAAAGCAAAGGTCACAATCACAAAGTCCAGGGGTTGTTCATCTTCTGGGGTGGAGTTGTAAAGATTTCCCTCTGAGGGAGCTGCTGGTGAAGATGGAGAGTCCTGCTTGATCCCTGCGATGAGCTTACAGATGATGTTCCTGAAAGGACAGCTCAGCTGTGATGAAAGAAAGAAAGTTTCTCCAAACCTCTGAACCCCAGAATTCAGATCCATCCCTGTCCTGATGATCTCAGTGTCTTTTTTTTTTACCAAGAGTAAATGTAGCTTTTTATAATAATGTGGACTCAGGGGGCCATCGTGTTGCATAGCGTCACAGGTTCAAAGCAAATACAGAAGGACACTTCTGTTATCACACTTTGTGTTTGCTTGTGTACCATCCATATGTTGTTGGTGACAAGACATTATGATATTTGACAAGCAAATGTGGTCACCCTCTATGTCAATATAAAATATTTAGACATTAGTAGAATTACAGTGGTTTTCATTAAGGATAACTGATGGAAAGTTATCGCAACATTTAATGTATAAGGTCAGTGAGTAAAAATAGGAAAAAAAACTGGGAACATTTCTTCTGTTGTAAATGTTCTATTTTGTATTGCCTATAACTGACTTCATTGGTCTGTGGCTCGCCTTCAACTATACCATGCACAACACGTACAGAGAAGAGAAGGGGGTCACAGCTCCTGCAACGGATGAAATGTAGACAAAATGCTCAAAGAATTCTGAATTGAAATCATCATCATTGTCACTTTGTCTTCTGTGGTTTTCAGGCGTTTTGTGCATTCCTTCTTTTTAAGAATGTGCCAGACTGGATTTGGCCACTCGTAGTTTAACACAGAGAAAGTTCAGGAAAATGTCTAAAAAGCTCAGAAAATGGATCCAACAAAGAATAAAACATGAGGTGATGTTACAACCCGGCTCAAAACCCGCAACATAAAAAAAAGATGAATACCAGAGTGTTAGTGAGAAGAGGTTTTTTTTCTTAAAATGGAATACCAGGTTGGCTAAAATGGCTAGTGCCAACAAAGCAAAGACAAGTGATCTCCCTGGAAGCTTGCCTCAGGTATGATTTTATCCACACCTGACTAGGTGTGGCCAATTAGCACCATCTGAAAACATTGAGGAGATTAGGGGCTGCAGAGGGACATAACAGGTGACTTTGTATGTGTATTGCAAATAGAAGATTTTTGTTACAAATGTGCAAGTCTTGAATCAGTGCATGTCTACAAAGCTAATGCATTTTTTTTTATTATCTGGAAAAAGATGCAAAGTTGTGGAAAGGATGCAATACTGAACTAACGTCTCTATGCAAAGTCATGGAAACACAAAGCATTTGAGCTAGCTTTGAGCAGGGAAAACTAGTTCTTTACTTTACGATAGTGTGACTGAGTTATTCTGCTATTAGACAAAGCTGAACATGTATGAGTAACCAGAAACTGTTGTTAGATATACACAGAATGCATAAGGGCAACAAAAGCTGCTCTGTCATTATACAGCATCATGTTTACATCTGTGTATGAATATCAGATGTCTTTCAGTGTGTCTTTCAGTGTATCTTGGTCCTTGGGGTTCTCCGACCAATGAGGAGGCCAGCTGGCTTTGACACTGGGTCTCTCCTTCAGCAGATTGTAGTACTCTCCCAGTTTAGTATAACGCTCTGGAGACAACCTACGAATCAGAATTAAGAAGGATTTCAAGTCCCATGTCTACAGATCATCCTTCATTTTACTGATGAGACCACATGGAAATACAAACAGCCTCTGCGTGCTTACCCAAACCCAAAGAGTGCGCCAACTGTTGGAAAAACGACCACGTCTGCTAGCGTGAAAGACGGTCCTGCCAGGTAAGAGCCTGAGCCCAGCTTGAAAAAAAAAAAGAGAAAAAATACAGTTGGAACAAATCAAAGCAGGCGAAGTCTGTCTGAGTTTGTGTGTTCATGCACATACCTTCTGCATGTAACTCTCCCAGAGTTTGAGTTCAGTGACCAGAGCTTCTTTGTTTCTCTTCAGAGTCGACTCATGTCTCTCACCTTCAGGGACATACCACTCATAGTAGATAACTGCAGCTGAAAAACAAAACTTTATACGTAAAATATTAACGTTACAGATGCAAAATGTTACCACTAGATGTCAGATTGCAGTTAACTGAAAACTGTTCTCCTACCCCTCCCAATTCAAGTGCATAATCGTCCCTATGGTGGCCGCTGTAGGACAAAAATATTTCAGTGAGCCGACAGAGATCATAATAATTACATTTAGACTGTTTCACATCACAGCTACAGCACTGTTTCTAGTGCTGTTTGTGTAACAAAAGATTGTTGTGCACACTTGATTTTAACATATTCCAATAATATCAGCACTTAGTATTAAAACAGGAAATGGGAAAAAACATGCTTGATATCTACACTGATATGGAGGATAATGTAACTCAAGCAATTCAAAATGGTGTGCAGAGGTGCTGAGTTGGATTTAGGTCAGATGAGTGTGAGGGCAAGCTGATGTATCAATTCCTTCATCCTCCATGAACTCCCTGCATACTCTCATCATGAGGCCGGGCACAGTTGTGCGGAAGGAACCAAGAACCCACTGCACCAGCGTAGAGGCTGACAATGGTTCCAATGATTTCATCCTGATACCCAATAGAAGTCAGGGTGCTGTTGCCTAGCCTGTAGAGGTCTGTGTGTCCCTTCATGGATATGTCTTCCCAGACCAGTCATTCCAAATGATGTTACAGAGAGCATAACGTTCTCTGTGGCTTCTCCAGACCCTTTCCACGTCTGTTACACGTGCTCAGGGTGAACCTGCTCTCATCTGTGAAAACCACAGGGAACCAGTGATGAACCTGCCAATTCTGTTAGTCTATGGCAAAAGCAAATCTGGCTCCATGGCGTCAGGCAGTGAGGACAGGGGCCACCCTCATGAAGTCAGTTTCTGATTGTTTAGTCAGACATTCATGCCAGTGTCCTGCTGGAGGTCATATTCAAGCTCTGGCAGTGTTCACCCTGTTTCTTCTTGCACAAAGGAGCAGATACTGGTCCTGTTGATGGGTTAAGGACCATCTACAGCCCTGTATAGGCCTCCTACAGTAACTTCCTGTCTCCTGGAATCTCCTCCATGTTCTTGAGATTGTGCTGGGAGACACAGCAAACCTCCTGTCAATGGTTCGTATCCTGGAGGAGTTGGACTACCTCTAGGGTCCAGGTATCACTTCATGCTACCCTCTGCTACTAAACTGACCAGATCAATATCCCACAAGTGTAACTGACTTTATGCAATACTCTGATTAAAAAAGGTTCCTTTAAAATTTGAGATATGCATTTTGCAGCATTCCTAAGTTCCTTGAGAGAATTGAGGCTCAAAGGAATAATTTATAAAAGCAGATATCAAGATTTGAAAATACAGATAATACTTACTGAGTTTCTCGTAGAATGTGAGACCCTCAAACATGCGCTGGTACATCAGAGCTTGTTCTGCTGGGCCATCTGGGATCAGTTTGGTTCCCTGGGTTTTAAACTGGCTCTGCAAGACATTAGAAAAAGACACATTTAACTGGGGCACATTTTGTGATGTTGCATTCAGTGTGAGTGAATATTTTGTCAAAATGACGTTCTCACCTCCAGGTAAAAACAGGCTGCGTACGATTCATTGATGACATTGTCTCCATGTTTGAAAGTGGGAATCTGAAAAAGAAATTATAATAGTGTCAGCAAGAAATCTGTCATTAGGTACTGTATAACAGGTTTTAATGCTAAGGCTACTGGGTGTTAATTAGGTTAACTGTTTGTATATCAAACAAATACAATTTAAAAAAATTGATTACTTATTTTAACAAAACTTTACTGGGATAAAATAACACTCTGCAGTGTTTCCAGTAGTTATGGTTAAAGGCCAGTTTCCAGTCTGAGATTTGGAAAGTGTAAAGAAAGATGTAAATTAAACTGCTTATTTTACTACACTTAGTCAGCTGAGGGTTATATTCAAGAACCCATATTCAACCATACAACCCCTCATTTCTACATTTTATTAAGCACTGTCCTGCTTTTGTGCTGTTCCCTAATAAATAAATTCAATAAGACGCATTTAAAGTCTGATGAATATATCCTAGTCAAGTTCAAACTGGTTATCTTAAAGCTTTAATATGCATTTAAACATTTTAAACTAGTCGGTTTTTATGATAAATGAAGACAGCTACACGGTGAATGTCTCGCCTCAGATGCTTTCATAAACACATTTCAGTTAACTTTTCTCTAATGTAAACGAGCCGCCACGTTGGTGCAGTTCGAAACACGGCTGCAAACTCGCGTGCTCATTTCTACAGCCCATATTTTTTCAAGAGAAATGCTCATCCAATCAGGTGCAGCAGGGCGTGTCCTGAAGAAAAAAAGAAAAAGAAAAAAAAATCTCCTTGAGTAAAGAAATATACGCTAAATGAAACGTTCAGTTTTTATGATTTTGTAAAAGCATTAATCAGAGTTGACACTATTTGCCGCCATTACTGCAACTCTTTATCCGTTAACCGTCCTGCAGAGCAACAGCGCAGATATCAGTGTTTAAGACCGTGACGTTAACGTGAGGCTATTATATAACATTATGGTGCAAAGTCAAGTGTTTTGTTAGTTATGCGGGGTGATTTGATAAAAGATCGTCTCTACCTGTCCCCTGGGGTTTATATCTAACACTTCTTTGGACTTGTGCTCCATTTTATCGAAGGACAGCAGTTTTTGGTTGTAGCCCTGCAGGCTCTTCTCCTCCAGAGCGATCATCACCCTCCAGCAGGGACAAGAGCCGGTCGCCCACAGCAGAGTCATTGCCTTGGCCATGGCTTTAACTTGAGATTCACAGTTTGGACGGTCACTGAACTGGACGACAAAAGCAACAGCGCATAAGAAAAATACCCAGTTACTTTTCTTATGGTTTGTAGGAGGGAATGTCAAGCTTTTATAAGAACGTGATTGCCATCTACTGGCTGGAAGAAGAAACTACAACTCAGTCATCTTCTATCAGTTTGCCTCCTTTATATTTTTGATAGTCACCACTGAATGATTTGTTGAAATAAAGAAAATGAAATAATAATAAAAAAAAATTTGTTTGTTTTTGTACCTTCTGCACTTTGTGTAGTCGATGACAAGATGTACATTGTACACATCCTCCTCCAAATATTCACATGTGCCTCTATCCCAATACAATATAGTATTATATAGTATTTTAGCATAATTAGAAAGGTGACTGACCTGAAATAAATAAGCTGTTTTTATGAATGATGGAAGCTGTGTTAATATTTATTGCAATAAAACTTAATTCTGTTCCCGAACATTAAGTCATTTTATTTGTAAGCAAATATATAAACAACAAGCGTCAGCCTCGGTGATGTAAAAATAAAATAATAAGCCAGTAAAAGCAATAAAAAAACACAATACAGACAAATAACGAATGTTAAGACTCAGAGAAAAAGCCAAGGAATAAAAAATATGTTTTGAAGACAATGGTCAGGTCCTGATGTGAAGCAGCAAGCAGGTCCAAAGTTCAGTGGCAGCTACAGCAAAGGCCCGATCTCAGGTATATGCAGAAGCATCTGGTCAGCTGACCTCAGTGATATTTTGGGAGAGTGTGTAGTTAAAAGATCAGGAAGGTAGAGACATGCTGATTTTAAAATCACTTCTTAAACACAACAAAGAAGCCAAAGCAGGGGGAATATGGTCTTATATGGTGACTGTCAAAACAACCCAAAACCAAAGCAGAGCCTCAGAACCTCAGTTTGAAGAAACTAGCTCTAACAACAGCTTTTATTTGTTTATCAAACATGAAGCTTTCACCTTTTGAGTAGGAGTGAGGGTCAGGAGGCCCGAATACTACCACTTGTGTTTTATGCTCATTCAGGTTCAAAATTCATTTATTTATTTGAGAGGGAGATAGATCACTAAGTCATCAGCATAATAGTTAGATGAAATTCCATATTCTTTGACAATTGATCTTAATGTGGAGCATATAAAGAGAACAAAGTCATCCTAGAAATGACCCTTCCAGGATCCTACATGTGAATGGAGGAGGTGACTCTGAAATAGGGATGGGTACCGGTATCCGATTATGGCACCGGTTCTGACATAAACGGTAGTAACCAGACCGAAAAGCAGCGTTGTTTAAGCACTGCTTCCAGCCAAGAGTGATACCATATATCCCCTATAGCTGCAGAAAAGGCTAAAATTGTTATCTTTTTACAAAAAAACAGCTAAACATAAGAGGTTTTTGGACAAAGTCTGTGTTCTCTATTCTTTAAGCACCGGTTCGAGCACCATTTAAGCACCGGCACGGTTTCAAAAGTACCGGTTTGGTACTGGTATCGGATAAAACCTAAACGATACCCATCCCTACTCTGAAAACCGCCCAACATGATGGAAAACTTTCTCCTCACACTACAAAAAGGTCATATTGCCTCTCACTACATGGGAGAAGGACCCAAAACCAAAGTGCTTTAACAAAGCTTTACCTATAAGGTGATTTGTTGCGGCTGTGGTCAAGTACAGTAAGCAAGCTGTTTAAATGTTTTTATTTCACGGACTTACAGGAATTCTCTAAAATGACAAAGGGAGGATTCGTTGTGTTTCAGAGGTCCTTCAGGATGTCATAACCCTGTGGACTGGCCACCCAGTGTGGGGGCCACGTGGTTTTAATGCTGGCTCTGTTTTTCAGCAGGCTGTAATATTTGGCCAATTTAGGATAATGCCCCACAGACAGCCTAAAGAGAAAACACATCATGTTACTGGAAAAAGCCGATTGGACTGCAGCTTCACACAAATCAACTGCTTAGCTACCCACCCGAAACGAAATGCACAAGCGATGCTTGGAAAGACGATCACATCGGCTAGGGAGAAGGCCCCTGCTAGGTATGAGCCAGCAGCCACCTAGATGGAGAAGTGAAAGACGCAGTACTGTCAACACAGTGTGTGAGTGCCTGCAAGTGTACACAAGTGTGTGCGTATTGTTCGTACATTCTCCAGGTAGCCCTCCCACAGTTTGAGTTCAGCAGTCAGAGCCTCTTTGTTTCTCTTTACAGCAGAGTCGTGCCTCTCCTCTTCAGGGACGGAGCAGTCGTAGTAGATAACTGAATCTGAAGCAGAACACACATTAATGTGTGACTGTCTTCATGGCTTCTGTCCCCTCTGTAACTCAGTGCTCAGACTTGTGCAAGTGTAACTTACTGAGTTTATCAGTGAGGGCAAGGCCCTCCATCATGCGTTGGTACATCGCAGCTTGGTCCTCAGCACTGTCAGGAATCAGCCTGATGCCCTGAGACTTAAACTGATTCTGTTTCAACGGTGAGAAAACAATAATCAAAGCAGTGTACTAAAGCCAAACAAATAATAAATACAATAAATTCAAGTAATTAAATAAAATATTCAGAGTATTTACTTTTTGCTGTTTACCTCGAGGTATAAGCATGTTGCACAGGACTCATTCAGTATGATGTCTCCATGCTTGAACGCGGGAAGCTGACAGAAAAAAATTGGCAGAAGACGTCAGGTTTTGAGGCTCATCATTGTGTAGTGCACCTTGTATCTGTGCTGTTAGTGCCTTTGAGAGCAAATGAAATTCTTGTATTTTTGTTAGCACGTTACTTAGGACGAATTACCAGATGCCCCTGTTTGTGTGTTGTACCTAGAGTTTGAAAAACAAGCTTTCAGACACACCTGAACAGGGACTCTACAGACATCTTTTACATACAGTCTATGTGCTAGCTGCTCCCACATTGTGCCTTCATCTCTGTCAGTAAGAGACTGGTCTTCTATCCAGACGCTACCCCTGTTGATATGTGTTAAAATAACTATAATACTTGTTTTGTTTTGTTTTTTAAGGCTGTTATGTCATGGTTGTACACTTTGCTGTGAACATTATGGGTGCGGTGCACCTACCTGTCCTCTTGGGTTGACTTCCAAGACTTCCTGAGATTTGTGCTCTCCTTTCTCAAAGGACAGCAGTTTGCGTTTGTAACCCTGCAGCTTCTTCTCCTCCAGAGTGATCATAACACGCCAGCAGGGAGGTGATCCAGCCCCCCACAGCAGACTCATTAACTTTGCCATGGACGCAGGGACCAAAGACGCAGCGCTGAGCACTGATTAACAAAACCATGAATGAATGCAGAGCTGCACAAACTGGACAAACACCGTAAAGCGAGCAGCAGCAGCAGCAGCAGCACATTTTACGGCACCTGATTATTCCAAAGGTTATCAAGTAGAACCACACCACGTGGCTCACAATCACTGAGGTGAACGCTGGGGGAAGGAATGACACGAAGATCCAAGTTTGCACTCTATGGTTTTTATTTATTTTATTGCAGAATGTGTATACACGGCATTTCAAGTGAAAGTGTTTATAAGAACGTTCAGCTCACTACATGGCATTCATGCAGTGGTGTTTCCCAGTTTCTTGCGTCTAGACTGTTCAAGTTGGTACGTGACATGAGTGTGACCACAGAGCTCAAATCAAACGTCCAGATAATGCTCCTCTCTCTGTTTCTCTCTCTCTCTCTCTCAGCAGGGAGCAACACATTCCTTCAATCCACAGAAAGAAAAAACAAGCCACAATTGATCCTTTGTCTCAGACTATAATACAAGTTTCTACAGCAATTACAAAAATAATACACAATGTGAAATGCACTAAACATGCACACTGTAGAGTTTACAGTATTTAGGACCTGGCAGCTGACAAGGGCATTTACACATATCCTGCAGAACTGTCTGCATGTTCCTCAAAATAGATTATTAAAATGTTTTTGTTTCTTAAAAAAAGTCCATATCTTTTTTTTCTTTTTACACTTTACAAACAGTTCCTCTGAGATAAAAACTATTTTTTGTGTTTTCAATCAGTCGTTCATTTCAGCATAAGACTATTAAAGTGGACTTATTATGCTCTTCCTTGTTTTCTGGCAAATATGCACTGTTACAGTGGCGTATGCAGTTTCAAGTAAGCGGGTCAGCATATATGCAGTAGCCCCGAGAGCCACACACTTCAAAACTGAGCCTTTTTTCCTTCCTACTCATGGCACTGTATGATCGATGAGAGCAGATATCCCTAAACGATCAAATCTTTTGTTTTTAAGAGAAAGCCAATCAGAAAAGAGTTGGCTTAAAGGGCGGGGGAGGGAGTTAAAACGGCTTGTGTTAAGATTAAAGAGGATTCCTTTTAAACTAGCGGAGCCAAAAAAACTAAAAATATGGAGTGGGAAATGAGCACAATGGGTCCACTTTAATGTTATTTAAGGTGCAAGACGTCAGAGCTTTGCAAATAAATACTGAAAAAAACAAAAAACAAACAAAACAGATTTTCAACAGTAATACTCATGAGAACCGTGCCTTAGGAAGTGAAATTTAGGACGTGAATACGTTAACGAAGAGAGAACGAAGGTACAGCATCGCCCCTTTGAAGTGAAAGGCACTCATCAGCTTGATAACCTTTCGCGTCCCTACAAAAGCACAGCCACGCTCATTACTTTTCAGATGTGTAGATGCTCTTACTGATAATCTTTGTTTTTTCTCCTGGGAACAAATTCAAATTCCTCCTCAGCCTGGCAAACTTCACAACCAAAATTCACAGTTTAAACAAATGAAAAAAAAACAAACAAACCCCAAAAACGGCGACGTCACAGCTGCTGACACTCACAAGCGAAAATCATCCCAGCATTCAAATCCTTTTCAGATAAATAAATAATTCAGTGTAGAGGCAGCGTCACTTGAATACATTTTCCTTTTCCTTGCCTAACTGAACAGAATCAGTCCTTATGAGAAGCATTCCCTCGTGACCTCCACTGTTTCTTCTGGAAGGTGAAAATGTCGTAATGCCGCCTCTTCACTCAGAAACATCAGGCAGAAAGAGCCGCTGGGAAAAACCTAAAAGGACAAAGGCTGACAGAGATTTCACACAGACATCTGAAGCTGAGTTTTCACGGCGAGAGGTGGATGATCACATCTGTGGCTCTGGGGAATCAGTTAGCCCTAAAGCGAGAGCTTCTTCTGGCGTCAGGCCGTTTTTCAGCGTCCGCCTCACTGTGAAGAGAAGACGCAGAGAGTCACCGTGCAGTCGTGTGATGTTTTCATGCTCTCCAGTTCTGCACTACATACAAACTACTAACTCTATGCATGTTCCAGGATTTATAATATACTGTAATTAACTTGCTGAGACTTACATCTGCTCTGCATGGGGTTTATTACAATCCATATCTTGGCTTTGGTAAGAATCAACAAATAACAGTCATATTTACTTGGTTTTAAACAGAGAAATTAATGGTGAACATGTAATTAAGAGGCCATAAATAACCATTAAACTTATGCAGTTGAGTGCTTACATTAGGAATCTATTTTTTGACGTGAATAGGTTTTTTGCAATTGCGTGTTTAACCTCCTAAGACCCAAACTCTTCCACGGCATTCATTTTTAATTTCTCTTTGATATTTGGGCTGATTGGGGCCCGATGAATGTAAACACAAAGAATTACCAGATTTTTTTTTTTTACCTTATTTTTGTTTTTAAGAAAAATGAGAGCCACATATGAGGATATTCGTTTAAAATATTGATAGAACAGTAGCAGTATAATGTCCTCGTAAGTCGATATCAGGCCCTTGTAGAGCAAAATTGAGTATTTTGGTCTAAATAACCCAAAATGTGATGTCCACATATGTGGACGCCAGGTCCTAGGAGGTTAAACATGCAGATGAGCCCCTAGCCATCTAAATTACCACATCGGTATTTGCAAACAGATGTCTAAGTATGAGATAAAGCCAGATTTCACTTTGTTGACTAATAGAAAAAATAAACTGTTTACACACGGAGGATTCTGAATATTACGTTTTATGACTTTATTTCCTATCAATGTGCTGCTAGAAAAAAATCAGGATCTGAAACGTTCCAACACACAGGGTTGGAAAGTCTGGTATGTAAAAACTTATATGTAAAAGCTGCTGAAGTAATGATTTCTGGCTCAGAGTATGTGGAAAACATATCTTCTACTCTGAGCACTGAAAGTGCTTTATACAACTTTTCTCTCCCATCTCACATTTAATGGAGACATTGGAGAGAAACGTGTGGTTAGTATCTTTCCCAAGTATATTTGGCATGCAGAGTGGAGCAGCTGGGGGTTTATGAGAGCCTTTGACTCAAGCATGGGTTAGACTCCTTCATCCGAATGAGCGAATGAAATATACTCGCATTAAATATGCAACAACTTTCTGAAATTTCCAACAAATAAAATACTAAAATATACATCTAAGCAGACATTTACTAGTATGAAATAAAACATGTTTGGGAAGCAAAAAAATAACTACATATGTGTGTGTGTCACTCGGTTTCATGTTAGACCCACCAGGCAGGTCATTTTTGGTTTTAGAAAGATAAGACAGATAAAACACCATGCTTGTGGTTTCAGCAGCAGGACTTTAATAACCACAGTGTGTCATTTAAGCATCTGTATAGAGTCCATCTTTTATATACAGTCTACAAACTGTACTCTACCTCATGTAGAAACAATTATGTTTTTGCCTGTAGTGACTTTAAGGTGCTTAATTTCCCTTCGCTTCCAGCTACTCTGATTGCTGTATTTAGCTTTATATTTATATGAGAGCAGTGTCATGGTTTTGAAGTGTTTTTTTTTCTTTTTTGAAAAATCTCAAACTATAGTTCACATATTTTTTCTTATGCTTGTTTCCTGATGTCTTCTTGGAGGTGTTACTCATCATCCACTATGCAGTCAGCTTCTTAGATTAGATACATTTTCATGGTCATGCTTTCAGTTTGAATTAGCGTGACGTGCAGTTGGGACAGAGGTGAGCTCGTACATGATTTGCGGTTGGCCCTGGATCTCCTCCTCTCTCTGGGCTGGGTTCTGGTTCCTGGACCCTGAGTGGCTGACTTCACTATGCGCTCCATGATTTCGTCTGCAGCATCATCTCCACAGATCTGAGTGTCCTCCACAGGCGGAGTCCATGCCTGCATGCTGCGTCCTGCATAAACAGGTGAGAAAATCTTTAGTAGTGAAATCCTTTCGAGTGACCCAACTCCAGAAATCTTCTTTCTCCCTTCCCCACCTCCTCGTCCAGGCCGTGACCTGGTCCGTGTCCGCAGTCCCGGCACGCCGCTGCCCTCCTTGTCACTGCCACCGAGGCTGGTTCTCAGCACCGCTTTCATGTGCTCGTGCTCTGCAGCATCCTCGGCATGCTCCAAACCCTGAGGCTGCTCAATTTCCTGACTCCCACTGGGGGCGCTGTTGTTGCTCCCTGCGCTACTCCGACCACACTGTTGGAGCGAGACGGAATCAAAGAGGATCAGAATTTAGCAGCTGAGTATTCTGAACTTTAACACGGCAAAGTGGAAGCACCAAGAAAAACATCCAACTGCAAACAGTACAGTGCCTGGTGCCTTTCACGTATCGTTTAGTCGTTTAGATGCAGTTAGTGGATTCATGCACACAAACACACAGACAGTTGATACCTCACGCTCCTCTTCATCATCAGACTATGGGAGAAATAAAGAGTGAAAGTCAAAGAATAGTTGCGAATAGAATAGAATGAAGCGAGAAAGATGAAAAAGCAGCACTTCAGTTTGAAGAAGAAAACAAGAACAAAAAGGGGTTGGAAGTGTGTTTGTGTGTGTGTGTGTGTTTGAGAGAGAGAAATACTCACAGGAGTGTTTACATCCATGATCATCTTTCCTCGAGTCTTGTTGCGCTCGCGATGGTCGGCTCGTTTCTGTTTCTGCTGCAGCACACGCTCTCGGGTGGTCCGGTACTCCAGCGCAAACTCGCTGAGGATTTTACTGAACCTGTGGACGCTGATCTCTCTCACACTGTAGGCCGGGTGACCAAGGAACAGCAGGAAGGAGTGGAACCTGAAAGGAAGAAGATGAGGGTGATGGCAACCCTTCCTACCTCCTGTTTTATGTGTTGCACTACACAGATTTCCTCATTCACACAGCACAGTGTTGGTTTTAGTAGACTAATTAGTTTTGTTTTGTTTTTTTGTGGTAAACATCAATAATAACTGATTCAAACTGTGAGACGAGCTACCTGTTGATGATCCTGCGGTGAACAATCTTAAGGATGATGATTCGCTCTGCGCAGTCTTTGAGGAAGTCGGACATCTTCTGCTTCAGCTGGGGCTTCATCTCGTGCTTGGCGATGACCTTCAGGTGGTCCCACGAGGCTTTGCAGCGCCGCTCCATTTGACACAAGTTCTCCTGCAGCTGGTCAAAATCCACCTGTTGAAAAAAACGTTTATACAATCCAATTCAAATTACTCAAACACAGGATATCTTAGTGCCCAGGGGCGTAATTTCCAGGGAGGTTTGGGGGTTTATGGTCCCCCCAATAATCAGACCCAACCAATATAACCCCCCAATAAAATTAGGAATTATCTTGCATAAATAGGCTGTTGATTTTCTTTACTTATTTCAGTTATTACCAGCAAAATAGTTGTATCTTTAATCATCTGGGAATTTACCCAGATTTATTTATTTATTTAGACAGAGACCTTGACCTCCCCAATGTTCAGCACAAAGTTATGCCGATGTTAGTGCCCATTTACAAGATTTCTGTAAAATGATACTAAAGATTTAAAGAATGTCTATATGTGTGTTCATCTTTATGTCCTCGGCCTATATTGAAATTTATTTCAAAAATGATTCTCAGTTGTCTGGATGAACAGCCCCTCTAATGGTTTCAGGTCCATTTTAAAGACCACTTACCATTTATATAGGTGTTCCACAGGGATCTATTCTTGGACCTCTTTTATTCACTCTCTATATAAGCAACTTTATCTCAGCCACTCAAAACTGCAATGTAGAATTTACATGCTGATGACATTATTCTATATGCCACTGGCTCTTGCCTTGATCTGGCCATTGCAAATCTACAGTGGGTCAAAATCCTCTGGTCATACATAAATTTATTTTAAGCGCTAATAAATCAAAATGCATGATATTTATAAGGTCACCTAAAAGTATCCAACCACATTCAAAACTTTCATGGTGATAGAAGTGAAACTTTTAATTGTTATAAATATTTAGGACAACTACTCTTGCACATACTTTTTTTTAAATGTGTGTCTAATAATTCATCCTAAACAACACCAATTTTAAACCAAAAACCACGTCTCAACCTTCAAAAAGGCCCTGGGATCACACACACACATTCAACCAACAACTAACCAGGGATACACTTTACCTCAACAGCTTTTGTTTGCATGTTTAACAGGTAAGGTCCCTTTCCCCTTCTGCTCTGAAATTTAAATGATTACTGGCTGGTTTGATAATGGGATTGTGGCGTGAGGTGCTTCCAACTTCAGTTCAGTCAGGGGAAAAAAATTATGTTTTATCTTTTTAGGTTTTTGGACTTATTTTGACAAAATGCAAGCAAATGTAACTCTTGATTTTTTAGAGTGTAGAGATGCAGAATAGGTTAGCAGTGAATGCACAGCATACTTTTGCAGAGCGCGTGATGGCTCCTATCTCTGAGTAGAGGTCGGTGCTCTGAGGGAAGTTTTCCACCACCACAGAGCAAACGTGATGGAGCAGTGACTGCTTATGGACCGTGTCCTTTACTTCTGGAACCTTCTCCAAATAGGTCAGCTCGAAGCCTTTAGCCTGGAACAGGAATGTTGTGTTTATTTTGAGAAACAAACTCGGATTCTACTGACTTGTCTCCCAGTAATCTGATGTAATAGTCATGACTCACATTGGTGCCGTTGAGGAAGTTTCCGATGGAGAGCAGCGTAGAGAGGACGTAGCGGATAGTTTTGTTCTTCTCCAGCTGATCCATACCCTCCTTCAGATCCTGCAGTGGCTCTGCTACTTCCTAGTAGGAAAAGACACACACACACACACACAGACACAGTTATACAAGTTAATTAAGACTCCCCAAGACATGTGTTTCATTAGTCTGCCATTAAATAAACAGTGAACAGGTGCATGTTGTCTGCCACCTAAAATCATCTGCTCTTGTTTAAGGTCGCGAGAGGTTGCCACAGAGGTTGCTGCTTCGGTCAAACTTCATCACAAAACATGTTTCTGATTAAGTCGACCTCTTGTTTCTGTGCAGCCAGTTCTCTTGAGTGCATGTGTTTGTGTGCCTGCATGCTATGCTTCCCTCCATTAAAGCTTCCACTTCCAAAGCGGAGCCGGGAGCACGGCTCTGCCGAATATGCGGTGGGGAGAATCGTGCCTTACATGGAGATTAAAGACAACAACATCCCGCTGGATGCTGTAAAATTTACAGGGCGGTAACAGAGGGGCAGCATGTTTCTCATACTCCAGGCTTTGGCTTTGAACTTCTCCTCCTGGATGCATTCTTCGCTCGAATAAAACACGACGCCGTGCCAGCAGAAGACGAGGTGCCGCTAATAAGCGTGCATATTTTGTCATGATGTAACTATGTTGATGCTTTGCGGATGTTCTTTGTACTAAGAGGATGTTGATACTTAGTGATACGGGTTTAAAGAGTACACACAATAAGCACACATGCTGAGCACATTTGCTCAAACCTCTGTGGTCTGTTTCTGCTTTAAGGAAACCACTTTTACTTGCTAAGTATCATTTCAAATGTGGATGTAGTGATGGTGTTGGTTCCCTCCCCTTATTGAAAGTACATTTTTCTTAACACTCTTAAGGTTTTTGTTGTTTCACCTTCTCCGTTGCCTCGTAGTCCATTTTAAAGGCCCAGAGCTGGAGTCTGGCAGAGAGCTCACTGATGGAGGACAGGGTGAGGAGAAACTGCTCTGCAGAGCCCAGCGGGACATCAGGGTTGGCCAGCTGAGCCTCCTGAATCTTCTGCTTCTCCTCCTCTGTGGGGATCATTGTCAGGATTTTCTGTGAGGGGAAAAATAAAATTGTAGGATTAGAGAGGACAGCAAAGTGCAGATGTGATCTGTTTATCACTCCCTTTCTTTTTTTTACCATTGCTTGAATCTCTCACCTCTATGCCCTCCTTGTTGAGAGCATACTCGTCAAAGTTGAGGATGGCTGTCTTGATGGTGCGAGGTGGAGGCAGGACTGTCAGACCAATATTGATGGCGTTGCTCCTTTTGGAATCCAAAACGATGATCTCTTGGCGTTTGCCATCGGCCGCTGTTTTCTGGAGCATAAAAATACAGACGGGGGAGGGGGTCACTGCTGGATCTCTGTTTTGCTCCCTCCTGTATTTTCTGCGTCTCGTTTCTCAGTGTGGTCTGGTTTATGGGCTTGTAAGGATTAGAGGGCCCATCACTCAGGTTACATTGATCGCAGCTGTGGGAACTAAATGGGCAGTAGAAGCAGGAAACACCATGACAGATTAGCTGTATACTAGGTGTGTGTGTGTGCATTCTTATTTATGTGAGTGTCAGTGTAGGGGTATCAACCTCACTGCCATCATAAACTATTAAAGGAAGGAAGTCATAGCATGTCAACAGTTAACAGTGTAACAGAGTAGGTGCAAAGACCTTGTTAGTGTCACTAGTGAAGCTTAAACTGGCCCGTGGATCTGTATGATGGGAAGTGGCATCTGCTGCCCTCTGAAACTCCTCATATTTAGTGACTCGGAAATGAAGTGCTGGTGTAGCACAGACAGGAGCTTTTACGATACTTCCTGTGAAATTTCAACAACGTGGAGCTGCACTCCCAGCATGAAGGAAAAGTTAATATACTGTGTAGGAATTTAAGTACAACACATTGTGAGTTTGTACAAACACCCCAAACAGAAACTTGTGACTGTTTTTTTATTAGAACAAGACGAGGATTAACGTGTCTTGTTGTAACTATGCAATGTGTAAATACAGTTTATATGTTTGATGTTTCCTTCCAATAGTTTTAAGCTACCCGGAGACAGAGGGGTTGCATGTCTACTCTGCTGCCGGTATGCAATTGCAACAATATTGGGAATAAATAAGCATGTTCATAGCATGTTTTTGTGTGTTGAAATCAATTCAAGAGATTTTTTTCAGATAGTGGTCGTGTTTTGCTTTTTTTTCATTCCATTTTTCCTTCTTTGATGAACAGGACCCCCCTCAGATGATAAAAAAAAATGGTATGATCCTTCATATTCAGAGTCGGAACGTGCAGGCATGAATTAAAATTTGCCTCCACAGGACGCAAATGCCTGAGTTCCCTTTTTACTCTAACTTTGTTGTACTACATATGTGTCTGCTGTATAGCCACATACATGATGGTGGGACTTCACAAACCAGTGTCTAGTCCTATGTATTTTTCATGTATTGATTAAGCTCATGAGAATGCATCAGTTTGTTGGAAGACGTACTTACACACTACTCAATGTAAATTTATGTGTACAACATTCTTTTCTATTAAATAAATAAAAACAAACGACTGACTGTACCTTTAAGGTTGGAGACAAAAGAAATACGTGTCACAAAAGTACACCGGCTGTAGAAGGGAAACTTTATTTGATTTTAAATATTCTAACCACGTAATTTTAATAGGAAGGTTAAGAATGCACATTATGAGAGCAACATGAATAAAGCTTCTTCTGCACCGATGGTCCACTTCGCTTGCGCTGCCACTTTGATGACTACAGACCACCATCATGCCGTCACATTATTTGTAGTCCAGTAGCTGAACTGAAGTGACCTACTACTAACTCATTCAGCTCAAAAATATATTGGGGGGGGGGGTAGCACTGGATCAGGAGTTCAAAGTGCGAAAGGCCTGGCTTTATCTTCCCTTCTTTGCAGATCATATTTTTCTTATTTTGAGGCCTTGTGAGAATTACAACCGATCCAGAAATGCACCGTTTGATCAGGATCAAGACACACATGACCTTGTTTAACCTGTGAAAAATCTGCCTTCAAAGTAAAAAAATAATGGACAAAAACTTTTAACTGCTTGACAAAGATTTGAGAATTTATATAAAAAGCAAATTTTGAACTAGTTCTAATTATTGTTATTAAATGGATAATCTCGCAGCACTTCTCTTAGATGCTGCTAGAACTAGTTTTTGGAGTCAGTATCGTACAGTTACATACCTTTGTAACTGGTATTTCCTTTGACTTTGTCTCAAACAGGTGTTCCAGTTTGGCTGTGTCCAACTTCACCGGTTCCAGTTTGGACCAGAATGACTCTCCACTCCTCTTGTAGTCCCTGTACTGACAGTCTGTCGGACGCACCTGATCACAAACAAAACAAGCATGAGTGCATCAGATGGAGACATGTGTCAGACTCCCACTTCCTACAATAAAAGAGGTAAATGAGAGACTCTGAACTCAACGAACCACAAATACCAGCGGCCAAAGGAACATGTTGAGTGAATCATTGTTTCTGGTGACTGTTTCATCTTAACTGGCTAATGGAAACATGCAGTTTAAAAAAAAAAATCAACTTGGTATTTTGGCCCATAGCATCTTCTGCAATAGAGAATACAGACATAGTCGAATAAATCTTAAATGCTTATATTATTTAGGCCCTAGGGCAGTATTAAAAATCACCACTGAAAGTGATTATACTCACTGTTGCACAGACGGATCCAAGTTATAAATCTACTGTGCAAGAAATAGAAAACACTCGAAAGACTTCCAGACAAACTAATACATACTCTAGGACTGGACACCTTAGGTCCTGAATGCTTACAATGTGTAACACAGTAGGAATATATTTTTCAAAATGTAATAACAATGTCCTGTTGCCTGTATTTGATGTGTTATTGTCGGTTGAATAAGGGATTTAAATGATGTGCGAATTATAGCATACTATAATGCTGTGCAAAAGTCTTCACCCGCTCCGCATTTCTATATATTTTGCTAGCAAATATATAGAAATAGGGAAATATGCACAGCAATTTGTTTCAACGTCAGCAAACACACTTGGAAATATAGTATAAAAAGGTAAAAAAAAAAAAAAAGAGTAAGTACAATTATAACAAGCTTCAAAGTCCATATTCAGTACAACCACCTTTATTCTTCAACACAGCCTGAACACTATTAGGTAAACTTTCCTGTATTTTCCTTTCAGTCTTCAGGAATAGTTCTCCGGGCTTCTTAAAGGACTTTCAACGCTCTTCTTTGGATATTGACGGTCTTTTATCCTGTTCTCTGTCAGGATGATTCCACGCTGCCTCGATAATGTTGAGGTCTGAGCTCTGGGGAGTCCAATCCATGACTGATTGTTCCATTGTGTGTTTTCCTATCCAGGTATGCTTTTGCTGCACTGACAGTGTGTTTTAGACAGCTGTCATGTTGTAAAATGAAGCCAATCAGATGCTTTCCAGGTGGTATTTTATTACACTGTATCTGTTGGTACTTTTCTGCATTCATAATTCCATCATTTCGGACAAGATGCCCACTCAACACTACTGACTGAAACACAGCCTAAACCATAACAGTAGACAGTCACTGCTGCATCTCTCTCCTGACCTCCTCTCTCTCCTGTGTACATGTTGATTAAGCTTTGAAGCAAAATTTATTTCAATCACTCCGTAAGATCTGTTGCCACCAATTTTCCATCCAGTTCTTGTGTAATTTGACTCCCTCAGCCATTTCTCCATCGTTCCCTTCCTTAAGAATGGCTTGCTCACAGCATTTCTGATGAGGTGATTTGTGCCTCCAACTGGAATTAAAACACCATCTTTCACTGCCAGGTACAAGGGCTGATCTGAAGGTGGTTCTTAAAGCAGCCAATGTCCAAAGACATTTCCACCGTACTTTTTCTCAATGTTTTACACACCATCCCAACAAAACTTTATCAATAAAGCAATGAAATTATAACGTGTGTGTTTTTTTTCTCACCTCACTCCAGAAGAGTCTGATCGTCTTCTTCTTTTTGTTAAAGAGAGGCGGCTCTGGGGGAGGAGGCACTGGAATTAGGGCGTTAAATGAAGGAGGAGGTGGAGGCCTCATGCTGCCAAATAAGGGTGGGGGTGGAGGGCAACTGCCCAACATGGGTGGGGGTGGAGGGAAGCGGGGGATGCAGGGCGGAGGCGGGGGCAGGGGCGGGAGCTCGCCGCAGCCCCCCATCAAAACGGCATCGAGGATGTCCTTGTCGTCTTCCTCTGTCAGGTCGGTGAAGTTGATGTCCCCGATGCGCAGCTCTCGAGGGCTGGCCAGCAGCTGGTCCCAGATCGTGTCCGATTCCTTTTTGGGAGGGGGAGGAGGGGGCTCGTTGGCTGGGCTGTCCAAGTGAGCGTGAGTCGTGCTGATGTCCTTGATCAAGTCTCCGAACCGCTCGGCGATCGGTCGGATGCTGCCGCGATGGTCCGACTTCTCCTCCCTGCTGTTCTTCTCTTGGTCTTCCCCAGGTTGCCTGTTTGCATCCTGCTGAGCCTCTTTGTCCTCCCCTTCCCCTTCCTCCTTCTCCTTGTCCACATCTTCCTCTTCTTCCTCATCGCTGGGCTTCTTGTTCTGGGAGTACAGCATGTCGAGCATAAAGAGTTTGCTGTTGAGGAGTTTGTTGCAGTTCTCATTCACCTCTGCCTCCTTAAAGCCTGGAAAGAGGGCGATGTGGTTAAAGACGGAAAGGAACAAAACGCACACTGCAGCTCACACCCAGTGACTTTATAGTTTCATTAAAGAGAAATGAATCACAAATGCAGGTTCTTGAAACCAAATCTAAATCATAAAAATTGATTAATTAATTAAAACCCACCGCTCTCATTGCTGCCCCTCTCCTCTCTTTCCAGAGTGCTGCTGGCGGAGGAGATGCTGGAGGCTGAGCAGTTGTCCTTTTCATTTACTTCCTCATTCTGCCGTTCCTTGTCGCTCAGGATGCCACTGTCCTCCTCTGCCTCCTCTCTCTCCTTCTCTGGTTCCTCTGCCTGTTCCTCAACTTCTTCCTCTTCCCTTTCTGCTGTCACTTCCTCCTCTATTTCCACATCTTTCCGTCCTTCCTCTTCCTCTTCCTCCTCCTCCTCCTCAGCAGTGGCTTCTGCCTCTTTCTCCTCTGCGTCTACGCTGGCACTAAAGTCGCTGGCTTCTTCTGTCACAAAAACATCAGAGTTATTTACAGAGTTATTTACCTCCTCTCATGTTTTTTTTACAACTTCCATTGGAGTTCATCACACAGAAACATACTGTATGGCACTACATGTGACATATTTATGAAAAAATACTGTTTGAAAGATGTATTTTAAAGGCACCTCTGTTGCTGGTGACAAGAAAAGCAAAAACACAGAATGTAAATAATACAGCACATACACAAAGCCAGGCTGTGGCAGGACCAGGATATGAGCAGGAAATGAAGAATTAAGTTCCTGTTTACACCGAAACACACACGTGTACACGGTAGACACCCATAACTCAACAGCACAGTCCATGCACTGAGACCGGCAGGGTTAGAATAACACGGCAGCGCGAGGCCTCAAACACCAGCCTGTGTGAGCGACACAACTTCGGTTTGTGGCTTTGCGTGCACTCCCAAAACGAGGCTGTTTCCTTGCATGGATGTTTTGGCACGGCACATTCAAAAACGTCTTTCAAAAGCTCATTTCACCCCTTCACCCATATCCCCTCACTCTTTTCCAAAAGTATCCTCTCCTCTTACTACTTTTCACAATCTGTTTCCCTCTTGCTGCTTCTTTTCCCTCGCGTCTGTATGTTAATTTAAGTGGTGAGCTGCAAAGTAAAAACCATGTAAGGTTGAGAGTAAGTGCCGTAGGCCGCTCAGATAGGAACTGAACAGGACATCCTGTGTTTTTAACTATTAGTTTTCTAAGTATTTGCCAGCAGCACTGGACACCTTTCACACATCATCACAACCGTCTGTACACACAGTCTATGGTTACAGGTAACATTAAAAATGTTACTTACATTAAAATAAATCCATATTAATCTTGGCAACTGTCTGATAAGCACCACGCAGACGTCACAAGAAACTAGCTTTTTAGACTGTATCAGGTGACCACAAAACCTTTAGTTACACTGCAATAGGCCTAGGCTGCGTTGGACTTCCCATGATGCACTAGGTGTTTCTACTTCACTCATTTTTTCCCCTCTGTGTTTATACACCATTATGCATTTAATCATTAGTTATTATTAATATCTGCTTCTCTTCCACAGCCAGTCATGACAGACGGCTTCCTGCTAAAAAGTAGTTTTTCCCTCCCTCTGTCGCCAAAGTGCTTGCTCACAGGGGGTTGTCTCATTGTTCGTTTTTTTTTCTGTATCGTTTTAAGGTCTTTACTTTACAATATAAAGCAGCTCTAGGCAATAAAATGAACTGAACTGAAGGCTGTTTTTTTTCTCTTTTGGTACGTTGCACTCGGTACTGAGAAGCGGATGCTCCCAACCTTGATCCCGTTAACGCCTAAAACTTTACATGTATCATAGTAGATCCATGTTGCCTTTGCATGCACTAAGGAGCTGTAACTCAATTTATGTTTGAAATCTTGCAGAAAGCAATGGCATTTTCAATTCAGTTTTATTGATATAGCGCATAATCACAACAACAGCTGCCCCAAGGTGCATTATATAGTAAGGTAAAGACTGTAAAATAGTAGGTAGGTATGAACCTAAACATTGCCCTGATATTGTTGTGTGCAGGATTCATACCAGTCTGCGGTAGTAGTAATATTTTAGAATACATATGGGTGCCAACTGGCTACAGTTTTGTAACAAGAGATGATTATATCTCCTAATAATCGATCATCCACGTTCTCATTGACAGATCGATGCATCGAACATGGTTCTCAGCAATCCTACCAGTCTCAGGTGGAGTGCAGGGAACGGCAGTTGGGGTCTCTGCTTCAAACTCAGCCTCTGTGTCCTCCTGTGAGGCGAAGGAAGACGGCGTGCTGCTGCGTGATGATGACGGAGGCCAGGCTTCCGAGGGTTCAAAGTTCAGGTCGACGGCAGGTTGATTCCTCGACACCCTGACGCGCTCCCTCTCGTACTCTTCCGCCGCCAGACGTTCCACGTTCTTATACCTGAAAGATGGAGAGGAAAAACGAGAAAAAAACAGAGAGAGCTTTAGACAATGTTCTGTCTGTCTCGGCTCTCACAGCAGCGCCATCCTCAGTGTTAGTCTTTGCCAAATCACCCCAAACTAAACCACTTGTCACTGCTCTCTGCCAAAGTACCTGAGTTCATTAAAAAAAGACAAAAAAAAACAAACTCCCACCCGGCCTTTTTCCCATCTGCAGCTGCCATGCCACTTTACCTCTTCAGAATCTAATCCCACCTCTCTCCTCTACCTCGCCCCATTAATCGTTCACAAAGCGTTCGGTGCGTTCATCACTCATTTCCTGCAGCACAAGGGTTCACTGTCTTGCTCCCCACTAGCCTCTTGTCCTCTCTATGCAAATGATCAGCTTTCAACAGCAGTTGAAACATGCAGCAACAGGGAGGTTAAAGAAGAGGAGGAGGAGGATGGGGGAGTGCAAGAAGAAGGACAGGAGAGAAGAATGAGAGAGATGCGGAGAAGTTAATGTTAGTTTGGCTGCTCTAAAGGCTAAACATCAGAAGTGAATCAGAGTAAACCTGTTCAACATGTGCCTCCATCAGCTCTGCTCTCAGGTCCATTTCCCCTCCCTCTCTCTCTCCTCTTCCTCCCTTTCTCCTCCTACCAAATGTTGCCATTCAACCAGCAACCCAGAATGGAGATTTATGGGCATTGATTCAACCTTCTCTCTCTCTCTCTTTATAACTCCTCCTCTTTCCCACCGAACCACGAATGTGTGGAGCTTCTGTTCAGGGTTCATTAGCATCAGTCCACTTCAGAGGTCTGAAGAAACAAGATACTAGCATGTGTTGGTGTGCATGTGCACGCTGGAGTGAGTGAGCTGAATGTACCTGAACCAACAGGCAAACTCATAAAAGCTCCAGCTGTTTATGTCAACAAATCACTTTTAAATAAACTGTATCCATCTTTAAAGGGGGACCTGCTCATTTCCAACTCTGGGCCTTTACTGGAGCGGATTTACACGACTATTAGTTTAAAATAATCCCTATGTTATGCTGGGCCACGTTGAAGCCCCACAGTACATTGTCTGTCTGGAAAAAGCTGTTGTAGCTTTTTTTAACCATTTTTTTCTACTGATTGGCTGCCCCTCACAGCTCAAAGACTTAACAGCAAGTGGGTGGGGCTTTTACTTACACAAAGAGCTGTGCACCTGGCATGACCATATTAGGGAGATCTGTGCTCCCCAATATAAAGACATAGAAAACAAAAACCAGAATGTGAGCATTTAGAGCGCCCTTGAAGCCTGAGCTTGTATAGAAAAGCACTTAGCCTAACTCTATAATAACTCACGCACGCATTGTTCTTGTTCCCTGTGTTACCTGACTTGTCTGCAGTCATCTATGACTATCACCTGTATTATTTAAACTGTTTCTGTTAAAAAATATATTCTCTAAAAAACGTACACACAAGAGCTTAAAGTGCTCTTTAACAAAGTTTTTTGTTATCAGTGCTATAGCTAATCATAAAGCAATCATGTTTAACTTTTGTATTTTAGCTACCAAACTAATTTTTTCTTTGTTTTGATGATAAAATGTTGCCAATATTTTTATTTCAATTAAAAAAAACAAAACAGTCCAAATATAATATGTGCAAGAAATTTATTTAAAGATGATTTACTCGACTAAGTTGTGCTTTTCAGGTGTGTGTTTATGTTGCATTTTTTTTTTTATTCTGCCAGTTTTCATCATGTTTTAGAAAAATAAAGACATAATGTTTCTACAGCCAGTTTTGGCAACAGGGAATCGGACCACCAGAGCCTCCACTTCTGACCTCCACACAATCCACAATACACCGGACCCCTGCAGCCCTTCCTGCATGTGGTTTTGCCCACAGGAAGGTGGGCCCATGTTGGTCTTTCAGGCTGCACCAGGCCTCAGTCACTGGGTGCTCTCCCTCAAGCAACTCTCACACGCACCCATCCTTAAACCCTCTAATCAGTATACAGGGTGGGCCATTTATATGGATACACCGTAATAACATGGGAATGGTTGGTGATACCATTCAAGTTACATTGAAACCAAGCACACCATTGTTTTTCTTGCGACATTACCAATAAGTTTGATGTGTCACATGACCCTCTTCCTATTGAAAAAACAAAAGTTGTATCCAAGATGGCCGACTTCTAAATGGCCACCATGGTCACCACCCATCTTGAGGAGTTTGCCCCCTCACATATACTAATGTGCCACAAACAGGACTTTAATATCACCAACCATTCCCATTTTATTACGGTGTATCCATATAAATGGCCCACCCTGTACATTAAGGAAATGCTAGCAAAAGAAAAAAGAATGAAAAAAAGGAAAAAATTCAAATGGATGTTTTTATTTTTATGGTGTTTTTATGAAATAAACATAGTTAAAAACAGGCTTATTTGTTTGTCCAGCAGCAGGTGTAATAGTATAATTATTTTAACCATTTCGCTCTAGTCGCTCATTTTAATTGCATCAATTTGATGTAAACTGACTCTTTTAGATTTTTTTTAGAGGTATGTTGTTGTTGCTCTGTTTGTTGTCTGTTATTAAAGCCATTGGATTTTATGCACGTCCTTCGTGACCAGGTGTTCCAGTGCTGTTTGCCAGCTAAATGCTAAGCTGGGGTATTTTAAAAAAAGGTCATGTTTTTTCTGATAACCATGACACCGAAATACACCGTAAATAAATCAGAGTGAAGTCGTGGATAAATCTCCCACATGATCACTCAGCAGCTCGTCTGCAGCTCTGGCTTCTAGAGCTGCAGACTTCTGTCTCTGCCTTATTTCTTCTGTTCATAGTTGAATCCAACCTTTACCTCTTATTTTTTTTGCTCTGTCTTATTGACTCTGTGTGCTATTGCATTAACTGAGCTTTAAATGGAGGGTGAAACAAGCCTGGGGTAAAAAGAAAAGCAATAGTGCTCGGCACACACTCTCAGAATAGTGGAGAAGATGAAGAAGAACAATAAGAAGGCGCAAATGTCAATGATGACTAGCGTAGAGGATATGGCATTTACCCAGTTGTCATCAGCCCTTATTGATATATATGATCGTGACCTCCTTAACCCTTCTGAGTAAATCTCTTTCTTCCTGTGATTCCCATCTGCACACAAACACAGATTTATTAGCCTCATGAAAATTCTTCTTGTGTCTGTGTGTGTGTGTTTGTGGCCGTGCACGTCCATTCATTGTGAGAGGCTTGACAAATCCAGGAACCTGATTTTCTCACAGCACACAGCCAAAACAATCAGGCCCTTGGCAGAGTGCCGCAGTTAAAATACAGCTTCTTAAAGAAACGACAGGCGGACGGAGCAAAGAAAATCAGCTCAGTACTCCCCCCACCCGTCCAGCCTCTGGCAGGCAATAGGCACCTTTTAACCTGTGAACAATTACGCTATTACCGAGCTTCCCAAACCAGCGGCTCAAACATAATCCCAAATGATTCAGCGGCTCTGTGCTGTTTTGATTTAGTGTACACACACACTCACCTTTCCTCCCGCGCGAGCCGGGCCTCTTCCATTTTATCCACATAGCCGCGGCTGTGAGAGGAACAACAAACTGTTTCAAAAGGTAGCAATCATATCACGCACACTGTGCTCTGTAGATCTGTCTAACAAGTTTAACCCACAGTCCCACACCTTTGTCTTATCTATGATATGATCTATTTTTGTCAGACTGTTGAGTAATTTAGGAAATTAGGTCAACACACATATATATATATATATTAGGGGTGCAACGATACTCATATCGATATTGAACCGTTTGATACAGTGCTTTCGGTTCGGTACGCATATGTATCGAACAACACAAAATTTTTAATTTATTTGATCAACTTTTCTTCTGACGATGCTGTCTGTGTTGAGAGATCAGCGGATCTGCGTTCGACTACTCCGCCTAGGCTGCACTGTCAGCGCAGATCCACACTGAGCGCAGCGCAAGCTAGCAAGACAGAAGCTAAGCTCGTTGCAACATGGCAAATTGAACCTCTCCCACCCTCATTTAGATCTGGCCTTTGGAACTATTTTGGTCTTCATGTGAAGTATGACCCTGAATGTCATAGATAAAACTAAAACAGTATGTTGGATGTGCCACGCAATGCTCAATTACATGGTTGGGAACTACTGCATTAGCGCAGTTTGCTGCTCAAGTGTTGACGCCGTCCAGCCCCACGCACGGGGCGATCCGCGGTAGCTCGTTAACGGAGATTTGCCGTGTTGTGGCGTTAACGTCATTTCAGATTAACGCTGACAGCACTAGTGGGAACAAAATGAATATGACTGCACATTTACGCCGACATTATCCTAGTGCAAAGACAAGTGGAAGCAGACAAAAACAACAAGCACGCATGCTACAAACTTTACCCGAGTCATTTAGACAGCCGTTAGCACATGATTCTCCTTATGGGGACCAGATATGTTTAATATGCTGCTGAGAGTATAGCCCAGAAGAAGCGTATAGTATAGCTTTTATTTTGGAAAGATCTATTTCTCTGTAATAAACTCTCTTTTCCAAAGATGAGTGATTCCTCAATCAGATAGATTTATTTTTTCTATTACTTTGTTGTTTCAGCAACATTAAATTTAAAAACTGAACTTTTGAGTTAAAATATATATTTATAATTTTAATAAATGACAAATTAGAAAAGCATGAACATTTTTTTGTATCGAAAAAATATCGAACCGTGACACCAAAGTACCGAACCGAACCGTGAATTTTGTGTATCGTTGCACCCCTAATAAATAATAAAAAAAAAATATATATATATATATATATATATATATATATATATATATATATATAGGTTTTCAGTGTTTGGAAACATAATTACTCATTCTACAAGCTAAAATGGCTTTTATTCATTTATTGTTCTTGCATAAAGCATTTTATGACCAAAGATGCCTCACCTGTGCTTGTTCCTCTCCTCTCTTTCTATTTTCTGTAGCCTCTCTTCTCTCTCCACACGGCGGCGCTCTCGCTCAGCTGCCAAAGATTCTTGGTGCTGGCGGTAGGACGAGGACAGAAGGCCTCCCAGAGCAGGTCTGAAGGAGCAGAGACAGAGTGAGGAAAAGGAGGTTTCCTTCATTTATTGATTTTTATTTCTCTATTCCCTGTCATCCTGATTTCTGCAGCAGAGTTTTAATCTGCTGATCTCTTCTGATAAAACAGCCATAACGCAACATACGCCCCTTACATAAGACCAGCTTCTATGTGTTTAGGTTTACCAGAGAGTTTAGTAAATCTGGAACCAACTAGCTTAGATCACATTCACTTTAGTATGTCATCGGCACGAAAACACGGTGGGGCCGCACATGCTCCGTATTTTTTACACATGTGAGTCTGTCCGTGAAAACATACATGACTCTGTTCCTGTGTGTGAACCTGTTTACAGTCTGGTGGTGCGTAGTTTAAGGATGTTTCCACACCTCATGTTATTGCTGTGGCTTCTCACCTTGAGCTGGTAGGTGTACTCGGGGTACTGAGAGAGGAGTAGGACGTCAGGGCTCCGTTCCTGGGGGAGAAAAACAGGGAGAGTGACCTCTCAGGGTTGCACAACACAGCATGGACTAACCGGCGAGTGCAAAACTCGTACCCAGAAATGAATGTGACCCTAATTGCTAACTGCTGTCGTGTTTATTCTATTATGCTGCTGGAAAATTTCAGGCAAGGTGTCTGTCCTCACTAAGAGTCCGCTAAAAAGACCTTTGGCCTTGTCAAGCTATTATGCCGGAGCAGACAAGAGCTTTCTTTTTTAAGCTAATGTTTTATTTAAGGTTCTGTTGCTGCGTGTGCAATACAAAGCGAAAAAAACATCTGATTCTTGTTATCTATAACGTGATGCATGTAATTCAACTTCTGATTGGGAACACTTGATTACTCATGCAGCGTTCTCATGACAAATTTGGTACAGATTAAGTGTGAATCTTTTGGAAATCTAGTTTTAACCACAAAGAGAGAAATCTAACAACTAATCTTTGCCTGACGGTCAAGTTGGACAGGCAGTGGAGAATATAAAGGTAAGGAAATGCAAAGTTTCAGCAAAAAGCAAAGAGAGACTAGTGAGAAAGGGTTAAAGAAAAGCAAACAGTGGTTGTGCTGTTTTAGAAAAGAGGGGAAAGGAAATGCTACTGGGAGGCCAAGTGGGGATTGCACATTTAAAAAAAATTGCAGTGCATCGAGGTCGTGGAGGAACTAAGAAAAGACGTGAAGGAACGAAAAGTGACAACAAGAGTCGAGAAACTCAAGGTGAGAAGCTGTGAGGTGAAAGAACTGAAAAGAAGGGAAGTGATGAATAACAAAAGAGATGCAAAGTGGCTCCGAACTGGTGCCTACACACACACACACACACACAAAAAGCCAGAAGCAGAAGTGGAAACTGGCTAAGTAAAAAGCAGGACATCTGAAGAGAAGGAAAGCTTCTTGAATTCATTGGTGACTGTGCTTTGCTGCCCATCTGACCTGGGAGTCGTTGGTTTGGGTGACTCCTCGCTTGGCTTTCCCAGAGCCGGGGGCGACGGCTCCTCGTCGAGATCGTACGAGAAGAGGTGGAAGGGCGAGTGGGGCAGGTAGGGCAGGCGGTCGGGGGAGGGGCGCGAGCTGCCACGCAACGGCGGGCTCACCTCCTTGGTAGCTGGCACAGTGACGATAGACTTTTTTCTGGCCAGCAGTGTGGCCAGGAGCGAGGGCTGTCCTGGAGGACTGGGAGCGCAGGACACAGTGGGAGAAAGGGTTGGGGTAGAGGGGGAGGAAATGCTTGTGGTGGTAGTTGTTGCTGGGGTCGGTTCACTCCAATTCCTCTGCTCTGTCTCCTTTACAGACTCCTTTCTGGACGTGATGGTGATGGACTGAAGGGTTGTTCTTTGAACAGTAGATGGAAGATGTCTAGCGGGGCTAGGAACAGAGGAATGGATTGAGAGGAATAAATGGGTAAAAGCAGAACTGAGCAGACCGGCAGGCAAATCTACAACAGACATGGGTCACCAGAGCAAACCAGCTGGACAGGCAGGGACTAAAGAGACATTCGAGACCTTTATGAAAGCATTATTTCATTGCTATGTTACCACTACATCCTAAAATACCTGGAGGTGGTCTCATTAGCCCCCTCCTGCTCATCCGAATCAGACTCAGTCACAGGAGTCTCCTCTTCCTCTTCCTCCTTCTCCTCCTCAATGCTATCCTCCTCACATTCCTCCATTCTATCGAGGTGGATTGGGGGGGGGGGGGGGGGGGGGACGGACGAATGAATACATAGACAGGTGGACGATTTGAGGTAAGGATAGGGGAGAGATGAAGTGATACATAAGAAAAGCATGCAAATAGAAATCTCCACAGAAAAAAAGAGTGTTGGAGCAAAGGGATGGAATGGCTGAGGGGTCATGTGTGGAGAAGATGTTTAAGGCTACACTAAAAAGTCACAGTTAAGACACTCAAGGAAAACAAACGAAGACAAGGCAAGACAAGAGAAAACACACAAGAAATGAAAAGGGGAGAGATGGCAGATGAATGTTTCTGATTACACACTTCATGCCTCCAGTTAGGTGGTTTTACATGCGCATGAACACAGAACATGATAACAAGGAAAGAGGGAAAGGAATGCTGAGAGGAGAAACCGGCTGGGGGATCGCTGTCACCAAACTGCTGCGCTGTTTTATAGTGAAACCAGATGAGCCCTGTTGCAGTCAAGTCCGTCCGCGCTGCCAGGTGTTGTTCCACAAGACCACAGCCATGTGTGTGTGACGAATGGGATGGTCAATAAAACTTGGGTTTGTTTTTCTTGTGTGCGTGCATAATACGAAGCAGGATGCGGTCCCGGACGTAAACAGCTTTCACCCACTGATTAGAATCATTCAAAAATAAATCACGGGATAAAAATGTATCTTTTACAGTACAGCTGACCGCGTTTGAACCCGTTTTTCAGAATTTACAGGTATGCTCAGGTGTGCACGATTTAGCTCTTAAACCCATTATTTGTCTACTAATGTGACAAAAGCAGATTACATTTAATCCTTCATCTATTATTATACTCAACTCATACTATATACTAAAGAGGAGAAGAGGACCAATAGATGAAAGATTTGCCTTTAGTAAACAGTTAAAGTCCCATCCTGATCCCATTTTGTTGTGCTCTTACACACAGCGTTGAGAAAAGCCTGTGCTGGTTTAATACCGTGTTCGCCTGTATTAGAATTCCAAGCAAACCCCGAAGGCGTGCGCAGCTGCTGAAAACAATTATTTTTATTCCAGTGCAGCAGAAGTCTGCAGTGGTGTTTCCGTGCAGCAGGAAAACCCACGCTGTGAGTAGGGAGGACACATGGGTAGTTGTTACAGCGGGTCTGTGAGGAGCAGAGGCTCAGTGACGTTTGGACTTACATGGACTGAAGGTAACCTGACAGTGCTCTGGAGCAGAAAGCAGTAAAACAGTCAGAACGTCTCTGAAGAATGAGAACATATTAAACAACTATCGCTTTTTTGTTTGCTTTGTCACCACACCTTTAGAGTAACCCTGCACCTAGATTTTAATAAGTGATACGTAACTGTTTTATTTTCCACCACCCTCACCTCTCGCTCACGTCCTCAGATCTGATTCCATTGAAAGGTTGGAAGCCGGCTCTCTGTGGGGACGCGGGGCTGCAGGGCGAGGCGTAACCGGATCGTCCAAGAGAAGCCCTGCGGCTCCGCCTCCTCTCCAGGCCATGTCTTTTGTCCCCGCCCCCAACGCTGGCTCGCCTGCGGTCCCGGCGTACCATTGGTGGAGGCTGGCTGTCATCATCACCATCTTCATGCCGTAGGGTCGTCTGGGGAAAGACATGACAGGTTGTAAAGTGAGTGGTACTCACTTTAAATGGTTGGGTTTAAATGAAGCAAAGTGGTCTGACCCAAATCTAAATCAAAAATTTGTAGATTTTTTGGTAAATGAGTGGAACTTGTTATCAACACACATTTCCAAAGCTAACATGCTGTGAGACTAAATTATGGCTTCTTATAGTTCTTGTTCTTCACTTTCTGTTTCATTTATTTATTTTTAGTTATCACCCGTGCCTCGTTTTTAGTTTTACTCCCCTCCCCTGCTCCCATGTCTAGATTGAGTGCAGCTGAGTCTTGTTACTGTTGTGTTTCCACTTCCCTGATTACCCTCGTGTATAAATAGCCCTGACATTCCCTTTACTCCTTGTCATAGCATCTGTTAACCTTCCATGTATACTACAGCCATCTCTACGAGTGTGTTCTTTGCTACTGAACTTACTCTTTAGGACTTTAGCATAAAACCAAAAATGTTTTTGTATTTGTTTATTCATTCTGCCTCCACGTCTGCATTTAGGTCCACTGTTCAACGCTCTGATTTTCAAACAATAACTGTGAAGGCACCGTTATTGCTGAGGATGTATTTCACTAGCTGGGCCCACGTCCTCATTTTAGGTTTGACAGCGTTTTAGTAGGTGAAAAAGCTTTGACATGAATCAGATCCCCATGCACTAAGTAGAAATTAAAAAGTTAAAGAATTGAGAAAAAGGAGGGAGGGTGGGGCACGTAAACAAGAATGAACAGCTTGCAGAACTGGGGAAACTATATAGATTTCAACCGGAAGGAGCGTGTTTGGAGGCGTGGTCCTGCTCCTGAAATTCCGATACATAATCTCCAAAGAAAGTTTTATGAGCAGCATATGCTCCCATCCAGATGACACGTTTTTATACCTTTTTTTTTCACAAGACAATGCCATCCTAAGCCTAAAAGAATGAGCATTAAGAAAAATGCCACTAATTTAAATAGACAAAAACTAGACTTTGATATAAAGTTTTGCACTGTTTTCAGCTATTGTGTTTGGTTTAAATGACTTACAAACCATAACATTCTGTTTTTATTTTTATATTTTACATGGCACTCTGACCTTTATTTGGGCTATAAGTACAGCATTTACAAGCTGAAAAGGAATCAGTAATAACCCTTTTTTTAACCGCTTTTAATGTTTTGTTTGAGTGTCTCAGACCTCATATATATTAAGCTGCTCGACCAAGTCAAGATCGGTTCCTTTCCTCCCAAGATGTCTTTGGGAAACGGTCTCCATGCCCTGCTCCTCCAGACCATCCACCATATCATAAAATGAATCCTGGTCGGGCAGTGCTGCAAGAGTCTGCAAAAAGAAAGGAGGCGTCGTCAAGATGTAACCAAGGTTTAAAATGCTTTGCTCATTTAAACACTAATGACTAAAACACTGCTTTGATGCACATAATCATATATTTAAGTTTTTCATTTTGGCTTTTGAAGCTGCAGGACTAAAACTTCGCAATACAGTTTATATCTACATGCAAAATGATAAAACACAAGGTCAGTCAATCAACTGATCACTTACTGGAGAAAACCAAGATGCGTTTTCCACAAAACTGAAAATGTTCTATATCCACACAAGAAAGTACTCAGCAAAGCCATAAACTATAGCTTTGCATACCTTATTGATGAGGGTCATTGCATAGACGAGAAGCTCCGTATCCACTCCATCCTTCTCATGCAAGATCTCCATAGCATTGGACCATGGCTTGCTGCCTAGAAGTCAGTCGATTAAATTCCATTACTTCAAAAATATTATCATGCAGACAAACTACAGTATCTTTCTACTTTAAGCCCTCAGCACATGGTGGCATGTTAAGCTTTTAGTACCTCTCTTCATGTCCACAGAGGTGATGGCTTGGATCAGCAGTGGCGCGTTGGATTCTGAGTACTCCACAAACACCAGCAACAGCTTCAAAGCTGTTTTCACCACCAAACGAAACTGGGGTGGAGATATAAAGAAACTTGCATAAAGTATGGACAACTGTGTTCCTATTGCTCTCTTCAACCACTCTAGACATTTAGAATTCACATGTTTAGCATTAGTGGCAACCAAAACATACGAGCAGATGCTATTTCATTTTTTGTGTGTGTTGTGCTTGTAATAATCATGCTGCAGGGACATAATCTATTTATACAGTTATACTGTGAACCACTGTTTTAGGGATGCTGGTCTGGGGAAACTTCATAATATAAATTACATTTTACAGGATTTGGTTTAAAATTTAGGCAACGCGACATTTTGGTAAATTTTATTTTAACGGACATCATCAGGCAACTAGGAATTATGGTTTTGGTTTGGGTTAGGAAGGAATTTCACGAACTCGTTAACAAAGACGGCTGCAGATGCTGCAGAACCGTAGTTCAAAAAATCTCAAGGAAGTAAATGCTGATCAACATACTCACTTTAGTACTGCGGCGCAATTTATCCCACCTAAGATAGTCTGATAGTATGCCAATGTCTAGGGCAAGACATGGGCAATGTCTTGTTGGCGAGCAACTCCCTTTACTCATGGTGGGACCATCACCCTGCAGGCCCGTAGACTGCAGGAGGAGCAACAGGGGTCTAGTGCATTGTTTTGGGGAAATAATTGCAGGCCAAATTCCACTAGAACTGCCCTGGATGAAAGGGAGAGTGCGGGGTGGCTACGCCTACAGCCCTGTGGTTCATCTGCTGTGAACTAGAAGATCGCTTCAAGTCGAAGAAGGAGCTTTGAATGCTTTTACCCCAGCATTCGACACGGAAGGCGCCTCCTCTGGAGATTTTATTGCTATATGTTCTCACGCTGGCGACAACAGTGAAACCGGGGGGTGGTAGTGTAGGGAAAACAGTCCCAGCACGAGTGTCTTGGTGCCTAGTGCACAAGGACACCACAAAACCAACAGAAGCCACCACCCACAGCTGGAAACACACAACACAATCATTAGGGTATGTGTTTGTGTGTGTTTCTTTGGATAAACGCTAAAAATAATGTTCTGCAAACAATGGCTGGTTAACCAACGTCAGGGTGGTGTGTGTGTGTGTGTTCTCTGAGTTTTTTAGGATGCACGCTTGACTTGATACCTTCGAGCCAACGAGAGTGTAGAGCCACTGGATTGTCTCAGGATGGCCAATGACGCCATTCATCCCATCCACGTAGAGCATGATCTGCCCGAGAGCTGAGGAAGAAAGGAAAAGTCAGAAAAGTATACGGAAAGATGACTGAGAACTTGTTGTAAAATAAAATAAAATAAAATAAGAAGAAATAAATAAAAAAGAACCAAAAGGAATTAAATAACAGCAATAATATCAGTTACAGTGACAGCAGTGATTCTGATTATGCTGAGTCAGTCATGACAACGATGGCACCAACCATGACTAACAGCTCGATAGAAAACCTCTGAGTGACAAACATGACTTAATTTAATTCCATTACATTGCTCTTTTTGTATTGCCATCTTATAATAATATTCAGCAGAAATAATAATAGGGTTAAAAACTCTGTTTAAAGCACTCGAAATGCAGTTTTTCTGCATTTGTTTCTCATTTTTACAATTTTATTTTCCATGCATATCTTCTAAGTAACATGTCCAAATCAGTCGCGACATGCCGTCATGACCACATGTGCCTAGACTAGCTGAGAAACACAAAGGAAAAGCTGATGCTGAATGCAGGCTATTTCAAGAGAAGTGGAACTCTGAAAAGCCCACATCTCGACAGGGTAAGGTAATTATTGTCTTCACTTGGATGCTTCTGTCCACATGCCGGCAAAGATGTAGAGCCATAAAGACTGAGTGTTTGCTTTAAAACGTCACGGAGCCACAGAGGCACACGACTACAGCACGGTACATTTCTCAGAGGTGAGTGCTTTCACTGAGAACTACGGGCAAATTTTATTTTTATGTGCAGACAATTTCAGGCAATAGAATCATCAGATATCATTTGATCTTGTTTGTTAATTGTTATACAGGATTTAAAAACATGTTAAAATAAATGTCTGGCCCTTGATGTGAGTCTCATTTCACAATGTCGCCCCACAGAAAGATAGAATGACCCCCCTGATCCAAGCATGTATTATAATTATATACAGTGGGGCAAAAAAGTATTTAGTCAGCCACCGATTGTGCAGTGAATCTACAATAGGCAAGCAGCTTGGTGTGAAAAAATCAACTGTGGGAGCAATCATCAGAAAATGGAAGACATACAAGACCACTGATAATCTCCCTCGATCTGGGGCTCCACGCAAGATCTCATCCCGTGGGGTCAAAATGATCATGAGAACGGTGAGCAAAGATCCCAGAACCACACGGGGGGACCTGGTGAATGACCTGCAGAGAGCTGGGACCAAAGTAACAAAGGTCACCATCAGTAACACACTACAACGGCAGGGAATCAAATCCCGCAGTGCCAGACGTGTTCCGCTGCTGAAGCCAGTGCATGTCCAGGCCCGTCTGAAGTTTGCCAGAGAGCACATGGATGATACAGCAGAGGATTGGGAGAATGTCATGTGGTCAGATGAAACCAAAGTAGAACTTTTTGGTATAAACTCAACTCGTCGTGTTTGGAGGAAGAAGAATACTGAGTTGCATCCCAAGAACACCATACCTACTGTGAAGCATGGGGGTGGAAACATCATGCTATGGGGCTGTTTTTCTGCCAAGGGGACAGGACGACTGATCCGTGTTAAGGACAGAATGAATGGGGCCAAGTATCGTGAGATTTTGAGCCAAAACCTCCTTCCATCAGTGAGAACTTTGAAGATGAAACGAGGCTGGGTCTTCCAACATGACAATGATCCAAAACACACCGCCCGGGCAACAAAGGAGTGGCTCCGTAAGAAGCATTTGAAAGTCCTGGAGTGGCCTAGCCAGTCTCCAGACCTCAACCCCATAGAAAATCTGTGGCGGGAGTTGAAAGTCCGTGTTGCTCGGCGACAGCCCCAAAACATCACTGCTCTTGAGAAGATCTGCATGGAGGAATGGGCCAAAATACCAGCTACTGTGTGTGCAAACCTGGTAAAGACCTATAGTAAACGTTTGACCTCTGTTATTGCCAACAAAGGTTATGTTACAAAGTATTGAGTTGTATTTTTGTTATTGACCAAATACTTATTTTCCACCCTGATTTACGAATAAATTCTTTACAAATCCTACCATGTGAATTCATGGATTTTTTTTTTCACATTCTGTCTCTCACAGTTGAAGTGTACCTCTGGTGCAAATTACTGACCTCTGTCATCATTTTAAGTGGGGGAACTTGCACAATCGGTGGCTGACTAAATACTTTTTTGCCCCACTGTATTATTGTTATTATTCTTAGCATATATCATTATGCAGCATGCAAGAGACCATACCTCTTAATATGTAGTTCTGGTAGTTTTGGTCAGCTTCTGCTCCCACCTTGATGAGACACGTCAGACCTTCAGCCATCACAAACTCATGGACCAGGTCTTTGTCATCCTGAAGGAAAATGAGCACAAATAGAGGAAGTACGGGATAACCAGAACCGAGCTCGTAATTTCGTGGATGCAGTTAATGCATTTTCTTGTGTTGCCACTTGATGTCAGTGATGTGGAGGTTTAAGATTTAAGTTGACACAACACAGATTTTCAAACCCTCCTCTGGGATCAGACCAGCTGGTATACACACTCACACTTGTCAGCAGACATGGTTTTTTACGGTTTTCTGCTTTTTATGTGTCATTTCTTAAAGAAACAAAAACGCCTTCATGTGCCCCGTTAAAGCTCCAGGTTCAGGCATCCTCTGAGGAGAAGGTGGTAGGAAATAAGCATGGAGCTTGCACGGAGGGTTTTTTATTTAGTGTTTAGTTGCAAAAAAGGGCCACTTTTAATAGCTTGAATGCTGCACTTTTTTGAACAATCTGGAAGTTTGCACAGTGCTGCTCCGTTTGCTGAATCACTGTCTTTTTACATACGGAGTGCTTCTGTTCTGTTTGTGCTGCAGAGCTCTTCTTTGTTTAAAGTGGCTAACTCTTCTCCACTTAAAATAAAAGCTTCCCACACAAATTTCAATGCAAACACACACACACGCGCACACACAAAGACAGAGAGAGAAACGCCACGTTGATGGAGATCCTGTCATCACAGAAGCACACAGTGGCCACAATAACCGACTGTATTCTGCAACAATGTACTCACGGTAATTGCATTGAAAAATGTGTGTGTTTGTGTGTGTGAGAGAGAGTGTGTTACCTGAAAAATTTGCTTTAGAGAGAAGAGTGCTCTTCTCAAGTCACGTCCATTGGAGTTATATAGTCTTTCTGCAGAGGGACAGACAGAAAAAGACACATAGATGGTTATCTGAGGTTAAGTGAACAAACATGGGAACGTATGCATAACCATAACGAATAAAACGTCTCCACCTTAAAGCTCTCGCACTCGTTTTTGCTGCCTTTTATGTTTGCTTGCGCATCTTTCATCTCTCGCCAGTCCTCATACTTCTCATTCCGATGAGTCGATCAATAAAACTTGTTAGCAAAACGAGCCTCAGCTGTGCAAAAAAGCTGCGCAGCAGCATCCGAGATGTGAGAGGAGAGGTGCGATTCGATGGAACCAATCACCCCACGCGGCTGTAATCACCTGAGGCAGGCACTTCATCAAACACTTTCACCGTGTCCTCGCTCGCGGAGCAACACGTGCATGATCTCTCTTTTCCCCTCTCTCTGACTCTCTCTCTCCTTCTCTCACACACACACACACACACAGTTGCAGTGGTGATTAGGCCTGTATTGGAATGTTAATGAGCTGCTGGCTTGGCTTCATCGCTGAGGTATTCAGGTCACGACACGGAAACCACTCAGAACTAAAGGCTCGTATATCATGATGCTGATATTATTGTTATTTCTATCCATGAACACAAAGACATTATCGCTGTACTTCTACAACAGGCCTTAAAATGACTGGCAACAGTCTATAATAACCATTGTTTAAGGTCATATGATTATATAACATATTAGTTATTATATGATAGTTGATTAAGAACAAGTTTTACATCAATAATGGTTAGTTAAGATTACTAACTTTCATCTAGTTATTTCTTAAAAGTGAAATAACTCAACTTTATTAACTATATCATAACCTTCCACATGTTACACTCAGTTTCTGCCACATCATCAGATGTTTAATCAGATGTGAAATGTTTGTTGAAAATAACACAAATTTGGGTAATTAAAACCTAAGATGAATGACAAAACATGACATGTTACATCTGTGTCATTATTTAACAAAAATTAAGCCAAAATGCAGAGACGGTGTGTGGAAAAACTAAGTGCACTCTTACTGTTTCCATAGGAATTAAGAGGGTAAATAGCAACCAGGTGCTGCTAATCAAATGAACTTGATTAACTGATTATCAGCAAGTGTGAGTACCTCTGTAAAAGCAGTATTTTGGCAGTTTGCTGGTTTGGAGCATTCAGATGTGCGTCAACACAACGCCAAGTAAGGACAACATCAGCAATGATCTTACAGAAACAGTTGCTGCTGCCAATTAATCTGAGAAGGGTCACAAAGTAATTTCCAAACTGTTTGAAGTCTAATAAGAAAAAATATTAAAAAGTGAAAAAACATTCAAGACAGTTGCAGATCTCCCCAGGAGTTATTGTGCCAGGAAAATGCAGTTCTACACCTACGTCTCAGACTCTACAGGCTTCACTTAACATGTTAACATTTCTAAATGTAAAAATTCTTGACAGTACAATTAGAAGAAGACTGAAAAAGTATGGCTTGTTTTTAAAAATTGCCAAAAGGAAGTCTCTTCTCTTTAAAAGAACATATGTGCACATTTGTAAAGGTGTATCCGAACAAATCGCAAGACTTCTGGAGCAATGTCCTTTGAACAGATGTGAAAATGTTTGGTTATAATGCACAGCACCACGTTTGGAGTAAACCGAAACGCAGCATATCATCACAAACATACCAGCTATCAAGTACTGTGGTGCAGGGGTGGTGATTTGAGTTTGTTTTTTGCAGCCATAGGACCTGGACACCTCGCAGTTATTGTGAATTCTAACCATCTGTCTAGCACTTAACGTTTGGCTGACATTGGGTCATGCAACAAGACAATGAACCCAAGAAGAGCAGCAAATCTACAACAGACTGGTTGAACAAGACAAGCTCCAGAAATGATTGTCGTACACAGAACAGCTTTATTACGAAACAGACGCGTTTTCCTTTAAATTTATAAGGAAAACGCTCAAAAGCGCTCTCCGCCTGTGAGCAAAAACAAAACCAAAAAACCCCCAGCCTTTCCTATTGGTCGAAAAATGTACCATGTCGACCAATCAAAAAATGATATGGCAACACAGCATTTAGTTGTTTAGGAAGGGGGGAAGTTTTAGGAGTGACGGTGGTGTTTTGAGATGTGAGAGATTTGCGACGTTTAGCGCAAATCTTGTGTAGTTAGTGTGTAGTGTAGTCAATAGTTTTGTTGTGTGTGTCAGAAGAATGAGACGACTGCTGAATGTTACAGGTGTTACAGGAGTGATACATCTCCTGTTGTCAGGCCTGCAGGTATCAGGCTGTTGTTCTCCTTTATCTCATAGTGGATAGAAATTATTTTTTGGAGTGGCACAAATGATTTGTGTGGCATCAAATTTGATGCAGAACACCTGATTGCTCTGTAAATAGTTTGAAATGTTTGTTTAAAAAAACACCTTGGTTGCATTTTTAGGTAAACAGCTGCAAAAAACGTTGTTGTTTGCATAACTCAGTTACTTTTTTGAAGAAGTAACTATATAATTAATTGCCCAACAGTGGCCATTATATACTGTATTTTACAGACAGAGAGTTACAGGACTCTGTCCCAGACCACAGACTCATACTCATAGAGCTTTATTTAAAAAAAAAGAAAGAAAAAGAAAAAGAAAGTTTTGTTTTCAAAATTGGAGTTCAAGTTCTTTTTACTTCCAATAGTGTTAACATACTACACAGATGAACACATGAACAAGATTTTTTTTTTTAATTTTCAGTGTAAGTGGGCTAAAGCAGTTAATTGAAAGTAGTCTAACATAAATGTAAATGCTGTAATTTGATTATTTTAATAAACCATGTAACTATGGATTTGATGCTGGCGTGACTACAGTGCACACGTCGTTCGCTCAGACACATGAAAAATTAGAGGGAACATTGGGTGGGACATCAAAAAAGCTGTCCATAAATGATGCCTGTAAACTTCAAAGAACTTTCTTTTTCATATAATTTGACATAGCAAAACAACAAAAACATTTGTTTTTACCAAATAAAGGGCCAAAGATGGGCAGTTAAATTCAAAACATGGCACACTTAGTGCTGACTTATACTAAACTCCAGAAATTAGAATGTTTTAGATAATGTTACCATTTTTTTTTTACAAAGTTCCAGATGTATCTGAAGTTGCAGTACCGTCTTTTTTATTACTTTTGCATTGACTGTATCATCACTGGATTACAGACCTGTAACAATGAATGAAGAAGAGATTAAACTAACATTTGCTTTCTGTTAACAATCACACTGTCATTGACAGCCTCTCTTTGGAAGGTCATGCATGATGATGAAATAAGCACCACGGAGGCCGGATGTCAGTGGAAATCTGTTGTAGTCCTCTATTGTAGACTGGACAAAGATAGATGTACCCACAGTGACTTTGTCTGTCGATTAGTGAAATCTGGTTATGAAGCCTTGAGATGAGTATGTTTGTGCCCTGATAGGCATTAAAAAAAGATGTTTTAAGAACTTTTATGTTCAGACTTGGATTCATCATTTACACTTCATCACAGAAAAATGTTTGTTTGCAGAGGTAAGCAGAGTACCCTCTGTAGTGGAATAACAGTACAGACATATTACAGTCTAATATTCCTTGTGATTCATTAGGGATTTTGGGGGAGGGGGTTCTTCTCAGGACATTATGTGCTGGGATTGAGTTCTCATGTGTGCTTTATACTGTCTGTATGCTAAAGGGTTGAGAAACAACAAATACTACTGATGAAAACAATAAAGTTAAATATTTGGCAAGACCATGCCATAAAGATGCTTTGCTAAATGTTACTCTTGATTTTCCACCTCTTATGACTACAGACTACAAGAATAATTTTCCTAAGTGCTCCGTATTAAGCCCAACATCTGTTTATCTGGGTGTCCATAGTGTCCCTTTGTGTGCATAAACAGTTGTGCATTCCACTGTGTGTCAGCAGGGGGTTTGGAAACCTGTGCGTGTGTGTTTGTGTGTTGATGACAAATCCTCCAATTCCCTTCTTTGGGGGGAGGCTGGGTAAAAAGGTATAGATGTAAGAGCAGGGACAGACAGGGTGCACGCCCCCTGATGTGGGACCGCACGTGGGCCAGTCTGGCTCCGGAGCCTTCCAGTCTGCCCTGCTGTCTGGAGCTCAGTGGTAACCGTTGCTAAGCTAGGCAAGGCTAACCCAAGGCCAGGGTCAGAATCATTATCATTCCTCACGCAGGCGAAGAATTACAGGCCTGTGTCTCTTTTCTGTGAGATCAGCATTCATGAAATACTATATATCTGTGATAGTCTGCAGCAGAAATACTCAAGTCAAATCATCCAGCGATTAGTGCTAAGAGGCAGTCAACATACAAAAAAAAAAACATGCGAGAGAAGTGAGTACACATATAAAAGTGAATGTTTTTATACATAAGAAATCACATGCATGGGTCTGCTGTAAGTTTAGCCAGTTTAGGCTGATTTCCTGGTTCTCCCTTCTCTAGGTTTCCCTGGAAATCAAGTGGCCACTTGATGTAAAAATGTCTGACTCTTGAGTGTCACGGTTCATTCAGACAGTCACATGTAATTTTTGTCATCGGGCCACTAATGGGCCTGTTGGTGTAACCTTTACCAAATGTCTGCCATGCATCAGGAGCATGTCAGCAGCACTGATAGGACTGGACTTGTCTTGAACTATTCTGGTGTTTTGCAAAAATGAACGTTGGCTGTTCCAAATCAAGCAAGAGCATAGATACATGGACGGTGTCTGAGTGTGGGTCTGACACATTACTATATTAAAATATCAAACTTTCATTCAGTCATTTAGAAACAGGGAATACAGGGTTTTAAAACATGAGCTGACTTGATGTTAAATGACTTTCCTGATCCTAAAGTTAGCTAATGCATAAAGGTAAAGTGCAGGAAACCAGAATGTCAGTGATGTAGTAGCTCTTCCAGCTCATGACTCAAATCCAATTCATAGTTTACATTAATGTGTGAAGTACAGAAAAAAATGGTTGGCTGCACTGAACAAACTAATGAGAATGAAACTCTAGAAGGCTCAAACAGTCATCCGGGACAAATCATTTCATTAAAATCTGATCTGCTGCCAGATCAAATTTTAGTATGAATGCATGATTTAGCTAATACGTTTCGCCTCCTTAAGAATGGCTTCTTGACAGCCACCCTTCTAATGAGACCATTTCTGATGAGGTGAACAGTAGATGGAAAAACTAAAGGTCTTTGCTGTATTTTTACTGTTCATCTCTGTACTTTGTTTCTTTTAAGCCTTTCACAATTTCTTTGTTTTCCAGATGTAAGATGGTAAACATACAGTGGCCCTGAGAGGCCAAACAGACTGCAACTTAAGAAGCAATAAGAAAAACGCTGCAAAATCACACAAAACGCAACTGAAATAGGAAAAAAGAAAACAGAAATAGGAAAAAACTGATTTCCAAAAGCACTAGTGAAGTGTTTCTTGGGAGACAATAACTCGACGGACCAGTTGCTGGAACCAACGCTAAGAATTGCGCTGGGAGACACTTAAAAGAAGTGGAGGATCTATCGGTTTTGTGAGGAAAGAAAAGATGAGAGGTAAATGTGTTAGCCTAACTATTAGCCTAAAAATCCGTCACCAGTATTATATGAATCATGAGATTAAAACACACTTACCTACCATGTTTTGGTTCCTGCAACTGGTCCGTCGGGTTATTGTCTCCCCAGAAACACTTCCCTTGTGCTTTTGGAAATCTGTTTTTTCCTATTTCTTTTTTCATTTTGCCTATTTCCATTGTGTTTTTTGTGCTTTTGCAGCATTTTTCTTAAATTGCAGTCCGTTTGGCCTCTGAGGGCCACCGTTTAAACATAAGGTGGCGAAGTGTTCCACATTTTTTGACCAGTGAGAATACACCGTCTGGGCATTCGCTTACAAGTATGAATGCATTTATACAATCAAAGTAACAAGTGTAAGAAAGGAGACACATGATTGGAGAAGCAGTGACTGAGTCTCAGCTGTGCACAGGTGAAACAACAGCCTCAGCCTACATACCTATTACATCACTCGTGCAGTCACAGCAATCACCTGATTTTAACTAAGTCTTGTCACCATAATTACTCCTTCTCTCCAGAGTAAATAGAGTTTGACATGCTAAATATAAATAGACCCATTTCTGAAAAAGGCCTCCAGCTGTCTTAACACCGCTGACAAGCTGAAAATAATTCAAACGTGAACCTCTCTCTCACAATACGGCTTCAGTGCCTGCATCGTTTTAATGGAAGAATTAACTAAATGCCATTTGTCCAAAAAGACACAGACCCAGGAAAACTTAGGAAGGTAAGAAAAATGATGATTTCCACGTCTCTTTTACTGGTCATTCTCTTTTTTTCCTGGCACTGGGTTTTATTATTGTCTCAAGAAAAGCTAAAAGACTCACTGGGATGTGTCATTGTGGCTTGTGCGTGTGCTTGTGAGTGACCGTGTGCGTGTGCCCACGTGTAAGCCTTTGCCTGTGTTTGCTGAGTGAAGAGAGGCAGATGAAGCAAAGACAGAAAGGCACATTTCATTTATAGGTCCGCTTGGAGTTTTACTGTTTTGTTTTGGAGGACTTGCAGTTCTCATCCACGTTATTTCACCATGACCTCACATGCACTGCAGTGTGTCAGACCATTTAGCGCCAGTTCTCCATCTTAAAATCTTAATTTTCTTGAAGTAAGTGGAAAGAAGGAATTATTTCTGCTCCTGAACTAGTCGCCCCCTGTTTACGATTCTCTGTCTCAACTTAAAAATCAGCCTTTGCCCTTTCACTGTTGTAAATCTTGCACTGATGGATGCTTGTGTTAAATACGGTAAAACATCAGGCTTTTTTTTTCTCTATTGGATCTTTATGATGAGGCAGAGTGCTGTCATCCTTAATATGATCATCTCAGGTGTACAGAAGGTCTACCAGCTTCGAAACCTGTTTGCTAAGGGTTAGCTAATCCAAACAAGGAGGGTGGCCTTAAAGGAAGACACCAATGTAAAATATTAAACTGAAACTGAACATTCATCCCCGTTAATTATGTTGCACAACGTATAAATATCCTCCACCATGTGCAGAGTCTATAACTTAATAAGAACCTCTCCCAGTGTGCTAACTGTTACTGCTACTGTTGGAGCTCAGTTTACATTTTAAAATTTCTTAAACACCACAAATGAGAGCAAACAGAAGATCTTAAGATAAGATATCTGCTGTGTGTTAAAGTCAGTCCTTGTTTTTCCCATCCAGTAACACAACACATTGTATTTTGAAGTGAGTATATAATAGCAGATAATGTAATGGAAGAGCCTTGACTGTCGCACGTGTCCGTGTTGTCAGCGGGGAAGCAGGGATTCCCCTGGTGCCCAGGCTGCCTGTTAAGTTGTTCAGGAGTGGTCAGATCGCTCCTTCTATTCCTGCCATAATAAGATTAGCGCTGTGACCCTTTAGCTTTGACTAATCCCTCAACATTTCCTGCACCATCTACACATCTCCAAACAGAAAAACACACAGGCCAGTTCAGGCTACGCTAGACCTAATCCTCTGCAGTTACACTCAAACTGCATGGTTTTTTGAGGCACTTGTTACACAAGGTAACTGTGTTCTACTTGCGCTTAATTGGCATTAGCAAGGGAAAACAACAATCTGCTACTATCATAAGACAGAAAGACAATCACAAGAATAAGGTACTGGATTTACTCTGTGCACTTGTGTATTTTTTTAGCCACAGCAGATACTTCATTGTAGAAAAAGTGCTCTAAAATGAGCTTCCTCCTAACATAAACAGGAAACAGGCAAAGTCATTGACTAGTTAGCATAGTAGAGCACGTGGGAGCTAACTGATGCTCTTATGGGTTGCTAGACAGAACCCAGATTAGACATGCTAACAATTTTATGCTAGCTAGTTTGCTCAACGACTAAAGTGGCAATATGTCAGCAGTGGCTTAGATCAGCGGTCCCCAACCCCCGGGCCTCGGAGTCGTTTGGTACCGGGCCGCGAGAGTTGAGGCTTAGGTGTGAAATGTATGGTTTTCAGGGTTTTTATCGGTTTTCAGCGTTATTTTGTTATCGTTTTTATCGTTAACTCGGTTTTCCTGGGTCTTTTCACGTGTGTTATGAATAAATCTTTTTTTCGGTACCGGTACTAGTTTTATTTTGTTGTATTTATCCGCGACACCTTAAAGTCGTGAAAATATTGTCGGGCATAAACCGGTCAGTGGCGCAAAAAGGTTGGGGACCGCTGGCTTAGATCATCCTGTCCCCAGGTGGATCTATTATATTTATTCAGTGTTATATATCCTGTTATAGAGCAGTAAATGCACATTAACATGGCCAAAGTTTTAAATAGTAAGTACGTAAGAGTTTATTTAAATATCATTAAATATCACAAAGTGCTTCACAACAAAAAATGTTAAAAAAAAGAAAAAGAAGTTAACTAAAAGCAAGTTTAAAAAGATAAGCTTTTAGCTACTTTTAAAAGAAACCACCCATCTCAGGCTTAGACCACAGTCTGGGGCCCAATGTGGTAAAACCTCTGTCTCCTGTAGTTCTTAGCCTTGTATGATTCATAGCCAGCAGGCCATGATCACAAGACCTCAGGGACCTGCTGAGGATGTATGGATGTAAAAGTGCACTGATGTATGGCAGTGCTTGCCCATGCAGAGCCCTAAAAGTCAAAAAGCAGAATCCTAAAAAGGACTCTGAAGTTGATGGGGAGGCAGAAGACTTTGTTAGTAACTTTCTGCAACAACTTGCAGATTTTCCAATGATGCTTTGTTGAGACAAATGATGGAGGAATTACAACAATTTAGATGATTTTTTTTTAAAAAAAAGGCATGAACAATAATTTTTAATTCAGAGTGTGATACAACAGAGATCATCTTAGCAATATTTCTTATATAAAAAAATCAAGCGCCAACCAGAGATATCCTGAGGTCAGCACATGTGAAAATAATCCCTACAAGCCAAAAGCTCAGGTTTCAGACTGCTCTGAACACTTAGTGTCAGACAGGTTTTTTTCTACTTTTGTATCTTTCTGATGCCATAGAACCTGTATATTCCTTATATGGTCATTCCATATGGTTTATGTGAGATCAATAATTTTTCCAAACTGTAAATACTGAAAAGCTCCCAGTAGCTCCCAAGGCTAAAAATATATGACCATTAAACAATTCTGCAAATTGATGAGTAGACTAAAAACCTGCAGCTCCTTTCACAGCCACAAGGTGCTGGCTCCAAGCTCAGCGTCAAAATTGTCACTAGAAATTTCCAGTAACTAAATATTTAGCCCTCACTCGGGGGGGGGGATGTTGCTTACTGTACTGACCCTAGCTCCGCCCACCATAAATCCTGTTGGCACCACAGATTAACATAGTGCTGACGGTAAACCCCTATGATACATATGCTACCTCTGCGATCCTTCTGCTTCCCTTTTCTGATCCTTTTCAAGTCATTCTGTAGCTTAAATACTGAACATAATTAAGCTCAGCTATAGCCATTCATTGGAAAAGGAAAAAAAAAAAAGAAGAGTGTCTACAAAGGAAATACATGCGGGCTAAGGGGAAACCCCATTACAATCCCCGATACACCAAATAAACAAATGTAACCTCTCTACCAACAAAGATTACACATAAACCATTTCTTCTACTGTATGTGCTTTGAACGGGGGGCGGGGGGGGGGGGGGCGGGTGTCAGTGTGACACGTCATTATTAGGCATGGGATATTTACAGATAACTATGCACTGAGGTCAACCAAGGGTAATATTTTTCTGCAGGGTATAACTGTCTACTGGCCAGCCAAGAGAAGGGTCACAGCTGGTAGCCCTACATTTAATCTCAGTTATAACCGCTGACTCGTGTTTCTGGTGGATTTCATTGCACCCCTTAAAAAAAAAGAAAAAAAGAAAAGCTCCCATGCGGCTGTCTGGGCCGATCAGTCAGCTGGCTTTAAACTAGGTCTGATCAGTGTGATCTAAAATAAAGAAGTGCGAGGAGGATGAAGTGTAATGGCACGCTGGAGAGCTTGATTTAATCCCAGGAAGTCTTTCCCTCTCTGTGCCGGTGTCACGCTAAATATAGGAGAGCAGGGTATCAAGCATACTGTAACAGCCCCGGACACTAGGTTCAAGCTTTGTTCAGGTCAGGAGGTGCACTCTGTGTGCGTGCTGCCCTGTAACACTTTACATTCAGTCAAATTAAACAACAATCAACTAGATGAGACGTTGTTTTTGTTTTCACTTCACTTTAAATCAAGTAAAATTCTATAATATTAATAATAACAATAAAAAAGTTTATACACAAATTGAAGATTTGTTTAATTCATTTAATTCGGTTATTGATATTTGAGGTGACTAAACTCTCAATCTAAGGTAAAAGCCAGTGAAAGACTAGCAATTACATAACTGTAACCCTGCTTTTGTTTACCGCACGTTTCTCACCATTTACGTGAATGTATGCATCTGCAGAGTGGCATAAAAGATGAAATACTCCATCTGCTGTAACCTCATATTTGGACAATAATGCGTGCTTTCAGTCACATGTCAAGTGAAGTGAAAAGGAAAAGTTGGCAGACAGAAAAGGTCAGACTGCTGAGGACAACTCGGTTATTTTGCGACTGTCTATTTTTTGTCTGTTGGTCTTGGCCTGCAGTACAAGCACTGGAGGCTGCTGATGGTACAGATAGAGAACTCATAGGCCCGGGCTATGGGTTTGTGTTTGAGAGGGAATGAAAGGAAAACACATATGAACAGCATGTGCAGTTTAATACAATTCCCATAAATTCGTCCCCAGAGAAACCATTCGTGATCATACAACAGCAAACACAGAACTTTGTAGTAAACGACGTGCTTGAATATCTGTGCCGTAAAAGAGCTACAGACTACAACCTTGAACCGTGATGAAGGCTATCAGCTGTGAAAGAAGCTCAAAAGCAGATGTCTTCAGTGAAGGAACTCATGACCACATAAACACATTCGAACAACTAAAAATATGCATGCTCACAAAGGCACTCAGTCCCCACACACTGCACTGCAAGACCACACTGTGCCCTGTGCCCTTCACATGCCCCTGGCACCTCTGAATTAGTCCAAACACTCACACATAAATAGTCCCTCACAACACAAACAGAAATATAGCCAGCGTCTCCTACAGGCGCCCTGTGTTACCAGAGCAGTAGCTAACAGACTGTATATAAAAGATAGAGGCAGTCACAGTGATGTTTGTTGGTGAGTGAAGCCCTGAAACCTTAAGCTGAGCAATTTATTGTAATGTTTTGAAACTGGATGAGACAAATAAGGGATGCATTACCCTGTCTGATTATCCTTTTTGTCTCTAATGGGACAATAATTTACAAAATGAATGTTACATTGTATCCAACGAGGTCTAGAAATAGCGAAGGAGCTGATAAAGTCACAAGTGGGCTAATTTTCCATTAAGATTTTGCTGATTTCTGACCCTAACAGAAAAAAACAGGTTTAAGGGTCTTCCACACTGGTTCATAAGCTAGGCCCATCTTTAATATACAGTTTGTGAGCATCCTTGTCATAGTGCTTTGTAAGTGTGACCTTTTCTCCTAATTAACCACATATTTTTCATAAATACACTTCTGCTACACCAAACAATCCGGTTTCATCAACTTCTTTACATTTTTTCTTTTAAAAAGCATTGCTGTTTAACTGCTGATGAGTTGGTCTGTAATAATGCTTTCATATGAAGTGTAATATGTGTTTTTCTCTGGTGTGCAGTCAGACACACCAGCTGATTGTGGGAAATACTCTGGTGTCCGGGCCCACATGCAAATGTGCACACGTGAAACAAGTGCCCAGTGTTTTCCCTTGCACTTCCCCCACCCTTTGTCATTGTGACTTATGCATTCTCACGCTCAATGACGACATCGCTGCAAGTGACTGGATTCACTGGGCATGTGCAGTGACAATGCGTGTCATAATTAAGTCAAAGAGCAAAGAAACTAGGTTTTGCAGAGCTGCGTATTCACAGTTTTGTTGTTAGTTCACAGTGAGTGCTGATGGTCATATAGTGCCAAGTGACACTGTTCCAAAAAAGCCAACACATGATTCTTTAAAGGAGGTTCAAATGGCTGCAAAACTCTTTTGCTGGCTTTGAAAAATTACGTGTTCATGTTCTTGGAAACAGACGTATAAATAAAAATGTGTGCATTTAATAAATAAATATATATATATATATATATATATATATATATATATATATATATATATATATATATATATATATATATATATATATATATGACAGTGGACAACTAAGGACAGTGGACAAAAAGAGCATGGACAGCAGACATCAAAGGAAAAGGGAAAACAGATGCAGAGAGTGTGAGCAAGTTAAACACAGAGGGTGAATCCAGCACAAGTCTAACAGTAGTGAGGATGAGTAAACAGAGAGGATATTGGAGGAAACGTCCTGCTCGCTGAGTGGATTAGCTGGTTGAAATCTTGCTCTGACTCATCACGCTATTGCTTGTTATTACTCCTCCCTCATGTGTATGTGCATATTGTGTTTCCCTTTGTGTGTCCCTAATAGAGATGCCAATGTGGTGTATAAGCACAATCGCATCTTCCTGAAACTATTTCCCCTCTTGTTCTCATGGCCTACAGTATGAGTACTAGTGGCTGCTAATGGTGTGTGCCTGTGTGTAATTCTGAGAAGGAAAGAGTTTGTGTACCTGAAGCAGTGTTACAGAATTTCTCTGTGTTGGCTTTATAGAAGTAACTAACATGAACTCAAATCATATTAGAAGCAGTCCAGCCAAATCCAGTCACTCTATTAAAGAAGCCCAGTATAACCAACAGATAATCTCAATATGGTTAGTTACTTACTAACTAGTTACTAACTAGTAACTAAGTTTGAGTGAATAGCTGAGCTTCTCTACACAATACAGTATTTGGTACATAATATTGTAGTTCATAAATGTTAACAGGCAGCTAGTGCTAGCTAATACTCAGAAGTGAGCGTTGAAACCAAACACTTCCTCCATGAATCAGGTGACCTGCTGATGTTGGCTATTTTCACCAACAATGGTCAAAGGACTTTTTCAGCTGTCATTCTTCTAGCTAATGTTAGCTAACCTTAGGTCATCTGCTAAAACAAATAAATTGCTTAATACCCAAGGTAGCAGCTAACTGGCTAAGCTTAGCTTGCGGGAACCTGCTAGCAATCAAAGCAATCACTATAGCACCTATTTGCAACCACTGATCAGGGTTGTTGCTTGCAAAGGCAGGGGAATTTGGATTTTACTTAATCTTAGACACTTAGAAATTGTCATTGGCAATTATAAAGTTTTAAAACATAAAAAAGTTGCACAGCAGCCAGAAATTCTTAGCCTTTGTTAACTCCAACGCAGGTTCACATTATTGAACAAGAAAGCCACAATATATACTAAATCTAGAAAACAGTGCCATATTGGCTTTACTCTTCTTCACCTGTAAGTCAGCAAACCGTTGAGCTGTGACGTTCAGAGATCCTGGCTCGCTGCTTCAGCTCTGTCTGGCAGGTGCATTTCCTCCTTGCTTTGTTTTTCCCTTGTGTTTCTTTCCCTAAGTGCTTTACCATTTCCCTGGAAATCATCCCTCGCCCTGTCTCTTTCCACACATCCCCTAAACCCATCATCTCTGAAACCCTACGGCTGGATAAAATCCCTAGCCTGCAGATTCTCCTGATTCTGGATGTTTAGCTCGGGGTAATTGTAATGTTTTATTGCATTATGTAATACCTTCAAAATGATTAAAACAGACCAGCCAGAGCTTTTTGCCGGCACACTTGGGTGCATATACGAACAAGCCCAGACATAACACTCACAAGAGCGTACAGCCACACACACATACTCCATGTCAATATATATTTCTTACTTTCTTCCATTAAGCCCACAGAGGTTTTGGAGAGCTAACCCCAAAAAGCAGTATGTTGTGCCACAGCGCAACAGTTGGGCTTCTAATGTTTGTCAGCATGACTGGAGCGTAGGGAAAACCCTGCCACATCCACAGAAAACACAGCGTTATAACACACACCACACCACATCAGCGGATCAATAAGGAGACACACAGCTGGAAAGCAAGACCAGATTACACAGAAAAGCCATAAAAGCTATGAATACCTAGCTTTCCTGTATGTTCAGCGGATGGCTTAAAGCTAGAGAGAAGGAATAAGCAAGTAAAACCTAAGAGTTTAAGGACTTTTCATTGCCTCTGCAAAATAAATTTAAGACCTTACTGTGAGGGAAATGAAAATATACTCTGATGTAAGTTCAAACTTAACAGTGAGGTCAAATGAAACTGCATCCAAATGTTTAATTATAAACCGTAAATGGTCTGGTACTAATATGGCGCATTTCTGTTCAGCTGAGCACCAACAGCGCTTTCTATTGCAAGTCATGTTCACCCAAAACACACACAAACAGATACAGCGCGTTTATGATGGATGTGATATTGCCCGAGGGCACTTTGACACACGAATTACAGGATAAACCTTTAGACTGACCTGACTGGTAGACAGCGTGCCCTACCACATGAGACACAGCTGTATTCTAATAAAGAGACAACAATACACTGTAGCTGTTGTCAAACAGGCCAAGAGACCTATTGTTAACCCCTCTGTCAACCTCTGGTTGCTAGGGAAATTAGTAATTCCCTGACTAGTTGGCGAATTGGAGGTTGATGGCTGTCACCTGGTCCGAGCAGTCATAAAAACAGTGCTGTTGCAGAGCAGCGACCTGCTATTGCAGCTCTTCAGATTCGGTTTCACCCAGCGACTGCCAGCACCCTCCTGCAACAACCCACCAACCAGTGAGAGAACACACATTTTTCCCTAGCAACCTGTGGTTGTCAGGAGGTCACTGACCGCTCTCTTGGCATGCATGACTGGGACTAGGCTTTAGCAATACATTTTACAGACAGCCAGCAACCTTCAGTAATCATTCGCCAGCTGTTTGGGGAATGTACATTTTCCCTGTAGGCCTGTAGTTGCCAGTGTGACTGGACTGGAGACCCGTCCTCAACCACTTGTCCCTAACCACTTACCAACTGGTTGGCAAATGCGCAGTTTCCCCAAGTGACCTGTACAGTATTTGCCAAAGGGTTGCTTTAGGGTTGCCTACACTCTAAAAACTAAAACTGACATTTACTTAAAATTTTTGAGGCAACACTTTTACACCTAAAAATATTGAGTAGATTGGAAACTAGTCAAATCTGTTCAATATACTTGATCAATTGAATAACTAACGGTTAAACATATTAAGTTGTAATGAATAATTGTAGTTGTTACACAAACATGAAAGAATTGAGTAAATAACACTGACATGCTTGGTCAATGTAACTGAAATATAGATGGTTAGTTAATCCAAAATTTTGTTCCATTTACTTATTATTGTAAACTGAACGTAATCAAAATTGTATTTAATATTAACTATGGTAAATGGCTTGTACTTGTATAGCGCTTTACTTAGTCCCTATGGACCCCAAAGCGCTTTGCACTACATTCAGTCATCCTGAATGTGTGTGTGAATCATTCAGTCATTCACACACTGGTGATGGCATGCTATATAGCAGCCACAGCTGCCCTGGGGCACCACCGGGCCCTGTGACCACCAGTAGGCAGTAGGCGACCGAGAGTGTCGGTGCTGGGGCTCGACCGGCAACCTTCCGATTACACGACAAACTGCCAACTCTTGAGCCACGATCACCCCCTAACATTCAAACATGAATGTTATTGTATTTCACTGGTAGTCTACGTCTAAAAACCCAAACTAATATGTAGTTGTGTTTTTCATAATACATGTATGAAAAATGACCACATGTTAAACATTTTTCCAAATGAAAACGTAATTTTCATAAACATGGCAATAACTCGAAATAAACAAGCACTAAAAAGACAAGAGCCTTTCCCCTTTTAGCTGGCAAACCAGGACAGCAAACACAAAAGCTCAGAGTACTTAAAAAACAAAATGAGCAAAACAATGAAAAAGGCTCATGGTACTCAATTACTCTACGTTAACGTGTTTTACTTACACTTTTCAGTTGTAGTTGCTGACAATAAATAATATTGATTTGAATAATTAATGATTTTAGTACAAGATACTGATAAGTATAGATACCTATTTCTCAAATATTTTGATTCAATTATAAACAAAAATATTAAGAACATGCAAAGAAGGTATTCTGTGCACCACATACTGATTTTTTTGTCTGAGATAAATGTAAATAAATACCTTAATTTAACACAAACACATACGTTAACATTTTAGACATTTATTTCAACTTATCAAACTCAAATAATTACTAAAAGGATATTTATAGATTTTATCAGGCTCATCTAACTTATATTTATAGTGATATTTACTAAGCCTCTGAATTACTTTTTAGAGTGTAAGCCACAAGTTGGAAACATCGACAAGATAAAGCCTTGCAATTCTTTCCAGAAACCAACATTAACCACCAAAAATCATAAATGCGAATCTCTTTGTCATTAAACTCGCACCTTCCCTCTCTCTAAAAGGCTAGCTAGCAAGCTCTTTTTCATTATCATCAATTTGAACATTTCCATAAGTGCACCGCAAGCTAGAAAATCTGGCGCCAATGCAACTATAAACATTTAATCCCCTCAAACTGGATTCTCCTTCATTGCCTGCACATGTGCTTTTTCCAGAGGTTCCAATTTTAGCAATAGATGCAACATAATCTACTACTGAAGTGTAAATAAAGTCAAACAGCATTAGTGCAGCAGGAGAAGAGAACGACTACAGAAAAGATAAATGCTGCAGAAAAAATACAAATATGGACACATAAACATACATTTTCACAGAAGACGCTCTGGTTGTGCATAGATGAAGCAGACTGAGCGGCAGGACTAAACTTGTCTAACGCTTTGCACACAGTTCATAAGCATTGCGAAATATCTTTGTTGACTCAGAAGTTAGCGGGAGGATGGTGCACAACTTCTTGAGCCAAAGCCACAGGTGTCAATCAGAACGATGAAGCATGAAGATTATATGGAGCTGAGCTGAGTAAATATAGATTCAGAGGAAAAACAATGCAACCCAGGAAAAGGAAGAAATGTTGAGGTTAAACAACTGCAGCTGAGTCTTTTTGAATAATATAATTCAAGATATGGTGGGAAACATCAACAGGGGACAAATGGACGGTGGATTAAAAAGTAGGGTAGCACAGTTATTAGAGGGCACCATGCCAACAACTTGACTGCTCAGTCACAGATGTCCTGCAGCAATACCCCCTCCCAGCTTACCCATTAGCAAGCATTATCTCCATGCTACACCATGCCATTACCCGGCCTTATCTCCCACAGCAGGGGGACACCAATGAAGTAAATCGCTGTCAGAAACAGCTGTAGTCATTTCTTTTTATATAGCATCTTATAGCCAGAGTGAACAGAGGTCCTGTCAGTAAATCTAGCCTAAGTAGCGACTACTCATTTATCACTCAAGACCACCCTGTTGGCAAGCTTAAAAAGATTGTAATTTCTCTAACTCTCACTGATGCCATGAAATCCTTAAAATATCTGTAGTAAACCCTCGTTTGTTTGTTTTTTTTTCTTGTTGGTTTTTGCATAGGGCCCTGTTTTATTCAGTAAAGGCAGGATCAAATTATAAAACTGAAACTGAAATGAAGATTCTGATGTGTGAATCCTGCAGTGAGCCGAAGATAAGACAGATACAAACACAATCTTCAAGTTTTCAACGAGTTGCTAGTTTGTTATGTAACAGTAGAACCCGCGAAAATCAAAGCGAGTTAAACTTCCCTCCACCCTAACCTTTGGCCTCCACCTCTTCTTGACAATACGATGGGGGGTGATTAGAGACAGATAATTGGCGCGCAGAAATCCAAGCCAATTTTTTTAAAGGGCTAAATTCCAGAGTTCAGTGCTAAGGGATTGAAAAGGGTCCAAAACACATGCAAGGCCTTTTGTTCTGCACTCCGACTCTTTTGTTTCACCTGCTGTACCACTCATTACAGGGAGCTTTACCTGTCAGAGAACATACCCTCGCTGTTTTTGATCACTTGAATTACTGCATATCCTTTGACTTGAGGAGAGGCTGGGAAATGAGGCTGCATGGGAAACAAAAGCTTTGGGAATCTAAAACCATTTACTTCCTCAAGCTCAGGTCCAGAGCCCTGGGAGTTGGAAGGTTCTGCTCATAGACAGCGTAAAAAGAAGGATGTAGCTTTCAGAGGTGGGGCATCGATAAAGGATGGTATTGTAATATTTTTCTTGGCAATATTGTATCGATATTGGGGCACTAAACATCCTTTTTTTTTTTTTTTTATTAAATACATCAAATAAGATAAGATAAGATAACCTTTATTAGTCCCACACGTGGGAAATTTGTTTTGTTACAGCAAAAAGTGGACAGTGCAAAGCTATATAGCAAAAATTAGAGAACACAGGAATAGAATAAGATACTGTACACAACTGTACAGAATAGAATAGAATAAAATAAAATACTATATACAATACAATAATATATACAATAGGATAAAATAGAATTCAAATGCTATATACAACTGAGTAAAAATACAACTTTGTCAGAAAAAGACAATTGCACTTAGTCTCATTGCACATGTGTGGGTTTGTGTTTGATCAGCTGCAAATATATTCTGGGAATACTACAAAATGGCTAATCTTCTGCACCAACATCCTAAGTTAACGTTAGCCAAGCAAACTTACATTAAATCAGCTCAGCTGAAAAACCAACGTCGCACTTAGCTTATTATTGCACATGCACGATCACTTTTGACTGTAAGGCAATTACACAGGGCATCTAAAAGGAGGCAACCTTTCTGCAAACAGTTGCAGTCTGACTTGGACTGACTGCAATCACTCTCAGAGAGATGATCAGAAAAGTCTGCAAATAATTGCTGTCTAATTTATAAATTAGACAGATCGGCAACATGTTGCCATCGGTCTTGATTACTCTTTGTCAATGAGCACAACATGAGGGAACTCGACTCAACTGGCTGCAAGCCGTTTGCATTGTGAGTGTATTTAATAGCAGACTGTCTTATGGCAGCATTTATGGCAGGAGTTTAGTGACAGTGTTGGCAGGTTTGACAATCTCATTTAGCAAAAAAAACCCAAAAAACAAAACTAAGGTGCGAGAACGTTATCTTACTGGATAAATCAGAGTTTGAGAACATAGAGAAAGAAAGGCAATAAAATACAATATATGTTATTTGCAATACTTAGCATATCACAAAATGTTAAAAACTGAAGTATACTGTATTGTACAAGTATTGTGATAATATCGTATCGTGGGGTGATTCCCGCCTCTAGTGGCTTCCAGGTTTGGTGAAGCCACCAATGCAAAACTTCCTTGAGTCTGCACTTAGTGGACACTTTCCTGATGACTTCATGGACTCGTCGCCTCATTCGTGTTATTCAGAGAACAACATTAAATCCATATTGTGAATTTTGATCATTCTAAGAGTCTGAAAGGAGTATTATCTACGGTATGCTCACTGGCTTGTGACTGACCAGTTCTTAGCCACTCGGAATATTGATTTCACAATCATATCCATCCTTTATTAGTAACATCTGGTTTAAAAACATCAAGATGACCACGGTGAAAACACTCATCCCAAGAAACTGATGAGTTACATGACGGCAACTACGTCCATCTTACTGTCTATGTTTCTGCGCGGTAAACGGGAAACCGCCAAAAACTGCAGTTCCTTGAATTGCCACTAGGGGCTAGTTCAAAGAGCGAGTCAATCACCAATAATTCTAATATTAAAATTTCCAACTTTAACAGGAGAAATAAACAGGTTTGCAGCCTGGTACAATTTTTTACAAAGAGTGAATTTACAGATTGACTGGCTTTAGTCCATATGTAAAATTCCTGCAGTCAGAAAAATTCATCAGAAGTACAACAAGAGGTAAACTTCCTATCATCCTTTCCCTTCCTACCTCAAAACTTTTAATACCCCCAGAACTCCCTGATCTCCATCAATCAACCCCTTTGCTTCCTTTAACTCTCACATTTAGTGCAAAGAGGCTCCACTGTGCTGCCTCCCTCACGTGTTTCTGTGCTGTCAACACTTTCTAAAGATAACACCTCAACTTCACCCCCACCCCACTCATCAGCCAAGATCCACAACAACTCTTCGACTGTGACAGAGGCAGCTAAAATTAACCCTTAAACAAAGGGTTCTGGGCAGGCCGCGTGATGGACTGACAGAAGGGATGTGAGTGTAGGTGGAAGTCTGCACAAGCAGATATTAAAAGTTAAAAGAACAACTGAAAGAGACAGTGCAGCAGTTGAAAGTATAAATAATGAGGTTCGGGCCAAAACTTCTTAACCTGAGGCTGAGGACAGTGAGGACACCCACAATGCATAAAAAATGAACAAAACAGCCTGATTTCCCAGCGGGGTTCAGGCTGGAGACGTTCAGAAGACCTGGATCATTAAAATGCCACAAGGGCCTCTCGAGCGCAGACACAGTGCTTACACCAGCAGTCAAAGTCACGGCCTTGCTGACCATGTCAGTGTGTGTTTCTGTTCATGTACCAGGGAAAAATTCATTAACTCACAAACATAATCACACTTTGACTCACACAAACTCCCACCGTAGAGCTGCTTTGATCCCAACCGGCACGCCTGCATGTAATTCAATCTATCTGCAGAAAAACCAAGAAATGCCCAAGAATGCTGCGTTTCTCTTAGTCATTCACACTTTTCTCATCCCTGTAATCTTGAAAGAAGATCACTGGATGACTGAAGGAGATGTATCCAACATTTAGCCTCAATACAATGACGTTTAGATCTTTGCTAATTGAACCTAGAAGGTCACGAGACCGGTAAGATTAGGAAAATCTGTAAGGAATGGAGCATTTCATGCATTGCAATCATAATACACGCACAGCTTTTCAGTCACAAACATTTCATTTTGCACGTAATGTGCATCCTTGAATGCAACGTGATTTTTCATTTAGCGGACAGTTTGCTGTCCACCACTCGGAGGATTTGAAGGTTAAGGCCTAGAAGGATTAGAGAACGTTAAACGGGTGGATGAGTGGACAGCTGAAGCGACACTGAGTGATGGGGGGTGGACAGCAGATCTTTAAAGTGAATAGACTGCTGTGACACGCTTAAGCTATCTGCTTGTATGTCTGTTTAATGCGGCAGAATTACACACTGCCACTTCCAAATATCAAGTCCCGTGCAGATTTAGTCGTTGCCCTGCATCTGTGCCGTGCTAACGGAAATCTGGATTGCGATCAGCATAGTAAACAAACTCTATCATCGCACGTTGGCACTGGATGAAAATAAGCGATGCCCTTCAAAAGAAAATGTCTCTGCGTTGATGATGGCGATGCAACTTTTTCTAATAAGAAGCTGTTTTTCATTTTATGCGTAAAGGGACAAATAAATATAGCCCGGCGCTGTTTTTTCTCCAAACCATGGGAAGATCCCTCATAACGGCTGGATGTGTGGGTGTGTGTATTACATGGTCATGGGTGTGAGAGAAAGATTTAGCTTACATCAATCCTCAGTGCATTCACTCAGGCCCATCAGAGGATGAAGAAAAACACTGTAGCAGCTTTACATCTGTAAGCAAACAGCAGTTTATATGTTCGCAGCAGATGGCTGCAGATCCGGGTCAGTCCTCATCCCTTTCAGAATGAGCCCGTCTGTTTCCAACAGCCCTCGAGCCTAAAACTTTCTTTAGAGGACAGCAACTATACATCCATCATAATCTACTGAAAGGAAGTGGTTTAAGGGAAAATAGGAGGATGAAAACTGCAGTTTGCAAAAAGAAAACTTCATCTAATTACAATCTAATCACTATAAAAGGTGATCAAATGCAGCCAAATCTCTAACAGGTCCATTTCAGAATACTTTTTTTAAACTATTTTTAAGACAGTAAAAAAATGCCCCATATATACAAGAACTATATTTTTTGTACCCTTCCTAAGCACTGCTTAGACTGACCTTTCACCTCATTAACATCTCGGCCGGTCTTGATTCTAGGATCCAGAATTAGCTCTGCTATCATTGGCATGAAGAGTGTTGACCAAGTAGGAAAAAGTCACGGAGGAAATGGGTGAAGAAGGACACACCCCGGGGAGAGAAAGCATGATAGAGTGGGATGATTTTAATGGAGGGTTTTCCCTAACAAAACGTAACCACAGCGCTGAAGTGTTTCAGTGTAGTGCTTCAGCCAAATGAAAGGAAAAAACACAATCCCAAGAGTTCTCCACTGCTGTGGACAGAAAAGACACTGATAGGGTACAAACTACTGACAAGGAAGTTGCACATTATTCATCTCTATACTCTCTTGCTGCCTTATAAGTTTCTTATAACAGCGGTCCCCAACCCCCGGGCCACAGGCGGGTACCGGTCCGCGAGCTGTTTGGTACTTGAGCTACAGTACCAAGATTTGTAACATTTATAAGGTGATTGTTTAAAAGCCTGAACTCAAGAAGTGTTGATCTGATGAGCAGGAAAACTGAAAAATAGGCCAGAAACAGCCTGTTAGGTGTAACTCCACAATACCTCAGTTAGCAGGTGTGTAGCTACACCCAGATCTATCAATGTCTACAGATGGATGACTAAGCAGAAATTTAACACTGTCAAAAAAGCTGTTTTCTTCTGTTTGAGACCCTAATCACAAGTGATCGTCAGCAGAATTCATGTTCATAAAAAATTAAGCTGAAATCCATTCAATAGTTCTCAAGAGATTCAAATAATGACCTGGTAGCATTAAATAAGTTAGCTCTCAAGATCTAACATAAATGATGTGCACGTTCCTTGTCAGCAACACAGAAGATCCAGTCTGATTACATTGGCAAAGCACAAACAAGCTCAGTGGACCAGATAAGGTTTGTAGGCTCATCTTAGCTGCCTCTGCCACAGAGTTGTCCCTGTGCTTACTCTCCTCTCGTGCCCCTCCTTTGCGTTTAATCTCATAACTTTCTCTTCAGACTTAATATTTGAACTTTACTGCTGTAATCTTTTTTCCGCCCTCTCACATAAAGTGAAAGTCACACCTCTCTCCCTGTTGTTTTTCTCCCCGTATAGCAGAGATGAGTCAGGAGCATCACACTGTGACGACTTCACCAGAAATCAGAAGCTTCTCTGCAAAAAGGCTCACACACGGGAATGTTTTTTTTCTCAGCGTGTCCAAAGATGTGGCAAAAATATGAAATTGCCACGTTAAATTTAGAGAAGTTTCACACACACCAGTCAATCCAGCTTCCAAGTGGGCGGTTTCGGGTTTGAAGCGTACCACTTGGAAAACCCTGGGACGGGCATTTAAAGGGGGGTTGCAATGTGCTCTTAGGCTCGCTGGTGCATCTGACGGCATGTGCATGTGTGTTTCCAGGGAGAAATGTGTTACAAACATGTGGCACAGTACTCACCAATGCAGGCGTGGACGCGGACTGTCAGCTGGGTCCGTAAAATAACGCTGTGCTTCTTCCCTCTGGACCTGAGAGACATTGGAGGGAGGAAACAAGAGAATTAAATTTGAGTCAAAACTAAGTTGTCTAAGTTTTGTCTCTTCCTTGATAGCCAAAAACAGCTGACATGATGAGACTGATGCACACAAACGTGGGCGTGCATTACATTTATACCCCCATATTGATACACATCTGATTCTTTTCAGACAGCAGAAGTGCAGCAGACATAACAGGCATTTTCACAAGTGCGCACCTCCGCGTGGCATCGTTCCCATGAGCAAACACTCATGGGAACCCCATTTTCAGTGGGAAGGCACACAAATGTCAAGATAGCGTAACATAATATTGTACTTTATCTGTTATACCCTTACCTCCTAATCGCTAGGAACTAATCAGCGACTTCAATCACTAACAAACTGATACCATCCAGCCCACGCAGGGAAAGCTCTGATAGCATTTACCGCTGGAATTATGCATAACATGCTCTTAGGAAAAAACAGTCAAACAAGAGAGCACCTGGCCTCTAATCCTTCTATTACAATGTTATCAGATTTGCTAGGAAATAGAGCAAAATGTTAACACAATCTTTGAGATGCGAACAAACACAAATTCATTTTTCTTTCTTTTCTGGTAGTCTGTTGTGTGAGAATGGCAGTCAAAGCAACTGAACTGTGGGAGGAAAGTTAGGCTAGCATGAAACACATAGTGGTGTGGGGTGTTTGTGGGCACACAGTTTAACTATATACTGACTTGTCAGTCACAAGTTAGGCCCACTCTAAAGTATTTCCATCATTAATTTTGTTGATTGAGCTTTAACATCAAGTTGCCATAGACGAGACTTAAATCAACGGTCGAGATGGTGAAGGCAGTTTCCTGAGGTTCTCTGTCAGAAGCTTCCACTTTCTGGACTTCCAGTTTCATTGGGGCATTGAGATAGTCCAGAATAAATAAGGCTCCTTTTTTGGGTCATTAATGGTCTTCTGGGGAAAAAATGTGGCAATAAAAAATCACCATGGAGTTGAAAGAAATGGAGTGACTGCAAAATATTGACTGAAAAGGTGTAGCCTGAAGCTTTAGCTTACTACATCCACCCTTTTTACATTGAAAAATCTAGCTGGCAACACTTTTATAACTAGATTTTACCAAACAAAGACCAAATCACCAAAGAGAAACTAATGCTTCATAAACAATCAGTCCTTAATTTTATACCTAGTTAGCTTTATACCTAGTTAACATATTCGTTTCATTTTATGCAGTTGAAACAATAGATACAGTTCCAATTTTAGTTTTTTACATTTTTTTTTACAGATTTCAATTGAAATAAAACACCTTTGGATAAGTATTTGGGACATCACAGTACCGTGGGCCGCTTTGGGGCTGCTGCCAATTTTATTTTACACACAGGCAGCAAAAGCAGAAACTTCAAGCTTCTTGACCACAGTCACCTTCAGACACCACAACCAGCTGCGTCTTGTACGCACAGGTAAATAAGTGAATAAGCTACACTTGTAACGTCTGAGGTCTTTTTGCAACCACACACAATACACAAATTAGACATAAACAGCTTCAGGATCTGGAAAACGCAAAGCAACGCAAAGTGTGTTGAACCTGCCTTCTTCTTCATGGCCACCAGTGGGCAATACTCATGGTAGGACTTTCTTATTTCCCAATGAGTTCATGGGCTCAGTCACTCATTTCAAGTCATACTGACAAAAAAGAGAAGTCTTTTATGTAAATCTCGGCCATAATACGTTTCAGAAATATCATCCAGGTTGCAGTCATTGGCTAATGATTTGTGATTAATGAGACGTTAGCCAATGAGCTAATGATTCAAAACAGCAAGATGACAAGATCTAAAACATTCATCTTGAGACTTCACAGACCAACATTTGATGTCATGGCAACCATGTCCACTTTTTATACCGCCTTTCTTTGCAACCAGGGAACTCGCCCCCTGTTGGATGTTAGAAAAATGTAGATTTAAGGCACTTCTATATTGCCTTCACAGACTCATGGAAGCTACAGTTAGAACAGAAGCAAAAGTTATGGACCTAACTGTACATCCTTCTTTTATACACAGTGGATGCCTGTGATTGACATAAGTATGATATGTTGAAGTCAGGCGTAAAGGGTTCAAAGGGAGATTCCTTTGCATCACAAGCTACAGCCATCTACAGTGACTTCCAGTGGAAGCAGAGCAATTATTGTCACCCGAGGGCTTTGTTTACTGTAAGCTGTGGTAAGCACTGTCCTGCCACAGCTGCAATCACAACACCATCTTTGATGCGTGGAAGCATAAATTCAGCTAACACCAATGTGCTCTTTAGAAACCTGCAGATATTTTTAGTGATAGAGAAGTTTCAGTTTTCTGGATCAGTTATTTAGCAAAAACTACAGGAAAAAAAACCTTTTCTCATTATTCTATAAAAGATATTGTATATGTGTGACCAGCAGACTTTATGGTTATTTATAAATTAAAACTGTTATTGTGGGATTATAGAGGTTGTGGCTGATAACTATGTTAAATGGATCCATCTAGTCAATCCTGATATCCACTGCTTAAAGTTTTTATTTCCCAGATGCTGTTAAAGGGAACCATTGTGTTATCATTATGCTTACAGCTCTTGAATTCTACTGCAGGAGTTTTCTGTGATTCATATTTGCACTTTTTTATCCTATGCTGGGCCTTAATGCAAGTAAGGTTCAACGTCGGATCAAATGCAACTTAGCCAAGTTTCTTCTGATTGGCTGACCCTCACAAACAGAAGGTTTGAACAAGAAGTGGGCAGGGCTTCTCGCCTAAGATGACCATATTAGGGGTATCAACCCTCATTGACATCATACAGCTGTCTGAAGCTTGAGCTTTTTGCTCACAGATATCATTTGCATGTACTGACCTCATTATTTGAAACTCTGTGCATTCAGCAATGTAACAGTATAACAGTATACTGTAACAGTATACTATGTCATACTTAGTATGACAGAAAAATACGTTAACGCATTACAGAGCCTATTAAAGCACATGTTAAAGGTACGCTCTGACATTGGTTGGGATTAATTTAGTCTTTTATAACACTGTATAGACAGCTTTCATTGTGCAGAATGAATTTAGAAAGAATTCATCCTCACCCTTTGTGACATTTCGCCAAGACGAGGTCAAACCCAAACCAAAAACGCATGATTCATTTCTTACTGTCAGCTCATTATGACCTCGGTTAAAGCCACAGTTTGATAGAATGACTGACAGAACTGTCCAATCCAACCAGTTCCAACACAAACGAGCCTTTCTTCGCCTATCTGTCATCTGTCATATGGCTTGCCGAGCGCACAAGAAATATACACACATTTGAAAACAAATAGATAGATATGCACATGGAAACAACCACTTATAATAAACACAGAGACTAACAAGGCTCTGGGGTCTGCCATCACTTATCAGCCAGCCGCCCCCAGTCCTAAACAGACTGACATACCTACACAAACGTACATTGTCACACACATGTGCTGCTGCTTAACAGCTGCCTTCTCCGTGTGGCGGTCAGAGCTCTTTGTGTATAAACGGCTTTGAGCCAATGTTTGCCCGTTTGTGTTACAGCTAATTAGCTAAAGTTACAAAGACTGATCAGCTAAGCAACTGTTTATACTCGTTTTTTTAGATGAGTCTCGGGCAATCAGATCACAAATGAACAGCGCTAAAGGCAAGTATAAAGACGAGACCACCAAGACACATTGCGATTGTTCAAACCACTTCCCGAGGTGGTCTGGGGAGCCTTTGACCACATATCCTGTGTAGCGCAAATGCTAAAGTGTCCTGATCAATCCCCAACTCTGGCATAACAGGAAATTTATTCGTGGTGGTCCTGTTTGGTCTGGTTCTGCACCATCTTGGGTGCCACAAATGACTTTGTCCTAACAAAATAACCAGGAGGAAGAGCTAGGACAAATGTATCAGTTCTTGAAATACTTTGTTTTCTTTGCTAGCCCTTTCTTAAACCAATTTAGAGCTTATCTGGCAACAGATTGACGTAATAACTCCCACATAATCACTTCTGTTAGTGAGAGAGTAGGGAGATCTGACCACAACAGACACTTGAAAGCCCCCAACGGTTACCAGTGAGCCAGCGAATGTGGAGTAATCATGCTACAATAATGGTATAGCATTGACAGCATTCCTAACTTTAATTTGTTCTATTACCTAATTTCAGGATTTTCCAATTTAACTAGCTCTATTAATTGATATTAACAAAATATAGTCACTGTTTACATTTTTTTGAGTTACTTTTGCCTTCATATCAACTCAAAGCAGTTTGGCCGTTCTACTCTGACCTCTCGCATCAAAAAAACATCTTCACACAGAGAACTGCCGCTCACGGGATATTTTCTCTTTTTCAGACCATTCTCTGTGAACCCGAGTGACGGCTCTGTGGGAAAGTCAGCAGTTTCTGGCAAAGACAAAGTCACTTAAATCTTCTTCATCCCCATTCTAAAGCTCAGTTTTCATTTCAGCGGGTCACGTTGACCATCTCTACTTCTCTAAATGGGCGAATAAGAAGTTGAACAGCTGTACCTAACATAGTGGCCAGTGAGTGTAGCTGGAAGCCACAAAGACAGGATTGCATAATAATGTTGGACTCAAATTCAGGTTTTGGTTGTAACTTGAATCCTATACAAATATATCCGATGTTGAACCTTAGTTGCTGGTGCTAATATGCTAGCCTCAGGCCCTGAGGTTTTCTCACAGTTTTTAATTGCAGACACTGGCCACCTATCAGAGAAGAAAACTGTTTCCATTTGCAATATAAAAATTAGCACACTTACATGACCTAAAACAATACCATTCAGAGGAATAGGCGGAGAGATGCTAGAGTGCCAGGAAAATTACATGTTATGGGATTTACAACAGATCCAGGGTAGGTTTGCTGTAGCCTAAGTGACACGCTAACACAGTTTAAGGAATAAAAAGAAAACCAGGGACTGAAGTAACATTCATTATAATGGAAATCATATGCTTGTCAACACTCATGAGCCACATAAGAGTTTATGAGTTTTGAACAATAGCCAAAGCACATAATCTAAGGTGATTAACATATTAAATATTCAATTTTCTGGGTGTAATCCTAATCCTGATTTACTGAGATGTCCAGCCAGGAGGTTTGATAGAGGTTTCAAAGCCCTTTTACAAAGTCATCACACCGTCGTCTCTAAATTCAAGCTGTAAACTGTGAAATACTGTCACAAAGAAGACGAGAATATTTATCATACAATGGGAGAATAGCTGTTGCTGTGGAAGGGAGGGCACACGTGTCCTGCTTTCCAGAGTGCTTCATACTTTCCATGAACTTACGCTTCCAAGAAATCCATATCCAACAGCTTGTGATTCTCCCCATTTTATAAGAATGAAGAAACTCAGAAAATATGTGTACGTGTATGAGGGGGGAGAGGGCGCGGGGGTCTCGCTGCTTTAGATATTTTCGAGTGGTGAAGAGAGAGAGACTGTTTGGTATAAAGGGTACATGAGTCACTCTCACCCTGTGTCGTCCTGCTGAAAGCCCTCCAGCTCGTCCCTTTGCTCAGCCAGCGAGGACTCCAGATCCAGATAGGTTCCATTGTGGGACAGCTGAAGTGCACAGTCATCAAGCTACGGGATGGCAGAAACAAAATATACAAAGTTAAAGTAATAAAGGAAATACAACAAACGTGTCACTCTGCACACAGGGATGACCCATTGGGCTCCCTTTGTCTAGCGTCCCTTTACTATGTATATCCATGATTCACACCCCCTTTAAAAAAATAAAACAAGAAAGAACAACACTTTGAGCCTGTAAAATAAAGCCAGTTTATGGGGTAGGGGTTTGAACACAAGTGCACACAGTGGTCTGTGAAGGGGTGAGAAGCATTTGCAGGGTGCCTCTGCTTTCTGCATTAAAAAGCTGTTAAGGGAGTTAACTCGTAATAAAGGCCGCAGAACATGAAACCAAAACCAGAGTGGAACACAGCGACGGAACGGCACATTTTATTGCATTAAATACTAGCTGTGAAAAATATAACTCTCAGCTCGGCTCTATATGTTTGTTGAGCGAGCACAGCCTTGCACATGTCCTAGTATTCGCGCTGGCAATTGATGACTTTCTGAGTTTTGTCACTTCTCATCCACCTCGCCTTCATGCATTTGCATGATCTAAGGTAACACTGCAGAGCGGCCTTTGTCAGAACTGACCCCCTGTGCTGTGTAAGAAGAAACCCAGAGTTTGCGACCAGGTGCACAGTAATATATCAACCCGCCACTGGCACCAATGTTTATGAGTACGGTCACGGGTCGATAGCAGGTGGGAGCATCCGTCCCAGAGACAACTCTTAAAAAGCAACTTACGTCATTAGCTCGCAACAATCGGCTCTGAGTTTTTGCAACTGCTTCCTGAAGCTGCTGAAGTACGAATAAGTGAATGAGATCAGAGTCGCGCATTGGTATGTAGCAGCTCTGTGGCATCAGTGGGTTTAACTTAGATTGGCCTCTGGTGTGCTGCCAAATCCACACCCACCCACCCGGACAATCCATTCAGGCTGTGTGACGACACTTTCTGACCACAGATCACAAGACCTGCTGCTGCTTTCTGTCCATTCCTCCCTTTCAGTCCTAAACAGAGAGACGGACTGTCGCATGGACTCACAGCATAAATATAACCTTGCTATATTTACTCTCCTCTGAGGCAGCATGCACACTGGAGCTCAAGAGTGGGTGTGTCTATGGGGGCAGGCAGCACTGCCTGAGCTGAAGTATTGGAAAGGGGAACCTAAGAAGCAGCAGGTTAGCATTATTTAGGTAATCCCAGAAACATAACAGTTGATAAGGACACAATGAATCATCTGTGTCAAACCTTCTAAGGCTGAAGGATGACACCAGTGTGGAAGTGCCAAACGCTGCAGTTCCTCTAATGGCCATTCAAGGCTGCTTCCCAAAGCAAGTACACTCATGTGATAAAATATTTATAATAGTATTCTACGGATAGTTTCCCCCTTCATGACAATTCTGCATATTTTTTGTTTTTTTTCCTCATCTATCTGGATATTTGAGTTAGGGGCGTGGCCACATTGAGTGTGCCAAGTGTGCCAGAGCCTGCCTGGCCTCATCCAGCACTCCAAGGCACTGGGTTGGAGTTCTTCACTGCGTGCAGGCTGTTGGTCCCTCTTGGAGGATTTTCAAACAGAATACGTAACTTATATTAAGACTTATTGTGCAATTTACAAAGAAACAGTTTGCCCACTCTACCCTCTCATCCACCCTTTCATCCGGTGGTGGAAAACAGTGCTAATGCAATCCAAAACCAGGGACTGATATCATGGTGGCTATGTCCCTGTTTTATACTGTCCATGACGGAAGCACATAGTGTTTTTTCAAAGTTTAAAAAAAAGTTAACTCTAGCACAGGCACCATGCTAACAATAGGTTGGCATGGTAACGTGCTACTTAGCAAACAATGCATTACTTTGACAGAGTTTAACCACTGTGTGGAAATTTTAAATACCAATGCTGGTGTTGGTATTGGGTCGATACTTTGCTTCTATCCTTCTATTCTAGCCCACTGAACTGTGTTCAAAAAATGTAAAGGTAATTTTTTTGGAAATGAAAAAAAATATAAATAAACTTTTAGACAGGTACATTTAGATTCCAGGTATGAAAAAAATTCAAAATACACAACTAGCTGAAAGGTATGTTTTTTTCTAGTGAATAATTATTATGAACAGTAAAAAATCATAGTGATTTAGTGTGCTCCCCTAAATATACTCCCTGTATAGGTTAAAAGTATCAATGTTGGTATTTATTTATTCACTTGGTTTTGGATTGATACCAACATTTGCAGTATTGCACAGGAAAGATGGTGAAAAATCAGAATATCATCCAAAAATGGGTGTCATGTTTGCATGCCCTATGTTATTTCCAGCCATCCTGAGGCTGTTAAGACATTTCACTGAAAAGCACAGATGTCGTCCTCACAGTGGAAAAAGTCAGGTGATCAGAAACCTCACAGGGATTCATTGTCTTTGAAGCAAACACACCAGACCACACTGCGATCCCTCAAAACCTGTGAGGCTGCCACCGTGGCTCAAAATGTTAACCAGCTGAAAAGGAAATGCAAATACTTTAAAGGTATTCTCTGCGCTCCATAAATAGTTTCCCCAGCTGTTAAAGTCAAGCGCGATGCTACTGTCCTTCACACTTTTCATGCACGTGAGATTTGGTAAATCTCAAACCGAAACAGAGGGGGTGGAGACAGTGGGCAGGTGAGGGTGGGGTTAATCACCCTTTGTCCCAGTGGCCTGGTTTTTCATGGAGGGACTAAATCAAAACAACAAAACATTTCTTGTGTCTAATCTGCTGCCATTATTCAGCATTTATTTCCTTTTCAGCAACATCCCAGGCACGCTGTCTGACCCACGCTGCCCTCCTTTACCTCCACACAAGCACACTAACACTGCTTCAGCAGCGAGGAGTGTCCAATGGTTGTCCAAATGATGTCTCTCTTTTCTAAAACATGTAGTAATAACACAACACATCACGCTGCATGAGGCCGAGAGCAGCGGTGGCTCCAAACAGGAACCGCAGGCCCTTCACAAGTCAAGTCTCTGGGGACTTGCTAGAGCAACACTTATTGGCTTGTATATACTTCGCGCTCGTTTTAATCAAATTCTCCCTCAAGAGCAAAGCAGGAGAAAATACGGGAGAGTAGAGGGATTGGGGGGGAGGAGGTGTAATTACTTCCATGTTAAAACAACACCGGGTCTGGTGGTGGTGATCGCATTTAATGACACTCTTACATAACTTACAAGACAACTTTCTTTTAAAAAAAACTTTTTTCTTGCATCAAAATCAGAGCCTCAGAGGCTCTGTGAAGAGCGAGGGGGAGGGAGTGTTCAGCGTTGGCCATTAAACCTCCAATGCTACTTTACTGAGAACCTTTTGGTAGTGGAATAAAATTCGAGCTGGGAAGTCTGAGCTTTGTTTGTGGCAGAAGCTGTAGCTGTTTGACTGATAGCGACCTGAATATCTGATACGTTATTTTTAAATTTTTTTGTCTCATTCCCTAAATTAAGTGAATGTCTACAATCTAGCCTTTGGGCTGCCTTTATTATCCACTTTAAGTTGACTTCCTTTAAAGCAGGAAGAAGTCAGTGATGATCTCTGCTGCCAGAATCCAAACTTCTGTTTAACAGCTGGGACAAAGTGACACATCCCCGTGCACAGCAAACCAGCAATACACTAATTTAGCTTTGGCAAGTGGTTCTAACCTTATGTGTCTGTGTTTGTGTGTTTGAGAGTACGAACTGCTGCACGGCCATAGAGGTAGAGGAAGAGATGGAGGAAGAGGTCAGGAAAACCGCGGCACCCAAAGTGAGGAGAACAAAGTGTCGCAGGGATCCAGGCCCCGGCCGCAGGAATTCTGGGACAAGTGACCTATACTTTACATGCAGCCCAGCCAGCCGTGCACAGAGCTCTACCATCATCACGGCATAATAACACAGCAGGCTTTTTTTTCTTCCCCTTAGAGGAGAGCACAGGAGGTTAAAACAAAAATCAGGGAAAGGCTGTTTAAACAAAGACTAACTGAGAAAGCAAAGAGAACTGTCAAAAACAACTGAGCGCTTTTGACATTTTCCAATTATATAATAACACTCGAGCATTATAAGCACCAAGTTTTAGATCTGGACGGTCTGACGGGCAAATTTGCAACCACTCAAATTCATCCCTATAATCTAAGTGCAATATCCATTTGCCATTGCGCACAGCCTTCCTGGTGATGCGAGCGAAATTGCAAACACAAATGCAGGCTGTGCCATCTGTCCGACTATAGGTTGTAATCATAAGCTTTGCTGTGCCGTGGGCCATTTTTCATTTGTTTTGCGGTTTTTAAAGATGGGGGCAGCTAAAGATCGTCTGGTTCGGAAAACCGCTTCTGCTGCTTTGCTCTCAGGTCTGTGTGCCAGCAGTTAAAACTCCCCATTTTTTCCAGACTGTGCCAGTTTTTGTTTTTTTTGTTTTCAACTCTGTTTAATCTACACTTTCAGCTTTAACTGTGTAGCAGCCACATAAATCATAAAAAACAAGGTCACATCTGCTGCACTTGTACAGCCACTGTGGGTGTGTTTGTGCGTCTGAGTCAACCTTGTCTGTAAGGAATGCGTTGCTTTTTCCTTTGTTTTTTGGTTGGGGGGGGTTGCTTAAACACTGAAATTGACTGAAAATGGTATCTGTTCTTCTCCGTCACACCCACCGTGTCCCATCGCATGTAGGTGAATGAGGTACCTCGGGATAAATCTGGCTGAACTAATGCCTCTGTGCAGCCACCTGTCACTGCCGCATGCAAAGCAGAGAGCAAAAAATACAGTGGGAAGCTTTATTCAGTGTATTTGGGACTTCAGGGAGGTGGGGTGTCCGTTTGTGCGTAGACTTCTCAGCAGAGAAGTTCCGTTTTAGAGATTTCCTCAAGCTGGTGGAGATCCAAAGCCTTCCTCTGTGGCACTTTAGTGTCAGAGTGCCCACATTTACGAGTCATCAGGGGCGTTTAGAGAAGTTGGTGTGAGGCGGGATGCCATAATAGGACCTGTGATGGAATGTAATTTACTAAGGTACTTTGCTGAAGCACACTTTTTCTCAGGTTTTGCAGTTGAAACTGAAGACCCCACCAGTGAGAAGCAGGTGTAACTACTTCAATTCAGCCTTGAAGTGTTTGATGTTGTAAAGTAAAGACCCTACAATGATAAAGTGAAAACCACGACAATTAAATTACCCCCTATTAGCAAGGCTTTGAGCAACAGTGGAAAGGAAAAACTCCCTTTTAACAGGAAGAAACCAATGGCAGAGCCAGGCTCAGGGAGGGGTGTGACCGGTTGGAGGTGATGGAAGGAAAACAGGACAAAACACGCTGTGGAAGCGAGTCAGAGTGATAACAACTAATGATTTTATGCAAATGGTGTATAAACACAAAGTGAATGAAAAAAGGGGTGTGACTAAGAAACAGAGTGCATCATGGGAAGATCTGAGCAGCTTATATCTATGGCAGCGTAACTAAGGGAGGATTCAGGGTCATCTGATCCAGCCCTATCTATATGCTTTATCAAAAAGGAAGTTTTAAGCCTAATCTTAAAAGTAGAGACAACGTCTGTCTCCTGAATCCAAACTGGGAGCTGGTTACACTGAAGAGGGGGCCTGAAAGCTGAAGGCTCTCCCTCCCATTCTACTTTTATTTTCTAGGAATCACAAGTGAGCCCGCAGTCTGAAAAAACAGAACTTAAAAAAGCATATTCACTGAAAATTGCAAATGAGCTAAAGGTGCTGCTCAGTATACACAGGAAAAAGAGAAGCGTAAAGACTAAATGTACCCAGAGAGGTTGACTGGGACGTGAGACACAGGTGGTGAGGGCAGACATGATGGAAATGAGGGAAAGAAACAAAGACCAGAAATTTAAAAAACAAACAAACGCAGAAAACAAACTTTCAAAGTATAACAGAAAATAACTGATAGTTTCTAAACAAAAAGGACCACGACAGTTTTAATGTACTTGTATCTACTCAGCAGTATATTATTGATCAGTAAATAATGGGACAGACACTTACATGTAATCAGTGAATCATTATGATGTCATAATGTGATATATATGATTCTGAAAAGGGCTATTCTGCATAAGTTAACTTTGGATGTAATTTAACTATTAAGCATAATTGTGATTCCAAATGACTAAATTGTGCCAAATTTTCTCCTTTTTAAAAAAACACTGTATTCATTTGTAATCAAACACAATGTTTTCCCCTCCTCTTGTTTTTGGTACCCTATGCCACCCCAATTTTTAAAATTCCGGAAACGCCCCTGTTAATCAATGTGAACCAAGTGAAGTCCCCTGCTTCAGGAAGCTCCGCGCTTCAAGGCGAACACTTTATTTCAAACCCAGCGAGTTGTGCTTCCATGTGTTCTTTAAATAGCCTCTGGTGGATGGTGGCTCTGGAAGTTTACTTACAGGAGGCTTGAGCATAAAACCAGCATGCGTAAACTGAATGGAGTACACATGGTCACCTATAAGTGTGTTTGAGTCAAAACATTAAAATAAATAAATAAATAGATAGATAGATAAATAAATAAATAAATAAATAAATAAATAAATAGCTCCTCAGTGACATCGTCAGTTGTCCCTAAGTCCAAAGTCATCCCCTAGCTTTGTGTGCAGCATGACTTGTTTACTACCCTGTTAATCCTACCTTGTGCGGAGCTTTGAGGAGCCGGTGGACTCCTGCAAGCTGGTTGATGAGGGGGATATCCTCTCTGAAGGAGTACAGGGGGGGTCTGGTCGGCTCTGGAAAGTTGGTGCTGTTGAAAGGATCGGTATCATCTAAAAACTGAACCCTGCAGACAAACGTGGCCATGGTGCATCCATGCAAGTGGCTCCTCTGTGAGGGCAGCCCGGCTTAATGAGAAGCGGAGCAGCTTTCTCTCCTGGTAACGACAACAAACCGCGGTCTCCAAGCAGCGCAGCAGCCTGTCCTCCCGCAGGACGGAGTGGATGGCACAGAGCGGTCCTCGCTTTGGTTCTGCTCCCTGAGCCTCCTCCTGCTGCCGCTGTGTTATTCTCGGAGAGGCAGGTGTCTGCAGGCGGACTTCAGCTCGGTGCCGGAGAGTGAAGGATCAGCGCAGCTTGGGACAGCCGGTCTGCTGTCTGTCTGAGTCCCAGTAAATCCACCCCCACCCCTCCGGTGTCTATTTTCCCCTCAGCCTCATCTCCCCCTCCTCCCCCTCCTCAGATCACTGTCTCCGACTTAGCTGTGGCTTTCTATCTGAAGAGGAACGACACTAATCCTGTGGTACGTTTATGTAGACCAGTGCAGATATAGAAATATTAATGCATGACCCAGAAGACCTTAGAAACATTACAGAAGAAGCAAACCACCGGCTGAATACAGAGAAGTACATATATAAATACATACAAGAAGGAATGTAATTTCCTCCTTAATGAGAGTTTACTTTACTTTATTTCAATACTGTGACACCTTTATTGAATAATGTATCAAATGAAACTACACAGGAGTCTACAGTGAAAAGTGTGTTTGATGGAGTTTGAGGTTAGAAAACAATTCAGGTCAATTGTGACCTCTTTTGGCCAAACGCAGAATTGCAAGTGAAGACGACTTGACACCTGCAATAGACAAACAACTACCGCAGCTCTACTTTCTTCTCCTCAGGTTGGCGACCGTTGCCTACCGATTACAGCACCTCATGGCCGTAAACTGGAGAAATGATTTTAAATGGATGAATATAATCCAGACTAGTCTCATTTTAATTTGTTTATTTAATATATTAACAATTTGACATTGGAGCTGCATTATTAACCCCTATGTGGACTTACAACTACAAGGTTATTCAATTCATTTAAATGGTAATCAGCCTCTTGAGAAATACTTCAGTTTAGATGAGGTGCGTGGAGGGGTCAGTGGTTATCGGCTGCTGGTAATTTTAAGTGGGGTCATGAAATAAGAGACAAATTATAAATCACAGCTCCACATCGTTTTGTATGCGTGTGGACAAGGCCTCAAACCTGAAACACCCATGCACATTTACAGATATGTTTTGTGGGTTTTTTTATGATAGGCTAATGGCAGAGAAGGCCATCTGCTATTTACACCAGGCCACAAGGGTCGGGGTCCTGCAGATTTTAGATATCACCCTGGGTCAACACACCTGGCTCAAATGATGATTTCATTACCAGGCCTCTGGAGAACTTCAAGGCATATCGAGGAGGTAATTTAGCCATTTGAATCAGCTGTGTTGGATCAAGGTTACATCTAAAGCCTGCAGGACACCAGCCCTTGAGGCCTGGAGTTCCCCTTGATTTACAGGGTTTCCCGTTTTTATCCCCGGCTGTTTTTATTCACATCTCTAACTATAGGCAGGACAGTGGAGGCCTCTTGCATAGATGATCAGGTAAGTGCGTCAGGCTACAGTCACACTAAGCAAAACGGTGGTTTGAGACCACATAGTGCAACCAAAATTATTGCCACTATGTGCACCTCACAATGAAAACTAGTTGCCCTGAGGTTGAGGGTGCTGTAAGCTCAGCTTCTGGGTGGCCTTTTGAGCAATTGTTCTTAGACAGCAAAAAAATTCAGTGCAGTCAGTCACCGACCAGAGGTTTTCCTCAACGTCAACCTGTTTTTCCTCTGATCTGACTGGAACCTTAAAGTGGACCTCTTAATGTTTTCCTTATTCTCTACCATTTATCTGCCATCGCTCATATTAAACAATAAGTTCCAAACACTGAGAAGTGAGCCATGAGAGCCAAAAGCTGAGGGCGCACACTGCTCTGTCGCAAAAAGGCCCTTTATAAATGGAAATATAAACAATTAACTCATGCAGTCACAGATGAACTTAACAGATAGAGTTGTATATAACAGATTTGAGCATAAGTTTGCTACCACAGTGAGTAGGTGACATATCACCAGTGTCTTAGTCTGTTTACAGTTTTTCTCAGTTGCTTTGGTGCATTTCTCACAACAGAATTAAACTTTGCACCACTACTAAGGCTCTTCTCAAAACAATTAGTGCAAACTGCAAAACATGGTGGATAACTTGCAAAAGTGAGTCACTTCATCAAAAAGAAAAGTCAGTTGTTCAAAATAAGTAGTCAATGCTTCAAAAGCAAGTCCCTTAATCAAAACAGATAATATATTCATCAAAAGCAAGTACTTATATCAAACAAAGTGTCAGGGCTGTCACAATTACAAGTCATAACACCAGCACCTTTGGTCACAAAATCAAATGGTTTGAACATGTTCTCATTGTGACGGATTTGTTTGTAGGTGCTTCCCAATGACATGTCAAGTCTGGACAGCATGCATGGCATGTTGAAAACCATAAATTGTAAAGGAAAATCAAGACACTTCATATGCACTCTTGATAATATTCAATTGAAACTGTTCACAGCATTGTGCAACTGGGGAAATACAGTAAATCAAACATTTTACAGCAAACATAAACTCACTTAGACAGTAAACCTTACTGCAGTAGTTATGAAACAAAAAACAAACAAACTGAAAAACAGACACTGCTGCATATCAATCATTGTTATCTAGACGCTCCCGTCTGTCTGCCCACATATTTGCATCAACATCACAGCGAATGTCAGCGCTATCGATGCATCGGGGAAAGTATCTTCTGGAGTGTCGAATCCACCCTCTGCAGGACTCTGCTGTGATGTCATCACAAGCTGCATCCATAGCTGCTAGCAGGGTCATTTGGGTATGTGGATGCCTGTCATATACCTTCCACCTCCAGGAAGAGAAAAACTCCTCAATTGGATTTAGGAATGGAGTGTAAGGAGGAAGAAACTCCATAAGCATCCTGTCGTGTGCTGCAAACCACTGCCTGACTACAGCAGAGTGATGGAAGCTAACATTATCCCAAACCACTACATACATTGTCCGATTGGTTCACCAAGGTTCACCTGAGAAAAGTAATTTATGGAGATTTTCATGGAACCTCCTTAAAAATAGGGTTTTCAAAATGGGTGTACAAATTGTTTGACAAGATGTTCAACAATTGTGAGTGCACTGACACAAGCAATGAAATGAAGACTATTAGTTGTAAGGACAATGACTATTCAGCCGGTACAAGTATAAATAATTGTGACATTCATGATAAAAGCAAGGAGATAGTGATGAATAGCAAGTCAAAAGTGACCATTCGTTAGATATTTGTACTTACTCAACTGCTTCATGTCCAAAGGCATTTGCCATTGGACGAAATGAACATGAAACCGCCACAAGGTTGTGCCAAAACGACTACATGTTGTGGAGGTTGAACTAACTATTGTGCAAAGTTTAATTCTGTTGTGAGAAATGCACCAAAGCAACTGAGAAAAACTGTAACACACCTGTCACCTGTGTACACCGCAAGCACTGTTGTGCAGTGGGCAAAATACCTCTTTATTACCACCAGAGGGCAGAAGGCCAGTCTCTTTATTTATTTTTTTTGTTTTAACTGCGAATGAAACAGTGAAAAAGTAGAAGGACATTCAGGAACCACTTCCATGCTGGGATATACAGTACTTTCCAGAGTCTAAAGTACCACAAAGGAGAGATAAAGGAAAATAAACATCAAGAACAATTATGCAAAACACACGTTTGCGTTATAGCAGCGACCCCAAGTGGTCTAATGAAGCTGTGCTGCTTGTGCTTCCTCAAAACAGGGTCCCAAGTCCATGTTCAAGGTTGGTGATAGATTGATAGATTCTAACTGCTCTACTGTGTGATGCAACAGACAACCACCAATCACAGCAAAGCACTGAGTCTATGTACGGGGCCATATACCGAGCGGTGACCTCCTGTTTGTCGCTGAACTGGTTTGACAGACACATTTCTACAAAACAAAAGAATAAATTACAATTTGAAAAGTCAAATCCAACCAAGAAAAATCCAAATATGACAATCTGATTTAAAGTTTACATGCAGAAACACTCATCTAGTTGCCACGCACCGATGGCACCATGGTGCTCGAAGGCCAGACTGTGCTCCACCTCTTCAACAAATAAACACATGATACTCAAAGGCAACTTCCTCAGCAGAGATAAGACTCCACGCAGCATACATCTTATGTTGATTACTGGTTGTAAATAAAGCGTAAAGGGCAAAAAGAGTTTCCCACACGCATCGAAAATCACAATTTTACGCCTGTTATCTTATCTGTATTCTTGGTACATCAGGATTAGGAAACATTACCTTGTCTAAATGTGAGCTTGATCACCTCCCAACCACGCCTTTACACCGTGCATGAAAGTCATCATGAATAAGATCATTTGCAGCACCTTAGTCATTGGGTGGATGGCATTAGCTGCTGGTTATAATACAATCTTTTTGATGGATTATCAAAATTGTACAACTAAAATAATATATATATATAGAGAGAGAGGGTACTGTATGATAGATAGATAGATAGATAGATAGATAGATAGATAGATAGATAGATAGATAGATAGATAGATAGATAGATAGATAGATAGATAGATAGATAGATAGATATAATAGTTTAGCAAAGCTAATTTGCCTACTTTGAAACAGAGTAGTGATAAAACAAAGCTCTACTTTTAATCTGACCTGCATTTAGTGAAATCAGTCAAAATACAGTCAAAATAAAGTCAAAATACAATACTTTGATAATAACAAAAACATGCACTTTATTAATAGCCTTAGAAATAATAAAGGTTTAAAATTAATGGCCCAATTTCAATTCATTTAGATTAAAATTTGGCTGAAGGTTGGAGCCATTCATGTGCAGTATATAAATAGCTGCCTATGGACCTGCACACAAGTGTCTATACAAGGGGCTGAATTTGTAAGTTTGTTTGCTTACAAAGAAATGAACAGTCTCTAATTTTTATGATAGTTTTATTTTAAAAGAGAGAGACAGAATATCAACCAACACATTACATGAAAGTGATTAAATAATTTGGTCCATTCCTCTTGGCTGCTGCTGGGCAACTCGAAGTTTTGGCTCCTTCCACACATTTCCTGTAGGACGGAGGCCTGAAGACTGGTAAGGCCAGTACATGACCTTAATGTGCTTCTTCTGCAGACACTGCTTTGTTGTTTTTGAGATATTTTTTCAGTCATTGTCATCCCAGAGGACCCTTCTTTGAGCTGGTTGTAGGAAGGCGTTTCTCAACCAAGATTTTACAGTACACGGCCCCATACCTTGGCCCCTCAGTCTTGTCTGTTATGATGGAGAGGTTGAAATGGAAGAAACAGATCCTATGTGCTTCATACATATAATGAGTTGAGATCTATCTGTAATTAATCGATTGATTGTAGAATGTCACAGAATTCTGCTGTGGTGAGCTAGAATTCTGTGACATTCAAATCAATGTGTAACCTCTATGTAATGTGTTTTTTCTGTGTTTTTAGTTATTCTGTCAATCTCAATTAAAATGAAACCACCATAGAAATGAGGAACTCTTCATTGTTTTGCAATGGGGCAAACTTACAGATATAACAGGGGATGAAAGAACTATTCCCCCCACCTCACATCTCTATACAAATACTGTATGTGCATTTCAAACTGTTATACATATGGATGCCACTGTATTGAATCAAAATACATTAAGAGGATGAACAAACAGAAAGGGATGTCATGTACCGAATACAATGTATGTGTATTTATTGTTTCTTTTGTGTGTCTTTTTTTTTTTCAGATCAGAAAACGCAACAAGTGAAATGACCCACGCCAAATTTAAGACAGCTCACTAACTGACCCCTCGCTGTTTTTTTCACCTGGCATAACAAAACTGCTCAGGGTTTGCAGATTCGTGCTGGCTGACAGATTCTCGAGTGACCTTTGAATGCATCGCTTGAGCAGGCATTGCAGAATTTTTAAAGGTCCACTGAATCTAGCCGGGCTGATACTTTCCCTGAAAACGATCACTGCTTTCTGGTAATGCCTGACTCTGTATGGATGTATTTGGTTCTGTGAAGTGTCCCCCTGTGTCAGCATTGTTACATAAACGCACGCTCCATTTGACAGTCTGGGTATGCAACTACTTTTATGACACAATCACTTTGATTCCTACAGGTGAAGTAGACTGAGTGACAAAGCCAGTATGCAGGGATGTTGTAGTTTTCCATATAAAGGACTATGGGTTAAAATTGATTTACTTCCAATCTGCTGCCTGTAGTCACACATATGCAGTTCTCAGTTATTTACCAATAGTGCTAAGCTCTGAAGAACGGAGGTGTTTTATCTGAAATGGTAACCTCTCATCCTGTTCCTTGAAGACGACATGAGTGTGTGCAAACTATGCAAACACACTGATGGCCAATCCAGCAGGACCTGGAATTGCACAGACACCTACAAAGAAGTGGAACATGGGGCCAGTGGCAGAGTGGAGATCTTCTCTATGTGCTTTCATGGCTTCACACCAGCTTCCTCGTGCAGTCCAAAGACATGCGTGTTAGGGTCACTGGTAATTCTACACCAAGAGTTTAAACAAAAATAGACATACTGTAAGGAAATAAAGGTGATTATGATTGTTGACTGATGGTCTGATAGACAGTATTTGCACCATAAACTCCAAATACACTGAATTGGATTTTTCAAAGGAATCATTATCCAGTATAATCTATCACCGTAAATTATCACATGGAAACTGCATGAACCTTGACCAGTGTGCCATAAATAGAGGTGTGTTGCAAGTAATGCAGATTAAATGGTTTCATGATTCAATTTCATGGTCACATGTCTGAACCTCGAGTATTAGTAACAGCCTAGTTATGTAAGAGAGGGAGAAGGTGATTTCAGATTGACATCGAACATTAAAAATGGTATTAATTCCTCCCTGCCTCAAATTACACCGACCAAAACACATCAGCATGAAATAAAATAATAAAAAAAAACAGTAGGAGGGTTTACATCAGTGAAGAACTGATTTTATTTCACTTGTGTATCTTATTGAAAAAGTGCAAGTAACTATGCTAGAATCACTTTTGATGATTTTATCTCAGGTGAACAGGTGTATTTCTGTTTCTGTGAATAAGAAATCTGGTGGGAGAATATAAATCCCGGAGATATAAAAAAAACTGAGCATGCATAATCTAAAATGCTAGAGACACAATAAAAAGCCTGATGCGTCATTATGGGTTTAATATCCTGGCTCAAAGTAATTTGTGTTAAACATTAACTTACAGGTGAATGGAAATCGCTTCAAAAAGCTAAAACATCCATTTGAGAGCAAAGACCCACCGAAGCGTTAATGCACTGTACATAAAAATTTGTGTCTATAGAGTTGATTTTGTTTTGCTGCAGGGACAGTGGTTGTACTTCACACTGTTTGGTGACACGATGCTATCAGCACATGCAAACATCAGTTAGCAGACATGTCATTCAGAGGAGCATGGAGCCAACATAAACTGGTCAAGCTATCACTTTGGTATATTAGCATCAGCTAATTAAGGGCTAAATGTGAATGACTTATTTGTAAATCTAAAAGGTATATACATTTTTATTTACTATTGTAAAAAAAACTATATATAATATAATATATATATATATATATATATATGACATATAATATATATATATATATATATATATATATTTTTTTTTTTTTTTTAAATGCTCATGAAGTCCAAACTTCCCATATGAGCAAGTTTAGCAGCTTTGAGACCGGTGTAATATTGGGCTGTAATTTTGTTTAGCTGATCGGTGCTTGTATACAGTGATTAACGTTTAGTTTGTGTTACTCTCGGACAAAAAGTAAGAGCCAGAAGTTCAATGGGACAGCCACCTTTCCCTATAGAGGCCCAATCATGTCGAAAATGAAGGCTCAAAACCTGATGTGTCATACAGCTTCTGCATATCAGCTGATTGAAATCTCTTTTATCTGAAAAAGATGTTCGACCAAGAAGCGAACTTTCAACCCTGACCCCACTTCACCTGCATTGTCACGCGTGATAATGAAGACACTAAAAGCTCTGATTGGTGCATTTTCTTACTTCGCATGTTTAACAGTTTCTGAAAGACTTACGTGTCAAGTTCTGAAATATGTAACTGACAGTCTTGAAGAGATTGAATTGCGAGGCCGTTAAATTAGTTGAGGAGAGGGGAACTGTGAAAAGAATAATGAAGGTCGTGACACTTTATACGGCAGAAATGATCAATCGTTTCCGTTTGTGTTGGGTTTGAAAACATCTAATGTTCCAGTGGTTACAGTAAACAAGGTGTGCGTCTAACTCATTGTACACAACTCTCGTATCTTTCAAGCTATTTAAGTTTATCTCATAACGAATGCCCGAGTGTGCTTTTATGGTGCCTTTCCTTATCGTGCACGGTATTTCCTATCATTCCGCTATCGGATGGCTTCTTTGACCCCCTCCATGTTATTATGCTGCTTCTGAGAATACTGACGAGGCTTGAGGTCTCTCATGGCAGTGTGGATTCTCAGAGCCACGGTGTGTTTTTCAGTCTATACAAATGTACGGGTGCACACAGTGAAGTGAAAACCATTTCTCCCTCTTGCCTTTTTGTTGTGTTGTTTGTTAGAAATGTTTAATGCTGCTGTTTCATTTCCAAATATCAACCATGGAAAAGGTTCCAGCTTCAACCAGATATTTAATTGTAAGTATTTCATTTAACAAACACTCAGCTGATCTCCAGAGATTTCTAGAGGCAATCGTAATAATCAGTATTGGTCAAGCTACTTGAAAATAGTAATTAGTTACTAATTACTGATTACTTCTCTGAGAAAGTAATCCCATTACTTTATTGATTAAATGGTAAATGGCCTGTATTTGTATAGCGCTTTTCTAGTCCCTAAGGACCCCAAAGCGCTTTACACATCCAGTCATCCACCTATTCACACACACATTCACACACTGGTGATGGTAAGCTACATTGTAGCTGCAGCCACCCTGGGGCGTACTAACAGAGGTAACTAATTACTTATTTTCATAAGTAATTAGTTACTTTATTACTTAGTTACTTTTAAAAAAACGTGACACACAACCTGAATACAGGTTAGCAATAGACCTTTCAGCCCAATTCTATTTTTTCTGCATAATCCTTCATATAAAACTGAATCAAATGAAAAAGTCTCTTTTTAAAACTTGTTTTATTAGTTTAGGTCTTTTAACTTTATGCATCAACCAAACATTAAATTATATTCAACAGTCTTTGACTTGAAGAAATTTGTTTAACATTTAAACCTATTTTCTGCGTATTCCAGCTTATAAAATAAAATAATGTTTTGTGTTTACACTCAGTCTTTCAAATAGATGCAAGTAAAATGCAGCAAAAAATAAATAAAATCAAAGATTCACTGGCACTGAGTCCTGTCGCTCTTAAATCTATTTTCACCTGTTTAGCAGGAGTGGGGCCGGTGGAGGTTTGCCCGGTGCTGCACCAGTCATGTCAGTGGGGGGATCCAGAGGTTTCTCTGTGAATTTCACATTCCCGTGGCAGCTGCCTGCTCAGATTGAAAGTTTAATTTTTTTGTTTTCTTCCCACGCATATTGTACAGCGGACGCTAATGTTTTTGTCACTTTTAATGGAATCAAACTCAAAGTAATGTCAGTACTTCCAAGCTTTAAAACGCTGCATGGTCGTACTCTGTCCCACACTCTGCTGCTGATTTTTCCCAATCAGTCCACTAATACAGTGGTGTGGCGGATAAATACAACAAAATAAAATGATACGACCAAGACAAAAACTGTGGTATTCTGTAAATAGAATAATATACGCGAATTCACTGTGTAATTGTGTAACTTTATTAGCAGCGACCTCCTGAAATGCGCCAACAACATTGAGAGTAAAATCCTCCTCTCTGCCCCTCAATGCTCTCTGGTCGGTATGGTAACGCGCAAATATTTCTTTCAAAATAAGATACACAACTACAACACGGGAACAGACCCAGGGAAACCAAGCTAACGATAAAAACCCTGAAAACCATAAACTTCACACCCGAGCCTCAGCTCTCGCGGCCCGGTACCAAACGACTCATGGTCCGGGGGTTGGGGCCCGCTGCACCAATAGGAGGTCGGCATACGTACAGGTAATCTCCATGAGCACAAAGCTCAATCTGATGTCACTAATGTAAAATATTAATGATCACACTAACAAACAGATTTAGCTGTCAGCACAAAAGCCCCACCCACCTCCTGGTTAAACCTTCTGTTTGTGAGGAGCAGCCAATCAAAACAAAACTGGCTTAAGCGGCGAGATGACTTGTCTCAGACAGTGGATGAATTGCCAGACTAAAGTAAAAGACAGTTAAACATTCATTTTAATTCTGTCACGAATGTTTAAAAAAGCACCTTCCTTAAACAGTGGGAAAGACGCCATTTTTAATCGTTGGGGTTTTTTTTGTTATTTTTTTATTGCTTGTCCTGTAAATAAGTCAGTGAAGCACTGCAGGTTGATTTATAGAGTCTGAAGGGAACAGTTTCTCCTCTATTGCAATCATAGAGGCCATAAAGTTTTGTCCCGGCCTCTACACGATGCTTGGAAGTACAGATGGACTGCTGGTTCCTCTGCAACACCTCAAAAGTTTACGAATACCTGTGTCAGTGTGCTAGTTTGTACATTGTTTCTTTATTGGAAAAGTGTGTTTGTTTAGGATTTTAGAAAATGAATCCTTGTCATCTGTATTGATCTTGCTTATCTTTGGTCTGTGATCTGTTAATTAGTGGTTAGGATTATCAGATAGATTTGCAGGCGTCACCACTTTCCGTAGGATGATTACCTAAGTGTCCTAAATGGTTAGTTGTTAGATTTTTTTTTTCTATTTTTCCAAATATGCTGCTACAGCTCAACACTGTTTCTGCCAGAATCATCAAGCACAAGAACACCACAGAGCATTCTGTTCCTCCTTCAAAAATGTCTTTTTTTTCCCTCAAATCCAAAGAATGTTTGCCAAATTCTTTTGATGCCTCAATGAATGACACTGATATCTATCCATGCAAAAATCAATGACATCAATTCATAATCTGCTGCTTATCTGAGCTTGGATCAGTCAGGAGAGAAGCTCAGACCTCCGTCTGGTTGGGTAAACGGATGTAGGGGTGTGTGAGGTTGTGTTAACATATTGTGATTCTGTACAAATCATTTTAGATATTTTGTACAATTTAATTTGTTGAAAACAGCAGGTTGAAAGCGGATTTTTGTATCTTTTGTGACAAGATGAACAAACTACCCATGCTGCGCTGCCCTTTTTACTCCCACATGCTGATCCAAATCTGTTAGAAATACATGCATAGATACATTTGGATGACTTTCTCTCAGCATATCTACACTGAATTAAAGAAAGCATAGTTTTTACAGTAGTAAATGAAATATTTTTAATAAAGCAATATCTTGAGATTATTTTTATTATATTAATGATTTCCATTTAAAAATGACTGATACTCAAATCTGACTTTTAAAAACCATTATTTTACACATTTCTTCACAGACAGCCTGAATGTAACATAAATCTTCATAATTTAAGTGCTTTTAAGCTTCATGTATCTTTCAAAAAGACATCCAGTATTGTCTTTTAACATGGTCCCATGATGACAAACCTTAAAACAAAGAAAGAAAAGAAAATCCTGAATTTAGAGTGCTGTAAAATAGCACTGTTGCCTCATAGCAAGAAGGTCCTGAGTTCTATCCCACCATCAGGGTCTTTCTGTGTGGAGTCGACGTGGGTTCTCTCCCACAGTCCAAAGACATGCAGTTAGTGGGGTTAGGATAATTGGTGATTCTAAATTGCCCTGAAAAAAAAACACTGAATCCTGGAGGCAGGGATCTATTAAGAAAGAAAGAGTTGTGATTAAAGTCAAATGTAATATTAAGAAAAAGAGTCACTGTGATACTAAGACAGAAAAAATGAATAGAGTGGAAGAATCAGTCATTTAGATGCTATTTCCCCCCCACAGTGAAGCATTTAACATTACTGATGGTAACCTGCTGACTCCACATGCACAAATGAGCTATTAACTATTTGATGATTCGGTCTGCAGCAGGCAGTGGGGAGTGAGCATAAGAGGAGTAACTTATTTTTTAAAGTTGCAGGTAATTTCTCACAGGTCAGCAAATATCACCAATGTCACAAATTGTTCTGCACAGGCTTTAAAAAAAAGGGAAGCCGCAGTTGCTGTAGCTGCAGTTTCCACATTAAAAAAAGCAGCGTGTAATAAATTCACTCTCAGAGAAAGATGTAAGACAAAGAGGTCAAGAGAGGAAGACAAGAGATTATTCTTCAGAGGTAAGAACTACTCAGCAGCAGACATTTTACAAAGCAGCAACAATGGGAAACTCCGTGTTAGATTGAAGTAGTCAGACAGTGGATGTGTACACAAAGTGCTGCTTGAGATATCTGGTTATTTCATATTGTGAAATGTCTTTAAAAACAAATTACATTATAATAATTTCATGTTATTAAGAAGTACATGGGTAGTAAGCGTAGGCTAAACTGGGACTGCTGTGTTGTGGTTCAGTTTACAGTGATGGATGGTGGTATGCATAGAGAAGGGCTTGGAAAAGAATTGAAAGAATTCTGAATTGGACAGAATTTTGGCAGAATTTTGCAACAGCAAAGGCAATGGTCGAAGTAACTTCCAGGGGAAAATGCTGTTTTGTCTTTTTTTAAAATGAGATTTGATGGGATATTCTGTTCATGTAGTTTTTTTGTCCTGTTGACCACTGAAATAAAAGGTAATGCTTCACAGTAGGTGAAGCAATTTAAATTTAACCCTCCCGATTTCCATACACCTGTTGTCCTCAGGGGTCAAAAATGACACCAGTTCATTTGAGTGTTTTTTAAAGTACAAATTGTCAATCAATTCAGTGTTACACCTTAGTTTAGCTTAAGACCAACACATTACCACAAAATTTACCTTTAATTTTGCAATTTGGGGCCACCAGACCTTGTTTACATAAAGTATAGTCTATTTTTCAGCGAAAAATAAAATCAGACAATAAAATATTTAAATGTTTAGATTATTTTGACTATTTGACTAACCACAGAGTGCTGTATGTTGAACTTTAGTGAGAATGTTTTTCTTGAAGCATTTCAAATTTTTAAAGCAGCACATAATCACATCTGTTGTCCTCAGGGGTCAGAAATGACCCCATCTGGTTTGTTTGATACTTAATTAATATGAAGTGGATTTTTCACCCACTTTTAATTAAAACTTAATTCAAACATTTTGACACTATTTCTTTTTTAAGTCTGACAAAACCTCATTTAAATGAGCTTTTCCTTTGTTTTTGGGTAAAAAATAAATTAAATGATCAGTTATTGTGATTGTCATTTCACAACCACAGTTGTTGCTTTAACAGATTATCACAGACATGTATATGCCAAAGTTAATTTAGAAAGCTGTTTTTAAACTACTTCAAGTTTTTTACTGGCAGCAAATAATCATATCTGTTGTCCTTTGGGCTAAAAAATGACCCCGTCTGGTTTGACTATTTATAAAGGAAAGGTATAAAATATCATCCATCTCTGTGTTTCAAGGTTTTATTTAACTTTATTCTGACTCATTACATGATATTTTTTCTATGTTTTGGCATGGTAGGAACACCAGGGCATGGGTCTTAGTGAAGGCAAACTTTCATGAGAACAAAGGTGTGTCCATATTTGACACAAGTGCAGGAGGAAGCTCAGGTTTATTCCTCTGTACTGGTCCCATCATGGACAGCTTTCTTTTCTGCAGTTGCAGGCCAAGGGCATATGAAGTAAACAAGGTGTTACTGGTGATTGTTTTCTTTTGGAAACCTTCTGTAATGTTAGGGACAACTTACTGGATAGATGCACAGCAGTAAGAATCAACATACCCACATATGCCTACAGCTGCATTCGATCCATTATTCTTCATCTGTTGTTGTCCCTCCTTGTTTGTCATTGAGTTGGCTGTAGAGCAGGTCATCTACTAATTGGATGGTTGTTGGTTCAATCTCTGTGTGATCTAGTCAGGAGTTGTTACCAAGGAGTCCTTGGGCAAGTTACTGAACCCCAACTTGGTCTCTGATGCATCTATTGGCATGTGAACGTTAAAAAGCAGAATACAAGCAGAATACACTGTGTATAATGCTTTCAGTACTCGAGTAGAAAAGCAATCGAAGGGGTATGGGACCTGGCGTATGTGCTTGGACCGTGGTAGATTGGCTTTCTCTGTGACGCATGAGAGAGTCATGCATCGTCTGTCACTGGGAAGGATAGAAGACCAGATCAATGTTTCCTTACATTACTGCAAATATTCCTCTGTCTCAGCTGACTCCTCTTTCTTGCTTGATTCTTTGTCTTCATCATAATTAAAATGGAAAATGTGTAGGCCTCTGACACATCTTCTATTTCAGTTTCACATTCTGAAAATTCAAGAAACTTCAAGAAGCCCAGTCACTTTCTTTCCAAGCTCCTCAGACTACCATGTCCTGGATGCCTGAGAACCTGCTTGAACATAGTTCAGATTCTTCCTCATCATCATCTTCATCACTTTCCTTCACTTCATACCCTTCTTCCACTTCTGCGGGTGGGTGATGTGGGGGCTTCTTCAGAGAAAGGGTAGCATGTGGTCTAAATATTGGCAATATTTTCTTTATCTTCTAATCCTGGATCCTCCTGATCATTGATTCTTCCTCCTCATTATATTAGAGGACAATATGTGCATTGTTCTACTGGTCATTCCTTTCCACAACATGATAAAAAGAAAAATTACTTTTTTCATACTTTCTGTGTATGTATTATTGTAGGGTCTACCTTACAATGTAAAGCACCTCGAGGCGACTGTTGTTGCGATTTGGCGCTGTATAAATAAAATTGAATTGAACTGAATATAGAGCACCTGCCTCCTCATTGTGCTGCCTGTTATGTTGTTGTTGTGGTTGTTATGACCATTGCTTGACCCCACACATCAATGATCCAAGATCAAAGATGTTTAAAACCAGTATGGTGTGACAACGTGGCCCTTTGCAACACTTTGTACTTTGGGGTCGTTTTTGACCCCTGAGGACAACAGGTGTTAGTAAATCCAATAAAAACCCCATAAATAAATCAAATTATTTAAAACCTATTCCAGTCATGCATAGCATATTACTGAATAACTCCTGTTATTTTCAGACCATTTGATGGATAAAAAAACAATTTTTTGATGGCAAAAGAGTTCTTTTGGGGTCAAAAATGACCCGAGAACAACACAAGGGTTAATCTGATGATTTTCTTTAGTAACACTTTCCAAACTCCACCTTAATATTTACCTTCTACCGCCCCATTATTTAGCAAAGTCCCACTTTACTCCCTGAGTGTGACTGCCATTTACATTGATAGTGGAAATGCACCACTCTGTAAATGTTGACGCCAGCCTTTCATTAGTTATTGTGTTAGAGAGCAACACTGATAAGGTTTACAAGTGCTGTGAACTACTTGACAATCATACTGTGAGGTAAACATGGTATAAACTTAGAGAAAAAAATCACTTCCACAACTTTGTGATAATTTTAAAAATACTTTAATGGTTATCATTTAGAATAACGCACAAATGAGCTTTCACAAACCAAATAATGTTCTTATTGTAGCAAGAAATAAGCCATCTAGTTTATCAGGGATTACAAAAACGTGACCCGATGGTAAAGATAGAGGTTTATATTGTATCATTTCCGTTATTAGAAGGGTTATTGGCAGCATCTCGTGTAATGCATTAACCACTAAGAACAAGGTTGCACCTTTTTCCGCTTAAAGTTGCTGACATCATATAATATAACACAGGTTAAGACAAGTGACTGATAACCACAAGTTAGGTGCAACAGGTCACAGTAAATGCCTCAGTGTCCCTCACCTGGACACACAGTAGGGATAAAGGACTCAGAGAGAGGGAGGAGAGAGAGAGAGATAGTCCTCGGAGACTCAGGAGCCGACTGCACAGAGGAAGTTTACTTCTGAATCCTCTCAGTTGCTTAAAAATTTACAAAAGTAACAGAACTTCTTATTGAAGAGAGACACAGAAGCTCTTATTTCCAATTTCTTTTTTGCACGGAGGAGGTTTACAGCAAGCCACCATGAAGCTGAAATTACCAAACCCAGGACTGGATGACCGAATCCCATCTCATGAAGATTTGGAAAGGATGGAAACCGAGGAGGCTGGGGACAGGCCCAAATGGGACAACAAAGCCCAGTACCTCCTCACCTGCGTGGGCTTCTGCGTGGGACTCGGTAACGTCTGGAGGTTCCCGTACCTGTGTCAAAGCCACGGAGGAGGTATGCAGGGACGTGTGGGGCAGTAGATGTGAAAGATATTTGAATATAGACTAGATGCCACAAAAGAAAATATCAGTGGATTTACTTTGTTTTTGCTAACAAAAGGACACTATGGGTTTTAGTGATTAGAAAGAAATTATACCATTTGAGAAATGCTTTTGTTAAAAGGTTACAACCAAGTGATAAGACAAAGCATGCAGACATGTTGTATCAACACAAAGAACCCCACAGTATGAATTACGGAAACGCCTGTTTTATTCACCATAAATAATCAGATATAGATACTGACTTATCTTATATTTTTATTGAATTTTATTTCTATTTAATGAAACTCAAAAAAAGAAAGTCTTTCTTGAGATAAATGCGATGGGAAAGGTAATGTGTAAGTCTTATTCTTGGTTTGTACAGTTCCTAGTTTAGCTAATAAAAAGCTGCTTTTCACAGTTTACAAGTATCTTTGTGCTTAGTTTCCTTTGTTAAAGTGTCTAATAAAGTGAAAATCTCACCATTTTGCTAATTCATTATGAATGTGAATGTTGTGCTTTTAGGAGCCTTTATGATCCCGTTCCTTATCCTGTTGGTTCTGGAGGGAATCCCGCTGCTGCACTTAGAGTTTGCCATCGGTCAGCGCCTGAGAAAGGGCAGCGTGGGAGTGTGGAGAGCAATCAACCCTTACCTGACTGGAGTTGGTGTGTACAAAAAAACCCATGCATGTGTGTGGGAGTGTGCGCCTTCGTATCTTTGTGTTTTATTGTGTCTATGTTGGCAAAATGGCTCCACAGACAGCAATAAGTTATAATTCCCGTAATGGCTAACTATCTCATGTATTAAGTAATTTAGATTTTTTAGAGGATGAAATTGATTCTGATGAAATTGATTCTGCTGTTCTTCCATTAGGTTTGCTTTTGCAGCAACGGTTACTCAAGCTAGGTTTTAATACAAAATACAGACCGAGTAATCATTCCTATCCAAGCAACAAAAAAACACTCAATATTGGGATCACTTAAGTGTACACTGAGCACCATAATGAGGCCAAATTCCTGCCAAGCATATATCATATGTAACATATATAAACATAGCACTTACTATGCTGTCATGCTCAAATAAGCTAGCAAACATGGCCCACATCTTAAGCAGATAATCACTGAGAGTTTTTCCACTGCTTTCTTCATTCTTTTGCAGGCATTGCATCGTTACTTGTCTCATTTTTGGTCGGTATGTATTACAACACCATCATGGCCTGGATCATGTGGTACCTGTTCAACTCCTTTCAAGATCCTCTGCCTTGGAGCCAATGCCCTCTCAATGCTAACAGCACAGGTGTGCCTTCATCTAACAAGAGGTTACAATAGAACGTTATGCGATGGTTAGCCTGCCATCAAGTTGCTCTTTACGTGCCGTTTGCAGGTTTAGTGGCTGAGTGCGCACGGAGCACCACTGTTGACTACTTCTGGTACAGAGAGACTCTGAACACTTCAGCAGCCATTGATGACGCTGGAAGTTTGCAGTGGTGGATGGTGCTGGCCCTGTTCGCTGCCTGGACTCTGCTGTATGTGTGCTGCATTCGTGGCATTGAGACTTCTGGCAAGGTCTGAAAAATCCCAATGTCTAAGAAAAGGAAGTGATTTTTACATGTCGGTTTGCTCAGATATACACATGCCATCTTTCTTTTTTCAGGCTGTCTACATCACCTCCACACTCCCATATTTTGTCCTCACAATCTTCCTCATCAGAGGATTGACTCTCAAAGGCTCTACAGAGGGAATAAAGTACCTCTTCACACCAGATGTAAGGGTTCAATGTATCACGTGTCACAAGAATCAGAAGGGACAAGATGAACTTATTTGTCATTATGGTTTTTGTACAGTTTTACAACGTATGTGGAGAATTACTCAATAACGTCGGTGAAACGTGGACCTCATTGTTTCCACTCTTCATGCTTAGCTAAGCTAGATGGCTGAAGGCTCATATTTATTGCACAGACATTACAGTAATATATGGTTATATAACTGTTAGAAAGTGCATTTACAGAGATACAAGCCTATTTCTTTAAGCTATTATTTGCTGTTTTAAGACACCCAGGCCTGAAACCTGAGAGCAGTAAACCTTTATCACAGGACTGATAAAAGCTGATATAAAAGCTGATACTGAAGGCTGAAACACAGCACAGTTAGTACTGTAAATTCCAATACATAAGTAATCTAGATAGGCACTTTAAATCCAAATTACCTGGTGACAATCTCACATATCAATTATTTTTCAAACAGCCTTGTTGCATTGTCTGTACCCTCTTAGATTATTAACTAACAACAGCCAGTGAGATGGGAAAGCGTTTTAAAATTCTGTATAGGTCAGAAATCTGCTCACAGCTCTATAAGAATGCTTATCTTTGGAATCTCTTTAGGTGGATGAGTTATTGAATCCACAGACTTGGTTGGATGCAGGAGCTCAGGTTTTCTACTCCTTCTCCTTGGCTTTCGGGGGCCTCATCTCTTTCTCCAGTTACAACTCTGTTCAGTGAGTAAAGGTCTCGATTACACAGTCATAAAGGAACCCACTGTCCAGCAAGTGTCCTCACGCTATGTCCCTTTAAAATCTACTTGCAGCAACAACTGTGAGCAAGACGCCGTTCTCATCTCCATCATCAATGGCTGCACCTCGGTGTACTCTGCAACGGTGATCTACTCCATCATCGGTTTCAGGGCAACGCAGAAATTTGATGAATGCCAGGGAGAGTGAGTTTCAGTTTGCACAAAAGATGACATTACAATAGGGGAAAAAATGAAAGAGTGAGATTTACTTGTATCTAGAGAGACTCATATGAGTTTTTTCTTACTTTTTTTCAGTAACATCCTGCATCTCATCAATGCCTTTGACTACCCTGAAACCTCCATCACAATAGACAACTACGATCAGGTTCTGACCAGCCTAAATCAGACAAATCCAGATATCATCCAAGGTTTGCCCTTAAAAACCTGCGACATGCAGAATTTACTCAGTCAGGTCAGTGGAGCCTTTATTTTTTTGTATCCTGTTAATTCCCTGATTATTTGCCCAGTTTGAGTGTCACAAAAATGATTCAAAATCAATTCAGAACTTGAAAGATTTGCCCTGTACCGCTTCAGGGTGTGGAGGGAACGGGCCTGGCCTTCATCGTTTTCACAGAGGCCATCATCAAGATGCCTGTTTCACCTCTCTGGGCAGTCCTCTTTTTCATCATGCTCTTCTGTCTCGGCCTTTCAACTATGTTTGGGAACATTGAGGGAGTGGTGGTTCCCCTTCAAGACCTTAGAGTTCTTCCTCAAACTTGGCCTAAAGAAGTTTTTACTGGTAACTTTCTCACATTGAGAACTTCTTCATAACCACCATGGAAAACTGGGTCTGATTGTAACCGCCTGCTTGTGTTGTTTTTTCAGGTCTTACTTGCTTAACATCCTTTGCTCTTGGGCTCATATTCACCCTACGCTCTGGGAACTACTGGCTAGCTCTTTTTGACAACTTTGCAGGCTCAATCCCCCTCCTAATCATCGGTTTCTGTGAAATGTTGGCAGTTATCTACATCTATGGGATTGATAGGTAAGTGTGCCCGTCCTTAGGTGATCATTGAGTCAGCATCCAAAGTAATGACCTTCTAGGTACTTTATCAAACACTTGTCATTATGGGAAAGTTTGCTTTCCTGGTATTTTCATAAGAGGCAGAAAAGGTCAGTGTTCAGTGAGGCAACCAACAGTTCTTGTTAGAGTTCAAACAAAGCGTTGCCTTCTGACCTTGGAGTAGAGATAATGTAACTCATCACAGCAGAAGTGTGTTTTAATGTTGCAACAGGAAGGGGAGGAATGTGTAAAATGTACTTTTGCCTTAGAGTTTCTGACCATGCACATGAAAGCAGTTAAGTTGACTTATTTATAACAATTATCTAATAGTTAGAAGAAAAGGTGCAAAGAGGTAGTGTAATATACATCTTTTAATGTTTTCAATTTGGACTCAAAGTTAGCTTAGAGAAAAATAACAGACTATAGTCTGCTTTGGTATCAGCCAGTTGAGCAAACAGTGACACGTGATGCTTTATTTACTGTGACTAATAAAATCTACAAGGTCGCCTTTTATGGATGATTTTTACACGTACGTATGTCTCCCTCTTATTGCTTTCAAACAGGTTCAACAAGGACATTGAATTTATGGTTGGCCACAAGCCCAATATTTTCTGGCAGGCAACATGGAGAGTGATTAGCCCACTCCTTATGATCTTCATCCTAATTTTCTACTTTGTTACCCAAATCACCAAAGATTTAACCTATCTAGTGTGGGACGAGGAGGCGGTAAGTTTGTTGTTCACAGTAGTTTACAGGTTTCAAGAAACAAGTTTTTACATACAGTAACTGCAGGAATAAAGATGTAGTTTGATGTTTTGTGCTGCAAAATGTAACTTTTTTGTTGATCCCGATCACAGGCGAGCTTTCCCGTACTGGAAGCACGTCCCTATCCCTCTTGGATCTACGTCATCATCTTTATCCTTGCTGGAATTCCCAGTCTGGCCATCCCCATTTTTGCCCTCTACAAATTTTTCCAGAGGAAGTGCTGCAAGGACAAAAGCTACAAAGATCACCCAGTGGACACTATCTCAGCCAAAATAGAAATGAACGGCAAAGCAAAGTTCTAGGTTGATGTCGCCTTGATTGTTTAATGTGACTGATGTGTACTTGCTTTTATTGATGTGTTCTATGCACAAGATTGCGACTGCTGACTATTATCTTTGAAAAACAGATGTGCATTTTTAAGTTGTTAGTTAGTTTCTGCACGATTGTGCACTTTGGGAGATTTATTATAGGGCTACAGGACACCCAACGGCTGCTTAGCTTATCTTGGCAGAAGGAAACAGGTTGACCTGCTCTGTTCATAAAATATGCTTACAAGCATCTAAAGCTCAATAATTAACATGTTCTCAGATTTCATCTGTATGGAGTGCACAAAGAAAAAAAACATGGGTGAGCCGGTCTGATATTTTTCTCCTGTACCCACAGAAAGTAGTAATGTTAAGTTAACCAGTCAGTGGTTGAATATATAACTATTCTTTTGATATTTTAAATGTATTTTCAATTCAATTCAATTTTATTTATATAGCGCCAAATCACAACAAAAGTCGCCTCAAGCCGCTTCATAGATACAGAGAAAGTACCACGAAAATGTACCACGCATGTATGTCTAATACAGACAGTTGACTAATTATGGGACAAATCCTGACCATCGTTCCCTAAAGTGATGGCTTTGCAGTCACTAAATCTTTCAGAAGAATGGTATTCATTCATTCAATCAATGCAAAGATGAACTGAAGACGCTTTGGTGTCACGTGGCAACCAAGCATATTACTCAGACACTTTATGTTGCATTTTCCTGTGGTGTGCCAAGTGCCTCTATATACATGAGGTTTATTTTAATATTTTGTAAATAATCCTTGGATTAAGTAAGATTTTTACACACTGTAATAATGTCTTAGATTTTTTTAAGCTGGAAAAAAACGAAGAATACGGGCCTCACTACCTTTTAGCCCCCTTTTGTGTTGTTTGGTTATTGTGTTTTTAAGGCGGACTGTTGTAAACTTCTACCTTGTGATGTACAGTTCCAAGAAAAGGTTTGTGAAACCTTTGGAATGACCAGGATTTCTGCACTGATCCTAACCTGAGGCACAACTATTGATAAACTGACTAAACTAGCACAAACAACGGAGCTTTTCATGTCGTTATTTGAACACACTGAGCACACCGATCATGTCATATGTTTGACTTACTAAATATTGAATTGATTAACTCTTATACTTTCCTTAGCAGCGTCCACTTCTATGAGATGTTTTCAGTAGCTGCTCATGAAAGTTATATGATGAGCAGCAGGACTTTTGTAAAAGTGTTTCAGTTTCTCAGTATTTCTGGAATGTTTTGTACAACACTCTTCATCAGAGCTCGTCTTTTTCACTGTGTTCTTTGGCTCATTGAAGTATTATAGCACCCAGCAATAACAATTGGTCATGAAACCAGTATCGATGGCTGCAAGGCAACTGGGACAAAGCAACCCCAAACCATGATGAAACCTCCGCCATGCGGAGATGGAGTTTTTACTGTTAGTGTTTAGCAACGTTTTTTTTTTTAAATCAAACATGACATTGTCTGCTTGACTCATTTGTTGACACTTGTCAGAGTCTTGAACTGTTGGCACAATCTCCTTTTTGTTTTTTTTGTTTTTGTTTGCTTCATTTTGTTTCCTTGGTGATGTGCTGCCTAATACAATATCTAGTGCAGTTTTCTTGTCCAGCAGACAAAAACAAGATTTTATTAAGTTACCAAAATCTTTACAGACCCTGGACTTCAGATACACATAAGAATTTAGCTACTCATCTTGATGCATGCTCAATCATCCAGGTAAGTAAATCTCCAAAAGTTGATTCTGTTCATCTGGACGTAGCGTTTTGTGGGAGAAACGTTTCGTCACTCATCCAAGTGACTTCTTCAGTCTCAGCTGACTGCAGGTTTCCCCAATCTTATAAACAGTACATTTGCATAATGCCTGAAACTAGTACCACTGAAGGAACAATGGGCTGTGAGGTCAGTTCCTTGATCATATCAAATCAGATCAAATACAAATGCAGGCCATTTATAATTGTGCAAATTCTAATGACCACTGATTAAAGACCAGTGGCCATGAGTACCATTCACAGAGAGTTGGGGATCATGGCTGCTATCACAGCATTGTAAGATGGTGAAAGATGTACCCTTAGGCCCCCTTCTCGATTCAGAGATGGTCTTTCCCTTTTCACGTAAATGGCCTCCTTGACTCCACACTCAAACCAACATTCCTCCCTGTCCAGGATGTGTACATCCTCATCCTTGAAAGAGTGTCCACTGGCCTGTAGGTGTAAATAGACTGCTGAGTCCTGGCCTGACGAGGTAGCTCTTCTGTGTTGTGCCATCCGCTTCGCCAGAGGTTGTTTGGTTTCCCCGATGTATAAATCCTGGCAATCCTCCTGGCACTTAACAGCGTACACTGTGTTACTCTGTTTGTGTCGGGGACCCGATCCTTGGGGTGGAACAATTTTTGTCGCAGCGTGTTTTGGGGTCTAAAAGCCACAGAGACACTGTGTTTAGAAAAAATTCATCACAATTGTTCCGATACTCCTGACATATACGGGATCACTACAGGTTTTTGCTTAGTCAGCGGTTGTCCTTCTCTCCTGGATCCCCTGGAGCTTTCTTTTGGCGCCTTCTCAGCTTTCATAAATATCCAGCTGGGATAACCACATTTACTCAGGGCCTTCTTGATGTGATGTTCTTTTGTGGGGATGGTCTTCGCTCTCTGTTGTAGCATCCTGATGACACTCAGTTTATGCTCCAGTGGATGATGAGAGTCAAGCCTTAAATACTGATCTGGACTGCAAATGTACTGTTTATAAGATTGGAGAAACCTGAAGTCAGCTGAGACTGAAAAAGTCACTTGGATGAGTGACGAAACATTTCTCCCACTGAAAATACTACGTCCAGATGAACAGAATCAACTTTTAGATATTTGGCTACTCCATAATCTTTTGCTATCTTGCTGACAGGTTAATTTTGTTTTTCATTACTACGGCTCTGGAGTTCCCCCACCCCTGCCTCAAATTTAAAGCTGAAAGTCTTCAGGTCAATCACATCTTGATTTTTAGATGTAAAAACTGCTGTGATGGTACACTAGTTGGGAAACTTGTGTTATCGGCAATACTTGTTACAACTAGTCCTTTCAACTAAAAATGTCATGTCATGCCACCCCTCCTTTCTTTATGTTTCACTATAAATATGGGAAATAGGTGCAAAATACGTAAAAGACAGTAAATGTGACAAAAAAGGGACATTTAGAGTAGTTCTTTGGATGTTGCCTGCCTCCTGTTCTGTTCTCTGTCACAATGACCCCACACTGGTTTTATAAGAGAGACCCGAGGCGGCCTCTTGGCGGGCCAATGACTGATACAGTCACTTTCCACTAGTACCTACTCAGATCAGCTCAGCACAGCTTGACTTGGTTTTCAGGGTTTTCCATTAGGTGATAGGACTTGGTACCAGGTATAACTCAGATGGGGTTAGATGGGCCAGTAGGTGGGGGCCATACACCTGGAAGGCAAGAGACAAAGAGACAGAAAAACAACAGTGCCATCTATCATGGCATTGGACATTTTTGCAGATGGTTGTAAACGTTCTGCAAAAATGTCAGATTTGGTTGGTAGCCCATAAAAACTGATGCCACTGAGTTTGAGTTAAGTTCTTGTTAAATTTGGCACAACTCAGCCTTTTGTCCCTGTTTTCATTCCCTAAGGCTTTCTGACAGCCATCCACTGAGACAATTTCTGATGAGGTTTCAGCAAACAGAGGAGGTATCAGCTGATGGATCTCAGCACCCGTGTCAAGTCTTAAGGACAAGACTTTTAGGTACTGTTCACCAACAAGTTGAAATCATCTGCTCACTACCACCATGCTTGAGAGCTGGTATGAAGTGTTTATGTCAGGGGTCGGCAACCCTGGGAAAGGTTAACTGATGGCACGGCCATAGGGATACCGGGCTTTTGCTCAGTGGGTTGATGGTGATTTTTCATTTTTATGGCCCCATTATTTTTTTTGTAACAGGATAAACAATTAAAGGTGGTGGATTGGCCAGATGCTGGCTGATGTGTAAAAAAACTCAGTTGTTTGGTGGTTGCTGTAGCAGAGCATCCACAGAGGCCAGCAGGTGGATGAGGGAAGGGGAGGCAGGAGGAGCAGATGTAACACGGAGCGGAGGGTGATGTCTTTTTTTCAGTGTTCGTTTAAAAGAGGGGGAAACCTGCCTCCAAAACGGATAGAGCAGTGGAGCCGCCAAGGGAAAACACACAACTTTAAAACTGTATAATTAAAATATAATTTATTATATTTAAATAGTTAAAAGTGTAAAATGAATTAAAATAACCCTGGCCAGGGAACAACACAATAAAAATCAATAAAACACAACATTAAAATCCGGTGGCGTCCGCCACGATATAAAAGTCACTAAAAAGTAAAAAAAATCCAGCGGAGCGGTGCAGGAGGGGAACCCGGCGGCGTCCTCGCCTTCCTTCCCACGTTCTGCGGCCCGGTGCGCTAAAGGAGGGAGGCAGCGGCAGTTATTGTTCTTTCAGACGGCTTTCAATCGTTAACAGGGGAAAGTCCAGAGACTTACCCCGGGTGGGCAGAGCTCTCAACTCCGCCCGCCACTTCTTTATAGCTGTCACTCGGCACCGGCCCGTCTCGACGCCTCCAATTCTCCACAGCCGCATACTCCGGTCTCGCGCTGCTGTAGCAATCGGCCACTCGCTCTGCGTCTCTCGATTGCCGGCGCTGTGTCTTCCTGCTCCCTCCTTGACGCCAAGCTCCACCAGCCTTATGTGTCTCTGTAAATTACTACTCCATTCCTCTCAGGTGTGTCAAATTAACGGAAAGGGGGAAAAAGGGCGGAGTCTCTCCAGGACGAGTTGACTGATGCAAGCAAAACATGCGACATAAATAAAAACACTCCAGAAGATACAAAACATGCAATATAAAAAAATAAATAAGCACACTTCACATAAAACACAGCAAGGTAAAATAGCATCCGTCTTCCCCTGGATGACATCCCCCCACACTGAAATATTAGCAGTCCCTGCTAATGCTCCATCTCCCTATAACGCTCTGGTGGAATCCCACGCGTGGTCCTAGTGGACCGCCTAAAGGACATACCTGAGTCACTCTGATGAGATGACACACAGTCAGTAGGGTGTAAAAACCCATAAAACACTGGCACTGGGAAATCCGAAGGGCCTGTGGTCGGCTCCTCCGTAGGAGGGGTAAAGTCTGGTTGAGGAGCAATGCACACTTTTAAGGCATTCCTATGTAAAGTTTGTATATTACCCCCCTTTTCTGGTTTGACCTTATACACTAAGCCCGTATCTCCCACCTGTTCCAGCACTACATACGGCTCAGGAGACCACCAGGAACACAGTTTTCCTCTGCCCTGTCTGTTTCGATCACGTACCCAGACTCTCTCCCCAGGCAACAATGGGAGGGTACAACTTCTCTTGTCATACTGGCTTTTGTGTTGGGAGGCCGCACTATACATCCTCTGCCCAGCCAAACGGTAAGCTAGGGAGAGCTTCTGTTGATGAGAACACACCCACTCACTTACATCCTCCTCGCCTGCTGGGGGGCCACGCCTAATACCACGTCCACAGGAAGTCTCAAGTGTCGACCAAACATCAAATAGGCAGGTGCATAACCTGTGGAACTATGGATAGTATTGTTATAAGCATGGACAAGTTCTGGCAGGTTTCCTACCCACTGACTCTGTCTTACGGATTCTAGTGAGCGAAGCATGTTTAATAGGGTCTGATTGAAACGTTCTACACTACCATTCCCCGCAGGGTGGTAAGGTGTCGTGCGGCTTTTAGTTATACCATAGGTATCACAGAGCTGTTTCATTAATGCAGATTCGAAATTAGACCCACGGTCAGAGTGGAGTCGGCCTGGGCAACCGAACGGCTGTATCACATACTTCCACAAAGCCTTTACTGTAGTCTCTGCTGTTTGGTTTATTGTAGGGATAGCCCAAGCGAACCGTGTAAACAGATCAGTAACCACAAGTATGTTTTGATAAGTGTCAGTGGGCCGGCCTAAGGTCAGAAAATCCATGCCTACAACCTCCAAAGGGTATGAAACTGAAATAGGGTGTAGTGGGGCCCTAGGTTCTACCCTCTCCTTTTGTAAACTACAGGGGACACAACCCAGATGAAACTGACGTACCTGCGCTTCCATGTTAACCCAGTAGAACCGCTGCCGTATCCGAGAGAGGGTTCGATCTACCCCCGCATGGGCAGCAGCCTCATGGATCTTCCGCCACACTTCATGGCACCTGGAACTAGGACACACAACTTGATAACGAGTCTCCTGGGTATATTCGTCCAACACTTTACGGCACAGTACCCCGTCTTTAATTAAAAGTCTTTTTTGTTGCTGTAGGAGTTGTCGCACACCATGTGACAATGTCTGACGTTCTAGCTTTGTGGGTGCGACCTGGGCTTCCAGAAGTTGCTTTACCACTTGAATATCTGGATCACGAGATTGTGCTTCTGCCCAGTCACTCCCCTCTACCTCACAAGTCAGTTCAATGGCTGCTGAAGTGACTCCAGGCTCTGATCCAGCCCCCTCCAGGTGCTCTGCTGGGACAGTGGGGAATCGAGAAAGGGCATCAGCATTAATATTGCTCTTACCCGAACGATACTTGACCTCGTAGTCGAAAGAGGCCAGCTGGGCAACCCAACGTTGTTCTACTGCGCCCAAACGAGCAGTCTGCAAATGGGCCACAGGGTTATTATCAGTGTACACAACAAATCGTGCCCCAGTCAGATAGTCCTTAAACTTTTCGGTAACTGCCCACTTAAGGGCTAACAGCTCCAACTTGAAGGAACTATAGTTGGCGTCATTCCGTTCCGTGTGGTGTAAGCTTCTGCTGGCGTACGCTATTACCCTTTCTTGGCCCTCTTGAACCTGGGCCAGAACAGCTCCCAGCCCGCGATTACTGGCATCAGTATACACAATAAATGGCAGAGAGTAATCTGCGTATGCTAAAACAGGTGCTTGCGTTAAAGCTGCTTGGAGGGCCTCAAATGCCATTTGACATTCTGGGGACCACTGCACTTTGCGACGGTCTGTTTTCTTGTTCACAGGGACCCCTGTCAATAATGCATTTAAAGGGCGTGCGATTTTAGCAAAGCCGGACACAAAACGTCTGTAGTAGCCAGCCAGGCCCAAAAAAGATCTGACTTGTCTGACGGTATCAGGGACCGGCCACTCCATAACTGCAGAAATTTTTTCAGGGTCTGGTCTTACACCACACTTATCCACTACATGCCCCAGAAATTTCACCTCCTGTTGCAGGAACTTGCACTTGTTCGGCTGCAACTTCAACCCATGGCGCCACAGCCTCTGAAACACTTCATCTAGATGCTGTAAATGAGACGAAAAGTCAGGTGAATAAATGATAATGTCATCTAAGTACACCAATAAAGACTCTGCAATCTGTCCACTCAAACAGTGCTGCATCAGCCGTTGAAATGTAGCGGGTGCATTGCACAGACCAAACGGCATCCGCTCGAACTCAAACAACCCGACTGGGGTAGTAAAAGCAGTCTTTTCCCTGTCCGTCGGGTCCATTTGGACCTGCCAGTATCCGCTGGCTAAGTCCAGGGTGGAAAACCACTGCGCTCGAGTAAGGCTTGTCAATGTCTCTTCTATTCGTGGCAGAGGGAAAGCGTCTTTATGTGTCACCGCATTCAATTTTCTGTAGTCCACACAGAACCGCCAGGTGCCATCTTTTTTTCTCACCAAAACAATGGGTGCGGCCCACGGGCTACAGCTTTCTCGGATAACTCCCTTTTCCATCATATCTGCCAAGAGACTCCTCATTTCTTTATACATTGTAGGGGGCAAAGGACGATACCTCTCTCTAATGGGAGCTGCATCACCTGTGGGGATACAATGATGCACCAGGTCAGTCCTCCCAAAATCTTCGTCATCTTTAGAGAACACCTTCTCCCATTTAAGCAATAAAGCACGTAGCTCGCCCTGCTGCAGTTCAGACAGGTCAGACCGTTCAGTCAGTTTACTCATCTCCTCAGGTAATCTCTCCTCCTCCGTGGGGGCACCACTGTCGACCAGAGCCACCTCCACCACACCATCCATCCCAAGGGACAGGCTCAGGTCCTGCGAGCCATGTACGTCGGCCTCATCCATATAGGATAGCTTTCCCAGTTTCTGGTAGCGACCTATAAAAAGAGGATAGGGGTGTGGGTTACAAATCCTCACTGGCACTCTCCCGGCCCTTACCATGACAAGGGTTCTCGCCACCCCCACATCAGGGGTTTCAGGCAGTGCCTCCACCAGGGCACAATAATCCATTCCTTGCGGACCCGTCTGCGCCCGGCCCCACACCATTATTTCACTCCTCGAGGGAACTTTAATTTTGCGTCGGCCAGCTAGCCGTACATACCCCACCATTCCGTCCTCCACCGTACTCGCTTCTATCCGTCTGCATGTTGCGAAGGGAGTCCTCCAGGCCTGTTGATTCGTTAATTGCTGTGGGACAGGAGCAGTCTTTTCCGGCCACTTAAATACATTCCAACAGGCAGTCACAACATTCATACCAACAATCAGTGGGTGTGTACAATGGTCATCTTTTACCACCACAACCCCGCGTCCAGGAACCTTAAAACCTTCGATTTCCATGTCCAGGACAGCATAGGTGGTATAGGGAATTTCCAGACCATTGGCAGCTCTCAGCTTAAAGGCGGTTGGAGTTTTCTCAAGCTTGGCCTGGGAAAAATGCTCATTAAACAAACTCTCCTGGATCAAAGTCACTTGTGATCCTGTATCCAACAAGCCTTGAAGCTCCACCCCCTCGATCACTATCTTCACTGTTGGACACTGCCCAATAAATGTTTCTGTGGCCCTTAATTCCTTAGGTGAACCAAAAGCCCCCGCCCCTCGGACCTCAGCAGCAGGGTCATCTAGTTTAAACTTGGCTGGGAAGCCATGGAGGTCTGGCAAAACCTAGCTATATGTCCTGCTTGGTTACACCTCCGACAGATAGGCCGACCTTGCGCATCCCAGCTAGCATTTGATTGTCGCAGCCTTCTCCTGAACTGAGGTGCAGGCGGAAGAGTAGCTACAGCTGGCTGAGTGGAGCCTCTAATTTCTCTTACTAGTTCTTGTGCCAATCCCTTCATTTGTGCCTTGACATCCTCCAGTATCTCCTGCTTTAACACCTCTCTCCAATCTTCTTTCTGTTCAACTTTAAAAGGAGCAGGAGACTTATTTACAGACAGGCAGGTTACCTCAGACTGGGGCTGTACATGTTCTGAGTCTAGCAACAGTGCCTCCTGGCGTATGGCCGCAAAATCTTGATCTGGGTTACGCCGCACATAGACCTTCAGTGCCTGACTTACAGGGCCCTCCCGCAATCCTAACAACAATTGATCTCGCAGGGCTGTATCAGAGGGGACATTATCTGGGTCATGCTTTCGCAACCTACAGTATAATTCTCTCAACCGCAAAATAAATGAAGATACGGTATCACTTGGGTTCTGAGTGCAACTAAAAAACTGTGACCTAAGAACTGGGGTGGGGACACGATCACCATATAAAGAGTCTAAAAAGGAAAAGATTTTTTGTACTTGGTCTCTTTCACTGGTTTCAAGAACACTAACCTGACGCTTAGCCTCACCTGCTAGCGCTCCCAACACAATGGCAACTTTCCTCGCTTCAGGCAAATCCTGTGATCCCAGCAGCCCCCGCATCTGCTCCTTCCAATCCTGATACTGCACATCCTGCTCCGGCCCTTTAAATTTCGGCAGCCACGGGGCTCCGGGATACACAGGCATCATCATTTTTGCTGTTCCCTTGACTACCCAACTGCTCTTGGCTCCGTATCCTGTCGACAACGCCAATTATGTAACACGGAGCGGAGGGTGATGTCTTTTTTTCAGTGTTCGTTTAAAAGAGGGGGAAACCTGCCTCCAAAACGGATAGAGCAGTGGAGCCGCCAAGGGAAAACACACAACTTTAAAACTGTATAATTAAAATATAATTTATTATATTTAAATAGTTAAAAGTGTAAAATGAATTAAAATAACCCTGGCCAGGGAACAACACAATAAAAATCAATAAAACACAACATTAAAATCCGGTGGCGTCCGCCACGATATAAAAGTCACTAAAAAGTAAAAAAAATCCAGCGGAGCGGTGCAGGAGGGGAACCCGGCGGCGTCCTCGCCTTCCTTCCCACGTTCTGCGGCCCGGTGCGCTAAAGGAGGGAGGCAGCGGCAGTTACTGTTCTTTCAGACGGCTTTCAATCGTTAACAGGGGAAAGTCCAGAGACTTACCCCGGGTGGGCAGAGCTCTCAACTCCGCCCGCCGCTTCTTTATAGCTGTCACTCGACACAGGCCCGTCTCGACGCCTCCAATTCTCCACAGCCGCATACTCCGGTCTCACGCTGCTGTAGCAATCGGCCACTCGCTCTGCGTCTCTCGATTGCCGGCGCTGTGTCTTCCTGCTCTGCCTGCTTGACGCCAAGCTCCACCAGCCTTATGTGTCTCTGTAAATTACTACTCCATTCCTCTCAGGTGTGTCAAATTAACGGAAAGGGGGAAAAAGGGCGGAGTCTCTCCAGGACGAGTTGACTGATGCAAGCAAAACATGCGACATAAATAAAAACACTCCAGAAGATACAAAACATGCAATATAAAAAAATAAATAAGCACACTTCACATAAAACACAGCAAGGTAAAATAGCATCCGTCTTCCCCTGGATGACACAGAGAGTGTCAGGTGAACTGAACTTCAGGTAAGAAGTTATGACCTGCAGTCTATCTGGGTCAGATATAAACCAAGTTTAGGTGTAGTTTATTTTCGTTGTGCTGACTTTTTATAGTCAGTTACAATCACTCATACTGCGTACTAGCTAGCATGACGGAGTTTCTATACAGCTGGGTGGGTGCTATGATGTTACTGATAGTGAACTTTATTTTATTCATAAGGTTAGTAAACAAAGTTTGTCCCGTACTTCAGCTAGAATGGAAAAGACACAAAGCTGCTATTCTGTGTCTTTACGCTGTCAGCTGCCTCTTCTTCTCTCATTCTCACCCCCTTCCTCTCCTGTTGCTACTTCAATAACGAAACTGATCAATGATCAGCTGATCGGCTTTTCTCTGTTCTTTGTTTATCTCCCACTTTCCGCCAGAAAGAGGAAGCCGCCGGATGTTGCGCTAAACAACAGCAGCACATTTAAGCTTGATCAGCTGTTGTTAGAATTTATTTAATATTAATTTAAGTATCAGCAGATGTTTGCTGGAGCCACAGCTGTAAAAAGTGCTGGTCATGATGTCGGTTTGAATATCCTGGTGAGAGGGAAACATGAAGATGAAACCAGGAGATGTCCTTACTGAATCATCAGAGCTGAACAGGTGATGGAGAAACAAGTTTACCTTTTAGGTGACATGAATGAGTTGAAGGGAAGTTATGAACTGTTTCTGAGAGACAAATAACACCAGGATCCTTTTTTGACGTAGCTGATGGCTACGTGCAGGGTCGGATCTAGCAAAGTTTGCCAGGGGGCCAGGTAGGACATTAACAGAGAATTCCTATTCTCATTTAAAATGTCTCACTTTTAATAAATAATTATCTGAAGCTTACAACCAAAGTTTTTTCTGACGTAAAATGTATAGAAATCAAACATATACCAACAAGACTGTACATCACTGTCACAAAAGCATTTGTTTTCATTCAAAGGCTTTATGGCTTTAATACCTGGTGGGCTTTAGTCAAAATGCCCGGGCCGATTTTTTGTCCCAGTCCAGCCCTGGGCACGACACACAGTGAATTAATCTGAGAAGGTGCATTAAAAAATAAATGGCCACGCCAGCGGTGCACATCGCAAATTAGCTCACATAGACACATTAGTTGTGCCGCTTCTTAATGATGGTATCTTAGCTAATAACCCAAACTACCAGATTCAACTTGTAATTGGCTAAAAACAACTCGCCTACCGGTGAGAGGGACGTTGCTAGCATTCCACATTCTGACACTTCAAAAGCTTCAGGAGCTTTCCGCTCAGCACAGCATCAGCACCACGGAAATACACGGATACATCCGCAGACTCGAGACAGAATTCACATATACTAATGTGCCACAAACAGGACTTTAATATCACCAACCATTCCCATGTTATTACGGTGTATCCATATAAATGGCCCACTCTGTATATATAAATATGTGTGTGTATATGGATGATCTGATATCCTCGTGTCGGTGTTGTTCCCACATCATCATAATAAATGTTGTTCCAGGGTCAACATTGCAAGTGAGCAATGACATTGTTGTGACGTCCCCCTTTTGTGCCTTTGAAAAATACCGCCTTAAAAAAATCTACTTCACTTGCGAGAAGAGAAACCGCTTCTGTCCGTCCATCCAGGAACTTGAATTCTTTGCATTTCAGGATACTTTTCTTTAATAAACAGTAAGCATTATACATATTGTCCTTACAGAGGCGGTTTCTCTTCTCGCAAGTGAAGTAGATTTTTTGAAGGCGTTTGCTTTTTTCGAGGTTGCGGATGACGTCAGGAGAAGGTGATTGGTCACTTGCAATGTTGAACCTGGAACAACATTATTTATGATGACAAGGGAACAACACCAACACGAGGATATCAGATCATCCGTGTGTATATAGATATGTGTGTGTGTGTATATATATGTGTGTGTGTGTGTGTGTGTGTGCGTGTATATATATGTGTGTGTGTATATATGTGTGTGTGTAAATAATTGTGTGTTATACATAAAACTTAAATGTCACACATTCCACACCGCATTAATATTGCTGTTGAGTAATGAACTGTGTTTCCTTTTAAATGTATGTCTTTTAGAAAGAAGTGTGAAGGACCCAAGGATCGAACGGGCAGTTGGAGTGGGAAAGAAGATTGTTGCTGCTTTTGGCCACAGCTGGAAGCGCCAGCGAGCTCTGCAGGCTGCCCAAAAGGAACTGGGCCTACCAGAACACAAACTCATAAATGAATTTTTCACTCGTTGGGGTTCAAAGCAGAGAATGATCCAACGGCTGCTGGAACAAGAAAAAGCTGTAACACAGGTTTTAGCTGCTGATAAAACCACAAGGCACCTCATGTTGACATGGCAAGACATTGAAGTGCTTGACTTGGTCAGCACTGCATTGAGTCCACTCCTGGAGTTTACAGATGCTTTCTCTGCTGAAGAGTATGTAACCATTTCATGTGTTAAGCCTGTTCTTCAGATGTTTAACGATGACATGTTAAAAGTAAAAGAAGGTGACACTGAGCTGACCAAAGACATCAAAATAGCAATACTTGATTACATGAACAAAAGCTACAAAGGCAGTGTCACAGAGAGGCTTGTTAACATGGCTTCTTTCCTTGATCCACGGTTTCATACAGAATATTTCTGTGAGAGTGAAAGCGAAGCCATCAAAGTTCAAGTCATGAGTGAACTAGAGCATCTTGTGTCACACCAGGGTAGCACAGCCACAGGTTTTTCAGAAACACCTTATACATCTACTGGAGACCAAACAAGTCAGGGAGCTGTTAAAAAGCCAAAGAAGAGTCTCGGGAGTTTTTTTGAAGGGGCCAGTTAGTGGCAAGATAGAGGTAACTGCAGAGAGGTTATCATCTGAACTGAGCAGTTATGTGAATAGTCCACCAGCAGACAGTGAGTGTGATCCTCTTTTGTGGTGGAAAGTTCACACAGTAAACTTTCCCCACATCAGCAGATTAGCTAAGGAATACCTCTGCATTCAAGCAACTAGCTCTGCATCTGAAAGGTTGTTCAGCACAGGTGGAAATTATGTAACTTGTCAAAGGTCCTCCCTTAAGCCCGCATCTGTGAACATGTTAGTGTTTCTGACAAAGAATCTTAAAACTTGAAATGTAGAAAACTTCCAGGAGCAGTAGCATCATTTATCTATGTTTTTGTTTGTTTTGTTGATGAAAATAAAACTGATGCTTAAAATAAAAAAGCATAGCAACAAGAGAAATGGCCTTTTGCTCCTATTTCTGTTCTTTTAAATGTTTATGTAGACTGTTAACTAATTTGTAATAAAACTAAGAAACTCAATGGCTATAAATGAAGAAGAAAGTACAGAGTGTGCCTGTGTCTGGTTAATCTGCCCAACACTGCAGATAAAGTAAAAGGTCATAAATCGTTTCATGATTACCCGACAAGCCTATAGGGGCGCACACACATGCACTCCCCCCTGACAAATGCTTCACCAGAAGTAGACACAACGTGCGCTTCAGTACACAGTGGACACCATGAGACTGGTACTTCCTAACCCAGGACTGGATCTCAGAATCCCCAGGCATGAAGATCTGGAGAGGATGGAAAAACAGGAGACTGCAGACAGACCCAAGTGGGACAACAAAGCTCAGTATATACTAACCTGTGTGGGGTTCTGTATCGGTCTGGGTAATGTTTGGAGATTCCCTTACTTATGTCAGAGTCATGGAGGAGGTAAGCTAAGACAGAAAGGGCAAGATAACATATCTGGTTAATAATCAGACAATTTAGTGATTTACTGATTTTAAAAAATGTGTGTTTGTGGTATACAGGAATTAATTTTAATATTAATATAATAATAATAATTAATAATAATATTAATATGCTTTTCTCTAAAGAATTAAAACTTTAACTGCAACAAAATCACTGGACCCTTGTACCAACACTTAAATGGAGTTAAATTGTCACCAATTCATTATTACAAGAGAGTGCCCTTAGGTTTGCAGTCAAGCTGCATTAATGATTATACACCGAGATGTCCCCCGAGTCCAGCTGGTTAAGTTAAAACACAATCTTAATTATGTAATGAGAGGTGTTGACTTTTATGCAGTTACCTTATTGCACTCAAATATTTTAAAATATGCATTTATTTTGTAATTTAATCATTCTTTTTAAATCGTTAACTCGAGCACAGTATCATGAGCTATAGCAACGAGTGTCCTTTCTGTGCAATAGTGATGGTGTATACTGATTAATAGAAAACAGCAATGTGACCTTTCAGGTTGCACTGACACGAAATCTTATTTTTAGCCTACAAAAAAAAGTGCTAAATATAGCCAAACACATCTATGACTAACCATAGTGATAAACGTCACCCATCGTATTTGTACATAAGAGCATATCTAACTTTTAGGGCCACACAGTTGTAAATGGCTAACTGCTATTAATAACTTTTATTAGAAGATGTTTTAAATGATCATAAATATGTCGAATTTTGAACATTTTTAAGTTCCTACGCACTTCATTGTGTTGTCGCATTATCAGACAGAATCAGACAAATGGACACTTGTCAAAAACATAAAGCATTAAAATGTAGACTAACAGAAAACACTTCATTTAACAAACTCAGAGCCTTGTTCAAAAAACAAAAATAAACCCACACAATCTGATTATCAGTCCACTTCTTGTGTAATTTGGAATACTTAGCCTTCATGTACACGATGTACATGGATAAACTGAAGGGTTAGACGTATCTCTGGGGTCCTGTGTCAAGTTCTTGCTGGATCTGTTTTCTGTTTTTTCAGGATGTGACTTTCAGGTACTGTTCATCAACAAATCATTACTCCTCCACCACTGTGGCAGCTGGTATGAGGTCTTTGGGCTCATATGCTGTGTTAATGGCCAGACATCTGCACTTTGGGTTTTTTTCTGTCCAGCGTACAACGGCCCACTTTTACTGATATGTCTAATATGACAAAATTACCATCAGATTTATGAAATGCGCAAAGCAGTCTGTTTTGTTCTTACCATCATGCGTAAATTGAATCTGAATCATTCTGAACCAAATCCGATTTTTTTCCATTAAATAGACACACTTGCCTCTAGGTGAAGCAAAGAAAGTGGTGATGATGTAGCAAGGGAGGAGCCTGCATCACCATGCCAAGAAAGCAGAAACTGAAACTATTAAGTCCAAAGAGGAAGCACAGCTTTCCATTGGAGTGATGAAAGCCTCAAAAATGTAAAAGGAAAAAAAAGAGCCTCTGGCTGAAAAAATTAAAGTTCTGAATATAATTTTTCCTGAGATGATCACCGTGGCTCAAGTAAGAAAAAGATTGGACATCAAACCCGATATGTTAAAACACTAATAGACTACAAGAAAAACAAGAAAACACCTCGTGGTCGGTGGGACCGAAATGAGAAACCCACTTTGTTTAAGAAAAAAAAGCAAAGAAATTAGACTTTAAATGATGACATCCAGCAATGATAAGTAATTTTAATAAGACTATTAGTAGTAGTAACAGTATTAGTGGTAGTATTTAAACTTTCTAAGAGAACCTGGCCGTTGTTTGTTCGCGGAAATGATAGAGGCAGTTTAGATTTATTCATATAGCACAGGCTAATTCAGTTAATAAAGCACTGATTTGAGAATAAAACATTCATGTGCATGACTTACACCCATGGCATTAGTTGTTCCCCAGAATTCTGTGCTTGAAAACAGTTGTGTGTTACTTTCACCTGTTAACGATATACTAACAATCTCTCACCTACTTAAATATATTTGCAGGTGCATTTTTGATTCCTTACCTAATTCTGCTGGTGCTAGAAGGAATGCCTCTCTTACTGCTAGAGTTTGCTATTGGGCAGCGCCTTAGAAAAGGCAGTGTGGGAGTGTGGCGGGCCATCAGCCCATATCTGACAGGTGTTGGTAAGTAAAATGGTCCCTGCAAAAAAACCAAAAATACCCTAGTGTATGGTTTTCAGTGATTGTGATGATAGATGATTAATGCTGTCCCTCAGGTATTGGCTCCATGTTAGTGTCCTTTATGGTTGCCCTGTACTACAACACCTTAATTGCCTGGATCATGTGGTATTTCTTCAATTCCTTTCAAGACCCATTGCCTTGGACTAATTGTCCTCTCAATGAAAACAGGACAGGTATTTATACACTGATTTTCATCCCACACACACAAATCATAGCATCTGTTTTGCTATGTTTAAGAGTGGGTTTTTTTTTTTTCCACTTTAGGATTTATACCAGAATGCCAGCAGAGCTCCACGGTGGACTACTACTTTTACAGAGTCACTCTGAATGCCTCTAACTCAATAGCAGACTCTGGAGGACTCCAGTGGCCCATTATAGTATGTCTGTTAGCTGCCTGGACAGTTGTTTGTATCTGCTGCATACGAGGGATCAGTACTTCAGGCAAGGTTTGTAGAACCTTAAATAAAATGATCACTCTTTACTCTGCCAATTTTCCTATTTTATTCATTAAAGTGAGTATCCATCCCTCCATCCATGCATCAGTTTTCTTCTGCTTATCTGGGGCCTGGTCGTAGGGACAGTACCCTAAGCAGAAAAGCCCAGATCTCCATCTCCTTAGGCATCTCCTCCTTATCTGGGGAAGTGCAACACAATCCTGGTCCAGCCGAGAGATGTAACCTTTCCAACATGTCTTGGGTCTGCCCAAGCGCCGGGGTTCGGAAAGAAATGCCAGGGAAACCTCACCCATGTGGCCCCTGGAGGCATCCTAGTCAGATGCCCGAACCTCCTCAACTGGCTCCTTTCGATGTGGAGGAGTGGCAGCTCTACTCTGTGCCCGTCTCAAATGACTGAGCTCCTCACATTATCACTAAGGGAGAGAGACCAGTCACCCTTTGGGGAAAGCTCATTTCTCCAGCTTGTACCCACAATCTCGTTCTTTCCGTCATTACCCAGAGATCGTGACCTTAGGTGAGGGTAGGGGACGTAGATCGACCAGTAAATCGTCAGCTTTGCTTTTACACTCAGATTTCTCTTCACCACAACAGTCCAGTGCAGCGTCCACATCACTACAGACCGTCAGAGCCATTTGTTAATCTCTCGCTCCTCTCACTCGTGAACAAGACCCCGAGATATTTAACTTCCTCCACCTGGTGTAGTAATTCGTCCCTGACTTAGAGTGGGCACTGCTCACTTTTCCAGCTGAAATCCGTGGCCTCTCATTTCAAGGTGCTGATTCTCATTCCTGCTGCTTCACATTCAGCTGTGAACTGCTCTAGAGTAAGCTGGAGGTCTTCACCTGATGAAGGCAACAGGGCCACATCATCGGCAAAAAGCAGTGACGAGATTCTTAGACCACCAAAGTGGAAGACTTCCACCACAAAGCTGATTAATCTAATGTATTTTTAAAATCTGGAATTTTAAAAAGACATTTAATATGATGCATTGATAGCATTAAGCTAAGTACCGGAATAGGTTTCCACACAAAAAAGAAAGAAAAAGCATTGTAAATTATGAAATTTTGTATGCTAATTGTTATAGCTGCATTTCAATCCCACAAGTGGTTCCACTCTCATTTCTAATGTCCTCAGGCAGTCTACATCACAGCCATCTTGCCATATATAGTGCTGGCCATCTTCCTGATCCGAGGACTGACTCTTAAAGGTGCCCTGAGTGGAATAAAGTTCCTCTTCACACCAGATGTATGTTTCAAATCTTGATTTTTTTTAAAAAAAAGTATGAATTTAAAGGTCAGAAATACATGTCAGTGCATGTCTCCCTCTTGCAGGTGGAAGAGCTGATGAATCCAACTACTTGGTTGGATGCAGGTGCCCAGGTCTTTTATGCTTTTGGCTTAGCGTGGGGAGGGCTGATTTCCTTCTCAAGCTACAACCCTGTTCAGTAAGGAACTGCACTTTTAGCATTTTGTTCACTTTAATTTAATTTCTTTAAAAAAAATAGGCAAAATAAGTCATTGAAAAATGTTCCAAAAACCAAAGTCAGGCTGTTGTTTCCTTGTTCTTTTTGGACATTTAATTTCCAAAGCAACAACTGTGTGCAAGACTCTGTGATCCTGTCTGTGGTAACTGGCCTCACCTCAGTCTATGCTGCCACAGTGACCTACTCCATCATTGGCTTCAGGGCCACTGAGAAATATGACACCTGTATCAACGAGTGAGTAAAGCTTATTTTAAGGCTTTGAAAAAGTTTACTAGTTTTTGGTAAAAGGCACTAAACTTACTGACCAGGAATTTAAAAACCCTGTGACGTCCAGGTACCCCTATCCCTTAACACCATGCTTTCAGCAAATGTAATTTGCATCTTTTGAAAAAAATTTCTCCCAAGTCTTGTAAAAAACAAACATTCTGGCTTTAGCACAACAGAACTATTAGCTTCTTTTCTGCAAAACATAGACTTAAGGTTGTAAAGGTTTTTATCCTTTTTGTTGACTTCACAGTTCAGTTATAGGTACAAAGGTTTTAAAGTCAGTCTAATGAGATCTTCATCATTGCAAGCAGTCTGCCAGTAGACATGACACCAGCTGGTTTGTCGGTCAGCACACAGCACCACAACATCATTATATATTCACATAAAGCTACGGCAAAATATGTGTTTAATGTGACTAGAAAATGCTAACATGCTTAACTCAATTGTGGGAATGGTAAGAATACCTGATGAACACCTGCATTTGTGCATTGCCATTATAAACATATCTAAGCATATCCTTTAAGTAGATAATAGTAACCCCGAATTACTAATCTGATGTAATTTCTCATCAGAAACATCAGGACGTTACTAAATGGATTTGAACTCCCTGAAGACAGCATCACTGCCAGCAACTACAATGCAGCCGTTCGTCATCTGAACAGCTCCAATCCAGATACTGTTTTTGGACTGGACATTAAAACGTGTGACATGCAGAAACTCCTCAGTGAGGTGCCTATTTTAATGAAAATCTATTAAGTTCCCATGTTATTATTATTATTATTATTTTATATTCTAATCTGCATTGCATTTGCATTCAGGGAGTGGAGGGAACAGGTCTGGCCTTTATTGTCTTCACAGAGGCCATTACCAAAATGCCGGGTTCCCCGGTCTGGTCTGTCCTGTTTTTTATCATGCTTCTCTGCCTTGGACTCTCAACACTTTTTGGAAACATTGAAGGAGTCATAGTCCCTTTGAAAGACTTGAATTTATTTCCCAAAAAATGGCCCCATGAAATATTGACTGGTAACTTAGCTTTATTTTATTTTATTTTATCTACATTTGATGCATTCCTCAGAATTTTACATTTAAATTGAACATTTTTAGAGTTTCTTGCTGGATTTTAACACAAGATCCATTGTTCTTATTTTTTAGGAGCAACATGTTTTGTATCCTTCATCATTTGCCTCTTGTTTGCACAGCCATCAGGAATTTATTGGGTAACTCTCTTTGATAAGTTTGCTGGATCTGTTCCACTGCTGACCATTGGATTGTTCGAGATGATAGCTGTTGTTTACATCTATGGCATTGACAGGTTAGTGGTGCTTCCATTAATTTCAGCTGCATATTTGGAAACTCAAGTAAAGTGTCAAGACGAGTAGCTTTACGTTTCACTACTATTAAGCTGCAAAAGCTAGCTCAGCTTTCTGCAAACCACCAACAACAACGGGGTTAGCTTGGTGCAGGCATTTCAGCACATATCAAGCTAAAACAAACAGTTCAGGTATTAAGGGAAATACCTGAACTTAGACATTAAGATTCTTTGTCCGTTTGGAAAAGCAGCATCAAAAAGTGGTAATTTTTGTATAACGTGATGTGAAGCTAACTGAAATTTTCTTGTTTGGCAGGTTCAACGAGGACATAAAGTTCATGGTTGGGCGAAAGCCCTCTATTTTCTGGCAGATTACGTGGCGATTTATCAGTCCTCTGATTGTCCTGGTTATTTTGGTTTTCTACCTGGTGACTCAAGCCCAAAAGCAGCTCAACTATCTAGTCTGGGACATAAATTCTGTAAGTTTGCAACCACCATCCTAGTTACTGAATCAACTTAAGCACCTCCTCTTTGTTTTGCTTTGTATCTTAATGTTCACTGATGCAATTATATGGCATCCCAAATGTTTATATTTATCATAAGTAAAGTCAAAAGACAATAAGCAAATTGGCAGCAGTCACACATAGCTTACCAGTTTTTTACAAGTTATTGCATAAACTTCCATTTAATAATAGGTTGTTGGATTTTTTTCATTGTTTTTTTACAGGAGGCATTTCCAGCTTTGACATCAATACCCTACCCCTCATGGATCTATGCTGTTATCTTCCTCTTAGCAGGAGTCCCCAGCCTGGTAGTGCCTATGTACGCATTATGTCGGCTGATCTTTGTTTGCTACAAGACAAAAATGTCATCCAGACAATAAATGAATACATCAGAGAACAAAGCAGAATTCAGGATTATTTAACAGCGCGTCCTGCATCCAGCATCACGCCAAAACATGTAATAGGCATGTTGGTCCACGGTGTCACGCTTTGCAAGAGTGAAATGGACACACGTGCAGTAATTTGCAATAATGGCAGAGGGAGGTATTTTATCTCAAGCCACCATGAAAATAATCATGGGAACGCATTTGAACAGACATTACTAACACATTTAAATGTAAACACACATTAGCCACCTAGCTTAATCTGGCTATTAAAGGACCCTGGTATACTTCATAGTTCACTTCATTGTTCACTAGCGACTTCTTGGCCTTAAATATATTATCTCCCCCTGCTGGTACTGCAACTGTAATAGACCGGCGTGTCTATTGCATTGCTGCTGTGATACCGGGTTCATTACGAAATCTATTAAGTGTTTGGTAATAATCATTGCCAACAAAAAAACACATTGACAGTGAATTATAGTTTGGTAAATAGATCTCATTAGTCTGTGTAATAGATATTTATTTGATAAATTGTATTTTGGAGTGGGCAGCACAGCTGTGAGGTGATTAGCACTGTTGATTCAGAGCAAGAAGGGTTGGGTTAAAACTATTAGACTACTTAGGAATATATTGCATTGAATTATACTGAATATGTTACTTTCCAGACCTTTTGTTGAGGATATTCTCGAGCTACACCCCCGTAACTTTTTATTACATACCCATGTTATAGAAGAATAGTTTTTAACCTTGTTGTAGATTTGAGGAAACCTATAAAATTGATGTCTGCATGCACTTAAGCTGTTATGAAGGTCCAACACTAAGAAGCTTTTTTAAGCTGACACATCTGTATATGTGTTTACACTGTCATGTGAATAAGAAACAAGCATCACACAGGTCAGAGAAAAACTAGATAGACTTCAAGGAATTAAAAGGGTATGTAGTAGCCAGGTGCTGCTGATCAAATGCACTTGATTATCTGATCATCAGCAGCCTTGATGCATGCTCAATTGTCAAGACTGCTAATTAAACCCCAAAAGGTTGATTCTGGCTGTAGTGTTTTCAGTGGGAGAAACATTTCGTCACTCATCCAAGTGACTTCTTCAGTCTCAGCTGACTGCAGGTTTCCCCAACATAATAAACAGTACATTTGCATAATGACTGAAACTACCTCACTGAATGAACAATGAACGGTGCCATCAGTTCCTTAATCATTAATATGTAAACTGTCATGACCACTGATCAACAACCACTGTCCAGGAGTCAAGGAGGTCTTTGCTATGAGTTTCATTTCCAAGATCTACATTTGATGCAATGACATGCTACCAGCCTTTCTTTGCTTTGTACTATCTCTCCTTTCTTTTATGGAACCCTGTCTTTACTTTTAATGAAGTCATCCAACAGTCTCTTTCTCCTGCAGTGGTACCGCTCCCGACCAAACCATTCCTTGAAATAAAGATATGAGATACCGCTTTTTAAAACTAATGCTAAGACATATATATGTTTATAAGTGCTTTGGGAAGCAAATATTCTTTTATGGTGATAGGCTAATAATTTTCATTTAAAAAGTGACTAATTGACAGATTCGTTTCCTAAAGCACCTAGAAAATAGTAGAACAGACAACAGTTGTTAAGCAAATTCATCCTGAGGTTTGACTGTGTCGTGCACAGAGAAACTGCAACCAACCCAAGAGCTATAGACTCTACAGGCCTCAGTTAGCATGCTAAATCTTACAATTCATGACAGTGAAATTACAAGAAGACTGAACAAATATGGATTACATGTTTTAGAATGAATCACCTTCCTTAGACTCGTAAATTGTAATCCAAATTACATGTTATCAACACCAACAAAGTAAAAAGACTTCTTGGAAAAGGTCTTCAATGAAATTCCACTTGTGAATAATCCTTCTCTCAGCATTAAGTTTTGACATATTAAGGAGAGCTATTGCTGTATATAATTGTGCAAGTTTTAACATTTGATCTGTTTATATGTCTTCTATACTATGTTGCTATAAATAATCTTCAAATGTGTCCTATTAAATCAACCGTGCTGTTTTTGCTTTTATTCTTGTGGCTTTGTCTCTTCTGTTTAAAACATTTTTGTAAGCTTTGAATGAAATTTGTGTGAAATTATCACATTGAAAAACTGAATGGTTATAGACAAAAGTCAAAGGTACAAATTGTGTCCCGGTTAAAATGTATAGCAATATTCAGTATTACCATGTTCTCCTATTTCTACTCACTAATGTCCCAGTTTCACTAATTGTAGATGTGACTGTGCTTCCGTACACTCGTGGACACCGTGAGATGGGTACTTTCTAACCCAGGTTTGGATGTCTGGCTCTCCACTCATGAACATTTGGAGAGATGTTGTACACAGAAGTTATCTTGAACATCATAGATTTCACAGCAATGTTAATGTTTTTTCACCAACATGAGAATGACGAACTTCCTTATCATTATTCTTTCCAAAAATAATTCCTGGTCTTTGCAACAGCAGCTAAAAGAAGAGATTAATGTGTCATCTATTATTGGGTTCAAGTGACTGCCAGTGAATCTGCTAGCATGTCATATTAATAATTCTCAAGAATGAGCTCATAGGTTTTTCTAAAGTCCACAAGCTTTTGGTTTGTTCAGATGAACTCGGCAAACCTAAGAGCAATGCTGCCGTGTACTTTGTAGAGAGAAGACGCTCTCTCCTGGTTACGTCTCCACACAAGTCATGCTCATTTGCTCTTTTTCTAATTATACTGTCAGGATTTACTCAAAGGAATTTCATCTGCTTTTCAAGCATGCTGCTGATTCAACATGTTTCATTTAGTGGATTTAATTTAATTGTTTAATTTGCACACTATACATTATATAATATTTTGCATAGAAAGGTTAATACTGTATTTCAAAGGTGCAACATCAGCTTTCTTACAAGTTTATTATTCACAGAAATGAAATGGAGATAAGGAAAACACATTGTTATTTTATTGCTGTGTAAAGCTAATTGGTTAGTTTTATAGTATGAAGAAGGCCAATTTGACCATAAAGAGTGACCATTAGTGAGCTTTAATTTTTACATTTATTTTTAACTTTCTTCCTCACATATGTAAACAAGTTGTCATCATATGGCATTATAAGAAAAATGGATTACACGATTTTAATACTTCCACTAACACTACCCTCGCCAGTTATTCCACTAGCATTTATTTGCTTGCTTGTCATAACCTCGGGTAGTCTACATCAGCGGTCCCCAACCCCCAGGCCTCGGACCGGTACCGGTCCGTGAGTCGTTTGGTACCGGGCCGCGAGAGTTGAGGCTCAGGTGTGAAATGTATGGTTTTCAGGGTTTTTATCGGTTTTCAGCGGTATTTTGTTATCGTTTTTATCGTTAACTCGGTTTTCCTGGGTTTTTTCACGTGTGTTATAAATAAATCTTCTTTTTTTCGGTACCGGTACTAGTTTTATTTTGTTGTATCTATCCGCGACACCTTAAAGGCCGGTCCGTGAAAATATTGTCGGGCATAAGGTGACATCTTTCGGTGCATTCATTCAAAAATGGAAGAAATATAAAATGATTAATCATTTGCTCTCATTCTGGATCTCCATGCAAGACTTTGTCTGATGGGGTTAGTGTTTCCATGAAGCATATGAGCCTGTTATGGGTCAATGGAGTTATCTATCTTTTAACAGGAATTCTCAATCCTACGGAAAACAAAGTTATACAGAGAAAAAGATAAAACAGGTCTTTTTTAATGTTGTAGCTTAATGGCAGATTATTAACAGACGGTGTATTATTCCATGCTTTAATCCCATTAAAGTTCATACATTTAGTTGAATCTGGACAGAGTATCATCCTGTACAGTCCAACGGTACATTATCTCCATCATATTTGACAGACAATATGGTATTCCTCGGATCTCTTTCTCCATGCTTTTCCTTTCCCATCATTCTAATAGAAGTTAATCTGGGTATTTTCTGTTCAAAGATCTTTTCCTTTTCTTTTTTTTTCAGAACTGTTTAAGGTCACATAAATTTTTTTGAGTGCTTTGCATCTTGTTGTAAACTCGCTGTATTTCCATTCATGAAATTGGTGTCTCTTCATTGTAGACTTTGATAGTGGTACACCTTCCTCCTCAAGAGTGCTCTCGACATGGTTATATTTTGTGAAGTTTTTTTTCTTAACCATGAAAATAATTCTGTCAACATGCTGAGCAAACCAGTGCTTTCTTTCTTTTTGTACCAGATTGTTAGTTTGGTATTCTCTAATAGAGATGTTAAGGAAATTGCTTCCAGTGTGTTTCCCAGCTTAAGAAATTAGGAAAAAATCCAGCAAACACACGACACAGAGTCCAAGAAATGCGTCTGGCTTTTCTATTGATCCATCTACTGAAGCCTCATCCGATAATGGCCTCAGTGGGTGGCTGTGGCACAATACTAAATGTCTGCAAGTGTCTGTGAAACACAGTGAAAACTCTGTCGTGCATTTGCCTCCACAGAGCCCGGACCTCGTGTGGGATCATGTTGACAGAGAACAAAAGAAAATGCCGCCAACATCCAAAAAAGAGCTTTGAGTGTTCTTCAAGAAGCCTTTCTGAAGACTGTTTCTGAAGGACAAAATAGTTTGCCTAAGAGAGTTCAGGCTGTATCGAATAAACATAGTCATACCAATACTGACTTGTGTATATTGAGCTGTATTAAATCACTGCACCTATTTCCTATTTTATGGGAAACATGCTAACAGTTATAGCAAAACATAACTTTGTAGAGCTCTATCCATAGTTAAGTGTTAAAGGTGTTTTGTGAATAATTCACCTTCCTTAGACTCATAAATTGTAATCCAGCTGTAGTTATTTCTTTAGAAGTAATCATTAAGAAATGTTTTTAATCTGTCCACTAGAGGGCAGTGTTTTACCAGTACGTTTTAGTGATGTTGTTGTTTACTCCCCCATGTAGTAAGAAATTAGTATATTAGAGGGGCAGCTCAAGTTAAGCAGTTTGGATACAAAGTTAGAGAGGCAATGCTGAGATGGTTTGGACACGTGCAGAGGAGGGTTAGTAGAACACCTGCAGCAACAGATCTACAACTTCATATATAGCAGCTTCTCACTAGTTCATTATTGCTTCAAGATTACTTTAGTATTGCCTACTGTATCCATGTGCCATAAAAGTGATGCATCAGTGCATCAGTGCAATAGTTATTCAGTAGGTCTTTAGTATCTTTACAGTTATTTCCATAATGGTAAATCAAAGACAACAGGAATCTTAGAACATGTTTTCATCAACATATTCAGATCAAACACACTCATATAAGTTTCATGTTTTTATTTTTAGTAGTGTTAGAATTTAGCTTAACTTAAAGATTTGACACAGAACCTGGCAGGAAATGCAAGAAATCCCAAACTCAAGCTACATTTATACAGGATATTAAGTGTTTATGTATGTTTTATTTATCTGATAGCTGAAACAGAAACAAAGAGAATTTCCTTTAAAAAATTTAAAAATGAACTAATAAGAAAAAGTAGTATAATGTGACATATGTTGCAGGTGAACTTTGTCTCTTGTTCTTTAGGTTCTTTAGGCACTTGGATAACTGACAAACTTTTCCTTTAATGATTCACAAAAATAATGATTAAAGCAAGATACATTTCCTCAGGATTTACTTGCCCATAGACTAATGACCTATATAATCACTGTACCCAGCTGTAAAACAGCATGGTTCAGCTTTGAAGCTTTCAATGGTGCTTAGTGAGTATGGGTTTGCACTCCAGGTGACATATTTCAAAAGAATTGTGTGCTATATAACTTTCAAATGTACAGGACATTTTTACATACATACAAGGACGTTAGGAAAGTCATCTAAGCATGTCAATTGAACTAATTATTATTTTCATAGAAAAAAAATCAGCAATCATTTTTTTTTATAAACTAAGAAATTGTTGTTATCTTTTTTGGGGAAACATTATACTTTCTCCAGTTTTGAACAAAGATATATGCATAAAATAAGACAGATTAATTTTCCACTTATCATCAGTTTCTTGATGTTTTACATTAAAATTGTGATCATCATTCCAATAGAAATTTGTGCAAGTGAACTTGATATTATCATATCAAGGACAATAAAAGATCAACTGCAGACAGTATAATTAACATTTATGAATCGAACTTTTGCAGATGAGAAAGCAAATTCCACCATAATGTGTTTGAACATTACCCTAAACATAATTTAACTTACAACACTGGTTGTTTCACATCTCTTTCAAATGAAATGCAGACTTGGTGAAAACTGATGCCTCAACAATAACAGTAGAATAACACTGGAGGGTTTTGTGAACGTGTCTCATGAAGGCATGCAAATTGGAGATCAGCTGATAGTTAGATTGGTTTTGCCTGAGTGCTGAACGTCAAAAGAGCCAACCTTCTGGGCAGGAGCATTTTCAAGGACTTTTTAAATGGGGACACTGCACGATGTGTCAATGTGATGCTGAAAAATGAAGCCGTGGCCAATTGCACTTTTTCCAGATGGTATTGCACTGTGGTTCATAATCTGATGGTACTTTTCTGTGTTCATACTACAGTTCCAGTAATTGTGACAAGATCCCAACAACACTGGTTAAAATGAAGCTCCAAACTATGACAGTCTCCACTGTGTTTTATGGTTGTCAACACTCACTATTGTACCTGTCAATGACCTTTTCCATAAATAATGAAAATTATATGACACGAAAATTTGATTCAATTCAGTTCTTGTATAATTTGGCATACCTCAGAGTTTTCTTCCTGTTTTGCTTCTGCTCAGAAGTCCTGAGTAATCTGTTTTGTTTTACTTCCTTAAGAACGGTTTCTTGACAGTCACGCTTCCAGTGATTAGGTCTTCATGTTGCCACTTACCTACTGTCGTCTTACCATTTTGTATCAAAGAGGCATAAGTTTTAGTTGTTTGTTTATTTTGTAAGAACAAGAAAACATCATCATTATATCATCATTTATTTATATAGCACTTTAAAAACAAAACAACAAAAAGTATAAAGATAGTAATACAATAGGAAAAACCAAACATAGCAATAAAATTAATAAAAATGTCAGTTGCCCCCAGAGTTAAAAGCCAGGGAATAAAAATCTGGGCTTAAAAACTGGCACTGATGTAACTTGTCTAATATGGAGAGGAAGATTATTCCAAAGCATCAGAGCTGCAATAGAGAACGCTCGGTCTCTATGCCGTGCACAATCTCAAGAAACTGCTTTTGGGAAGCCCTGAAATTACGGGGTACAATAAGACCAGTGTTTACATTGTAAAAACAGCTGGCTGCTTTATTATGGGGTCAGAACTGAGTGTGAACTGAACTTCACAGGGTCCTTCTTTTAGAGGTTTCGCAGGTTAAAAATATGTTGGAATGATTATGCCTCTTCTTTCTGAAAATTACTCAGGACTCTTGGGTAGAAGCCCCTGGTACTTCTGTGTTCTTGTGCTATTTCTTCCTGATGTTGCCATATGCCAGGATTGCCTCATTTATCACATCTGAGGTCTCCTGCTTCTTGTCAGGCACTACTGTGTGTGGTTGGTCAGCCAGCAGTTGCTTCTCTGGCTAAAACTCAAGTTCCTGTTGCTTTGAAATACTTCTCATTGATTCTCCTATCAGGACTGGGGAATTTATTGTCCACATGCAGCACAGACATGTACACTATCCTAGCCACTTGGTTGTGCTTCTCATGTACTCAGTCAAACTTTCTCTTACATACTGCCGCTATATGTTGGACTATCTCAGGGACACCTTTGCACAGCCTGCAGCTTGGGTCCTGCTGGCTGCTCTTTGGTTTCGAGATATCTGCTACTTCCTCTATCTGTTGATGGTATGTCTCAAGGAAGGGCTTGGTCTTCCATGATACTTCCTCATCACCATCTGTCTTCAGTTGATTTCTGGGGTCATCTTCCCGATGTATTTGCAGATGCTCTGTGTTTCATTCTGGATTGTGTCTCTAACCCTCACCCTCACTCTTCCTATCATTGAGCTGGCTTCTCAGGACATTACCTTCTACAACTGTTTGGCTGTGGCTGACCTTCATGGGTCTTTATCTTGGCTCACATCAGGGATACGCAGGTACTTGTAGCTGTTCCTTATGTCCACTATCTCCTGTTTTTGAAAACATTCAGCCACATTATCCAGCCCAAATGGCATTCATATGTCCTCGCTCTAGAGCCTTTTGCGTTGGAGCAGTAAATCGATGTCTTGCTTGTTCCTGACATACATCTTAACGTCAGCTTTGTACAGGAGGCGGCTGATGGTCGCTCCACTCCTGAATCAGTATACACTCTCAGTGACAAGTTGGCTTAGGCCTATGCAAAACAGCAATGGGGACACTACATCACCTTGTTATCTTCTGCAGTTAATGGTGATTTGTATGATTGCCTTGGAGATGGCCATGGAATATCCAAAGATGATGCACTTTTTACTTTTTGTTTGTTTGTTGTTGTTGTTGTTTTTTTACTTTTAATGTGTTTGAACCTGGTGGCATGATTCTAAGCAGGTGGGTTCTAGGAGTTTTCATCTCAGTTTCCACTCTAATTTTAACTCATTGAATAGCTGGCTTGGTTTTAGAGCCTGTTCGTACCACACATGACTCCCTTTGAATTCTTCCACCATTAACTGTGAGCACTCAGTTATCATCGTCACATAATAGGCTGCATATCAAAGTTCCCTGCAAAGTTCATGTACTCCCTTATCAGCTCCTGGAAACAATATGACTTCTCCTGGGTGACTGAGTTGCAAAATGGGATTACAGGTGATCAGTAGATTCAAGCACTGTGAGGATTATTGAGAGCTACCATGCCATTGTTTATGATTAATGTTTGATTAAAATTTGTGACTTATACAGTACCGACAAAGAGTGTACATTTGCTTATCAGTGCAAATGTACACTCTGTGCACTTATCAGATAAAGCAAAAGATCATAAACTTGTTTCAACCCAGGCTTGTGCTTATAATAAGCCCTCACTTTGACTTTCCAGAACCATAGAGTAACATCTCTGTTTTATTGGGCAACCATGAGACTGGTTCTTCCCAACCCAGGACTGGATCTCAGGATCCCAAACTATGAGGACCTGGAAAAGATGGAAAAAGAAGATGGTGACAGACCCAAATGGGATAACAAAGTTCAGTACATTTTAACATGTGTGGGCTTCTGTGTAGGGATTGGGAATGTGTGGAGATTCCCTTACTTGTGTCAAACCCACGGAGGAGGTAAGGCCAGAAGAAAACAGTAAAGCATCGCATTATTTCTGTCTCCAATTACAGTATTGTCATTTTTTATTGCAGTGTTATAGAGGTTCGTGGGTATGTTGCTGTTTTTGTCTTTTAAACATTTTCCTGAATTAGAAAGAATTAGAAAATAGTTTTAAAAGTCTATTTTCTAAGTTTCTAGGAAACTTAGTGGAAGCTTTGGAAATTAATACTTGACATTTGGAAGTGTCTGAATCACAACAAAGCTACATTATGATATTTATTTTAAACATTGCCAATAGAAATAAGCCACAAACAATTTAATGAATGGGACAAATTGTTGTCAAGATACATTTGGGAAGGTAAAAGGCCCTGAATTAGATTGGCTAAAGGAAAAGGGGGTGGGCCCTTACTTCTCTCAATGATCGTTATTGGGCAGCAAACATAATGTTTGATAAATTAAAGCTATGTTTTAATTGAAGCAAAAATTATACAGTGTATTAAAGATTTTTATTAGAGCTTTATTTTAAGCTGTGACCTTTTCCTTCAAATAAGCAATAATAATAATAATTTTTTTAATTCATGGAAAACAGAAACAAATATTAGCTTTGACTCCACCACTGATCTCCACCAGTCTTGGCTTGAAAGCCCACAAAAGCTGTCAGTGTCATGTACTTGCTGTGGCAATGCCATCTCAGAAATCAAGAGTTTAATCTATGATAACAGTGTTGTTGCTTGAACAACAATTGCCCTTCATCACATGTACAAAAGTCATGTGTGTCGGTGGCTGTCTAATTCATGCACACTCTAGCATTGTTCAGTAACAAAGAAACACATTCACTTCCAAAAAAAAAACTGCAAAAGAAAGAGAAAAAAAAAAGGGGGGTGGGTCATTTTTAAAAGCCATTTTTAAAAATTCAAGTATTAATGTCACTGATCTCCCAGCAAGCCCCTGACAGTTTTTGTTAAACTTCTGGTTGCAGCTTACCAATCTACACCACTGCTGAAAATATGAACCGTGCTCCCACTCTCTTTGAGATATCTATCTTTGTGTATATATTTTTCATAGGTGCCTATGGGATCTCATAATTATCTGAATGGGCGTTTAGAGCCGTTACATGTATATCACATGTATAACATATCAATGTTCACACATGGAACAGCTGATAAATGGTAAATGGCCTGTATTTGTATAGCGCTTTACTAGTCCCTAAGGACCCCAAAGCACTTTACACTACATTCAGTCATCCACCCATTCACACACTGGTGATGGCAAGCTACATTGTAGCCACAGCAGCCCTGGGGCGCACTAACAGAGGCGAGGCTGCCGGACACTGACGCCACCGGGCCCTCTGACCACCACCAGTAGGCAATGGGTGAAGTATCTTGCCCAAGGACACTACGACCGATACTGTCAGAGCCGGGGCTCGAACCGGCAACCTTCCGATTACAAGACGAACTGCAACTCTTGAGCCACGATCGCCCGCATAAACCAGCTCAGCTCAGATTTGATTGCATCTGACTTCCAAACCTTATTCCACTACTAAGTATCTAAGTATGCGAGGTATTGCAAACACCTCTGACTGTCTAATTGTGCTGCTGATCAACATGTTCCAGGTGCCTTTTTGATTCCTTACATCATCCTGCTGGTGCTAGAAGGATTGCCCCTTCTGCTGCTGGAGTTTGGCATTGGCCAGCGACTCAGGAAAGGCAGTGTGGGTGTGTGGAGGGCCATCAACCCCTATCTGACTGGTGTTGGTAAGTAACGGCCTCTACAACCACATACACAAGGAACAAATGGGAGAATTATCGGTACTACAGGAACACAAAGTTGTTAATGAAAGCTTGGTGCTGTGTAAATGTGATGTTTGATAATGATCCTTTCCTACAGGTATTGCTTCCATGCTGGTCTCTTTATTGATTGGCTTGTACTACAACACCTTAATAGCCTGGATCATGTGGTATCTCTTTAATTCCTTTCAAGGCCCGCTGCCTTGGACCCAGTGTCCTCTCAATGACAACCGAACAGGTAGCTGAAAAGACACAAGCACATACTTAGAATCTGTTAGTCTCCAATATCTAATCACAAGTGTTGACTTTTATGCATTTTCAGGCTTTATATCCGAGTGTCAGCAGAGCTCCACAGTGGATTATTACTTTTACAGAGTCACTCTGAATGCTTCTGCCTCAATAACAGACTCTGGCGGACTCCAGTGGCCCATAGTGATCTGTCTGTTAGCTGCCTGGACAGTCATCTGTATCTGCTACATACGGGGGATCAGTACTTCAGGAAAGGTTTACTGAACTTTTTTTCAAAAACAAGCATTGCTTAATCAGTCTTATTGCTGTTATTTAACAATTTGTCATATCTTTTCATGACCTCAGGCAGTGTACGTTACAGCACTCTTGCCTTACGTAGTGTTGGCCATCTTCCTGATCAGAGGACTGACTCTTAAAGGAGCCATGAAGGGAGTGAAGTACCTGTTCACACCAGATGTGTGTATTTCAAAGTTCTATCATAAATATACATCATGTAACATTGTGTAAATATCTTAATACAAAGCTACATTACACTATGTGTCTCACCCTCGCAGGTGGATGAGCTGATGAACCCAACAACCTGGTTGGATGCAGGTGCCCAGGTCTTTTATGCCTTTAGTTTAGCATGGGGAGGCCTGATCTCCTTCTCAAGCTACAACCCTGTCCAGTAAGACTTCTAAAGCAAGGCTTATATTTTCTGATAATCTAGATCAGATCTCTAATCCCCAGTTTCTGGGCTGCCTTTCCTCATAACAGCCACCCCTCAAGATTCTCACCATTTAAAGCAATGCATTATCAGGGACTGCAACATCTAGTCCTTTTACTGAATGTATCACTACATGACTGTTACAGTAAGATTCGACTCACTTCTATTTTTACTTTCTTTCACCAAGCAACAACTGCATGCAAGATGCGGTGATGCTGACTATTATAACTGGCCTCACCTCAATCTATGCTGCCACAGTCACCTACACCGTCATTGGCTTCAGGGCCACTGACAAATATGACACCTGTATCAGTGAGTGAGTAAAGCTTATTTTAAGGCTTTGAAAAAGTTTGCTACATAATTTTAGTAAATGTCACTAAACTTGCTGACCAGGACTTTAAAAACCTTTTGAAAAATTTGGAACTTTTGAAAAATTATTCTCATTTTTCTTGCAAAAAACAAACATTCGAGCTTTAGCACAACAAAAATTATTAACTGGTATATATGTATATGTATGAAAAATGGACAGCTTGTTTATGAAGAGTTGAGCATTTTCATCATTGACATCTTGATTGGAAAAAAAAGATTTAAAAAAGTGCCACAGCTATCGCCATCTGGTGGCTTTTTTTTAATAGAATGCAGCGTTAAGGTCCTTCCATATTTGCTTAATTTTTCTAACCTAGATTTGTCAGTGTTTGTACTATTTAAGATTCCTAAATTAACTTTCTTATGTTTTTCTTTTTCATCTTTAGTTAAAAATCTAAAAAAGGTTATTTGCATAACTAAGGTACACTCCTGTAATTACTATTCTCATTGGCAATGTCTTCTTAGAAACATCAGGATGTTACTAAATGGATTTGAACTCCCTGAAGACAGCATCACTGCCAGCAACTACAATGCAGCCCTTCATCATCTGAACAGCTCCAATCCGGATACTGTTTTTGGACTGGACATTAAAACCTGTGACATGCAGAAACTCCTCAGTGAGGTGCCTATTTTAATGAAAATCTATCAAACTCCCATTTCCCATTTTTATTCTAATCTGCATTGTGTTTGTTCAGGGAGTGGAGGGAACAGGTCTGGCCTTTATTGTCTTCACAGAGGCCATTACCAAAATGCCGGGTTCCCCAGCCTGGTCTGTCCTGTTTTTTATCATGCTTCTCTGCCTTGGACTCTCAACACTTTTTGGCAACATCGAAGGAGTCGTAGTCCCTTTGAAAGACTTGAATTTATTTCCTAAAAAATGGCCCCAAGAGGCACTGACAGGTATTCTGTTTCAAAGACTAAACAATCAACACGTCGGCCTGCAACCCCAATGTTAACACAAGCTCCCTTGTTTTCATGTCTTTCAGGAGTAACATGTCTTGTATCCTTCATCATCTGTCTCCTGTTTGCACAGCAGTCAGGCCTTTATTGGGTAACTCTCTTCGATAACTTTGCTGGATCAATCCCACTGCTGACCATTGGCCTGACTGAGATGATAGCTGTTGTTTACATCTATGGCATTGACAGGTTAGTGCACAAAGTTTATGTATTTTTAGATAATATTGTATTATATAGAGCAGCCACACATCTGTAAAATCATGAACATGATGTCCTGTAAATCAAGCTGTCATCAATCTTTATTTGGTGCATTTAGCACAGTTGGATAACAATTAAATATTTAAGAGCCTATGTTATGCTCATTTCCAGCTCCAACTTTTATTATTTGTAGCTTTGCACAATCCACTGTTTAAAAGCATTTCTCATTCAGCCTATATTTGTCTTTGGTGCAGCCCCACCCTCTTTTTATGCCCTTTAAAACAACTTCCTTCTGACTGACTGCCCCTCCTAAACATAACCAGAGCCGTGTGCCTGAGATGATAGTTATCCTTTCTCGCTCAACTTTTCATAAGAGCAGAAGCAGGGATCATTTGTACACATGCTGACCTCATCATTTGAAACTTTGTCCATCCACCACTGCAGACTGTAGAGGTCCCTTTAAAGCAATCACCTTGCACATTGCTTCTACAGGTTCTAACTTTACTGTTTACTGATCTTTATATTGGTTCTACTTTAATATGAGTCTATTTACTTTTTGTTCTTTCATTTTTGTTTTTGTTTTATTTAAATAAAGTTATAATTCCATGAATTAAATCAAGTTTAATTTCATTAAAACCCTCTTGTGTGACAGGTTCAATGAAGACATCAAGTTCATGATTGGAAAGAAGCCTTGCATCTTCTGGCAGATTTCCCTGAGATTCACCAGCCCTCTCATCCTCCTGGTCATTTTAGTTTTCTACCTGGTGACTCAAACCCAACAAGAACTCACCTATTTAGTCTGGGACCCCGACTACGTGAGTTCACAAAGACCACTTCTTATAAAAATCTGTGAAATCTAAAAAAAAAAAAAGAAAAAGAAAAAAAATCAACATTATCTCTCAGAATCAGCTGTTTTTGTTTTATGTTATTTTACCACATTTAATGAAGAAATTTCATTTTTACCTGCATAATATAAAAAAAAAAAACCCTCCAGATTTTTATTGTCAGACAGCAGGACAGGTTTACAGGTTGTTTTGATGGATTGAAGCGGGGAGTTGACAGCTATTGCAAAGCTGCAATAACTCCTTCAACTCTCCTGTTGGGTTCAAAATGTTCAGGAAGCCTCGCCCTGTTGGTTTCATCAACAGCGGCTGAAACAGAGGTGTTGGGTTGGCGTATCGGGTTGGAGGGTTGAGTCAAACAAATTATATTTCCATCCAGCCTAACTTTATGGCACCAACTGAAGTTCACAGGCTCATGATGACCAGCTGGAAACCCCCCATTTTAATGATATCATGACTATCAAGGTGGCACATGGCTTTTTTAAATGTGCTTTTATTGTAGTACAAAAAAGTTAGCTGATTCTGAGGGATTTGGGTGGGGGAGGGGCCCCTCATTGAATTTTTCTATATATTTGCAATAGTTGCTTGTGTGAAGTTTAAACAGTAATGAAAACATGCCGGCTTGTTTGCTCATTGTGCTGTTTTATGGTTTGCAGGACGAATTTCCAACTCTGGCATCAGTGCCTTACCCTTCATGGATCAATGTGGTCATCTTTGTTTTGGCAGGAATTCCCAGTCTGGTGGTGCCTGTCTATGCCTTGTGCAGGCTGGTTTTTGTACGCTGCAAGAAAAAGATGAAGCCAGAGAAAGACATTAATCAGATATAAACAATTGCCTAAACAAGTCAGGCAAAAATATTTTATTTTGTCTAATAAAGGAAAAGTTATTTAAATTCAGTGTCAGCATCAGAAGCATCATGTCTCTTTCATCAGTGCACTTTTGTCATGGTGGGGATCAAATGTAACATATTTTGACATGTGAATACATATTTAAGTAAGCTTTGCCATTAGATTATTGTTGAGTTATTGGAGGATTAGTTCATTTAACTGCTCAGTAGAGGTGTATGGATGGATGGATGGATGCCGAATGCATTGCAGAAGCATATTCATACCAGCAGGTGGCAGAAACCAGCCGTGTGGAACTGTATCAATTTGAAGACAAGGGAATAAAAGATGGTCACCAAATGTTTGAAAAAGACTTGATCCTTATTTTTAAATACTCAGACATCAAAGAATCCGATGACTGCAACATTTAATAACTATAACTGAGAATTATAAACTAAATTTACTGACCTTTGAATATGTCTATGCTTGACAGGTGGTGATGTCACTTCCCCCGGGAAAAGAGAAGCAGTTTGGATATATCCACTAATTAAACATAACTTAAATTAGTGAATATATAATAATTAAGGTGTTTCAGGTGCAAACTGCACTTGTTATCAAGCACATTATTATCTTACCACCACATCAAAATTGCACCTCCAGCTCATGGACTAAATGTGGCACTCCCCTTTATGATCCAAAGGAACAGCAAATTATTGTAAGTTCACATAGTGTCTTCATGTTTCCACTCTGCGCTTCGCCTATTAAAAATGTTCTGTCATAAAAATCTATTTTTATGATGACCCGTGATGAAGGCGTGATGTCGAAATGCGCAGGTCAGGCAGTAAAATAGTTCTTTGTTAGTGCTTCAGTTGCTCCTTCAGACTTTATTCCGTCCTCCTTGCACCCTGGATGTAGGCCAGAAACCTCTATTTGGCTCCTACAATAGGACTGACACATGAATATATATAACACTGATGGGGCAGTTTAGTAACGCCCAACTTGTTTGGCTTTTGACCGGAGCACTTGAATTAAAATCGGCGCAGAGTCAGCCAGTGAAAGAAACTTCACACATAATATCTGAGACACCGTTGGCTGGATTTGTTTTTTGCTCTTTTCAATGCATAAGCGGACATCGCTGCTTAATATGACCATAATATAGGAAATGGGACAGCTTTGGTGTGCTTGATTAAGAATGAATGTTAGCAATATCAGAGAGAGCTAGAGACAACAATCAAGCCTGTATCTAAGAATAAAAATCTGCAACACAAGGATTCATGACGTGACGTCGGAAATGTCAACTGGCCAGGAGAAAGAAAACACTTCACAAAATCATATTTGAGGAAGGAAGAGTGTGGATTTGCAGTTTAAACCTCAACCTGAGTTCACAGGTACAGGTAAGAAATGTGGACACAAATTATTATTGACTTTTATGTCTGGAAAAAATGCCATTAATGGTAAAATGTATCAAAAACATAATTTGATTAGATCGACTTTCATCCCTTAGGTTTGCGTACTAGAGCAAACCTAAGGTTTCTCAAACTAGAGCACAGAAAGACCCGGTAACCTTTTCACTCATTTTGCAAGAAGATTGTATGCGAGAACAATGTTTGATTAGCTGTTCGGCACAACTCTCCTGATGTCTCTTCCACCCTGTATCCGATTGCTCTGATGTAGGTCAGTGTAGCAGAGAAAAGCATCACCAGGTTATCCATTAATTCAAGTGTCAGCACACTCCCATTCTGCGAGAGGGAGGTAAAACCACTAAATCACCCTGGCAAGTGTTTTCACCAAACTTCCTGCTGGTTGGATGTCTCAAAAAGAACAGAGTCTGCATATCTGACTCAGAGACGGGAGGGTCGCACAGAGGATGAAAGAGGAGTGCTGAACAATCGGGAGTGTAATTCATCCAAAATACGGAGCAGGAGGAGAATTCTGGACTAACCACAAAATATATGCAATTTAATCAGACTGCATGCTACAATTCCATTAGGTGTATTTTTGTAACACAACTGGAATTGCACTGAATCTTTTTTGCAGCTGAGGATGGGAAAAGACGCTGGGCCGGAGGAGAGACCCAAGTGGGACAACAAGGCTCAGTATCTGCTGACATGTATTGGCTTTGCAGTGGGAATCGGAAATGTGTGGCGATTCCCTTACCTCTGCCAAATCTACGGAGGAGGTGAGATGCTGCCCTTTTGCTCACTTTACACCATCGCTCCTACTGTAAGAGTATCTGTACGAGTCCTGTTTAATCATCCGGTGTAGAGATGCTTTAATCGGTTTGCATTTCCATTTTGTTTCAGTTTAATTAGGTATTAACGAACAAGTCGGGTCAGTCCCTGAACATGTCTGGAAATGAATAACTTTATGTATACCTGATTAACCATGGGAATCATTACATACTGTTTGTGAGGAATATATCCACCTTTGTTTGCTTCCTCATACTTACCCAGAGAGATACGCCGAGTCCTCATGCCACAGAGTTCTATAGGAGCCTGCTCTGGGTCGGGTTGTGTAAACAGCCAGTCCAGAAAATGTGTGTGGGCTCTATCACCTTCACATATTGACTTCCCAAAAGGCTGTTTCTCAAATCTGCTGAGCGTCTGTTTAACTTTGGCTTAGTCTGTTTAATTGAGTCACGTTTTTCTATTGTTAATCACCCCTCAGATTTGTTTTGTTTGGAGCTCATACGGTGAAGCAGCGAGGTGACACGAGAAGTTAATAATTTTTTTAAAATCTTGTAAATATAGTGTTTTTTTCCTTTTAAAAAAAGTCAGCCCGATTCCCAGCAAGCCAGTGTGTTTTCATTAGTAGAGCTTTGCACTGTAATCATAATAATGCCTAACTGTAAGATAAATATTTACTTCATGTCTTCAGGTGCATTCCTCATCCCTTACCTGATAGCGCTGGTGTTTGAGGGCCTCCCCCTGCTCTTCCTTGAGCTGGCTGTAGGACAGAGGCTCCGGAAGGGCAGCGTGGGTGTCTGGAAGACCATCAATCCCGTAATCGGTGGAGTAGGTGGGTAACCCAAAAAGTAATAGTAAATGTTTTTATGTACTCTACAGTTATACTATTCGAGTGTGTTGCTTTATTTTAACGACATATTAGTTAATCTAAGATTTTTAGTTGTTTTTCAACCCTTTAGAGTCAACTGTATCATATCAGATAAAGTAGAAAGTAAAATAGAATAACCAAAAAATAAATAAATGTTTCTTTTGTTGAAATTGACACCGGTCAAAGATTCTTCATTCTTAAATTTAAAAAATAAAATTAATACCTGAAAAAAAATCTTTCTTATGTGCAGGTATCGGCTGTTTGATTGTATCGTTTCTGGTGGCCGTTTTCTACAACACCATTCTGGCCTGGGTGCTGTGGTACTTCTTCCACTCTTTTCAGGAACCCCTGCCGTGGAGCACCTGCCCACTAAATGAAAGCCGTATAGGTGAGACAGGAGCACACCTCGGTATTATTCTTGCTTGATAAATTTATGGCCGTACGCCGTGATTCTGCTGCTGCTTCACTGTTTGCAGATTTAATAACAAAGATACCCATACGGTAAAAAATATATATATATATTTTAAAATACATTTTAAAATATATTTATATATTTTGAAATGTATTTTAGCACATATTTTTTGGAATTTTTTGTATATTTTGAAATATATTTCAAAATATATTCATAATATATTTTGAAATGTGTTTTAACGCAGGTATTTTTTGGTCATTTTTCTATATTTTGAAATATATTTCAAAATATATTTCAAAATACAATTTAAACTTCATCATCATCCAAAAATATATAAATTTAACCCTTCATATATTTCTAAGAAAACACATTCACATGTAACAGCTGAAAGAAATCTTTATTTGATGTCTAAAACATACATATAGCATATCAATCAAGCAAGGAATATTCATTTTACAATTTTATTCTCATTACATACTTAAACATTCTAAAAGAAACACACACACACATACATATATATACACACATATACATATATATATGTATACACATATATATACATATACATATATATGTATATATATGTGTGTGTATATATATATATATATATATATATATATATATATATATATATATATATATATAAGTCGGAACCCCGACTTACGAAATTAATTCGTTCCCAAGGGTCTTTCGCAAGTTGAAGCACCAATCGCGCCTGTTGAGTGAGGCGATGCTGAACGATAGGCTATAGGCTAATTGCTAACTAGAACAACAATACCGAACAGCGAAGCGCAATTACGAAAGCCAAGGGGTTGTCACATGATTCGGAAGGCATTGTGGGCTTAGGCAATCAGAGCCAGCAGATTTTGTTACACGGGCATTTTGCCATAACATGGGCAGAAATATTGCCGTTCAGTGCCTTCGTAACTTGAATTTTTTGTTAAACGGGGTATTCGTAAGCCGGGGTTCCACTGTAGATATATATATATGTATGTGTATATGTGTGTGTGATTGTATGAACGTAAGTCAACATACTTAGTAGGTCTTAAAAAAATGCACACGTTATTGGTCCTAAGGCCACAAAACGGTCCCGCCCCAAACAGTGCTATAAAAATATTATTTATTCATATTTCTTTCCACTTTAAATTGGTCAGTCTTTTAAAACTACTTCTCTCTGAAATATTCATATAAAGTTTTAATTATATTTTCGTTCTTTTAACCCTTTAAATCCCAGTTTAATTACATGAGCGCACTGTTTTTTTAGCCCCAAAAAACAAAAAAATTTAATATTTTCCAAAAAATACATTTGAAGTAATATTTGATTGTTATTATAATTAGGCCTTTGGATGGTCCAAAGATTACCACTGACATTCATTTTGATACATTACTATTTTTTGGCAGAAGCACACTAACTGTCATATAGTGCCATATCAGGTTTATCATGTTTTGCTTACACTAAATGCTTATTACCTCGTTTTGTTCTAAAATAAAATTAAAAAATTCTCTAAATAACAATACAAGATCACTTTGAACCAGAAAAACATTTATTTTACAAGGATGAACATGAACATTTATGTTGCTGGTAATCGGGAAAGTTGTGCGTCTGCCGGTGTTCCAGATCTACTGGCGTTGGTCGAACAGATGTGTGGCAGACTTGCGTTTCAGAAGCTGCTACCGACAAACCAGCAAAAAAACGCCAAATGTGTCACCTGTGACACTTGTGAGGTTATCTCGAACACACTCCGTCAGTCTTGATGCTGTTGAACAACAAAATGTTTAAAAATGTGGCGAGTTTACCTGGTGATATCCTCATGCGCGACGCGATCGCGAAAACAGCAAACAATTAACACCACACCGATGTTGTTCACAGGACAGCAAGAGTAAATGATCGGGAGACTCTTGTCGTCGTTATCGTTCCCCTCGCACGTTTTATTTCTCCGGTTTCAGCGTTTTTGCTTCACAACTACAGCGCGCAGTTTACTTTGTGTGCACTAACATGGACTCGAGTCACCCAGCGCCACCTCTGGCCAAGTGCCACAGCCTACAGCCAGATCAACTTGTGACACACATCTGCAGCATGTTTGAATTCGTTTCATGCACAACACATTTGTACCTTTCAATTGTCTCTGTTTGTGCGTCATGCAAATAAACCTTTGAAATGAATGAAATGACACTAATAATTCACTAGTGTTGTAACATCACATGTTGTTAGTGTAGTCTGTGTCTTTTCTCTGCGAACAAACATTTTAGACTTGGTTGTTATATACAGTCTGTATAAGTGTGGTTAATCTAATGAACATTTGTAAGGAGATGGCAGTTACTGTGAATTCACAGCAGTTACACAGAGCCAGTGAGAGTGAGTGGATTTAAGAAAGTCAGTGACTCAGGTGTGGCGATTGGTTTGTCATCTGTTTGTCAGACTGGAGGAGACGTAGAAATCTTTTGTTTTAAATCTTAGTTAGGAAGATTCCTGTTGTAAAACAAGCATTTTGTGTGAGAAATGCAAGAAGGACATCTGCAGAAAGCACACAGTTACATTCTGTCCATCATGTGGACAAAATCGAAAATGTTGAGCATTGAAAAACTGAGTACGTTGGGCAAGTTCAAAAGAAATGTATTTGTAAGAACGAAAAACCAAATTGTTCCTAAAAATAGTTATGGAAAGTCTAACTGTTGCATGTCTGTGTTCTACATGTTGATCTGATGGGAAATAAAGTTGCTATTGTTTTATTGCAGTTTCTTGACAATTCTGAGTGGATTTACACAGTACGGGTCAAAATGACCCGCAACAAAATCAATGTCACTTTTTTGTTTTTCAACATATTACAAGGGTTAATTTCCAAAACTTGCATGTGATCTTCAATTTGTAGCAGATCCACTATCACATAGCAGCTGGAGCAGTCTCCAATGGAGGTCAGTCCACTGCTGCCACCTGTGGCCAAATACCACAGCCTACTACTAGATTAACTTGTGACACATCTGCACCTGCTGCTATGATCACATTGAGTAGAGGCTGAGTGGCTGCACTTACCCCTGGTACATTCAGATCTACCCACAAACATGTTGACAGATGCAATCCCAGCAATGTGGATTGTCAACACTAAAAACAATCAGTAAGCGAAGACAACAGGGATCAATTTTTTCTGTTTATTTAGCAACCACAACATTTGTAGTCGCCTTCTGCAGAGGGGAAGTCCACACACACTGTGTGGTACCACTTTCCGCAGAAGGTGCATTCAATCTGCAAGAAAAATTAGATTGTCAGAGCCATTCATCTGAAGTCAGGCTCTTGAGTAAAGCAACTAAACATGTTACAGTGTGCAGATAGTGCATATTTCTGTGCAACAGTCTTATCTGTGTATCACTTGATGTTTCCATGCGTCCTTTAGGTGCTCTAGTGTCTTTAAAGTGCAAAGGCATGCAGGTCACCTGAACTATAATTCCACTGTCGGTGCATCAAAGTGACATGTCACCCAGTGATGTTGAAGTAACCAAGTAAAGGTGCTTCCATCTGAGGTATTGATTTTGTTATCTTACCCATGCTAACGACATGTGATGTTACAACACTGGTGAAATATTAGTGTGTCTATATTTGTTCACAACATATTTCTCATGGGCAAAAGTATTGATATCGTGATGAACAAGGGTGGTGATTATTATGACTTTGTGTATATAATTTGGAATTTTGTACAAATGTAGGCCAATAGGAAATATATGATATCATTTCGTTCTTTTCAAATGTTTATTTGCATGACGCACAGACAGAGACAATTGAAAGGTACAAATGTGTTGTGCATGAAACAAATTCAAACATGCTGCAGATGTGTGTCACAAGTTGATCTGGCTGTAGGCCGTGGCACTTGGCCAGAGGTGGCGCTGGTTGACTCGAGTCTAGTGATGGGATTTCCGGCTCTTTTTAGAGATCCGGCTCTTTCGGTTCGGCTCACTAAAAAGAGCCGGCTCTTTCGGCTCCGAACCGGCTCTTCAGGTTGTTTTGTTGCTTTAATTAATTTATTATTAACAATAATATAAAATTATGCACAAAAGGAATTACTAACGTAAAAAAAGTGGTTTTATTTATATATGTTTATATATAAATATATGCGGTGGCCCCTAGAGACAAAACACGTACAAACTCCAAAACACATTTCTAGCATGAACTGAACTTCCAAAGCAGAGCTACTAGATCACTTAAATTACACAATTGAAAGCATGTGTGTATTGTTTGTGTATTTATACACAGGCACTCATATATATTCAAATAATTTAAAAAAAAAAGTTAATTTACCTGTTACTACCACAAACCAGATCTGGTTGTTGGTACTTGCTGGCTTGTGTAGCCACTAGGTAACAAAAGCTCAACACTGCGCCCTAGCATCCTGGAGAACTTCTGTTGTCTTTTGTACGTGTTTTGAGTTTTTACGTGCTTCGGAGTTTTTACGTGCTTCGGAGTTTGTACGTGTTTTTACGTGCTTCGGAGTTTGTACGTGTCTTTACGTGCTTCGGAGTTTGTACGTGATTTGAAGTTTGTATGTGCTTTGTCTCGAGGGGCCACCGTAAATATACTTTTATTTATTCACTCCACATAAAATGTAATAAATAAATCATATAATACAAAAATCAACTATTCACATTTCAAATTTTAACTATTTAAATTTTCAGCTTTTTCCTTTTACAAATTTAAAGTGAAACAACACAAAACACTGCAAACCACAACACAATTAAATATAAATTAAAATATGAAAACAAAAAGAACATGCATATTCTCTGTCATATGGGCCCGCATGAATAAACTTTCTGAATCCTTCATCATCTGCAACCGAAAATAGTTGTGGATGATTACTATACCTTTCTAATGTGACGTTGTTGTCCCTGGCTCTCTTTCTCTCTCTCTCTCCCTCTGTCTCTGTTCCTGTGCAACTGAGTGTAACTACCGCCCCTCCCCCCTCTTCCCAGCGTAAAGCACAAGGCTCGCGTGTGGAGTGAAGCGGAAAAAAGTGCGAGAGAGAGGGTGAGAGAAAGAAAAAAAAAAAAAAACCCACGTGACGGCTCGCGATAAGGAGCCGGCTCGCGTCGTTCACGTCAAAGAACCGGCTCTAAGAGCCATTTCGTTCGCGAACGACCCATCACTACTCGAGTCCATGTTAGTGCACAAAGTAAACTGCTCGCTTTAGTTGTGAAGCAAAAACGCTGAAACCGGAGAAATAAAACGTGCGAGGGGAATGATAACGACGACAAGAGTCTCCCGATCGTTTACTCTTGCTGTCTTGTGAACAACATCAGCGTGGTGTTAATTGTTTGTTGTTTTCGCGATCGCGTCGCGCATGAGGATATCACCAGGTAAACTCGAAACATTTGTAAACATTTTGTTGTTCAATGGCATCAAGACTGACGGAGTGTGTTTGGGATAACCTTACAAGTGTCACAGATGACACATTTGGCGTTTTTTTGCTGGTTTGTCGGTAGCAGCTCCTGAAACGCAAGACTGCCACACATCTGTTCGACCAACGCCAGTTGATCTAAACGCCAGTAGATCTGGACCGGCCACCCGCCTTTTGGCTCCTTGTCGCCACTCCACGAAATAAAGGTCTGTTTCCTCCATGCCGGCTAATTATTCATCCTCATTAAAATCTCGTATATGTTCAGTTGGCAGAATTAAGAATTTTACATCTTCCAACCACTTAATTAACGCGAACATAATCGGCTTGTTTCTTCCCGTCTCCTGTATCCGTTCCTCTCACTGTCGAAATTCGCGCCTCAGAGACGTCGTTATTTTTCAAAAGAAAGAAAGAAAGAAAGAGCAACAACTACTAAACAGGATTTTTGCACGTTCATTGCACATTTGTGGGAATGTTTAAATATTTACTTTTTATTAATTACTTTTCATTTTATCTTTATTTTTAAAATCACCATGGCAATGCGCATGCGCATACTCTCCTGCACGCAACGGGCTTTGTAGTTGACGTAACGCTGCAATGCATTGTGGAAGCGCAGCACCATATTGGCAGGCCACGAATCAAAACAAACACACTCTTTGTGTTGGTGTGTTTGTTCAATTCTGAACAGTAGCTCAAAAGAAAAAGGACGGTATAGAGACAGATTGTGTCCATATGCAAAGAGACGGTACTTGCAAAAAAAATAGCGTGCATTGGAAATGTGGACCCGTATGAAATCCGGCAGTGGAGTAGAAACCCTGAAGACCAAACCGCTATTGACTTAGCCTGATATATTCTCGTAGCTTGTCTGTGAAGTCAGCGCATACACGGCGCACCAATTTCGCCATTATAAATCTCTGGAGGCTCACATCCAATTCACCAAGGACTGGGTAAAATTGTGAGTACGCCGTCATTCAAACAAAGGTAAGTCAGCTTGAGTACTGCGAGTAAAATGCGTTTGATTTCCCTCCGAACATTCAGGTTAGTGCAAGCATAAATTCATTCATGAGGGGGAAATTACAGTGAGAACATGTGGAGGCTCTGTTAGATGGATAACATAGTGAGTTCAGTGAACTGATATGACATTGTCCTGAAGGATTTAGTTATTCTCTATGGTTAAAGAAATTGCACTAATTAATTCATATTTATTATAAATAATCCTAATTACACTTAAAGTCGAACTTTATGCTTTCTCACTCTTGAAAGTGATTACATCCTTGCATTAAATACTTAAGTTTTTTGCTGATAGGTTTCTAAAAAGAAACATGCAGATTTAAAACATAACATGCGGCTTTCTATAGATAGATACATAAAAACACTTTATTTGTTACATTTATGATTAATGTATTTGAACATAGATACAACACATTTGTGTCGGCCTTGGCTTATTAAAGTTCGTGTCTTGAACTTTGTGTGTGTTTCAGGTACTGCACTCTCAAAGACTGAATCAACCAGAATTGCAGCCATGGGTCATTGTGAGCATCACAGGGAAGGTTGAAGCCGCCCACTGCAGCTGTATGGCCGGAGTCGTGGAGACCTGCACCCATGTCCCTGCTCTTCTGTTTAAAGTAGAAGGAACAGTGAGGATCTGTGGCACAAGGACTATTACAGATGAACCTGCATACTGGGTTTTGCTGGGTAATATGACCAAGATACAGCCAGAGGTTGACCATAAGATAGACTTCTTCTCTTAAGCTGCCCAAAAAAAGGCTCTCAATCAAAACATAAACAGACCATCTGTAGTGACAGGGAAAAGAAGCCGTCCTCAAAACAGAAAAATAAATAATAATAATAATAATAAATAATATCACCTACTACTAGCATTCTGTAATTTACTGTCTCTTTTGAAAATGTATCACTACATATACAGCACAAGACTTAAGAGTATTTAACGAGTATTTTCCCCTGGTTTTACTACCACACTGGGGTACATGTTCAACAAAACGCAGCAAACCTTTGTCATCTTATCCAGGAGGGTCACCTTTTCACCCTCACATGGAAGAAGTAATCTGATTGGCATGGTGGAATGTAGCATGTAGTTTGAAGCAGGGATTTCGTAGTGCCCCATGTGTAGTGTTGGAACCCAGTCAGGATTTGTGTCATTCATTTCATAGGCTGGTTTGCCTGCATTAATGCCAAATAATTAGCAACTCTATAAATAAAAGTAGTTCTGCATGTTTGTTCTAATTTGCTATGACCTCAGAGCACATTGAAAATAAAAAGAGTAATATGAACTTATTTAGAACTTACCAGAATGAAAATACTGAAGCACACCAACAGATATCTGTGGCTGGTAGAGAATGAATATCAGCTCGTCTCACAGCTGCTATCCAGACTAGACGCCTTCTTTTGGTAACATCCAACACCTCATGATGCTTCCAGGTGAGGAAACAATGAAAAGAGCCCGTTTTCAAGCTTATTCCTTTGCCAGTAGTGCAATCTAACATTACAACCGACCACACAGCAAGCATTTCTTTGACCTGCTAATATGGCGCCTCAACCAAAAATCCTGGCTACGCCCCATCCAGTAAGATCACGCTCCAGAGCCCTACTAACATACGAATCTAGAAAGAAGACGCTGCATTTTTAACTGAGGGAGATGGAGAATGAGCCTATTTCCAGTGGAGTGTGTTCCTTTAAGTACTATATTGTATATATTGTCAAAAACTAAAGTGTACATAGCAGTTGTTGTATCTTGTTTACTGTATCAGTGACAGATAATTTCAAAGTCAAGTGAACGCAACATTATAGTGAGATATTGTGTAATGTGAAATACTGTAAGCAAATGAATAAACAACCTAATTCTTGCTAAACCTTTGACTCTGTTTTGTTTGAATCCAACTGTTTTTTGCAGATGTAAATAAAACATGTTACTTTTAGTATTATTATTATCAGCATTATTGCACTAAATACATTTTAAATAAAGGATACTTTGATATACATTCTACTGTAAGGTTGGAAATGTATTTTCTTCACCCTGAAATATCTTTTGAAATGTATTTTGGTTTGAAAAAAATATATTTTCAATTTTAAAAATATATATTTTTTGAGCATCACAAATACAACATATATTTACCATATATTTAAAATATATTTTGGCCAGGAAAAATGTATTTTTTACTGTATTGGTAAAGTTAAGGATTATCAGTAAAGATTCATAGCTGCCTGCCAGGCTCTTGGTAGCATTTCAAGAGAGATTCAGTAAAAAAAAACAAACTGCTGGACTGCTTTATGGCACAAAGGGAACATTGCACCACAACATAAAATAAAAAAGACAATGATTTTTTTTAAAGATGGATGCAACTAAGACATGAGATGAACAAGTAAATAGCAATGATGATACAGTGTTGGGACTGTTGACGCTCTGCTGAATTTGTAAGTTTGCACACTTTTAAACAAATGAACAGTATTTGTGGTAGTTTCATTTTAGTGGAGAGACAGAATACCAAACACACCTAAACATGATTTAGTACTCGGGGGAGAAACCCTTGTTGGCAGTCACAGCGGTGAGACGTTTCCTGTAGTTGGTCACCAGGTTTGCAAAATTCTCAGGAGGATTTTAGTTCACGTCTATTTACAGAAACTCTCCAAATCTTTTAGGTTTCGTGGCTGCTGCTTGGCAACTCAAAGTTTCACTCCACATATTTTCTATAGGACTGAGGTCTGAAGACTAGCAAGACCACTCCATGACCTTAATGTGCTTCTTCTTTAGCCACTGTTTTGTTGCCATAGAGATCTGTTTTGGGTCATTGTCACATTGGAAGACCGATTTGTGACCAACGTTCAGTGTTGCGGCGGCGGGTTTCTCATCCAAGATATTTCAGTACGTGGGCCCATACATTGGCACCCTTTACAGAAAAATAGTCCCAAAGCATAATGCTTCCAACTCCATGCTTGAGACAATTGTAATTTTATATTTGTTCTATTTACAAATAGTCGCACCAGCAGTTGTTATCTTCTCACCAACCTTCTTGTCGATGGTGCTTTGGCTCATTCCAGCCTTATGCAGGTCTACAAAATCTTTTGCGTATGTGTGTCCATATAGACTATAATTTGGAGTGTAAGAAAAGCACTCCGGTAAATTACTTCTGGTACCGTGAAACCCTCAACATCACACCTGACATCGAGATCAGCGGCTCCGTGGAGTGGCGGATGGTGATCTGTCTAGCCAGCGCCTGGTGCATCGTCTACATCTGCTTCATCAAAGGCATCGACTCTGTGGGAAAGGTCAGTGTAACTACCAAAAACATTTAATATTTAATGATAGGTTGCATAACACTGGACGCCTAACCCTGTGCTATCACTGTATGTGGGTTCTCTCTTACAAAACTGTTCTCCCAAGTCATTACATCTATCATTTCCCCCCAGAAAACACGTTATTTTAATGTCTGTGAAGGTTCTCAGTCATCCAGGTCATTGTAGTCAAAGGAGCTTGCAAAGAAAAGCGTCTGACTTCTCTGTTATTTTAATGTTTTTATATATTTTCAGGCTGTGTATGTGACATCTACCTTCCCTTACCTGGTGCTGACTATTTTCCTGATCCGTGCCCTCACTCTGCCTGGAGCTACTGATGGACTGTTGTACCTCTTCACCCCTGATGTGAGTTGGAGTGAAATTTTTAATCTTTTGTCCCACAAACAGCTGATTTCCTAATCAGATGTTATGCTCGTAACAGTGGCAAACCCTGATGAACCCACGGGTGTGGTTGGACGCCGCCACGCAGATCTTCTTCTCTCTTTCTGTGGCGTTTGGAGGTCTCATATCTTTTTCCAGTTACAATGAAGAGAAGTAAGGACATACACTTCTTAACCTCCCCTGGTGAACACGGGGTGATTAGTAAGCTCGTCTTTCTCTCGCTCTTTGTGTTGGTAGAAACAACTGCGAGAGAGACGCTGTTCTTGTGGGAGTGATAAACAGTGCCACATCTCTCTACGCCTCCATTCCGGTTTTCTCCATCCTGGGGTTTAAAGCCACCACCGCCTTTAACGCCTGTAAAGACGAGTACGTAAGCATGCCTATTTTAGGTGGAGTTTTGCAACTATGTCTTTGCCTGATCCTGAGTACTTACTCTTCAAATCTTATCTGCAGGAACATCCTGTCTCTGACCAATTACTTTGAGTTCTCAGACCAGAACATAACCCTGCAGAACTACGATTACTGGTATGAATATCTAAATACGACATATCCAGAGAAATTCCAGAGTCTGTCCCTGAGAGAGTGTGATCTACAAAAATTACTTAAGCAGGTACTCACTCCATCTTATAGTCATTCTTCTATCTTCGAGCCCCTCCATCCACAAACACTGGTCATTTTCAGACATTGCCATTTCAAGTATCCTCATTAGCTTCTTGTTTTTTATCTTCAGAGTGTTTCAGGTACTGGCCTGGCTTTTATTGTGTTCACTGAAGCGGTGATATCGATGCCGGGCTCGCAGGTATGGGCCGTACTGTTCTTTGTCATGCTCTTTAGTTTAGGTCTCTCCTCCATGTTTGGTAACATGGAGGGTGTCCTCGCGCCCCTCAATGAACTCAAACTATTGCCCAGGTGGATGCCCAAGGAACTCTCATCAGGTACTTGCACATCAGCTTGTGCTTTTTAAGTTAAAAACAATTTCCTTTGAATTCCCTCTTTTAAACTTTCACCTTTTTCACTTCTGCAGCGATCATCTGTTTGATAGCCTTCTTGGTGGCACTCCTCTTCACCTTGAGCTCAGGCAACTACTGGGTGGAGGTGTTTAATGGTTACGTGGGATCTGTACCTCTGCTCATCATTGCTTTATTTGAGATTATTGGAGTTATTTACTTCCGTGGAATGAAAACGTAACTTTTTCTCCTCTTCTTCCTGAACATAACACTGTAAACTTCATTAACAATCATAATTCATATCCGTTTTACGTCTCCTCTGCCAGTTTCAGTGACGACATCTATATCATGACTGGGAGGAGGCCAAACATCTTTTGGAAGGCGTGCTGGATGGTGATCAGTCCTTTACTGCTCCTGGTGGTGTTTGTTGCCTATGTGGTTGTCCAGGCACAGACACGTCCCACCTATCAAGCATGGAACCCAGATTATGTAAGCCAAGAATTGAACAATGAATCTACTCATAATTCAAGATTTTACTAGGTGCAGTTTGTTCGGTCCTCTATTTATCTTCAGAACTGCTCTAATTTTCCATGGCGTAGATTTAATAGGACGCTCAAAACGTTCTTTAGAGATTTTAAGTTCATGCTGACATGACGGCATCGCACAATTGCTGCAGATTTGCTTTTCTGTTCCATGACATCCCAAAGGTACATTGCTGGATTGAGATCTTTTAATTGTGGAGACAATTTGAGTACAGTGAACTCATTGTTATGATCAATAAACCACTTTGAAATGATCTGAGCTGTGAGTCATAGCGAGTTATCCTGAAGGAAGATGCTACTAAAAATCAAACTGACTTCTGAAATGAATCCAGCAGCCAGACTTTTACCTGAGAAGCGACTATCTGTAATGTCTGTTAACAAACAAGCAAGAGTTTAAAAATGTCTATCAAAACCTACATTTTAACAAATATGTCGATTAATAAATATAGACCGGCGGGATAAAATGACAGCTCAGTCTTTTATGGGATTTTATGAGCCTGAAATATCTCTTGATTGGTTTCGATAACCTTAAGTTAGCCAAGCCCTAAAGCACTAAAACAGCAACCACTGACCAAAGTGCTGGACACAGCAATAAAAAATAGAATTTAAATAAATAAAGTAAATCAATATAAAAAATTTATTGAATTAGTCAAGCTAAGCTAATTGCTTGCTTGCTGGTAGTTGCTCTCTATTTAACCCGAAGAAAGAAAATTAGCGCATTTTACCAATTTTAAACCATATTTAATAATTAAATAAATAAATGTCTTTCATTGTTTCCACCTCTATCTTTCTTTTCAGGAAAAATTCCCTGAAACTGAAGAGAAGCTTTATCCAGACTGGGTCTTTGCCATAATCATCCTCCTCTGTGTGGTGCCTGTGATTTCCATTCCTCTGGTGGCCCTCTACCAGCTGCTTCGTGGCAGATTCAGAAAGTCCTCGGTTGGGATGGAGTTAAACCCCTACGACAACGACGCCTTCGTGACTGACACACAGGAACAGAAGACTCAAAGGGCTTAAGGACTGTGGAGAGTAAAAATGCTGCCATACAGCAAAAATCCAGATGTTTATCACTGCTTTTCATCAAAATTCACTAGAATTTCATACAGATTCTGATGTTTACTTGACATATGAAACATTACATTACTTCCCTTGAAAATAAAACAGGATTTATTTAACAGTGACATTCTTAATTTTCATTTTACATATTTTTACATCATATCATATATCCAATATAATAATAATATATATCCATTACACATCTTTCTTTGACTCCAAATATACGAATCTGCACAGTTGAACATAGTAAAAATAAAAAAATAATAATAAAAAAGAACACAGAACCCTTCAGGTTTCTTAATTTCTGAACAACTTTAGCATTATCTAAAGAACTGAGCATATGTGATGTAACACAAAAGTAAAAAAAAAAAAAAAAAAATCCTTTGGCGAATGGCTCACAACTTCTGTGACGCATGTCCTCACATGCTCTTTATGGAAAACTACTGCAAGGTGTAAATCAAAGTCCACAAAGACACACACAGCTATGGGATGAGACCTGCTCTATTACAGTAGATGCATGACTTTCAATTACCGATCTTGACAGGTTGCTGTTGTTTGATTGTGTGCGTTTATGACTGAGGTTTAGCACTTAAGTGTTTTGCAGCACACGACTAAGTACTGTTTTTTTCCAGACAATCTAGATCCGAAAGATATCATGTATTGGTTTGGGTTTTTTTTGGTGATATATATTGTTAAAACACTTACAACTTAAGAATTAAACAAAGCAAAAGAGAAAAAAAAGGCTTTTAATATGTTTTTAACAAAAAAGGGGAGGGAATCTAGATTAAATAAATCCATACCTTTAATCTCCGAGTATTGTTCTGCGGTCATGTTGGAAACTGGGACTAGGAATAGTAATTTACGTCTGAATGGCCAAGAAGTCGACTGGAGTCCTGGGGTTAGTGGCCTGCCGCACCCTGGCCAGCCTCAGGTCCCCCAGACGCCGCTCCAGACTGCGCTTTCCTGTAAAAAGATCAAGATAAGATGATAAGATGCTTTTTATTTCCTTCTTTGGTGACAAACTGTAAAATCAAATGACAGGTGCCAATAAACTGCAGATTATACATGTAAAATGATACGTGTATATTGGTTAAATTAGGTGCACCTCTTACAAAGAATCAGCCTTCCTGGAAAACTACAGGAAGGACAGCCTTTCGTAATAAAATCGAAAAGCTTCATTTTTCCAAACTGTAGTACTTTTATTTTGTTTTTAATTATTCTAGCCTAATTAAGCATCCACACACACATACACACAGGCAGCGGTTATTTTATCCTGCTGTAGTCCTCAAAGGTTCACCACAGCAAACAGATCTGCATGTTTGATATGGGACTTTACACCAGATGCCCTTCTGGATGCCCCTCCTAGAAGTGCACAAACTCGTGACCCCTTCAGGTTGTCTCTTCGTGTCTCCTCCTTTTGCACGTAGGGAGGAAACACAAAGAGACTCCTACTGTATGCACATGCACTTTTTTGGATGTTATTTGTGACTCTGCAGCAAATTATTTTTGATATCCAAATACAACTTAATATGTGAGCAGAACAAGAGTCTGCAACTGACAAAAGTGTCAGCGGTGTTGGGGATCTTTAAAATTGCTGGGCTCATGAAAAAAAAGAAATGTACAGCCAGATTTTATCCACAATGAAAGATCATCTGGAAAGCATCCAATTGGCTTCAGCCTCATTTTTCAGCAACAAAATGATCCGAGACAGACTGCTAATGCAGTAAAAGCAAGGGATAGAAAAAAATAAACAAAAAACACACAGTGCAGCACTATCAGTCTTGGATTGGCCTCCCCAGAGCCCAGACCTCAAAGAGAAACAGCCTGTGACAGAGCTGTGAATGTGCTTCAAGAAGCCTGGAGAACTATTCCTGAAGCCTCCTTAAAGAAATTACAAGAAAACGTAAAAGAAAAAGGTAATCATACCAAATTCCAACTGTTTTAGAATTGCACTTTGTTTTGTCTTGTATTTCTGCACACGTTTTAATTCATCACTGTGCCCATTTCCCATTTTAACAACAAAATCTAAAGGAAAACCGAGATGCTCAGACTTCTGCAGGGTACTTTGCGTAACATTTTAATTGCATTTTTTGGAAGAAGAATCTGAACATCACTTTTGAGACTACATACGTTTGTGCAGGTGTGCGAGCAGATCTTTATAGAGAAGACGGTGTTGTGACAGCACCAGCAAGAAGCACAGACAGAAAAGCAGCTCCACTGCTTCGTACTGCACAATCCCCGTCTGGGCCTTATCACCTAAAATCAGTCCTAGAGAGGCAAAGAGAGAAGAAATTAAGTTATTAATGTGTTTGCTCAGGTGGCTGAAGGAAAATGGGTTGAATTTTACATCACAGCTCAGTAATACTGCAGCAATTGTGGGTTACAATCCAGTACTATGCAGTAAATAGTTTAACTTATCCTATAATATCACATGTTAATGAAATTAACATATGATAAGTTATTCAAGTTATTCAGCGTTTACTCATTTTAGTAATACTATAGCAACCTGCTAAAATAAATGGTTATATCAATGCAGTACGTATGCTGACAACAACAGGATACTAAAGGCTCATATTGTGATATTACAGGATACCATCAGCCTAATATCCTCAAAATCACATTGAAACTGTTTAAACTATCATCCCCAGCAATTTGTGCGCTATAAATAATGTTTATATTTATTTAAACATTCTGACAGGGGATTTCTTAAAATCACCCCGCAATTCTTCAGCTGAGACACTTGAGTTAGAAAACACACACACACTGCAGTTGTCTTTACTCGCGAGGACAAGTGACAGAGCGCTCCTACACGTAAGAGACACTCACGGACCTGTGGTCTGTCACCGTCTGCTTTCTTTATTTATACAACAGGAATTAAAACATTCGTTCAGTGACATAAGCATGTGCATATGTGATTGTGTGTGTGTATGTGGGTGTGTGTGTGTGTGGGTGTAAGGTCAGAACTGCTTGTTCAACTTCTTACTATCGCTTGTGGGAAGATTCAGATACAAATATCAGAACACGTTTCATAAAGAACAATCAGTTCTGAGCAATGAAAAGATCATCATGTAGCATTCTATCACAAATAAACTGATATCATTAAAAGCTTATGCTGACTAAACAAATACAATTTTCTATTGACACATTCAAAAGTCTTAGGGTTAATTAAGTGCACACAACACTGCTGCAAACTAGGAATTTACTATGTGATTTAGTCTAATGTTTAACTTTCCAGGCTGAATGAGGTTAGAAATCTCCTGATTCTCCTAAACGTACCATGAATACACAGAATGAACTATAACGGAAAACAAACGCAAATTATTACCATACATCCTGAACACATGCCAAAATAACTGACAGCAGTAGAAGAACTTCTTCTACTTCTAGAACATCAGAAAATATCTGGCTGTGCAAAAGTCTTGAGCCACCCTTCATATTTTTCTTAGCTGGACATTTTAAGCAGTCTTGAGCAGCAGTTCTCTGGGCTTTATGAAGATCTTTTAAAGTTTTTCTTTGGACATCATCTGCTTTTTCACTCATTTTCACTTCAGTCCTGACCATTTTCACAGGACTGTTTCTTTGTTAAGCCACTTGACACTGGCCTGAATCGTTCAACATAAAAAGGGCAGCTAGCCCAAATGCCAAATTACACAAGAACTCAACTGTAAATTAACGGAAACAGGTTTTCCAGAGTGATTAATCCAAATTTGCAATTTGCTGTTCAAATTATTGAAGCATTGTGGGAGCACCTTGATAGAAAGTATACTTCAGTTACTGGAATTCCCACTGCCTGATCCGACGAAGCCTTGAACCATGTTAACCATTTCCCACACAGTCACACCTGACACCACTATATTCCTCGCTCCTTTAACCTGTTTGCACAAGAACAATTAGCACCCCTGCGGAGTGTGGTCTCTGCAGGGTTGCTAATAAAACTCACATAACTCACAGGAGCACATTAACTTGGCTCTGCTGTTATTTGCCAACATCAAGTTTGGAGAGGAGTAAGTTTAACTGCTGTAACTGATCCTGAGTCTGCCGTTTCATGTAAAGAAATACATTTTTGTATTCTCTCCTGTTTTCATCTGCTCGTTTAATTGGGAGCACTGACATCTCAGGGTGTTAGCGACACAATTATCACACTCTCACTGAGCTTTGACAAGCGACATCACTCGAAAAGGGCGCCCCCTGCTGGCCATGAGCCTGATGCCACTTCTGTTTGCTGTTCGATTAAACAAATCTATAGTATGGTAAACAGGACATCACAGCAGTACTCTGAGTGCATCTCTACCTCTAAAATCCAGCTTGTGTGGCTGCTATCTTAAGGAAATATTAAATCTATAAGGAAAATGAGAGGGAAGCATCCCTGTCACCAAAATGGATCAAACCATAAAATTCCCAGACTGAAGAGCAACCGAGTAAAACTTGAGGAGCAAAAAAGGTACAAAGTAAAATGTGCTAAGGTCCAAAACATTAAGCACATCATAGCTGGATTTTTTGCCCTGGTTGTCAGTCTTCTTATACCTGAGCATCTTGTTTTTTTCCCAACTACCCACATTACTCTTTAAAACTGCAGGATCTTACTTCACAATACAGAGATGCTATTACTTGATTTGAACGTGTTTATATCAAACTACTGCCCACTATTGCCAATCAGCAACAAAGTGCTTCTGTGAAATGCAAAAGTTGCCTTTGTTGCTGCGTCTGATGAGCTTGTTGCAGTACTGGGCCATCTCCCATATTAGCTGCAGAAAGAAGACGGGGTTCTTGGAAACGGTCTGACCAAAGGGCAAACTTTGGGCACAGACGTGAAATCTGAAGAGGAAAAAAAAAAAAAACAGGAAGACTCACACAAAAATTGTAAATGAGGACTGGTTCAGTTAGACATTTACATTTAGAGATTAACAACGGGACAATTATTTCTAAGCTTGGTGCAGGTACTGATTAATATAGAGATTAATATAAACCCAGATTTTTACCCAACTGGAAGCGATTCATGTTGAAGGTTCCCAGTTTGTGTTTATTATCCATGTATTTTGATATTACAGGTGGGTAAATGCACCAATCTGACACTGACAACAGTACCTGTACGCATGCAGCAGCACCATCTTGTACATGTTCCTGTAGACCGCTTCAAGAGAATTCGTCTGAGAAGAAAAATTTATAAATTAATGTAATGGAAAGCAAGTAGTTTACTAACATACTGATATAAGATTTCTTCATTGACTGCTCAGGTCGGATTTTCCTGTTAGTCAAAACAGAAAGCAGCTCCAAACCCTGCTGCTCCCTCTGCCATGTTTTACAGCTGGGAATTGAGTTTTGATTGCTTTATGGTCACTTTGGTTTTTCCTCAAAAGTAAAATTGTATAAAAAGATGGACATCGCCTCAGTGATATTGGTTTTAGGCTGTGCATTTTGAAGGCCCAGTATTAGAGCTTTGACCAGTGCCGTCCTGTTCTGAGCCAAGTGTGACCAAATTTGAGTAAGAGGGAAGGAAAAAAACACAAAAAAACACAAAAAACAAACAAACATGGCAGCGCAGCTTAGCTTGACAAAATTACATTCGAACAAACCACAAGTCTTCTGGAACAATGTGCTTTAGACAGATGAGACCAAACTGGAGATTATTTTGAAAAGAAATAATCTCCAATTTGTTTGATAAAAACAGCACATCAGCACAAACACCTCATGCCAAGGGTCAAACACCTTGCAGTCATTGAGACGATAAACTCCCGTGTATTACAAAGTACGCTAGGATCAAATGTGAGGGCATCTGCCTGAAAGCCAAAGCTTGGCTTAAACTGAGCCATGAAACAAGACAATGATCTCCAGGATGCCAGCTAATGTGCAACAGAATGGTCCAGTCGAACATCCAAGTCTTAAAAAAAATGCTTTCTACCCTTTCATATCTGTGCAACACTTCTTCTGACATCCTGCAAAGTTGCCAGGTCAATAAGATTGCTCTCACCAGCTAGTCTTTCTTTCCAGTAGCAGACTTCGTGAGCAACCAGGCTTTTATTTTCAGTCAAAGCTGTACTACTCAAACTCTGAATATCATGTCATTAGTTTGAACACCTAAACCTGGCAGTATTACAACCTGTCAAATGTATCTAATAAGTACATGAAAAGTTCAACTAATTCTTTGCCATTAGTATAATTACTGCATTTGTAGAAATTACTTTTTTAAAATCACCAGTCGGTCATTTTATTGGATATTTTATTCAAGGACTCATTTACCTTGATTGATATCTTTCTAGCTTGTACTTTAACTTTTGACACAGACATTGGACATAGCATGTTGGTGATGCTTCAGTGTCTGTATAACATTAACATATACATTTCGTAGAAAGAATATATAGTTTAAAAATAGCTGATCAAAATATCTTAAGAAAGATGAGAAATGAGTCCAAGTTTCTCTTAACAACATGTTTTGATCTGTGCACTCAGCTTTTGCCAAACTGCACCTTCCCATAATCGTCCACAATCATCAGATTTAAAAGGATGTGTCCATGTTTAACAGTTACAGCATTCTGAAAGGTCTTAAAAATATTTTTGTTCCCAACCTTCAGGTCAAAGAACAGGGCATGACACTTGAGCCTGAGGATAGCCATTAGTTTCCTTTTCATCTGCTGTCCTGCAGAGTGGGATGAACCCAGAGTAAGGCTGTAGCGCAGAGACAGTCCAGCATAGCTGTGAAACAAGAAAAAAAGCAAGAAAATTTAAAAACAACAAAACATTCAGAACTACAGAGAGATTTTTGTTTGACCAGAGGATCATTCATCTATGCCAGAATTGGCTCACGTTTATGAGTAGGAACAAAGTTCAGCCATAAACTATAAAGCCTTGACAACAGGCCTAAGGAGACACCACAATATAACACAATAACTGTGCAGTATAATTACAGCTGGAATGGACCTTTCACCTGGAATAGTCTTTATAGACGTCCAGTGTGTGGGTGTCCAGCAGCAGTCCACACCAGGGGAAGAGGCAGCGAGGGGGCAGCATGCGAATGTCGGGACAGGAGGCCGCGCTTCCCGATACCTGAAAGTTCAAAACCACCTTCTGCGGGTTGACCGCCAGACCATACTGTGGCACTCCGGCCAGCAAGATCCTACACACAAAGAGCAAGCGGAATTATAAATGCACTAAAATAAGTAGCTTTGCATGATTTGCAGTTTAAAAAAATAAATAAATACATGTAAAAACTCTCCATTTCTCTTATACTGAGACTTTGTGCAGCTCACCAGGTCATCCACTGTCTCAAGCAAGCTGTTCAGAATAACTCTATATGTGGATGCATTTATTTGGGGTTCTACAGAAAACTGCAAATCCCATTCCAGTCCCCTACTCCAAAATATCTTGTGCATTTCCAGTAACACAGAATATTTAAAACTGAACTGAAAGTAATACTTGAGAAAAGCTTGTGCTTCATGTTGGTCTGGTGTAATCAGAAGGAAGTCATCCACCAGTCTCATCAAACACCTGCAGGACACAAGGAGAGCAAAATAACAGCCACAGTGGACCAAATCAAGAGCTACAGCACAGAAAGAGTGCCCTCTTCTGCCCATGATGGGTAATATGTATACAAGCTGGAGCTGACTGAAATACAGCGAGGTCTGATGTACCCTTTGTGTCCAGGAATATCTTTAAACAGGAGATTCTCCATGTGGCCGTAGCAAAGGCAGCAGAGCAAACTAGACACAACTGATCCCTGAGGAATCCCCCGGAACTGACGGTACGTCCTGAAACATAAAGGGACAAAATAGACGTAACTGCCTTGATGACATCAAAATGTTTTAGAAAACGGTGTTCGAGAATCTTACTTTTTCCCATACTGAACAACACTCCCAGTTAGCATTTGGGTAAAGAACTGCAATGCCTCTCTGCCATGAAGATCTGAGCAAAAGTGCTGCAGCAAGGAAAAGTAATGCGTTCAGGACTTAAGCACACAATTTGCCCAGCCACAGCAAACCACACGATGAAGCCAGAGTTACCTGTTCAACCAGGATGGCTTGATGAACTATGCCTTTTCTCTGCAATGCCGTCAAAAAGCCCTTCATGTTGGTGGACCCTATGTTATCCTCCGGGAAATCTGCCTGTGTTAACCAAAACAAAAACAAAAAACTTTCACTCATAAATAATGTTTATATATGGTGGTTTTCACAGATTCTTCAGATGTTTTTAAATTGAGTTTAACTTAGTTTAATGGCCATGTCTGCCAAAGGGTTCAGCTACGTGCTTGTTGACCTGTGCACTTAGATCAGGGTCTGGCACACATTCATTTCCATCGGTTAAAATTAATTGCCCGCTGCTGATCTAGATGGTTGTGCTGGGTCATAATGTCAGTATAGCTGGAGTGACTTGGTTTAACCAGACATCTAACTATATTTATGATAGGGAACAGGCATACATACACTAACTCCTCCTAGATGCACGGATCAATCTGGATGAAACTCATTATATAAACTGGGTAAGGTCGCAAGATTATCAACATCTACATCGCTTATAACACTCTAATCCTTACAAATTACATATAATATGTCTAGTAGCTGATCTACAGCAACATTAAATGTATGCTGCAGGCATGTTGTTGTTCATAAATACATTTTGTTAAATCATTTTAGTACAGTGGCACTTTGAGAGTCACTGGACTGTGTTGTCAAGCATAACTGTGCCTGTGTTCATCTAACGGTGACACTGACAGTAAGTTACAGCATCTAATAATCAGTCCGACTGACTAGTTTATATAGTGAATATGTAGTTTGTACAGAAGAAGAAAAATATGTTTTTTTTTATTGATTTGATTGGTGCTTATGAGCAGCCCTTTTTGCAGTCACACTGTACTTAGTGATATAATAAAAAGAAAGAATAACATGTAAATTAAAATGTATGTGTTTTAATCCAGCAGGTATAACACTAGTTTAAGTAATGTGATGTTAACTAATATTACCATAAATGTCATTTTTGGACTAATTAATACTATGTATGCTCTCAGATAAGCATGTTTGCAGATTGGATGGCTACCTGTCTGACAAAGGCCTTTTTCAGGCCTTCGTGTGAGTCTGCCCAGATCTTGGCATAGCGGCGGATGGTAAAGAGTTCATCGTGGACAGGTGACAGGGCTTGGCCAATCACCTCTATGAGTTTGTCATGCGGCAAACTCTCATAGGCTCCACTCACGTCCATCTTAAACAAAGAGGAAAAAGCTAAATTATACATTACCTATACAATATGTCCATATTAGTGTGCTGAAATTTACAGCTGTATTATCCTTAAAATAAATTGAAAGTTCTCTGCCAAACTATTAAATGTAACAACTCACCTTAACAAAATAGAGGAGTTGTGGTTTTTCTTTCTGCGCTGGTGCCAAAGAGCACAAAACTTTGTGGATGTCAGTCATCCCCCACACTGTGGATCCCAGTAGTGATGGAGTGGCACGCACACAGGCCTGCAGCATATCCAGCAAGTCCCTGACACGACCTCGGTAGAGCTGTAGGGCGGACCAAAGAAAAGTTGAAAAACCAGCCCATGGACACAGGATGTAATAACAGACAAGTCTGAGCTAACTGTTGGTGCGTACCCTTGTTTTGGCATCTGCTCCTATGACTCGTGTGATGGGCCTCATGCCATCAGTCTTGGGAATGAAGCGAAGGCGGGAGATGACGGTGCCTTTGGGCAGGGATGCCACCTGAGCTGGAGTCAGCTCCTCCATCTGGCCTTTGGAAAGGTGACCTCTACATGAAAAGAAAATTTTGTTCCTTTTTTTGGACGTATGCCTCATGTCTGTATGTATGCTGGCTACTGTAGGAATGTTGTGTGAGTGTACCTGAAGGCCAAGTCTTGCAGTTTGGTCCAGACTTCCTGCCTGTAGAATCTGATGGCGTTCTTCTGCCCAATACTCTCTGTTGCATAGAAACAGGCTCTCACAAGGCCTGTAACATATCCATCCAGAAGCCAAGCCAAGAACTGACCCAGGACCTGTGTCCGATACGCAAGCTCGCTGGGTGGAAAACGGCCTGCAGATGAGTTACGTTGGTTAGGTCGGGCATGAAACACGAAGCCATGAAAAAAAAAAAAAAAGACCATTGGTGCTAACCTCACCTGTTTTACTCCTCTTCAACCAATCACAGTCATTCACCTTTATCTTCCACATCAGTTCAGCCAGTGAGAGCCTCTCAAACTTGCCACTTTGCAAGAAAGTCCTGACCCTGGCAAAGAAATGCAGCCGGTTTTGATCAGAGCCCCACAGTTCTTGTGGGATCACAGAAGAGAGGCATTCCCGGACAAACAGGTAAACCCTGTGCGGTGCACAGTGCTGAGGTAAGAGTGAGTTTAGTTCTCCCTGTCCTGCATTGCTCTCCTCCATTGATGGACATAACCTCTGTAGTATTCTGGTATAGGGACATCTCCTGTGTTGTTGTAAGAGCTGCCTAAACAGGGGGACCATGCCAAAGAACCGCTGGGGGAGTTTTTTAGGCTTCCTCTCTACTCCATTCAAATGCGCTAGTCCCTCGAAGAAGACTATTCTTACCAGATCTTGTCCTTGAAGCCTTCTGGATCCATGAGCAGTCTTCTTCCTCCTGTTAAGAAGAAAGCCACGCATGCCCCTGCCCCCATACAGGAATCCCAGGGTACGGATAAAACATTGCGAGGGTGGTAAAGGGGGGAAAATCCCTGTTCTCCAACTAGGACCACCCTCCAAGGGAAGTACAAATGTTGGCATTTCAACAGGCTGTTTGAAAGCTGTAGGTGGTGCTGATTCCACAGCCACGGCCTGTCCTTCCTTTTCAGAGCCAACTTGTTGGATCGCCTGTTGATGTTCTATAGATGCTACTCGCCTCCTCTTTCTTGAACAAACTGCCACCTCCTCCTCTTCTCCAGTTTCCCGTTTTCTTTTCCCTTTTGTCCCTCCTTTATTCCTTCTTTTCATCTTCTTGCTTGCAGGAGTCACAACTGTGCGTTTCTGTTTAAAAATCACTGACCCTCGACAACTCTCAGTCATGGTACGATTATGTTTCCTGACTCGCGGCTGGAGAAAAAACCCACTAGAGGCCGTGGTCATGGACACCCTGTCATAGACTGGAGGGCCGCACACCTGGAAAGCACACGAAGGAGGAACTGCCACAAACACAGAGCAGCTCTCCAGAAGATACTGCGTGATGTCTGTGCCCAGACGCATTGTGACTTTTTTCCACAGGTCACTGCCGTGGATGTAGGCAGCACTCTGTGTTACATCGCCTTGGAATTTGAGGAAGTCTGCATCCCGATCCTCCTGAGCCAGCGTCTGAAAATTATACCCATGTGCCAAGACATTCCTTTTTCTTTTTCTTTTTAGAGTGTTGAGAACAAACGCCAGTAGTTCAGGCAGACTGCAGATCTGTGGAAAGTATGAATACATAAGAAGAGGCCATCTGCCATTAAGCTGTTAAATCTTGACAAAGGCAAAACTTCAGACTCTCTTATAAACCTGTCAGCTTACTGATGTGTGGATCTATACCACAAGTCTCATTTAAATATAATATAACTCTTTGCTATGTTAGCCCAGAGACTGCTACAAAACAATACTCTGAGTTCTTTATTCTTCTATGTGATTAAAATTACTTCAAAGTTACCACTTCCCTTACTAACTAAAACCAGAGCCATTAAATCAAAGAGTCATGGCACTCGAAAGATCCTGAAATGAAATATTCCACGTATAACGTATAACAGTGAAAACCCTTTCAGAGTATTATTCTGGGGCCCGCCCCGTGTCCTAGTGTAGAGCCGGGCGAATATATCGGGCGATATTAACTATCTGTCATTATAACTGGATACATTTAAACATGTCTAATAAAGGAGAAATGGGGGGTGTGCGCCCCAGAAGAAAAAAGAGGACCTTGCTGAAGCTGAAATATCCTCCAGCAGCGCACATTTTTCTCCCAGCTTAGTTTCAATGAGAAAAAAATATATAGGAGTGTAACATGGTTTCCTGGCTTTAACATTATAACAGCATGGCAGGCAGAGTTAGCTACACCGCTTCAAACGTCCACAGAGGAGGGAGTGCGTGTCAACTCCTCAGGGCTAACATGGGAAATGTACATGTATATTTTTCAATAAGGGGAAACGTTACCTGTTTGCAGCTCGCTACCTGCTGTAGCTCCTTGTCAAAGCACACAAAAACACTCCTAACGAACGATTTGAAACGGTTTGTATCTGTCTGCTCAATGAGAGCTGCTTTCTGTCCCTCTCTGAACACGATGTTGTCCGAAAACTCCTCCAGTGTATGCGTGTGCCGGTACAATAACCGAAGGATATCCAGCACACCGGACATATCAGTCGCAGACATACCGACTGTGTTCGGAGCACTTGGACAGAGGTTAGCTACTTTACACTGGGATTTAGCTATGTTTCACGTTTTAAGGGCCCGCGTCATGCTTAGCCTATGGGAAAGCGGTTTATTGGAGCTGGCCAATCAAAAGTTCTCATACTAAAGGGGGAAATTTACTGTTGACCAATGACAAAAAGGTAAAGGCTTGTTGTCTTTTGGCACGAGTGTAGTGAAAAAGTGACAGTATCACGTGCTATGAGAACTGCTCACCAGAGATCATTCCTTCTGTCACGAGCATTATATGGGCACCACAGGCGGTTAAAGCGACGTTTGTTTATGACCTTAAAATAACATTTTAATTAAAAAAAAACGCAAACAGAAGCCTTCAGAAGAACAACAACGATAAAGTTTTCTACCTGGTGTGCCTCTGCCAAAGTCCACTCAAATGCCAAGAAACACAATAAGCACACGGGTGGTGTTTACCTTCATAATGTCCAGTTTGTAACAGTATATTTTAGTAAGGATAACAATACATTAGTTTTCTCAGTATTCGTGTCTGGTGTGCGTGCTTTGACGTAAAAATAGTGTCATTGTTCCTATTTGCTATGGCTGGTGCTCTAGGTAGCCATCGAAATTACTTGCAGCTGCACCGGAGTCTGCGATTGCCACGCGCACAGGTGCTGCGCCGTAATTGGTGGGAAGACGCCCTTCTTTGTACTGAGCGCGCGAATGCACCCACGTCTCTCACGGTCGGCTGCTCGGTTAGCTAGTTCTTAGCGTGCCGTTGTACCTCCCGTGGTTTAAACGGTACCGGGGGTCTGCAGGCACACCGGAGGACCAGCTTGGACGAGGCTCAAGGGGCTCTACACCTTAACCACACTTCAGCTTTCAGTTTTCTGTCAGCTACGTGGGAGAAACATGATGTCAGACAAGGAAGGTAGAGTGAGTACTTTAGTTGTCAGCAAAAAGAAACGATTCTGTTTGATGCCCCTCAGCTAGTTGTCTGGTTAGCTTAAGTGGCAGCTAGGGCAAGCTGCCCGTAGCTCTTGTGTTTTACTCTATAACAGTCAACACAAGCGGGGGTAATTTAAGAGTGTGAAGGTGAACTTTACTGATGTCAAAGCTCAGTTATTGTTTGGGCACCGTCTCTGAAAAGTTGGGGTAATGATTTGTGTGTGAATATCGGGCAGAGGTGAAGAAATGAGTTCACGTCTTATGGTAATGCTAACGCTGTAGCAAGGTGCGGGAACAATGAGAAGTTTCTCATAACACTGATAAATACCTAGGCCTTGTCACGTTAATAGTCAAATCACTTGATAGCGAAATTCGTTGACTGTAAAGACCAACTTTTAAAGGTTGTTGCTGATTCACCTGAGTAATAAACTAGACTGGAGCCACAACACTGATGAACTTTACAGGAAGGGTCAGAGCGGACTCGACCTGCTGAGGCGGCTGAGGTCATTTGGAGTCCAGGGAGCGCTTTTAAAGACCTTCTGTGACTCTGTGGTGGCATCCGTCATTTTTTTTTTTTTTACAGTGTTGTATGTTGGAGCAGCAGTTTATCGGCAGCTGAGAGGAAGAGGTTGGATAAACTCATTAGGAAGGCCAGCTCTGTTCTGGGATGCACCCCGGACCCAGTGCAGGTGGTGGGAGACAGAAGGACTCTGGCCAAAATAACATCTCTGATGGACAGAGTCTCCCACCCCATGCATGTAAATGTTGCTGAACTGCAGAGCTCCTTCAGTGACAGACTGCTGCATCCTCGATGCATGAAGGAGCGTTTCTGCAGGTCCTTCCTCCCTGCAGCTGTCAGACTGTACAATCAAAACCGCTCCCAACAAACAGAGGTTTACATCAGCGCTGTCACTTGCACTATTTTATCAACCGATTCACACTATAACCAGGGTTTGCTTCTTAACTTTATTTAATTTAATAACGGTACAGTACTCTGTTTTTGGTAACCATTGTCCTTGTTTCTGTTCTGTGTCTTGTGTACTGTTTGTTTGTATATGTGTCTTTCTTGCTGCTGTTACACCCAAATTTCCCCTTGTGGGACAATTAAAGGATTATTCTATTCGATTAACTGTAACAGAAGTAAATCTAGTAACTGGAATTAATATTAAACTAACAGCTTGAGTTAGTGAAAGCTACGGATATATCTGACAGGTATTTGTACTTTTTATTTAGTTACAGTATTACTGTGTGGCCAATTATCAAATTCAAATTCAAATTTTTATTTGTCACATACACAGTCATACACAGTACGATATGCAGTGAAATGCTTGGACAACTGCTCGTGACCTAAAGAAAAAAAGAGAAGGCTATGAATAAGATAGGAAATAAATATGAAAATAAAAAAAGGGTAAATTTAACCAGGAAGGAATAAAATATAAAAATTAAGTTAAGAATGAGATAACTGTACAACACAAATTAGAATGAAGGGTAAATTTAACTGGGAAGAATAAGATAAAATATATAAATTAAAGTTGAAAATAAAATAACTGTACAGCAAAATACACAGTATAGAAATATATAAGACTGTATGAAGAAATATATATATATACATATACATATACACACACACACACACACACACACAATAACAGCAGCTGTACAAATATTAACTGGAAATGAGGAATATAATGTCCAGTGTTGTGCAATCCACATTATATAGTGTCTTGTGCAGTGCAAATATGCTTAAAGTGGTTTAAGTGATGAAGTGGGAACAATGTCCAGAATGTCCAGTGTGTGTGTAAGAACTATATGTGTGGGTCAGTACTGTGTGGTGGTGTGATTGAGAGACCGTATCGCCTGCGGGAAGAAGCTCCTCCTCAGTCTCTCTGTGTTGGTCTTCAGGGAGCGGAATCGCTTTCCTGACCTCAACAGAGAGAACAGTCTGTTGTTGGGGTGGCTGAGGTCCTTCACGATCTTCCTGGCCTTGGTCCAGCACTGCCTGCTGTAGATTGAGTGCAGGTCAGGGAGCTCTGAGCGGATGGTGCGCTCAGCTGAACGCACAACCCTCTGTAGAGCTCATCTGTCCTGCATGGTGCTGTTCCCGAACCAGGTTAAGATGTTTCCCGTCAGGATGCTCTCTATGGTGCAGGAGTAAAAGTTCCTGAGCACCTTGGGGGGCAGTCGGAAGTCTCTCAAGCGTCTGAGGTGGTAGAGACGCTGACAGGCCTTTTTCACCACGGTGTTGATGTGACAGGACCATGACAGGTCCTGCGTGATGTGAACTCCGAGGTATTTGAAGCTGTCCACTCTCTCCACTGGGCACTCGTTGATGACGGGGGTCTGGTAGTTCCTCTCCTGCTTAGTGCTTATCAATACTGGTTCTGTGACCACTTTGTCTTCCAGCTGTTGGTTTTGATGATGCGTTGGAGGAGAGGGTCATCAATGAAGAGTACAAGATCTGGAAGAAAAACACCCCCTTTCTTTACGACCTGGTTATGACCCATGCCTTAGAGTGGCCCAGCCTGACTGTTCAGTGGTTACCTGACGTCTCAAGGTGGAAGCGTTTACACATTTGACCAGTAATATATCTCAAACATGCAAGAAAGTGGCATTAATGTATTAAAAACCTTTTTTTTTTTTTTTCTCCCTACCAGGCCCGAGGGAAAGGATTACAGCGTACACAGGCTCATTTTGGGCACTCACACGTCTGATGAGCAGAATCACCTGGTTATTGCTAGCGTGCAGCTGCCTAATGATGATGCCCAGTTTGACGCCTCGCAGTACGACAGTGACAAAGCAGGTGGGTATATTGATAAAGAGAGAATGTATAATGCATTCACTTCATATTTTATATACTTACAGCTTGCAAACATATTTCTCTATATTTCCCTGAAGAGTTTGGAGGCTTTGGCTCAGTAAACGGCAAGATTGAGATTGAAATCAGGATCAATCACGAAGGAGAAGTGAACCGTGCCCGCTATATGCCCCAGAACCCCTGCATCATTGCCACTAAGACCCCCACCTCAGATGTGCTGGTGTTTGATTACACCAAGCATCCCTCAAAGCCAGGTGCAACCATCACACAAAGCACAACACACCGCTGAAGATGGCATGTTCTTGAGTACGTTATGAAAAACTGGATTGTGATTGGTAGCTTGCTGGTATTAAAACAATTATACAACTTCATCAAAACATAAATACTGGGCGTAAAGAATCACTAGTCAAAAACAAACTTGTCTGTTCAGTTCTTTTAGACTCACACCTCTCTTCCAGTGTCTCTGAATTGACAGTTGATTTTATTAAGATAAGATAAAACTTTATTAATCCCTCGGGTGGGTTCCTCTGGGAAATTCGGTTTCCAAAAAGCACAGCACCAACAGAAGTTACAGAATATTATTTATATATATATATATATATATATATATATATATACACACACACACACACACACAAAGGGGATAAGTAGAATAAATAGGAATAAAAATACAAGTGAATTGCACATTTCAAGTATGGAAGTCTATTGCACCGTTGACTATTATGTCGTCTTTAGATACTGCAGGAGTGTGTCACCCTGATCTGCGTCTCAGAGGCCACCAGAAAGAAGGCTATGGTCTATCCTGGAATTCAAATCTGTCAGGAGCTCTTCTTAGTTCGTCAGATGATCACGTAAGAGGAAGTAGTTCTTGTTTTATGAAGAAATGGTGCTAAATATTTTCTGTTTTTCATTTTTAGCAGCAGATATTTCCAACTAGGGTTATTTTACAGATTTGTTATCACTATATTCAATCACTATATTTCCAGTACCATAAATAAAAGTAAACTGCTTTGCCAAAAACGTCACACACACAGATATTTTGGTGGGCTGACTTCAGCCTTCATGACCACTTGCTTGATATGAACCACCACTGTTTGGTTCCAATCCCTCAAGTTGTCTGTGTGACGTGCACATGGAAATGCTCGTAATTTAACTTTTAAACTGCTCTCAGCTTTGTTCATTTGCAGCTTCTATTACTGTAGTTATCACAGAGCATTATTTCTACAATTAGATTATTGAACTAGCATTTCTGATGCCAGCTGATGAATTAAATCATTTACTCAGATGATCCTTTACATCAGGGGTCTCAAACTCCAGTCCTCAAGGGCCGGTGTCCTGCAACTTTTCCACGTGTCCCTGTTGCAACACACCTGAATACAATTAGTAAGTCATTAGCAAGACTATGCAACTTTTAGACTGCATGCTGAGGTGGCAATTCAGCTGTTTGATTCATGTTACAGCAGCTTATGAGTGAATGAACATGGTGCAATAAAAGTACTTTTAGAAGTTCATTTTTCCAAACACCTACATTTACTTAAATTTAGCATGCAGGTGAGTTCTATATTCTCGCTAATGAGCTACTAATTTTATTCAGGTGTGTTTGCAACAGGGACACCAGCCCTCAAGGACTGGAGTTTGAGACCCACGTTTTACATCAGGGGTGAGCAATTCCAGGCCTCGAGGGCCGGTGCCCTGCAGGTTTTAGATCTCACCTTGGGTCAACACACCTGAATCACATGATTAGTTCGTTACCAGGCCTCTGGAGAACTGCAAGAGCTAATTTAGCCATTTAAATCAGCTGTGTTGGTTCAAGGACACATCTAAAACCTGCAGGGACACCGGCCCTCGAGGCCTGGAGTTGCCCACCCCTGCTTTACATTCATAGCTACAATGACTTCTGTCTAAATATTTTTCCACAAATGCTGTCATAAACTGACCTTAATGAAATGTCAGGAAGGTATTAAAAATGTGCACTGCCAAAAACCTGCTGTTAACAATCATTTTCCAATTTTACTACGTTTTTACAAAACTGAAGTGCAAACATGAGGTTTGATGTGTTTATGTGGCTTTTGTCCCTTAGACAATCTGTCTGTGGGACATCAGTGCTGTTCCCAAGGAGGCTAGGATAGTAAATGCAAAGACGGTCTTTACCGGTCACGGTGCTGTGGTTGAAGACGTCTCTTGGCATCTGCTTCACGAGTCGATCTTTGGATCTGTAGCAGACGACCAGAAGCTTATGATGTAAGGCTCTCAGTCAAATACTACGCGCAGGTGAAGCACACTTACAGTTTTTTCAAATGCAGCAAAAGGATGAGCGTCACCCTGTGTCTTGTCCTTTAAGTTGGGACACTCGTTCAAACAATACCTCCAATGCCAGCCATGCAGTGGAGGCCCACACAGCAGAGGTCAACTGTTTGTCATTTAACCCTTTCAGCGAGTTTATCGTTGCCACCGGCTCAGCAGACAAGGTGATATAATATTCCACCACTTTTTAATTGGTACTGTTTTATTAACAGCAGGACTTTTAACTGAGTGCATTTTGTAACTGTTGACTAAATAATCCTCATGGTATTGTTAGTTTTGTAACTGCAGTGTTGTTGCAGAAAATGTAGCAGGCATGTTGTAATATATATCTGTGCCGCCCACAGACCGTGGCTCTTTGGGACTTGAGAAACCTGAAGCTAAAGCTACATTCCTTTGAGTCGCACAAAGATGAGATCTTTCAGGTAAGATGTTTCTTTATATGAATGAAATTGTACTGAAATAAGGACAGTATGTAGTGGTGCAGTGATATAATTTTGTATATTTTATACTGATTTAAATTTTAAAATAAAGCACTGAAATAAATCTTATGTAGTACATGCCTCTTTTGACTCAACCTGCTGCCTTCAGCCTGGAGCAGGTTGGTAAATTTAAATATTATATTAAAGTAAGTTAGCAGTCTGTCTAAATAATATATTTTAACTTCTGCAGCTTTTTTGTTTGTTTTGTTTTTATCCTACAAACAAACTTCAGTGGCTGGGAGAAACTGGAAAAATGCTTTTCTTCACGTCTGAGCTTGTTGAGCAAGCATGTTGGTTTGATCAAGTACTGCTGCTAGTCCTCTTACCTGTGAAGCTTTTAATCTCGATCACAATAAGACGCGTTGCTGTTGTGGACTGTAGAAAAACTCCACCCAAACTCACCTTCTTGGTCAGAGCACCGCTTCTTTGCTGTTTGCTGTGTGTAACGGCTCAGCTCGGCGTTAAACTACGACGGCAAAGACTTTGCTGCTGATATCAGTGTTCTTGTTGAGAAAAATAGTGGCTGTGTGGGCTTCAACATACACTTCCGCATTTTGATGATGATTATTATTATTATTAATATTCCTGATGATCATTCCGATGCAGATGCCCAGACGTTCTCGTAATTCCAAAGCAGTGACTCACACAGACAGTAACTCAAAGATTTACTTTTATGATGAATGAATGAGCTGCGTTAATTGCTTTTCACCTTCAGCGCCTTAAATTCTGTTTAAGGTTCAGTGGTCACCTCATAATGAAACCGTATTAGCATCTAGTGGAACAGATCGCCGCCTCAATGTCTGGGATCTCAGGTACACACATTATTTGTAAGACCTTCTTAAAACAGATGGCTTTAAAGACTTAGTTGACCCCTGAAATGTGTGGCACAGTGTAGTGACATTGCCTTGTATAAAGTTTAACTCTCATTTCTTCTTCTGTAGTAAAATTGGCGAGGAGCAGTCTCCAGAAGATGCAGAGGACGGCCCGCCTGAGCTTCTGGTGAGACTCGCTGAAGTCTGTAGAAGTGTCGCCATCTTGCATTGATGTATGCCGAAACTTGAAGCTTCTCTTCTCTTTACTAGTTTATCCACGGGGGGCACACAGCTAAGATCTCTGACTTTTCCTGGAACCCCAATGAACCCTGGGTCACCTGTTCTGTGTCTGAGGACAACATTATGCAAGTGTGGCAAATGGTAAGACAGCTGTGACCACATGTTAGCTTTCAATCCCTCTGCCTTGTACCATACGATTTTTAATGCTTTTCGTGAGTGTGTTGTTCCATCTGCCAATTATTTTATTTATTTAGACATATTTTTACTAAAGGGTTTTCTCACAGCTAATATTTTTGAGTCTGAATAACTGACACTGATTTGTCCGTGTAGGCTGAGAACATCTACAATGATGAAGAACCTGAGGGTACAATGGAAAGTGAAGCTACCGCGTAACACCTCCACGTGTCGTGTGCATTCACCTACAAGCCTGATCACAAATAGTTCCACTCAGCTACTCCGCCATCCTGCTCTGCTTCCATCGGGACACTAAATGCTAAAAACACAGTGTGACTAAATGTAGCGCTGGCTTGTTTTGGAACACTGAAAGTGACTCTCGTTTTAGTTACTTACTGCCTCAAGAATTTCACTTTTTTCACATTTGTTATTTCTTTACTTTTGTTTTTTCAATGCACTCATGTATAATCTGTATTTTTGTAATCTAACTGGCTCTTCCTTGTACAATGCTATATTTTAAATGCTTTCTTTCCCTAATAAAGTGTTATTGAACAATTTAAAGTGATTATGTTACAATGTTAAGTACAATGCCAGCTAGAATTTGACGCAGTCCACAGAACAGTGGCATTGAATGTGACTTTCTTGAAGTAACGTTCCTGAAATCTTGTTGCTCTGGTTTTTGTGGACTACAGATGATTATAGAAGAGAGATTTAGAAGGTACTGTTGTCATTTTCATCCTTTTTTTTTTTTTTTTTTTTTTTTTTTTTACTGGAAATGACAAGCAATGACTTGTGATAGACAGGTTGTTGGTCCATGAGCACTGACTGCACTGGACACTCCTTTCTGACCCTTACAGTCACCCTAATTTATTAACAAAATTAACTCAGTGTTTGATTCTTTATGACCTCAAAATAGTAACTGAGTGTTAGCAGACGGTTTATCTGGATCATAAAGCAAAGGAGTAGAGACCTAATTCCACACAGATAAAGCCAGAAGTCTTCAGAGTCATCGCCCTCTGCTGGCCATTTAAAGAAATGCAGGTTTTTACTTTTCAGGGTGAAAAGCTACTGTATGGAGGGCCACAAGTGCCAAAATGAATGAAATAAATCTCTCATTAAACAATTAAACATGTCATTGATTAGTTTTTTAAAATGAAATCTAATTAAAATCATTAAATTTTAAAGTGACATGAATAGATATTTAAGTTTATTTAAGCCATACATTTAATGACACTGAATTATTTATTGATATATTATTTGATTCATTTTGGCACTCGTTGTACAGCACAGTTTATTCTCCTTCAGCCACAAACGTTTTTTGCATGTTTAATATTTTGCATGTTTAACATGTTCACTATGCCTGTAATTCTGTGAAAATGAGGATCGTCTCCTTGTCAAACGTGAGCATTTTAGTCACAGTTTTTAATCATTTTAGTGAAAGAGTTGATGCTTCGTCACACTTTGCCCAGGCCTCTTTTGTGTTGTGATGTTTTGGTACTTTTTCCCGTCTCTGAGGCTTACTCACCCTGTTCGTCTGTGTCCCAGTGTTTAGTTCTTCAGGCACGTTGGCCTTATAAGTACAAGAAATCCAGTCTGCTCTTCAGAGGCAGACATAACTCATCAGTGGCACTTAGATTACAAAGAACACACTGCGTTTATTCATAACAAAAACTTTCCTACAGGCTGCAGTCTAGTTTATCTTTACAAAAAAAAAAGATCTGTCTTGGTTTTGTCCTGTAAAAGCATGTATGTTTATATGTGTTAAAGTGCACTGATCAAACCTTTAGTTTACTATGTTTCCTAAAACACAAGCTCCTTTTGTGTGAAGAACAGTCATGTTTCCTCCTCATTGTCACCCTTGTTATGGTCCTGAATGGCATTTCTGTAAAGAAAAACAATCTAGTTACAGGCTTAAAGGTTTAAAGGTGTGGTGCAGACTTGATGAACAGATTACCTGTAAAGTAGGAGCTGCTCGTTAAGGCTATCTCTCAACTCCTTGATCTCTTTGGTTTTTTGCTTCTGAATCTGTAACTCGGTCTTCAGTTCTCTGCTGCTCTCCTCCAGACAGTGCACCGTCTCCTGAGAGGCAGGCATAATGTCAGTGTTTTTGCCGTCATGCCCTACTTTTTCCTCAGTCACCTTGGTTACCTTGTACTGCCCCACGTTTTCTCTTCTTTGCATGTGGATTAGATTGAGTTTCTCCTCCAAACAAGCCCTCTGCAGCTTCAGTTTTTCTATCTCCTCCATCAGAGGTCTCAGCTGGGCTCTCAGCTCCTGGGCCTGCTCTTTGGCTTTAACGATTGCGCCAGCTGTTGCCTCTCTTCTCTTCAACAGTGCAAGCAAAATGGGCTCATACCTGGACAAGCAAATCAGAGAAAGCTTTAGTGTTTTATAGCTGTAACACTGTGTCAGTGGGTTTTTATGTCTTAGACCTTTGGTAGTGCCGTAGTTTTGTGTGTCAAAAGGAACAAAAACACATGTTTTGGTGACTGACTGCACCTGTCCTCCAATGCTTTCAGGCCACCCTCCACATACTGCTGTATGTCCCCACATGAATGCCTCCTGCATTCAGTCAGCTCCTCTGCAGTGTTGGTAGTCTGACTGGATCTCTGTTCCTGGAGCTTCGCTCTTACTACTGAGAGCTGTTGTTGTTGGGCCAGCCTGAGCTGGCAGCCCTCTTCTATCAGCTGGAGCACCAAGGACTTCAGCTTCTCCTGGAAGAAATTCATTTAGAAGAAGATGAATGAATGGTTGGAAATGCATGATGGATGGAAATGTAATTATGTTCTTACCTCTTCTCTCTTTAGTATCTCCACTTCACGGCGCTGGTTGTTCAGAGTTGCCTGGCTGTGGGCGCAGCCCCTCGCCATTGCAAATAGCCTCCTCTTCAGCTTTCTAAGCTCATCTTGTAGCCCCTGTCTCTCCAGGTTCACCTTCCACATCCTTCTTTCCTCCTCTGCCCTCTCCTCCCTGAGGATCTCTCTCTCCCTCTTTCTTTCTTCCCTTCTGCCTTCTTGTTCTTTTTTGAGCACATTCATCAGGTCTGCCACTTTGTTATCAATCCACTCCTCCTCCTCCTCATCACTTGCCCCTTGGCCTTTTTCCCCTCTCAGGCACAGCATCTCTACCAGCAGCTCATTCCTCCTCTTCTGTAATCGCTGTACCCCTTCAATGCAGTCCTCCATCTGAGTCCCCAAGGCCTCTAATTCTGTCACGCTAGATCCCAGATCTAAGGTGTCTCTCTTGAGTTCTTCTGTCTTCTCAGACAGGAGTTCATTGGCATCTACATCAATCTCAATCACATCTCCTGTTGTTTCTGTGCTTTCATCAAATATATGTCCAGGCTTCATTCCCTCGCAGTACATCGTGTTCTCTTTTGTAGTATCTATGGGTGTCTCTGAAAAGCCGAACACCTTGTCTGTTTTTAGATGACCTGGGCTTTCTGATCGGTCCACAGAGAGCTCACCCATCATGTCATGGCCAGACAAATCTTTGTGCTGGCTGCCATTTGTTGTTGAACCTGCTGTCATTCTTTTCCCAGTGTCCTTGGAAACTTGACCTTCTTCCCAGGAGTCTAATTGCATTGGCTGGCTCTCCGTCTTTAATGGCCTCTCTTGCTGAATGGGCACCAGTGTTGTGCCTCTACAAAGCTGAGGGTTCTTGTTGATGTGTACATATTCTTGGCTTTCATCTGTAACCCACTCTTGGGGTTCAAAATCCATGCCAGTTTCTTCCATACAGCCCTCCAGCATGGCTAGCATCCCCAGCAGCTGGCCTTCATACTCCACCATGGTTTTGCTCAGTTTGTTACCTGCTGATGTCAGAGGCATCTCTGCCTGGCGACAGCGTTCTGTGGTCACGCCACACCTGTCGATGACAGTTCCCATGCAATGCGATTGGCCAGGCTTTTCTTCGGCACTGGTCCCATCTATGTGTGTGTCAATGTAGCTAGGTGAAAGATAGGCTTGGGGGTGTTTCCATGCTTCTCCACACTTTTCCACTGTTACTTCCTCTCTTGCCTCACCGTGACTGGATTCATTCAGATTTGTTTCAGTATAATTTGCTGAGTACTGAGAGCCAAAGGAAATACCAGTGAGCTCTTCACAGCTCTTCAGTAAGTCATCCATCTCCTGTAGGTATGGCTTTATCAAAGCTGATTGCTTTAGCTGTGCGCCTGTGAAGGTGAGGTCTTGGAGGTTTGTGTTGCATTCTCCTTGTTCCATGAGGGATCTCTCTGGATTCCCCTCCTCTTCCTTAATGAGGAGTGGCTCAAAACCAGAGGATGAAATGTTATCATCTAGATCATCCATCTGTTTGGCCTAATTCCCGTTGCCCGTTTTGATGTAGAAGTCCCCTCAGAAAGGCCTGTTAAACCAGATGAATACGTTAGACACTCTCAGGCCTCTTAGCTATAGATTAGGTCTGGTTTAAAATGATAACATGTGAGCATACAATAGGGGCTGGGTTAATGTTTTGGCTGGACTTGCAAGCTATGCTGATGTCATTAGCACATGTAGGCATGTGGAGGCATGGTTTAGCAGGGTATGTTTTTGACAGCTGCTCCCTTAGGCTAGGTGCCACGGGCACCAATTCAGTGCATGGCCACGGTCAAACACACCTCAGACAAGTATGCATTCAATGAACACAAAACGTCTAGGGATATAAACACACACAGACAGTTTTCATCTGAAGTTCCAGCAAGTGGCATTACAGAGATTACACCAGCAAGCAGATTATCATAACATGTCATTGTCCCTGTTGATGGATGGGCACTTGGAGTCTCCCCTGGTGAATAATGCAGCTGTAACTGTACCCTTTGAGGTGTTTGCCAAGACTAGCCAGATACTCTCCAAGGGTAAATTGATCAAATTGACCCAATAATGTCATCGGGTAGAGATTTGAGACATGAGAGACAAGATTCATGTGATAGATGCTGTTTCTTGGTTTGAAACCAACTAAAAGAGCAAAAAAATCAAGCTTGAACTCTTGTGCTTGTATTTAACTAGGTCATTTCATGTAATTATTGAGCATATTTTAGAAGCTTCATTTTGTTGTTCTTTCTTTGACATGTTTGACTGCTAACAGAACAAAGCTCAGTAGAAGATATGACAGGGACCAGCTGTCTCACTGCAGGACAGGTGCTGGGATAAGGCACAACACCCAGAGACAGCACCAGCATGCGCCTGATGTCCATCTTACACAAAAACATTTCCTTATCAGTTAAGCAAAAGGCCACAGTAAAAATAAAAAACTGCATTATGAACAACAACAGAAAGTTAATGAACGTATAATTAATTTAAACCATCACAAGAACTTACTTCTCAACATATGATTCCTTTTTTCTGCCTTCCTGCTGTATCCCGATGGTGAATCTGCTGAGCAAGAATAAAATCAAGGTGCTCTGGTTCAAACGACAAAAGTAAAGTGAGTGTTAAAGAATGAGCGGGAGCAGCGAGTACAGATGAACCGAGAGAGGAGGGGGGATAAAGACAGTTGACCCAGCCTCCTCTCACTCAGTCACTGTGCTGCTATGCGTGACCATGACTACCCCGGGTCTGTTTATGTCTATTAATAAACACTGTGCAGGGAGAAAGAAGAGGCACAGCAGGCTGCCTGTTTCACCCCGAGAGTATGAGGTTCCATTTGTGTCAAAATTTTGCTCGCGTGCACAATTTTTACATTGACTGAAAATGTGACAAAACTTTTGTTTTTGAGCTCTGAACTGTTTTTCAGATACTATGAAACTCTTTAACAAACACACCTGCCAAAGCAATTGTTTGTACCAGGAACTGTAAAATCAAGCAAACGCTGAAGTGCTGAAAACTGCAATTGTGTGCTGCACTCTGAAGCCCATTCTTTTCTGTGGCTTGCAATAATGTGTTTGCATTGCATTAAGTAAAGTGCAGCATAAGTGCGCCGGTTAAAGAGCATTTATGTGTGCTGCAGCTGAACTTTGACTGCGGCCATGTTTGACTTGTATGTGATATGCATCCAAGTAGACGGGAAGGCCATCAGCGAGAGATTTAATTATGTTGTACAGGCAGGGCTTGGTGACCAGCGATCACAACATGCCATGTTATAAAAAATTAAGAGGCAGGTAACAACAGTGAATATGACATCAATTTGATGTGCACTTTGCCATTTGTGAGGCACCACACGACGAGTATAAAATCCTAATAGTCATCGCAGCACATTCCACTTCCTGTCTGAAAGATCCTTTAATGTGCTGATCTTTACAGCATGATAAGGCATGTTTTCTGGCTTCTATAAAAAACATTACTGGCCTCTATGAAAAGGCAGGTGTCAACTGTTGACCATCATTATTTCCCAACCGTACCCCCTGTAAATGGTGTCATTGAATTGTACTGCTGCGGTGTGTTTGTGGTGTTGATGCCTTTTGGAGCTTTATTGTGAAATTATCTGAAAGTCATATGTCTTACGGTGTGGTATTGTTTGTGCTTCAGTTTTGGTGAATGAAATTTAGGGATTTTAGTCTCATCTTAATGAACACTATGTTGTCCGTGTTGTGCCCATAAAGCTTATAAATCTTGGTTAGCTAGCTTTTAACCAAGCTAGCTAACCATGCTTGCTAATAGAGATTGACAGACAGACCACGTGACTTTCGTGCATTGCATTGTAGGTACGAGTGGCAACAAAATCAAAACACTGCATCAAGCGCTAGCATTTCCAGCACCGGTAATCATTAATTCTGCGGTTTTAATCCCTACTTGCATTTTATTTGTCCCAAAACCAATTATGTACAAAACAACGGAGAACACGGCAGGTCCGTACAAAGACAGACTTGACGAAAAGGCAAAAAAAAAGTACGAAGAAAAAAGTGAAAGGGTTAGACCCATACGAGCATACAGAGTGGAGTAAGGACGTTAGTGTGCTGCCCGACTTTCATCACGCACATATTTATTATTATATGGTCCTAAGTGTGAGTGCATACACTCACAAAATGCTTAGTAACTTCAGATCCCTGCAACAAGCCCAGGTCCAGTTTACTTTGGTGATTTGGACTATTTCATTTCACCGCTGTTGTTAGATTTTTTTTCTTTATCTCCTGTACAGGCCAACGCAATCTATTTGTCGTTTCAGGTTGTAGTGTTACACAACATTTTCGGATCTAATAGAAAAAATGAGTTTCGTAATTCATTCAATTATTGTCTTTATTTATAACTGGCATTATTATTTCATTCTATTATAGAATCTTACAGGAAAGATGCAAAATTGTATTCCATTGTGCTTTATTAGCTGCGTCGGTAAAAAACAAATCAACAATGCAAAAAAAACCCAACAACATTGCAAAACAACATACTGGAAAACAGTTATTCATCACATGATTGTTTCAACACAACACTTGGGCACATATATGCAGGACTTTTTGTGGCTGTTTTGATCTCGCTCTCCCTCTTAACCGATCAAATCTGGCTGTGGTAATACAACAGCTCCTTGCCATTCTTTTGTGTTTCTTTTTATCGCTGTGTGACTGTTTTCATGTGAAAGCCTGCGTGCCCTAGTACCGCTGGCCACTCATACCTGCAATTCTTTGCGGTTTTACCCCGGAAATGACGTCACATTTTCAATCTCTATAGCTGATAGCTTGCTAAGCAGTTTGCTGAAAACTTAGCGTCCACCCTCTTGATGTTAGCTGTGTCCCAATTCCTAGGCTGCATCCTTTGTTGGCCCCATTTGAAGGCTGATTAATTCACAGCCAGGTGACAAAGGCTGTACCAATTCAAAGGCTGCTCCAACCTATCCCAGAATTCATAGCACGGCCCAGCGAATTCCAGTTTCCAACAATGGCAGCAGCTACTATGTTTTAATGTTACTCTTTCTGGGTCACAAAATAAAGATATTTTAAGATATTTTTAGGCGAAAATGTAGCTGTGTAAACTTCAAATATCTGCTCAATTTATCGAGACATCATTTGCAAAAGTGCTCTGACGTTTCCAGAGACGTTTGTTACCCACCAGCTCGAAGCTGACCGAGAGGTCGAGGCTCATTAGAGCCGGTGAGAACACTGGACTCCCTGCACATCATTTCAGACCCCCTGCGGGCTTTCGCTACTTAGGTTAAACATGATATGTAAGTCAATTAGACAACTTAAAAACTTCTGGCTTCAAAAAGCTAACATGATGGTGGAAAAATTGCTAAAATTGAGCCCAAAGCCAATGAGCTAACTCACAGGGCTACATTTATTTCTTTTTTAAAACCATCTGTGGTATTAATGCAGCTTTTCTCATTTGGTGTGCTTCCTTTCTTTTGTCTGTGCTGTTCAGTATTTTTTCTCGATGTATTGTCTGACTGTGTTGTTATGAATGTTACCCTGACGTTGTACTGATTTTGAACAAAGAAGAAGATGAATAACTGGAATTTTATACAGTAATAGCCAGAGTCAGTTACAAACAATGCAAAACCCAGTTTCAAACAAAGTGCAAAAAATCAAGCATCAATTGTTAGCAATCAACAACAAACAGCATGTCAGGGCATTATTCTCAACATCCAAATGAGAAGAAGTGCAACAAGGTAACAGTATAGTTTGATTTACACAAATGCGAAACAGTGTTTTGTTCATAAACAGTATAAAAGATGGTTGTAGGTAGCTACTGTGAAGTCCATCAATATTCATCCGTCAACTGAAGTACAACTACATGTTCAGTGGGACGGCTGCACATGTAAACATAATTTTAGGACCCCATGCAGGACATATAATGGGCTTTCCAAGTAGAAATGTGGAGTTTATTAGTTCTCTCATTTTAGACTTTTTTTAAAAGTTGTAGCTGTTTTATTTTCTTGAATTATTCAACATAATCTTGGAAAAGTCTGCCTTATTTTTATTTGCTGTTGTATAGTAAAAACAAGGCCACCAAACTCCCAGGAATCTCTTAGTCTTGACACCTTAGAGATCAGGGAGTGTAGACGCATCCGTTACGGCTGCTGAGAGGCGTGGGCATGTGTTTATGATGAAAGAACACGGCTCCAGGATTCCACCCGTGCCATCTCATTATCGAAAAGTCTTTAAATAGCCTGCATTTTTCTGGCTGTTTCCCAGAGGAGGATCGTTTTCCATCCAAACTCCTGACCCCCAACAATCAACTGGCAGACAGGTGCTGCTCCGGACGAGCAGGGAATGACATGGATACAGATTATTTGGAAAATATGAGGCAGATGAAAAAGAAATGAGATGATGGCGATGATGCAATAAAGAGAAAGATAGTAAAGAGCAGATATTACTGTGACCTAAGCAGCAAAGTTATGGTTTTTTACACCAAAAACTATTATTTAAATTCCCTTTGAGTGACTTTTCTTTTTATCTAGAACTTAAAAAATTAATCCCCTTTATGAGTTTTTTGTATACTGTTTTATTTTGTCAGATTTTATATCTTTCATTTTACACTACTCATATATTAGTACTTTCGTATTACAGCTAAACGCCACTAGATGGCCTCATAGCTTAATTTGAACTTTTATGACACTGGGTAACATTATAGAAAATATTTAAGATTTTCTATAATGTTAGGAACAGCTGTTTTATGTTCTTTAAATGCAGAAATGTACTCCCAGCTGTTACTATACCATACTGTGGTTTTTCTCTCTTTTTCGTTTCACATCATCTCAGCTTGCTCAAAACAGCCAGAAGAAAAAAATGGACTCAAACTGTCAAAGATTAATTTACCACGTATCCCCCTGTGATGTGTATTTACTTGACCCTGTCTACTAAATATACTTCATGTGCAGTTAACACCCTGTAAAACAGTGACGGTCGTTCCCCTGAGATCGTGATTCAGTATTTCCATTGCAAACGTATGTCCCCTGTGCTCAAGAGAAGATGTAATGTTTATCTAATTCACCCTCCTCGACTGCTTCAGCTCTGTGTTTTGGCAAGTCCCGGCTTAGGGAAAGAGACGGTAATTTACGTGACGTTATGTCCAGGGCTGATCTGTTTCAACACATTGTTTAACACTGGGATGATGCACACCCACGCAGCCACTGGGAGAGAGGCTTAGTGGCGCTCCCTCTCTTCCTCAGTTCCTTGCCTGAAAAACGATTACAGTATAGATGGAGAGGTGATCAGTGTGTGTGCGTGGGTGTAGAGTAGGGCAAGGGGGAAACCAAATATTCAAGGGGGTGTGGTGGTTGGAAGCCCACTGTCCCACTGAGATAGGCCATATGCTGGACTTTCTGCTCCAAACTGCAGTACTTTCCAAACTCACCAGAATATCCTGTCAGTGTGTCGTCCTCTTTCTTCTGTTTCTCCTTTCCTTCATCTCTTTCATTTTCTCACAAACAACGGTAAGGTGTCACTAGCAACAGAAAGCTGAACTAGCTAAATATACCTCTTAAACAGCTGTTATATTGTTATATATTTTATTTTCCAGGGTTTCTGGAAGTACATTTTGTTCTATTTCATAAACACTGATGCCATTTGGAGGGAGCGGTTCAGTTTGTTTGGCTTGCATACAGACCTGCAGGACCACCTGTGTGGCACGAGCACAGTGGAGATTACCCGCTTTTAGGTTTTCTCACTCCTGCTCCTGAACTGCATTAACTTCTTCTTTGTAACACACCTAAATAAACTAAATGTGCATTGTCAGCTGTTAAAAAAAAGGAAAAAATCAGGACAGTTTAGGAAAATGCTTCCTGGTGTTTCATGTTGAAGTGTCCTATATGGGTCATTTGTTTGTGCTTGTGCTTGTGTTTGGGGGTCTGACCACATTTGGCATACAGGGAATTAATATTGTTCTTGTTATAAAGTCAAGATTGAAACAAAGCTATAGCACTGTGCAAAAGTCATGAAAAGAAAAGCACCATCAGATTTTGATCCACCGTGTAATATCATCTGGTTGCATTTGATTGGCAACAGCTTCATTTTTTAACACGATAATGATCCCAAACACACTTCCAGTGCAGTAGAAGCATGCCTGGATAGAAAAACACACCGTGGAACACTATCAGTCATGGATCGGCCTCCCCAGAGCCTGGTCCTCAACATTACTGAAGCAGTGTGGGATCATCTTGACAAAGAAGGGAACAAAAGGCAGCCAAGATCCAAAGAAGAGCTGTGAATGTCCTTCAAGAAGCCTGGAGAGACTTCTTAAAGAAATTACACGAAAGCTTTCCTTTGGAGTTCAGGCTGTGTTGAAGCATAAAGTTTATTAGAACTGTTCAAACTGTTTTTACCTTATATACTGTATTTCTATTTATGCTAGCCCATTTTACAAGCAAAACTGAAGAAATAATGGTGGCTAAAGACTTTTGGACAGTATTCCTAAACCAGCCGTTATAAGTAGTCATAGTTTTTGTGAGTTCATGATATGTTTTGGTTTTATAGTCTTCTTCATAGTCTTTTAGTCTTATCATTCGTTCCTTTATGCTTTTGAGTTTTATTGTCTCCTGCCGTAGGCCCTTGCCTATCTTTGTTTATAGGTTCTTCTGTTCACTTTTGTGATCCCCATCTGTTTTCCTAGTCGTGTCCTCGTGTCTGTATGGTGTCTCTGTTTGATGCCTTACACGTGTCTCCCCAGGCATTCATGTGTCCATGTTTATTTACCTTCTTCCTGTGTCAAGTTTGTATGTCTTAGTCCAGGGGTAGGCAACCTTTCTGATGGCGAGTGCCATCTAAAATTTTCTCAGAAGTCAGTGTGCCATATGATTGCATTAGCAATAAATTTAATAATGCTCTATATGAACAGTTACACACTATATAGAACCACTTTATAGAATTATATTTGTTCGCAGATGTTGGCAGCTATCAGCGAATAGTTATCAGCTATTTTGAAACAAAAAAAGACACTTTTTATCCATAACAGCAAATGAACTGTACAACAGAAAATGCAATGCTATTTATGGTCTCCTCACAACAATGATAAGAAAAATAAACTGAGCCAATATGGCATGTTTGTTGATACAGGGACACACATGTTAATCTGATCTCTGGTCCAGCATTCAGACGGCTGCCTGAGGACACTCTTCATGTGAGAAAAAATCTGCTCACACAGATATGTAGAGCCAGATACTGTCAATAAGGCCTCTGCAATGTTCTGAAGACAGTTAAACATGTCAGGTAGTGATGTCCAGCAGGTGAAAATGCAAGCTCCATGAACACGCACAGCTGTGGATTCCAGCTGCTTAGATTTTGCATTAACTGGCATTAACTCAGCCAGTTAATGCGAGACAAATCCAGTTGCTCATTAAAGATTTCTGGTTTGATTAGAAAAGAAAACATTGGTCCACACACCTGAAAGTCCCAAAACTGCATTGTGTCTCAAATCTACAGATGTATCCGTGTATCTCCGTGGTGCTGATGCTGTGCTGAGCGGAAAGCTCCTGAAGCTTTTGAAGTGTTGGAATGTGGAAAGCTAACAACGTCCCTCTCACCAGTAGGCTAAGTTATTTTTAGCCAATTACAAATTGAATCTGGTAGTTGGGGTTGTTAGCTAAGATACCGTCATTAAGAAGCGGCGCAACTAATGTGTCTATGCGAGCTGATTTGCGATGTGCACCACTGGCGCAGCCATTTATTTTTTAATGCACCTTCTCAGATCAACTCACTGTGTGTCGTGCCCAGGGCTGGACTGGGACAAAAAAAAAAACAGCCCGGGCATTTTGACTAAAGACCAGCCCACCAGGTTTTAAAGCCATGAAGCCTTTGAATGAAAACAAACGCTGTTGTGACAGTGATGTACAGTCTTGTTGGTATATGTATGATTTCTATACATTTTATGTCAGATAAAAACTTTGGTTGTAAGCTTCAGATAATTATTTAATAAAAGCTAGAAATTTTAAATGAGAATAGGAAAGAAAAGTATGTCTTTGTGCCCCCCTTTTGCCTGTTAATGCCGTACCTGGCCCCCTGGCAAAACCTTGCTAGACCCGCCCCTGCACAGTTACCAGCTGTCAGCTACTTAGAAAAGGATCCTGGTGTTATTTGTCTCTCAGAAACAGTTCATAACTTCCCTTCAACTCATTCATGTCACCTAAAAGGTAAACCTGTTTCTCCATCACCTGTTCAGCTCTGACGATTCAGTAAGGACATCTTCATGTTTCCCTCTCACCAGATAACCAAACCGATATCATGACCAGCAGGTTTTCCAGCTGTGGCTCCAGCAAACATTTAGAAATTAATATTAAATAAATTCTAACAACAGCTGATCAAGCTTAAACATGCTGCTGTTGTTTAGTGCGACATCTGGCGGTTTCCGCTTTCTGGCGCAAAGTGGGCAATAAACAAACAAGAGAGAAAAGCCGATCAGCTGATCATTGATCAGTTTCATGATTGAAGTAGCAACAGGAGAGGGAGGGGGAGAGAATGAGAGAAGAAGAGGCAGCTGTGCAGTGTAACGACAGAATAAGTCCAGCTTTGTGTCTTTTTTTCTATTCTAGCTGAAGTACGGGACAAATCGCGTTTCTTTTCAGCTCAATGCGAAACGCGTAATATTTTCTCTGAATATGAGACGATTCCGTTTTTACGGGACGGTTGGGAACTCTAGTAACTAACCTTATGAATAAAATAAAGTTCACTATCAGTAACATCATAGCACCCACCCAGCTGTATAGAAACTCCGTCATGCTAGCTAGTAGCAGTACGAGTTATTGTAACTGACTGCAAAAAGTCAGCATAACGAAAATAAACTCCACCAAAACTTGGTTTATATCTGACCCAGATAGACTGCAGGTCATAAATTCTTACCTGAAGTTCAGTTCACCTGACACTCGGACCGGCCCCGCCTCGGGTCTCTCCTCCTCTTGCCTCCCCTTTCTCTCATCCACCTGCTGGCCTCCACCACTTACTAATGTTACTGAATCTGTGGGAGCTCCGCCACAGCCACCACCAAACAACTGAGTTATTTTTATACATCAGCCAGCATCTGGCCAGTCCATCAACTTTCATTGTTTATACCGTTACAAAAAAAAAATAAATAAAATAAATCATCGGCCCATAAAAACGAAAATTCACCATCGGCCCACTGAGCAAATGCCCGGTATGCCCAATGGCCAGTCCAGCTATGCTCGTGCCATCAGTTAACCTTTCGCATGCCAGCTGTGGCACACGTGCCTAGGGTTGCCGACCCCTGTGTTATGTTTCCTGTTTTACTTTGGTAGTCTCTTGTCACGTGTGTATTATGTTCAGTTTTGCTTCCCTTTGTCTCATTTGTGTCGACCTTTGAAGTTATCTTTTCTCTCTGGAGTCCTGCACTGCTGTGTGGTAGGTGAGACACAGCTGAACCATGACAGTCATGGTGGTAGCTCAACAAGGTTTCATTTTGGAAAATATTTAATTAAGAAGACAATTTGAGTGGTTACAATTTTGTTTGGGTGTTTGTAAGCACAAAAGAAATCCAGCTGTGTAAAGCCAAAATAGAACCAGACATGATGCACATATGATAACACTTTTACTCAGAAACTGTTTATGAGGAACTGCCAGTAATGATGAAGTGAGTAACTAGTTGCTGCTTTGCCGGACTCTTAGTTCAGTGTCTTAAAATAAAGTTGCATAACTTGCTATTTTGTGGTAAAGAAACTCAGGAAATGATGGATCCACATCTCTCGATCTTGCCGTTACACATGGGTGTTCTCCTGAACATCCAGTCAAAGTGAACAGCTTCCTCAAACGCACTTTAAAAATGTGTTCTTTCACAGCCGGTCTGGAGATCTAAAGCGAAGACTCTGTTGACAACCAACTGCGTCCTCAGGTTAGACTCCTGAGTCGTGTTGTTCCTGCCCATCTGTCATGTCTTATAGTCGTGTCTTACTACAGCTGAGTGTGTTTTAATGACAGTGACCTTATGTTGTGTTTACTTTGAACAGAGTGCTTCTGCTACGTAATTGTCATCTCTTTACCATCTTCAGTCACTCGCAGTTTGTACCAGTAGGCTTTTTATGGTCTTAAAGCATCACTTAATATGATGAAGTAGGCAGCCTCGTGACCTTTTTCCAGTGTGTTTTTCCACTGTTCTGGATTAAGCTTGTTTCCTCCAGTTGAAGATGATGAACATGCTTACCTTTAAAAAGGCACAGAGCAGCCACGGCTTGTTTGACCCCTTTATTTATCTTACCCCAGCCTCCCTTCAAAGACAATCACTTCTCTTTCAAACAAAAGCAGATATTTTTCGGTATTACATCAGCTTGTTGTGACTGTCGTTCAGTGTAATCCTTGTAGGCTTCTGCACAGGCACAACCAGTTCCCATGAAGGAACGCTGCAGATGAAAACAGCTGATATGGAAAGACGACACAAGCTACGCTCATGTTGACAGTCAGGATCATTCAGTGGCGTTCAGTCACCGGTGACGGAGCTTCGGCACGGAGTGAACAGAGCCAATAAAGAAAATCATTATAGGATATGTTCAGCGCAGGTCTTGCGTTTTTAGATTTAGAGATTTTGTGTGTTCATGAGGTTGTTTGTCTGCTTGAGCTTGCATGTCAGCTTAACCTTTGCTGTAGGTGCATGGAATTTTTAGCAAAGGAATTCATCTGATAAGAAGACATTTCTTTGAAGTGATCTTGATCAGCGATGGAAGGAGGATACTCTGACTTATAGAGGTGATGTCGCAAGAACTGGACTTGCAGCTCATTTGTTTTAGGGAAGTGTTTTTGTACTGTGAGCCGCGAAATACCTGAAGCTGACAACAGCAGCGCGTCTTAAAAAAAGCTTTCAAATGACAACTTGCTGGGATGTTATCTAAGGGAGAGCATCCTCTGTTTTGACTGAAGTGTCATAACAGCAGTTAGTGCTAATACTACTAAACTACTACTCAGGATATCACTGATCTGCTCTCGTCAAAAGAGGCTCAATTGGTGCCACTGTTTTTTAACAACTACAGTCATTTTAATACAAAAGCCCCTCTTGCCTTTTAAAGGGTTTACATTACAGGACATAATAAAAATAATCTGTCCATAACAGGTGTTAAAATTAGATGACTACAAACTATAAAATATGACATATTATACTGTGTTAGAATTAAACTGAAATGCCTAACAGTGTGTGGAAATCTAAGTACACCCTTACTCTCTCCATTGAAATTAAGAGGGTAGCAACCACATTGTGCTAATTAAATGCAGCTGTAATGTTAACTGATCATCAGCAAGTGTGAGCAAATCTATAAAACAAAAGGTGTCAACAATCAGCTTAGAGAAGCAGTTGTTGCTGGCCATCGCAGCAGTCCACCGTTCTGCAGTGAGAAAGATTACTCAGTTATAGTTTATTTATTTATATAGCACATTTAATTACAACAGCAGCATTGACCAAAGTGCTGTACAAGAATACAACATACCTAATAAAATAACTTAGAGTATTGATAGCACTTTACCACTCAGAAGTGGAAAATGTTTAAGACAGCTGCTGGGACCAGCAAACTCACCTCACAGTCATTCTGCACAATGCTCAAAAAACTGCAACAAACCCCAGAGCTACATCTCAGACTCTACAGGCCTCTGTTATTGTGTTAAATGTTAAAGTTCATCACAGTACAATTAGAAAAAGACTGAGCAAGTTTGGCTTGTTTGGAAGGGTTACCAAGAGAAAGCCTCTTTTCTCTACAACATGGCAGCATAGCTTAGGTTTGTCACGTTGCATCTTGAACCACAAGACTGGACCAGCGGTCTGCAACCTTTAACACCCAAAGAGCCACTTAGACCTGGTTTCCGCCCAAAAGAAAACACTTGGAGCCACAAATACTTTTTTACATTTAAATTGAAGATGACACTGTATATATTGGGGGGTTTTTTTTACCTTCAGGCTTTGTGTGAACAACTAAAGTAAGTAAGTAAAGTTTATTTATTAAGCGCTTTTCACAGACAGGCAGTCACAAAGCACTGTACACAAATATTAAAATAAACAATACAATCAATAGACATTATACACAATGTAAAAGATCAAATGTAAATAATGTAAAGAATATAAAATACGTAGATCAACAAAAGGCTTGTTTGAACAGAAAAGTTTTTAACTGGTTTTTAAAAGATTCCACAGAGCAACTAAGGTGCGTTGCTTATGAAATCCATGAAGTGCTACAGAGAAAATTACATTTTATTTATGTAATTAACACATTTTGAACTGACTTTTAAAAAGTAATTTGAAAAAAAACACTATGCTGCTGAAAAATGAAAAATAGATATTTGCAGAATTCTGCCTAAATATGTATTTTACGTGGTTAATGTGTGTGGCGGCGCGTGGTCTGCAGTGCCGCTGCAGGGGAGTCAGACGCACCTGAGCGGCACCCGCAAACACGCCTCGCCGCCTTAAAGTCTGTGCTCTCTCTGCTGTTGAAAAGCTACAGCCGGCTGTATGCGTACAGCAACCGTGTGTGAAAAGTGGTCAATAAAGACATGCTGAAAAGCAGTGGGTCTGCCGTGGTATGTTTACAATGGAACTTCTGCTCCTCAACCTCTGAGCACAGCGTCTGCAAATCAGGCCTCTACGAAGTCGCTTTCATCTTTACGCAGCACTGTAAGCTGTTATCTGTGAGGCGCGAGCAGTGCTTCTTTTTAACATATTGGCCTATCTGGGGTTGAAAGTCTCGATAAATACACGGCGTTTCGGCAGGTATACCGACTTCCGTGAGTGTGACGCTTATTTTGAGTGATGAAAAATAATAAAATATAATTTTATTTTTTATATTTAATATCAAAATCTTCCAATTTAGAACTACAAGTTAAAAAAAGAACTAAACACAAATAAAATACACTTCAGCTAAATACTTCTAATTTATTTTCCCAAACCACCTGGAGCCGCAGTATAAGGACAAAAGAGCCGCATGCGGCTCCGAAACCGCAGGTTGCCGACCCCTGCTCTAGACAGACAAGACCAATGTGGAGATATCGGACCATAATGCACAGCACCGCGTTTGGAGAAAACCAAACACATACAAACTTTCAAGCACGGTGGCAGAGGAGTGATGATTTGGGCTTGTTTTGCAGCCACAGAACCTGGGTACCCTGCAGGTATTGAGGCAGATGTGAGGCCGTCACTCCGACAGCCGAGACTTGCCTGAAATTGCATCAATAAGCAAGACAAGCACAGCAGCAAAGAATAACCTGATTGAAATCAGTGGAGAGACCTTAACAGAGCTGTGCATAAACGAATACCTGCAAACCTCAATGAACTGAAGCAACGCTGTAAAACGTAGGCCAACATACCTCCACGATGACTGAAAGTCACAGAAAATGAGTCCTTTTAGTTATCCCTGCTAAATGTCGCTCTGCAAGCTACTGAATCATGTGGTGTACTTCACTTTTGTAGTTTTTGTTAAATAATTAATGAAACAGTGTAATATGTTATGTACTGTTGTTCATCCAAGGTTGTATTTAAACAACCTTTAGTGGGTGGTAGAGGCTAGAGGATTATTTTTCAGTCTTTAACGAAACAGTTTGTTGTTTCAAGGCATTTAATGGTGCATATGTAATGCACATGACAATGCAAAGGTTAATAAAGATGTTGTGCACAAATCTATTAATCCATATTTTTAGATATGGATTTACTAGAGAGTGAGAGACTGCTGTTTTCAGCTCTCCTAATCTGATGTTGAGCAAGTGGCAATCCTGTTATTTTATTAGAGAACTGGCCGAGGTCACCTCAGGTTTCCTGTTGTGAGGTCGGACCCTCATCTGAACGACCCCCAGGGGATGCTCAAAACAGGCAGATGGGGAAAGAAAGACAAACGGGGAAAGAGAGACACAAAAAAAGAAAGAACGAGGTGGATGGAAAACTGTGGCCTGTTTTTGTCCAGCCCCAACAACCCAGCGGTGACCACACCCTCTCAGGAATTCCTGCTGCAAAAATATTTCATGGCATGTTTTTAAAGGAGTAGTTCATCCTTACAAATATCTCATTTAAAAAGCCTTCATATTGAGGTTAATGCACATTTTGCACGCACATTTTTCTGTGTGCAAAATGTGATGCAACAGTAAAAAAAACACAAGAAAAAATGAGGACAAAAATAACAGTAAAAAATAGTTTAGAAAAACTTGATGCCAGAAAATAAGGAGAATGAAAAAGTGTTGCTTTCTAATGTTAACTGAGTTAAAGTAGCATGCTCATGGGGCAGTAAAGCTGAAACAAAAATAGAACAAAAAGTAGAAAATTGGGTGTTATTATTTGAGTCAATTCTGCATGTAAGTGTGTTTTTCTGTATGTGCGTTTGTATGAATTGCAGGCCAGATGGCTCAGTACACAGCCAGTGTGTTTTGGCTCTGACTGCATCCAGATTCTGAGAAATACTTTGAAAACTACAAAAACAGCATTATTCCTGACGTTGGACACGCAGAGCCTTGTGTGTTTGCCTGGATCGTGTTTTATTATTTTACCATCTGCCATGTATTTGATTTGCTTAACCCATGGCCATGTTTGTGTATTCAAGAAGGGTCATGTCAGCTTAAACTGGTCATCTTTACATGCTTCCTCTCACCTCCTCATCTCTATAAGGCATGAAACAGAAGTAAATCCTTTAAACGCTGATCTTGGTTTAGTGACAGTCATTTATAATAATGGCAATACAGATATCCACACTGCAGCACTGAGAAACTGATTTCTTTCAGTTTCACTGTTTTTCGAAATGACCCCTCTTTGACCTGACTGTCTCCATCCTTCAACTCTAAAAAAGTGTTTCCCAGAGGCACAATAAACTCTTCCAGCTTCATTTTCAGTAGGTTCAACCCTGTATGCAGTTCACCTCGTCTCACTTAGACCTCGTACATGACTCAGTGATATTTCTGGTACTTTCCTTTTGCATTTAAAGGCAGTAAAATGGGCAGCTTCCTCTAGCTTTTACAATTTATAACCCAGTCTTTTTTTGCCTACATAAGAGTGGGGTAGTAACAGCAAGTTGTCCAAGAAGAAAAGAGACATGCCCGGAGAGAGAAAAGCAGCATTTTTATTACATTCTCCTTCTTTTTCTTTGCACTTTTCCCCTCTCAGCTTAAATTTCTTTATTTCCAAAATCCCTTATCAAACTGAACTCATTGCCAACAGAGTCTCTGACTTCTATTATAACCATAGACTGGTTAGACAAAGCTTCCTCTGTACAGAGGAATCCCTTCTGCTCCCTTCACAGCTGAGTATCAACCTGGAATCTCTCCCCATGCTTTAAAACTATTATTACTTATCACAATTCTCTCTCTGTCCTCATGGCTTAACATCATCTTAGCTGGTTGATGTTATAAATAATTGGACTGTGGAATGTATTTGGACTTTTTTTTGTCTTTTTCACTTCTAAATTATTTCCTAGAAATGTATTCCTAGATGACGGAAATGTTAGATTAGAGTAGTTAAGACCTATTTTGGTGTTTGGTTTTATTTTGTGCGTTTAAATGTTGTATATGCCTGTTTGAGAACTGGATAGAAACAGAGAAACAGTCGGTGCAGAAAGAATGCGTCTGTCGCAGGACAAAAGCAGGTCGAGAATGATAATGCCGGGTCGAGAGAGCTGGGCTTATCCCAGCCGGCAGTATGGATTTCCTGCCTGCAGCCTCCTTTCAGTCACATCCAACACAAACACTCGCACACATACACACAGGTCACTCACAGTTGCACAAGTGTTGTGCAACTTTCTAATTTCACAGTTGCACAAGTGTTGTGCAACTGTGAAATTAGAAAGTAGCTTCCAAAACTTTTTCCAATACCTATATACTACTATAGTGTTTAATAAACGTCTCCTCTTGGTGTTCCAAACAATTCAACAAAATAATTTACACTTAAGTTGCATATTTAGAAGTCATTTTGAGTAAGATGCAACTCTATACCAGTAGTGTTCTCTCAGGGCAAGCAAGGAAAGCAGTGCTTGTCCAGTGAAAGCTAAAAATATACATCTATTTAAAGTACCAGAGTGCATCTCTTCTCGTCACATCTCAAACTGCATTCAGAAACCGTCCCACCTGGCACAATCTGATATCGTCGTGTTGGTGTTGTTCCCAGATCAACATAGTAAATGTTGTTCCAGGATCAACATTGCAAGTGACCAATCAGAATGTTGTGACGTCATACTTTTGCGACTTTGGGAAAAACCACCGTAAAACAAAAAACTGTACTTAAACTGCAAGAAACCGCCTCTGTCTGCTGATCAACGGACCCTGACCCTGACCCTAACCTTTTAATAAACGCTAAGCAGAATTGATATTGTCCTTGCAACATTGGAATTTCATAAATGCACGAATGGCTTGGCGTGCAAAAGAATAACGTCACAACAATGTGATTGGTCACTTGCAATGTTGAACCTGGAACAACATTTTCATGATGATCTGGGAACAACACCAACATGATGATATCAGATCATCCGTCGGGGCGTCTATCCTTTAGGTTACTGCCACCTTGTGGCCGGCAATTGGCTATTGTCTCAGGAAGCAGACTTAACTCTGCTTCACTACAATCCTATTGAAATCTGTTGGGTTGGGATTTTGTGTTCTATTAACAACGGCTTTAGCTTGTCACACTCACAGGCCGGCAAGCTGTTTGTGATTTATCATCTTAACATATTAACAAAATTTATTTTATTTAGTTATTTAATAATTCTTTTAGCAAGGAAACACTTGATGATGGCGAGGGGAACTCCTTTATCCTACACCATGTCCAGTTTAATAAAACAAGTCAAATAAGCACATAGAAAATGTTTAATTCAAGAAATGACATAATTGTTATTGTAACGTAATTAATACATCTAGTAAACGAGCGAGTTAGCTCCCAACACTGGGGAGGAGTACAGAAGTGGATTTACTCTTTCAGCATATATAAAAGAGTAAAATGAATTATAAAAATATTACATTTAAACAAATTGTTTCAACTTAAGCTTTTTTTGCCCTTAATGCCATAACATTATGAGTTTTTGAGACCTCGAGTAAGACCATCATCACTTCACTTGTCTCTTGTAATGCTAGCTGCAATTGTTACACAGAGAGCTACATATGGGAACAGAATGAGGGAGGATAGGTGACACATTACCCAGCAGGATCATGATGTTCTCGTGGTTAATGATTTTTACTGCACATGCACATTTCACGCAGGCGCTCCGTAGCCCACTTGCAGACATATTGAGGGTAACTGTTTTCTCTTGAATTGCCATAGAAACCTTAAAACATTTCAATCTGTTAGGCCTGAGTGAACTAAACAATGACTCATTTTAACCCCTCCCAGGACTCCAACACACACATCCAGCATGGACCCCTCCACCACTCTCTCCCTCTCACACACACTCACCAAGCAAAACCTCATCATGAGTCATCTCACATTCATAACCGGCACACAGGTCGAATTTTTGAGAACAGCTAACCGACTGCCGCCCTGTCTTTACTGCAACACAAGTGACACGGTGCCTCAAAGCAAATTCCCTCCACATGTTTTAATTTACTCTTGGCTCGCTCTTTTCCATGATGTGAGACAGAGAAAGACCTCTGACGAGCGCTGACAGTACGTGATCGGCTTGAGGGATGACGGTCATTAAAGCTGTTAAATATGAGAACCATGTGCTGAAAGAAAAAAAAAAGCTGACTGACAGCGATATCTTTAGATCGTGTGCCAGAAATAACCCAGGAATCCCAAGAGACAGGTAATTTAGCTGCCTCATCTCAGGAGCTAAATCAAGACCGTGGCCCACAGCTCACGATGTGACCGACCATGTGAATGAGAAAGACTTTAATCCCGTGTTGTTGGGCTACTTGCGTGTACACGTGTACCTGAGGAGCTTTCTAAGATCTGCATCACAATTATACCTGCGTTTGGCATGGGATGTATTAAGTGATGTTTTTGCTGGATCTCTGCTCTAACCAGCATGTTTACTCTTGATGATGATGAGTATTTGTGTGAGTTACAGGCTACAAAATACAAAAGGTTGGTTTGGGTGCTCATAGTATAAAATGCTAAAATTACAGTAAACTCCCTTGTTGCCAATTAACCAGATGCATGCGAGACTGCAGTCACAGGCTTGCCTCAGTCTGTTCCCAGAAGGCTGCGACACCACCTTCTGCTTCCTCTTCCTTACCCTACTGGGTCTCCTCCACATTCAAACCAGACGAGCCAGTCCCACAACACAACAACATGCTGTTGTCGGCTCGGCTCGTTCCCCACCACAGTGAATTTTGAAGCTCAGGTCAGGTTTCTGAGGTGAGTACAGCTGAATGCTGCTTAAAGGTGTTCCCCTGTGACTTGCCTTATTCCCCTAATTTCTGTGTGTGTGTGTGCGTGTGTGTGTGTGTGTGTCACATTTAACAAGTGGTGTCAAGTTTCTACCTGGCCAGAAAGAGGTAGAAAAGAGAAACCCTGTCTTTCATGCGAAACGGCTGAATCACTTCACCCTTGACAGGTGACTGTTCGGTAGTCTCCCCATGGAGCTTTCCTTTTCTCCAAATAAATAAGACAAAATGAAGCCCTGGAAGGAGGCACAGTAGTGTTGAGCGCTCTATTTATGGTTACACGGCTCCAAAGGGTGTATTTTTGTTTCAAAGCTTCAATGATGGATCATCACACCAGGGTTCCTCTCCAGTGGGAGACGACTGAAACTGATCCACAGAAACGAGGCTGGGAGGAAAGACAGAAAGAAACCTAACTGTGCAGCTTCAAGTAAAGGACTCAACACGAGAGCTAAAATGTGAGAGCTGGCTATGAACATGAAGAGGAACAAGCAGCGCTGTAATGGCTCACTCCTACCAGTACTGTAAGAGGGTGGAGGAGAGGCTGGCTCCGATACAGAGGGAGGGACTGTGTTCAGAGAGCATGGAGCTTCATTCACTGTGCTAAACACACACACACACACACAGACACACACATGCTCTGTAAAGCTGTTCTCAGGCGGAGAGAAAGGAGTGGAGCGGAGGAGAGGACAGCATGCTCACGCTGTAAGTTTACAAATGTTTGATTGTTTGTTAATGTGACAACATGTAGAGGAAGCTTGTGTGTGTGCGTGTGTGTTGTTTGTGTGTATCTCTTTTTAAAGTAAAAGAAATAGTTGACTTTTAAACTTTTTCTTCCACTCTTTCTCTTCTCTAACTCAGCCGTACGCACTTTTCTGCTGATGTGAACCACATGGCTCACATGCATGCACACACATACAGAGACGCTGCAGAGGTCTGGAGCTCCCGTAGGGCCAGGACATATACAAGAAAAGTGAGAGAATAGAAAAGGGAGAGTGGGGGCGACTGAGTAACAGGAAAACTTTGGGAGAACAGGGTAGAAATACTCTCGGTACACGGTTATACTTTCTTGTTTTCTCTTCTTTTCTGTTTATATTTTATTTCCATTCCTGATCATCTTGACTGGGTTTGGATATTCTCATTAACCCAGCCTTAACTTTGTTCCTCTGTTCTTGAGTTCCCATGCCACTCTGTCCTCCCTCTGACTTTCATTTCCAGCCTATTTTTATATATTTCTCTTCTGCGCTCTTTCTCTCATCCTGCTGATCTCATTGTTGTCCCAGGTGGTGACAGACGGTGGGGGAAAAGGATAAACGGACACTGAGAGAGGCCAAACAGGGACGGGAGGTTTCATCAAACCCGACATACCAGGGAGGTCCAGGTCCTGTGACCAACAGTAAGACGCCTTGATCCAGGTGGAGGTACAGTTCCTTAGCCTCCAGGACCAACCTCCAGGATGTCCCGGAGGAGGTCTACAGGTGAACTGGTGCCCAGGGACATCACTGAGATCTTAGCCCGTGAGGCGAAGGCTCAGCGTGGGCAGAGGAAGCCAGGAAGCTCCCTTGGAGGCGCCTTCAGCTGGTTAAAGGGGAGCCGGCGGAAAAAGAACGCCGGCAATGGACTGAACCGTAATGGGAGTGCTGTGACAGATGCCAAACTGGGACACCAGAACCATGAGCCTGCAAAAGGTGAGAGTCATTTTGAACTTGACCTTTTTTAAGTGTCGCCAAACACAATAAGACTAGAAGAATTTCTAGCTCATAAACAGTTTGCTGGGGGACATTTAAAGATTTTGAATAAATGTTTTCTTAATATTTAATTGAAATAGTTTAAAATAGAAGATAAAATAAATATTGTTCATAACACGAGGATTGATAGCTTTAAATCAGAATGATTTCCTATTTCTAGTACAGTTTGCATGCATGATTGTAAGCAGCATTTATACTCTAATTATATGTTTGCACTAACAGTGGATCATATTATGTTTCTGTTGTTCGATTATAAGATGTTGCTTGTCGTGACAAACCTACACAGACTCTGCAGTTCCCCTCAAATCTGTGTAGTGTTATATCGTCTTTTAGCTCGTCGTTTTGGTTTTACGGCATGCAGCTTTCCCTCGTTACCATAGCAACATGCTGTTTTCTGAAAAAAACAAACCAAACAAACCCAGAGACAAACAAAAAAAATCCCATCTGAAGCTTGAGACGGTTAGCTACTAGCTTGTGAACTCCCTGTTCCTACCATTTGAAGTAGTGTTATTGTTCCTAAAAAGGCAGAGAGGACTGTTTTAACTTACAAGGACTGATAAAGTCCCTGTTTGGAAGCAGAGTCTTCAATCAGCAAAATATTAGTCCGTGTTACTTTTTCTTTCACTGTGTGTTTACTTTTGTTTTTACTCAAAGTCTGGTTGGTTTGAGGCACAAACCCCCTTGCTTGCTAATTGGTTAGTGCAAAAGCACCTTTCAACATTGGTGTACATGCCAGAAAGTGTCAGAGAGAATTCCTTACCTTATAATCTAAAGTGTGCTGAGATAACCCTTTTTGTGAATTTATGTGACGTAGGGGGAAAAAACAAGGCTCAGCATCTTGAAGCCACTTTTGGTTTGTCTGGTGAGTCTGCCGTATAATTTTGTCCTGTTTTGTTTGTCATGACCGCAGACTTCATGGTCATGATGTGTTTTTGAGGAATGTTGACTTTGAGATTAAGATGGAAAGTTACAAGAGATTTTGTTATCATCGGGACATCAGTCTGTAGATTTAAAACCTGGCAAAACCGACACACACAAAGTCTGACTCCGGGGTCTAATCCCCTCTCTTCTGTTTACTCACTGTTTGCTTGCTCTACAGCACAGAGATTACCCACAGTTCCCATTTCCTGTTTTTGTTCCACCTCTAAACCCATCCCTTTCTCCTCTGTCATTGCACTTGTGTGTGTTACTGTAGCAAGTCTTGGAAACCCAGATTCCGAGTCTTTTAAACTTTCTTGGTCACCTCCTTTGTGGTTTTTGTGCCTCTTCTGCCTAAATAGGGCTTCCACAATCCCTTGCCGTGCCTAATGCTATGGTTTTGTCACATCCGTGGAGAACTATGACTACTGGATGGGTAACAGACAGTGACTTCATTTGAAAGCAAAGATTAACTTGTAGTAGCGCTAATAATTCCCGGGCAAAGGATGTGGTCAAAGGCTGATGCGAAGAATGTGTGGGAACCCTGGTTTTGGCATCATGTTTTTTTTCCCAATATAAAGGCTAAAAAGGGAGTGATGTGAATATGAGAAGACTCAGATTCAAACAGAAAATGAGCACACATATTGATGCAGCTTTGTGTTCACTAGCTGTGTTATCTTTGAGTTCAGTTGGTTAAGATGGACTACAGTGGGATCGTAATGCAGCTGCACATGTGTTTATTATCATCTGAAAGTTTCATTTGAAAGAAATCCATGATATCGGAAAAGCAGAAATTGGAGCATTGACAGGACATAGTTCCCTGTTTTAATCCTCCAAACATTGCTCAAGCAGCTGTTTAAATTAGTCAGCATCTATTCAAAGTTCACATGCATTCACCATGCACAGGGGGTCTGAGGCCTCTGCACTTCCATCTTATTCTAAGAAAAAAAAACAGTCGTGCTGTTTCACAAGCATGAACTGCAAGTGCTTTCTGTCTCATCTGTGGTTGTGTGTGCATGAACACATCGTTAGACTTGAACTGCTTTTGTTTTCTTTGACACTTGGTCTCTTGGTAACTGTCAGTAATCGGTGCATTGCACCTTTACTTTTCTTTCACAACAGTTCATTCTTTCAGAACCAGCTAGGTGACTTTTTCAACCCGAGGAAACAAAAAATCAGTCTCTACCAAGAAAAGTGCACTCACACACAAAACTCCCTTTTAACAGGAAGAAAACTCCAGCAGAACCAGGCTCAGGGAGGGGCGGCCATCTGCCAAGACCTGTTGATAAAATAAAATAAAATCAATATAATACACATTACTTGTTACTTTTGTTATGCATTATGTTACTTAATTACTGCTTGGGGAAAATAATGTTACATTATGTTTGCATTACTATGTAACATGGCCTGTTAATTGAATAATATAATACTAAGGTTACAGTGCCGCACACTGACACAAATTGCCATCTTAACGAACATACATACAGTCTTTGTTTTAGTGATTATGTCTGAACACAATGCAACACTGAATCCCAAAGAAGCTTTAAAGTGACCACCAGCGTAATTTCACTGTAGAAACAAGTGCGGGTAAAAGTGGAGGCTAGAAGCTAACTGCGCTTCACTGCTTCTCTTACCTACTAAACTAAAGTCTTGTGTCAGGGCTGAGGTGAACATACATCCAGCATCATTCCTGGTTCTTCCCTGGCTTTGTGCTGGCATGTTGTCTGTTTTTTAAAGGGCAAAGAGTTGCCCTATTTGTTTTTGTCCTGGGCGCAGTTTTCACATTATTGTCACGCTCTTGTTCTTTAGCTCACAAAAAATAAAAGTTATCTTCATATCTCCACTCCTGAAAAGTTGTACACCGCTCCCCCACTTACTTCATTTCGGTTTTTTATTGGTGTAGTGTGTCTTGAAAAATATCAGATTGTGCATTATGACAGTAAACATGAATGTAAGCACTGGTTTGTGGATGAACATCTTGAAGCCTCGCGTCTGGCTTCAAGGTTGTCAGTCTTGTTGGTTGGGCATATTTGGTTAATAGGTTATCGACTGATGCTAGCTAGCTTGATAAGCAAGGAAAAATGTCTGCTGACATACCAGCACAAATCATTGAAGCTGGTTTACTTGCTAATGCTAGCTGTGTTTCCATATGAAGCGCAGGTCGTAACTTTCTTTAGTTCACAAAAAATAAAAGTTATCTTCATATCTCCACTCCTGAAAGGTTGTACACCGCTCCCCCATTTCACTTTATTTCATTTTTGGGGGGTGTAAAGTGCTTTGAAAAATATTAGATTGTGCATTATGACAGTAAACATGAATGTAAGCACTGGTTTGTGGATGAACATCTTGAAGCCTTGCGTCTGGCTTGTCACAGTCTTGTTTTTTGGCCATATTTAGTTAAGAGGTAATCGGCTGATGCTAGCTAGCTTGATAGGCAAGGTACATACGAAAACTGCACAGGTGAATCGGACAGATGTCTGCTGACATGTAAATAAAATACCCTTTGAAGCGTTCTTAATGGAATTATTAGGTAAAAATAAATGTAGCTTGCTGTGCAGTGAATACTATATACAGATCCAGTCTCACGTTGCGTCTCCACTGCATACGAACGTTTGCTTAAAATCCCATAACGCATTTGTAGTTCTTGTAAATTACAGTGTTTCCATTTGTCTTTGTTGATCTGCTGCACTCTGTGTCATCTGTGCACATCTTTGTTATGTGCGGCAGACTTACATCTTTGCTGGTTTACATTAGCTGCGTCATCCTTGCATGACTGATTCAGACCGTCTCCTCTGAAAGGGAGCGCTCTGCAGTTCAACACCGACTGCTGGCTACATTTTACAGAGACTCCTCTTCTTCTTAAAAAAAACCCAGAAAAACAAAACTGTCTTTGATGTGCTGAATTCCTGGGAGTCTTGTATCACAGCGGATTGTGTGTGTGTGTGTGTGTGTGTGTGTGTGTGTGTGTGTGTGTGTGTGTGTGTGTTAGCCTGGATGCCAGATTGGGCCTAGAGTTATGTGATGTAGAGGAGAGATTACAGCGAATCACAAAGCTCCATTCAGCCTTGAGAGGACTCTTCGGGAACACTCTCTCAATGCTTTTTTAATTAGAGCAACGTCTCAGCACAAACACATGCACTCAGACACACACATCTCTGTGTCTCCTAGGTTTTTCAGCCTCTTTTCACACTCGTTAAAGAATATTTCTATCTTCTAATCACTTCTCAGATTGCTTAACGCTCTTTTCAGCACCACTCTGGGTGTGTTGGCCTTCGCTGATTGTTACTGTGCAGTCAGCATGTGTTTATAGTTGGACGTCTGCTGAGCTGCGTGTGAGGGCGTGTGACCGAGAGCTGCCCTGTATCAGAGGGTATCTCTGTGTTTGTGTGTCAGCGGCATATTGCTGGGCTTAGGGCGGCGCCAACATTCATTACATCACCTCCACAAAGAAACACACACACACATTCAAGGTTGAGTAGAGCCCCCCGCAACTACCTGCTTTGTCCAGCACAGCCCATCTTTGGTTGCTGGCTTTTTGTGCAGTGAGGTCATTTTGCGCAATCCCCGGGATTCCACACAAGTGCGTCTGTGTGTGCAGTCATTGTTTTCTGCATGTGTACAGCCCCGTGTGAGCCTTTCCTTTTTCTTTTCTTTTCTTTTTTCCATGTGGCCTTCTAAATGTGTTTGCAATGGATCCCACTCAGTACTTGAGTTTCTGGATCTGCTACGGGTTTATATGTGTGTGTTCGGCTGCCACATCACAGAATACAGTCAGGGTGTGTAGATTCACAAACTGGGATGTAGATTACAGACCTAGCAGGGTAATGGAAGAGCAAACATCTCATTACATTGAGAACATTGTATACAGCCCACGCTTTATTACAGGCCACAACTCAGGGCTGGTTTAATGCAGTTTGACAGGATGAAGGCAGTGAGTGTCGGGCAACGAGAGGGTGTGAAAGTTTAATGCATCCCCACTGCGTCCCCCCTCGAACATCATTCATCACCAATGCGCAAACACTTTGATGAGTGTGTGGTAATTTCACCTGGGTAAGCAGATACCTCATCCATCACCACAGACCTAAAGCCATGTCGCTGAGGTAAACGTCTCCTAGGCAGCAACACTGTGAGGAATGCGTTGCTGTGGCAGCAATAATAGGGTGATGTTGTCGTGAAACATTATGCATTTTCAGGTCGCGGTTAAGGTGAAGCGTACCTCATATTTTTTTTAGAGGTTCACATTCCTTGTGAATTCCCATGCAGGTCACATCAATGCATTTATATGTACGTAGGAAGAGGTTCCTAAAATTACTTGTGATCATTACCCGATGTGTTTGCAGGGGTTATGTTTATGGAATAAAAGGTAATGGTTGTTTTATAGGACATGGAGTGTGTTTGATGTGGTGGGGAAGCAGCTGGAAGACATCACTGTGAGACTAAGGGAGTGGGGGTCTGTATATACAGGGAAATACAACTGATTTACCCTCAAGAATATGTGTGTGTGTGTGTGTGTGTGGTTCCAGTTATGTAATATGTTGTAACAGATACACCTGTTGAAAGCTGTTTACAGGACACAGCTGCGTCTTTGTCCATTTTTATTTCTGTGAAGAGAAGAAGACGATGATAGCACAACTCAGAACTCAGCGAGCCTCGAGTAAATTAAAGACTATAAAGTTCTGATAACTTTCACTTGATGAAAGACCTCGGAATAATAACTAATGTCACCAATGTTTGTTTCTAATCTAAGCTTTAGCCAGCCTCTTGTGGTTCAAGCTTAGATATTTACCAGGCTGCAGTGTTGTCAGGTTGTGCTATCCCACATTGGCACTTGTGCTTGACAAATGTTGATCTGGAAATACACTGTGGGGTCAGGTCTTTTTCATAGCGACTTTGACTAAGACATGCTAACTACTTAGCTTGCTATGCTGACTGCCTGTTGGTTGTAGCTTGTTTTTGCTGAGATTAACTCTCTTCATCCCATGCTTTGTTGTTAAAGTTAGCACGTGGTGGATGGTTTTAAACAGATGATTCATCAAACCACCTGCCAAGTATTTCTTTGAAACTCCCAACTCTTCTCAAACAATTTACAAGGTCCACTTCCACGACGCTTGTGTGAGCTTGATATTTACTTAATATCTCCAACCATGAGGAAAATAAGCATAAGTGATGAGAGTACATAAAATACTTGTTTCCTACTTAAAGCCAAATGAAATTCTAATATGACACAGACTTTGTACTGGAGAAATCAACACCAGCATAATGTTGCTTTTGAATATTAAGTTCTGTTTGGTTCAATGAATTGTCAAAATTGGTGAATTCCATTTCTTTTTCTTTCACTGGTTTTCTTTCAGCAAACAAACATGTACAAATTAATCACTATACTCTTATCTCTAGTATATGTGAAATCGCACACAACTGGCCTGGGCTTAACTGGGCTTAATGTTAACCCTTTATTTAGTTATTTCATAAATTTGACCAAAGAACCAAGTTTTAGTTGTTTAGAACTTTTGCTTCACCAACTATTCTAGCAGTGGCGTGTGTTGACTCTTACAGAAAGGCAAGCAGAGACATTTGTGCTGTCTGTATGCTACATGGACATGTTCACCTTTCTGCACTCTTTTCTGGCTATCACTATAGTTAAATAAATATCTAGTAAATTATCTGTTACCAGCACAAATCATTGAAGCTGGTTTACTTGCTAATGCTAGCTGTGTTTCCATATGAAGCGCAGGTCGTAACTTTCTTTAGTTCACAAAAAATAAAAGTTATCTTCATATCTCCACTCCTGAAAAGTTGTACACTAGTGATGGGATTTCCGGCTCTTTTTAGAGATCCGGCTCTTTCGGCTCGGCTCACTAAAAAGAGCCGGCTCTTTCGGCTCCGAACCGGCTCTTCAGGTTGTTTTGTTGCTTTAATTATTTAATCATTAACAATAATATAAAACTATGCAGAAAAGGAATTACTAATGTAAAAAAAAGTGGTTTTATTTATATATGTTTATATATAGCCCCTAGAGACAAAGGACGTACAAACTCTAAAGCATATACAAACTCCAAAAAGTGTAGAAGAATAAAACAGTTTCCTCAACCCGGTTGCAAACATCTTTTTTTCTGCTGTACAGTTGGGTGCGTGGTTGAGACAAGGAAGCTAATGGGGAGTGAGTCGCTTTTGAAGCCAACCTTGTGTGACCACAGGAGGGACTGAACGAACCAGTCTCACGTTGCGTCTCCACTGCATACGAAATCCTATAACGCATTTGCGATTCCATTTGTCTTTGTTGATCTGCTGCACTTTGCGTCATCCGTGCACATCTTTGTTACGTCTTTGTTACGTAAGCGCAGCTCTAGGCTCCATGCACACAATAACTAGCAGGCGAGGAGCTTTACCACAGTGATGTCTGAGATGAAAGGAGAGAGATCGCTTTACTTTGATAAGTTTCAAATTATGTCTATTTTTAGATTTGACACAGCAAGCACTGCTTACCTTGCTTGTCCCGTTGGAATGCCAATGAGTCTAGACACTGGTTGGGGTGGAAATGAGGCAGGTGTAGATTTGAATGAGGATCTCTAGGTGACCAGAATTAAATGAGGCGAGTCATTCCAGTCAATGTAAAAGGCAGAATGGCAGAAGAGAGCTGACACTTAAAACACACAGAATAGAGGCAGGATTGAAAATGATTAGACCAGATTGATGACGACAGGATGAAAAGTGATGTAAAGAATAGACTGGCAGGAATGCAGGCTGACACAGGAATAGATATCTTTCTTACTTAACTTGCCCATAAGCTTGAGTTTTACATTTTAACACTTGCCATCTGGTTTTCTATCTTTTAAGCTGGACATGGCCATATTTGGAGAAGACAGTAGAGCAGGGGTGGGGAACTCCAGGCCTCAAGGGCCGGTGTCCCTGCAGGTTTTAGATGTGTCCTTGAACCAACACAGCTGATTTAAATGGCTAAATTAGCTCCTGTAGTTCTCCAGAGGCCTGGTAACGAACTAATCATGTGATTCAGGTGTGTTGACCCAAGGTGAGATCTAAAACCTGCAGGACACCGGCCCTCGGAGCCTGGAATTGCCCACCCCTGCAAGGGGTGCAAGTGGGCATGTATTGGGAAACATGGGAAACATGTATTTCCCAACCAGTTGACAAAAACCTCCCTGATACTGCTAACACCAGCATATTGTTGCAGTTGTACTTTGAAAGGAAGTGGAAGACTTGTCAACAAAATAAAAGGAAAAATCTCTGAAAGCTGTAGTACAAATGTGAAAAGTGCTACACAAACTTTTTGTCCCCCTTTTTCAAGGTTTGCTACCACTTGGCTAGTAAGTGTTTGAAAACAAACACAACCGTGGCAATCTGCTAGCAACCAAAACAGTCAGAAGGAGTCTTTCGTGCAACACCTTCTTTACAAACGATTTCACCCAACCACATCCAGGAACTTCTGCCTGACAGTTTCCCAAGCAACTGGTGGTTGTATGACATCCACTATGGCAGACAACTCTTGAGCGATGTGCTCATGACATCAGCTCAATGCCAAAGAAAAATACTTCAGTTGCACCTGCTTTTTCAGTCAGCACATGTCACCGTTTAGACGGGAACTTCAGGATCATACCTGAAACTGTCACCTTCGCTAGTCTGCAGCTCTGCAGCTGAATGTTAATGACAGAGTGCTTTTGCAACACCAGCGTTGTTTGTCCTCAGGGGTTTAAATAGTGATAGCAGAGCATTGCCACAAGATGGAAGTGCTGGGCTGATGTAGGCAGAATTATTGAGCGTGAGGATTTCACTCTAAATGCTCGTGCCACGGTGAAGGGATAGGATCAAGGTCATATAGCGCAACAACGTATCATGACGAGGAGGCTTTTAATTTGCAACTTCTTTAAACAGATGTTGTCTGACGGGGCGCTTTTGATGGGACAGATATGCACACACACACCAATAAAAGTGTAAACAGTAACATTTAAAGAGAGATTCCTTAGTCCTGTTTTGAGACTCTGGTGATGGTCTCCATGACAACTGCATTCCTCTACACAAATGTCCTTTAATGTACGCATGCGCACGTGCACGCACATGCACGTGCACATGCACGCATGTCGACTCCCCTTTGCATGTTTCTCTTTTTTCAGTTCCCTTCAACTGTCAGATCCTCAACTGTCTCCTGACTCTGACACACGCTTTCATCACGCTCATATTGAAATGTATCTAGGGCACGTTTGCCACTATGCTTTGCTGCTCACAGGTGAAGGCATGTTACAGAACATCATCCCTGTGCGTGACCTGAGTGAGATCTCATAGTTTTATGAGGGATGAGACGAGGAGCTCAGTGTACTCCACCAGCGCAGATGCACTGGGTGTGGTTGTGTTGGGGATGCATTAGGAGGCAGCACATCGTTCTGAGTGTTTTAGTGAAGATCGTTTTACACTCTGCAACAGGAAGCTTGCTGATATCATAAGCGCACTTCTCTCATTTCTCCTTCCTCTGTATGCAGACACAATCTAACACACATATAGCATGAGCATTCATATTTCATATTTGGAAATTCCCAGTAAGTCCTCCTGCTCCTCAGAGCCAAATCGATTCCTCTTGTAGAAAAAGAAGGGATTGTAAATTCTTTGCCCAGCAGCTCTCCCCATCCACGCTTCCCCTCCCCTGACAGTAAATCTGCTTTTTTTCTTTTATTGGAGCCTTTTTTTATCTTCTTCTCTACACATCTGAAGGAGCAAGGGCTGGAGGGCTGTGCATGAACAGGGCTTCGCTCATAAGAAGTGCGCATTTTTTCTTCAGCGGAATCTTACTTTAACCTGATAGGAGAACCGTGCTACGTGGTTATGGTGGTGATCATCATCACCATCTTTTTCTCTCCACACGCCTTCCTCTCTGACCTCCTTCTGAACAACTGCAATCGATCCACAGGCTCTGGGAAGGGTGTCATTCCTATCTGGTGACAGCAGAGGTCATGACATCATCACTCCAAGACACATAACCTGCCCAATCATCACTCGGTGTTCATTTTTAGGGTTAGACGGGGAGGTGGGAGGAGCCAGAGGGAAAGGGAGCACAGGGAACGAGGAAGAGGATGTTACAGGAAAAGATTGGACTCGACACAAGTGATTTAGTTTCCCCAGAATTCCCCATTATCCCTATTTCTGTAACCCATCTGTCTGTCTCAGCATTTGTATTTCCTCTAAGCGTAGACGGAGTGATCTCATATCAAAACAAGCTTTGATCCTCTGACTATAGTTTTTATATTCGGTTTGTGTTTGTGTGTGTGTGTGTGTGTGTGGGATGAAGGGGAATTTCAAAGAGTGCCAGACAGAATATCTTCACCTGTCAAGATCAGCTGAATTATTAAGCATCCATATGCTGTTCTAAGCCCACACTCTTTCCTTTATTTCAGTATTTATTACTTATTCTGTGTTACTCATTCCCGGGCAGTAAATGCTACAGACCACCCTTCTCATCGGGCAGCTTTTTGTTTCTGTTGGAAACCAAAATGATGGAAATAAGTCTAATGTGGTGCTTGTGTGAATCCTCTGCTTTGGAGCACAGCGATCACAGTGGGAGGGGCACACACACATACACACACGATTCCACACATACATACATACACACCCACAAACTGAGGCTTGTCAGTGCTGAGTGTGTCTTCAGTGGCTGTGCTTGACTAGCAGTGGTGAACGGCAGATTTGAGTGGACATTTATGATTTATGGAGCTTTTTTTTGTTTGTCGCACAGGAATGGTGTCAGTGGGTCTTTAGCAAAGATAGTCCACACTGTGGCATGTGAGTGTGTGTCAGCAGGACTGAATCAGCAGGAATGATTTGAGCTTTATTGGCTTTGACTCAGAGTGTATGCTCATGCTGGAGTAGAAAGGATTTAAGAGTAAGGATACAGATGTAATGTCACAGGAGGAAAACATGGTAGAGCCACTCTAGGGGCCAGAGGACTGCCCCCTTCTCTCAGAAAAAAAAAGAAAAAAAATGGGAAACGGTATCCAGAAGAAGAAGAAGACAGAAAAAAGCTCATCTTCCTCTCCATCCTCGTGCCTGAGTCCCAACAGGGAGAAACCTAAAGGCGTCTGGCTGTTTGGGCACGCGGACAAACTGACAACAGGTAAGGTTTTGTCATTTGCTTATTGTCATTTTAAAACTGAAGGAGGAGTTTGAGAAGAGATGAAGCCGACTTTTAGTTGTGGCTACTCATGCAAGGTTGCGCAAAGTAGTTCCCACAGTAAGCTTTTTATGTGCAGGGTGAATATTCCCATGCTGACTTCACCTTAGTCAGCTGCAAGGGTTCCTGCTTATTGCACCAGTGTGCACAGGAGGACTGTGTGTGGGTAAAGTTCTGTGTTTGTGTTGTGGAGATTTCTTTTCCTGCTGACAAATGATCAAGTTAACAGAGCGTTTTATTTTAGCGCTAACTTTACTCTTTTTGTTCCTCGCTGCTCCTCTACCCCACCCTTCCATCCATCCTGAACCACCCTCAGTGTGTGTGTTATCTTTGGGCTGAGAGTGGGGATTATTTTATGACTGTCTGACCGCTATACCTGCTGTGGAAAATAGAGCTTGGCCTGTCCCACGCTGATCGTTGTCTCTGTTAACTGTCCCCAAAGCAAAAAAAGGAAGAAAAAAAACCCCTGACAAACAGGTTCAGCCCTGACACAAACAGATAGATAGTCAGATAGCGCTCTGCTACTGAGATTTGTTTTTCCACCAGGGCGCCATGACATAATCTTTTTATTTATTCCTCTGGAGTGGCTTTGTCTTTCATGCTTTCTTCCCTGAACCAGTCCTATTTTTATTCTGCTGTTTGTAATGGTGACTGATAAAATCTGGTCACTTTCGCCTGTCTTCTTCTCTGTCTCTGTATTTTTCTTTTAAAGTTAAGAACAAACTAGATCTGGGGTTGTTAGGTTACAACACACATGGTTTTATTTTGACTGAGCCTGGGTCTCCTTCATAGACTGTATATAAAAGATGGGCACATCTACTGTGACATCACTGACTGGTGTCTGGCTCCACAATTTAGTCACCAATATGTTTATTTATTTATATTTTCAGACTATAAACATGGTTTTTTGTGCTGTTTAACATGGGAGTCTATGGGGGATGGAGTTGCTTTTGGAGCCTGTCTTTTTCATTATGAGGAGATTAAATTGTCAATGCTGACCTTGCAAGATCAGAAACTAAAAAAACACTTTATGAAGGCAGCTGGCTCACAGTCTTGTAGACATCCCACTCTCAACAAACCAAAGTGTCTTCATGCTTGTTGCTGTTAAGAATTTGAACAAACTGTGTGGTTTACTGTGTGCTTGCATACACGTCTGCGCTCAGGGTGGTCAGTGTCTTTGCGAGCGTGCGTGGTTATCGTCTTCTGTTCTCCTGTTCTCATTCATGGGGGGTTTATTCAGAAAGACTGTGAATGCATTCCTACATTCCTGCTGATTTACTTATGCATGAGCACTCATCCTGCACACAAACCCACAATTTTCAAGAGCAAGTCAAAGTGAAGCTTCTGAGGTGATTGTAGCTGCCCTTTGCAACACAAAGAGGCAAAATAAAAACAGCCTAGATTGTGTTGTATGCATACTGTTGAGCTCTGTGCTGTAGGTGTAAAAGGGAAACACACAGAAGATGAACTTGGTTAACTATGTTTCTGTCTCTGTGGTTCTGGGTACGTTCCAAACCGGAGCCCTGCCTCGCTTTCATCTAACACCTGAGAGCTTTATATCTGGGATTTTGGCACCCGGCAGAGTGAGAAACGACTGGATGTCACACCTACACCACCTCACTTGTTCTGTATTTTTGATCAAGGTCGTCAACTGGAATGTGTGATGTTTCCCAAGGCTGGTCAAACTCTGTTAAACATCTCAGACTACATAATGTGAGAAAAAGCATTTGCCGCTATCCTGAGTTCTTAGTTTTTTGCTTATTTTTCAAACTTACATGTTTCAGATTGTCAAAAAAAATCTAATATGATAAATTAAATAATCCAAATAAATACAAAATGTAATTTGTAAATGATGAGTTCATTTATTGAAGGAAAAAAAGCTATCCAAATCTGCCTGGGCCTGTGGGAAACAGTAATTGCCTCATACTGTTAAAACATGAGTTAACTGTGACTAGCAACACCCAATCAGGAAAGGGGCAAATGCTTTGTCATGGCACAGGATAAATATATATACACTGTCCTGCAGAGCCCTCAACCCCTTGAGCCAGCTCATCACTAAAACTGGATATAGATTTATGAGTCGAGTGACCATCAGCCACCTCCTGTATATGGATGACATCAAGCTGTACACCAGGAACAAACAAGGCATTGATTCACTGATCCACCTCACCGGGATGTGCAGCAAGGGCATGAGGATGTCACTCAGGCTGGAAAGGTGTGGCTGAATGGTTGCAAAGAGAGGGAAGGTGATCCAGACTGAAGGGGTGGAGTTACAGGACAGCTCCAAGTACTAGCAAGCTGAAGGGTGGTAATAAGATTTGAGTTATCAATACAAATGCCACACTGGTCATCAGATTACCATGCTGGGATGATAAGATGGCCACAGGAGGACATAGATGTCACTGATGTCAGGACACCAAAACTCCTCCAAAGCGCCTACAAGAGGGCCTCAGGCAGCTGAAGACAGATGTGATGAGGAATAGGAAGAGTAACGTCATGGAAAAACAAGCCCTTTGTCAACAGATAAAGTTGCTTCAAGAAAGCACCAGATCCACAGGGACAGGATCTATCACATCCGAGAGGTTACAGGTACAGACTTTGTAAAGCTTTCCTGGAGACAGTCCAACAAATAGTAGCAGGATGTAAGATCCATGTTGGGACAGCATATATTGAAGAATAGAGAAGTACCTGGGGCTGGAACAGCTGGAGTGCAGGTGTGAGGTAAAGTCCAAAGTGGTCCCAGTGGTAGCAAGAGTGTTAGTAGCTGTAAGCCTGAAGCTGGAGGGGCAGCAGCAGATTCTAGGATGCCATTCCTGAAGAGCGCAGTCCTAGTTACAACTAAGATGCTGTTCATCACCCTCAGTCTCCAGGCCTCTGGTAGAGGAACTGAGGATGGGGGGGTGACTGTGGTTCAGGGTGTTGTGAGGCTCATCTTGTAACCGGAAGGTTGCCGGTTCGATCCCCAGCTTGGTCGTTGTGTCCTTGGGCAAGACACTCCGCCTACTGGTGATGGCCGGATGGGCCAATGGCGCGATACGGCAGCCTCGCCTCTGTCAGCTGTGGCTACAACTGTAACTTGCCTCCACCAGTGCTTGAATGTGAGAGTGAATGAATAGTGGAATTGTAAAGTGCTTTGAGGGTCTCAAAAAGTGCTATATAAATGCAATTCATTATTATTATTATTAAACACACACAAGGCCCAGGAGTGTGAAACAGAGGTTTTATATACAGGAATGTAGCCACCACTGCATCGTGTACTGGTTAGTAAAGTCTCACAGTGAAGTCTTGACCTGAGGGAGGGATACTGCAAAGTCACAGGGTAGTGACTAGTCAATTACGCACTTAAGTCATACCTTGTTCTTCCTGACTTGTTGGTTTTAACAGGAATTATAATTTACAAGATAAATGTAGTGTTCTTTCCACTGGATTTCTTTTTGCAACCAGAGGACCAAAATAAACCATGTCGGTTTCAGGCACTTTTGCTTTGATTTCATTTTTCACTCCTATCATTTAAATACAGTCTGTGTTATTATATAAGTAATTCAATTATTTTTTTCTTGGCTTTATCGACCCTGACAGAACATATTACAAGAAAGCCGTTGTAGCAGATTTACGGCACATCCACTGTACATCCACTGATGTCAACTGTAGGGCAGTGGCTACAGTGGATTAGGTTAAATTATACACACACACACAAACACACACACTGACTGCTGATGGCCTTGCAGATGTTTCATATTACTTTCTAATAACTGTCCACTGTGCTGGAAGAACCTCACAGCTGGCTTTTATCACGGGGAAGTCTGAGTTCATCTTCGCTAGGATGAGGTGTCAAATAACACATGGAACAAACTGGTATTACTGTAAATTTAAAATATCAGTACATATCCTTGAACCACACCACTCCTCTGAATCTTAGTTCGGCTTTCACTCCTCTCTGTTTGGTTATCTTCTTAACCTTGGACTCTTGGCGAGTTATTTATCTTAGCATTCAAAAGGACAGATATTTACCCTGGACTGGGCAAAACGGGAAAATAATATGGTGTTGTGGCTGACAAAGGCCAGAAAAGTGAAAGAATGCGGATGACAAAATTAGGGTGGGAGAATGGAAAGAAGGTTATACTGGTAGAGGATATAATTGGGACAGAAGAAGAGAGGAACACATCGTATAAATTCGTGACTAAGGCAGCCAGTGCATTTCCCTCCCATTCTTATTACAACTGTCTTGTGCGGGTAGTGATATTCTATATTCCATTATCCAGCCGGGTAAGGCTTGCCTAAGCCTTTTGATTTCTGTAAGCGGGGCTAAGACGCTTTCTTCCTGGTCCTCCTTTGAAGATCTCATTTACTGTGCGCCACTGTCAAAGTCATGGACTCCCTGCAGAGGAGCTTAGCAACACACAGTTAGATAAAGACTAGATGACTCTTCATCTCCGCTATCTATCCCTCCTCTATCCTTCTCCCCATCTGATCCTTCAGCACTGATCGGTTACATTGTGCTGATGTTTCTGTGTACATCTCCTCTGGTTTACATGCAGCTAAGTTACACAGATCAGGTTATATTTATAGTTCACATCTATTCACTTCCTGTCAGTTTCTTTCCTGCTCTCTCAGAAGCTGCGTTTCCCACCTTATGAGGAAAAAACACTGGGGAGAAACAGGCTTATATTGCCATTCTTAAATCTCTTTCCTCTTTACCTACAACTTTGTGTCTGTACGTCAGTACAGTTTGCAGAGACAGACAGACCCCCGTGTTTCATCGCTGTTTCTCACAGGTATTACCGCCTTTTAGTGTCTGCCCGTTTTAGCAGCACAGCTTCCCACCTGCAACATCATGTTTTAACTTGTTGCACAAAATGTCACAAAAGTGATGAAAGCGGATCATTACCTCCTTCCTTTAGCCCGCCCTCCCATGCCCTTTAACGGTAGAAACGTTTGTTTTCTCGCCCTTGAGGAAAGGACCGTTTCGGCAACATACAATTGTGGCAAGTCTGACATTTCTAGCCCTAGATGCCATTTCCAGAATAGTTTGAAGCAGGCATGCTAACTGATATAGAGCCAGTTTGCAAATGCTTTGCATGCAAAAAGAGAGAGGAAGTGCAGTTGGTTTTGATCTGTATCACTATTCAGTTAAGTTTGTGCAGTAAAACTGTTTGGCTGGAGTTGAAATACACTATTTATACCAGTGTTCTCTGTAAAGGGGGACGAGCGCACATTTTCTATGCACTCGCTCATTCTCAGGGCTGCTAGCTCTCTGTAAAATACAGTTGTAGGTCCTAACAATACCCTGCACAAATACTGACCACTGCAGTTACTTTTAGGGGAAGATCATCTCGAAATCTTACATGAAGTCGAGGCACATTCAAGTCATTGCTAAATGATTGATGCTCTTCCTGATATTAGTATCAACACTGGCTAGAGCTGATGTATATCACAGTTGAAAATCTTGTCTTGTGACTACATGTCACACTGTCTCTGAAGCAGAGAGTTGAATAACGAGGGTAACATCAGAGCTTGTAGCAGAGAAAAATAACAAGATGTTTAAGAAAAACTAAACACAATTTTCGCAAATTGCATTAATAAAGTTTCACATGTCCTTAGATACAGTCCTAATTCACGAGATTCATAACTACTACTTAAAGTAAAGGACTGCACGTTACTGATGCAATAACACTCACTTCCAGAAGGGGGAGAGAAAATTGGCTCTTAAATGCCGTCATTTCAGCCGTGCTAGCATTACTCTACTTAATTGGCTCAGATTCCTTTGCAACCCTTTTTCCTAATCACTGCTGCAGTCGTCTACAATCCTGCATTAATAATGACTAAAATGGTGTGCATCGTGTCTAAGAAGGCCCTGCAGTAACAAACCCACAGAGAGTTTTCACACGACTCTGCAGTTCTTCACTGCTTAGGGCCCGTTTTAGTTTTCTCATGTGAGTTGAAATAACACAGTTTCCTGAGGCAGCATCTGACCGTTTGTTGTCGTTGGGTGTCTTTTTTTCAAAAACTTGCTCAGCACCAGCGTCGTGTTTCACGCGGTCCAAAAACACAACATTAAACAAATGCTTATGCTTAACTGTGCTTATGCGAAATGGCAATTATTCCAACAACGAGTGGTGATTAAAGTAATGTATTAATGAGTAATTAATGTTGTTTTTATTTGGAGAAAGGGCAATACTTCCAATGTGTTATGAGGAAAAGCAGTGTTGACATTGTTGGTTAGAGCTGCATCTCTGGATTTTTGAGTATATTTTGAGTAACAATCCATCGGGTTGCTAAAAATCTTGTAGCTTCAGTGCAGCTGAGTGATCCCTCTGTCCCCCGCGCAGAAAAAGTTCATGCATTAAAACATAAATTCAGTCAAAGCGTCTTCATCTGCACAGACAAATGCAACCCATGGTGTTTGTGGGAGAGACATCGTAACTCAGAGGTCCATGTTTTTGCTTCAGACGTGATTGTAGAATTGATGGTTTAATAATCACCTTTTTAAAATAAGAACAAACTCATCCTTTATGCTTTCATTAAGCTTCGCTTTCTGACATCACTCTGTCCGATCTTTAATTCAAAGCTTGCGACAGTTTCATTAAAGCTGGTCCTGCCGAGCCAATAGATGAATTTTCAACTTCACCACAGTGGCTTTAATTCAAGTTAATCATCCGTGAAAGGGGCTCTTTCATATAGATTTGTCCTCTTATGTAGATAAAATAAATCTGGTTTGTAAGCTGCTACAACTGCTGCTGGTGAATGTTCTGTCCAGAGTTAGAGGACTAACATAGAAACTTGGAGTTATTTTGCAAAAGCATCAAGAAAATTTCACCAGCAGTTCAAACAAACTTCAATTTCTTCTCCTTATCCAATTAAGTGTGGGCAAGCATTGATAATATAAATGTTGCTGATGTTGGACACATGTGAGACAGCATGTGAAAACTACTACATTAATATGCAAAAGGTCAGATGTCATTCATCTGTTTCTGTGTATTTTCTATGAATTTTTAACTTGAAGATGTCAAACTGTGTCCAGTCTTTGATTTATTGTGGTTTGCCTATGATCCAAATAGATAAACATTCATTTGTAGCAACAAGAAAAAAATGATTAAACCTTTGATAAAAACATAACAAGGTTTACAAGAACCGGTTATCACACGGCATCATCAAAGGTTGCCAGTCTCAATAAGAGTGAGTACATTGGCTAATTTGTGGTGTGTGTGGCTGCAGTGAGTGTGTTGGTTTCCCCCTGATAACTGAGAGTTTTACTGAAAGAGGATTTTGAACCGAAGTGAGCTGTTTGTTTTTAATTTATCCATCATAAATTGTCCAGTAAACTAAAATTTTTCAGGCATAGTTTTGAGAGATATTTGCAAACAGTGAAAAACACTGGAAGTTTTGGAAAGGACAGTTCTTTGTGATTGTGTCATTGCTTGGCTGTTTATTGTGGACAGTCGGGATCCTGCGTCTGCATGCTCTCTTTTCCCGTGCTGTGCCACATATACAGAATGTTAGGATAAAAATTTACTGTTTTTACCCCTCGGCTGTAAAAGGACATGTTGGCAGATGGGTGAGCGGTGAGGTCACTCATGTTTGTGAATGAAAATAACTTGAGAATGAGAATAACTTCAGAACGATGTAGGATTTTGAAATTCGTAACATAGATGCATTTACAAAAAATCTCAGACAACTTTGAATCTCAGTGACCTTGAACTCAAAGTCAAGGTCAGAGGTCAGGTTTTCTGAAAATCTTTGAATGTGATAACTTGTGAAGGATTTTCAAACCATATACTTGCACCTACTAGCAGGCTGACGGGAAGCACTGGCAGCTGCCAGCAGGGGTGCCACCAAGGGGGGACCGGCAGAAGGTAACTGCCCCCCCCCCCCCCCCCCAATACTGCCCTATGTTGATAATTTTAATAAATGTGAGCACGAGAGAGAGGAAGATACCCTACAATGAGCTGAAGCATTAGCTTATTCTTTATTGTTATTTATTGGGCTCCTTCACTTTGCAAATTGGGCAACTTAAACAAGATGACGTGTGTGAGGCATCATTCTTTACTTCTAACACTTGGTAAAATAAAAAATAATTATTTGTGGCTGTAACTAAAATGCGAGCATTTTGTGAGCACCATCGCTTCATGCTCGACTCTCGGGGTTCAGTAAAGCTCTCTTATTGCATGTTTATGGCGGCAGGATGGATGTTCACAATTAAATTTATTTCATTCACAACCAATTCAGTCTTCATGTTTTTTATCAAATTTTCCCCCGTCTGGTCGCCCAATTAAAAAATAAATAAATTCTAGAAATGCCCCGGGTCAGGAGACCTTGGATTCATGCAGGCACAGGCGTTATACACTAAAGCAGAAGGCAGTGAGGCGGGGCCAGCTTCAGCCTCTTTTTCTACTCCAACATTTGGCAGCAGGTTTACTCAAACGCCTTTTCACACACATTTAAAAGTGTTTTCAGGCCGATTCAGTCCGAGCGGTTCTGACTTGTTTACGAAAGGGAGGCTTAGCTCATCGGCCGTGCATAATGGGATCTCGCAGAGGAAGAGTGATGAGCAAGAGAGAGTGTTTCTAAGACTTTAATGAAGGCTCACAGCTAGCAGAATGAGCTGTTGTTCTCATTGGCTAGAAGTCACTCGCAGAAGTTAGTAGACACATGCTAGACTCATTCTCTGCATGTCTTTCTCTCACACACACTCTTATATTGCTAAGCTTCCACTGCTGGTACATTTACGTGCGTGTTTATCACATGTGTGTTGTAGTGTACACTGAAAACAGGCTGCGTCTGTTCAAGCCTAATGCGAACGGTGTGATTCGGATGACGTGCACTTAAATGAAGATGTCCGCCCCCTCGTTGCACCTCGCAGCCCTCTGTGCAGGATGTCAGCAGATCCTCTTATTTATTTATTTTTGCTCCATGTATTCTCTGCTTTTCACATTTAATGGTGGAAATACAAACAAGTTTATCTAAAGTATACCACATTGCCTTGGCATATTCCACAAGTGGACTTGAAACACGGCTATGACATTTTCCACAGCTCTGACAGCCTCTCTCACAGCAGCTACTGGCTAACTCTCGTGCATTTATCCATCATAACAGACTGATGATCCATTTAGAGGAGAAAAACAAGGGGTGATTGTTTTGAAGAAAAAGAACTCCTTTAACTTCTCGAGGAAAATAAGTGCCTAAAATGATAGAAATGGCATTTTGGTTAAATAGGAAAAAAAGAAAAGAAATGCAGACATAGCTTTTGTCAACCGATGAGTCAAGCCAGAGTTTGACATTTACATTTTGTGGCATTGCTGTCATTGAGAAAAAATGTCGAAGAGGTCGGGAGTTTGAACAGCTGCTAAACGTCAAGCAGTTTGCTCTTTATCTCGGCTGAAGTTTTATTGTGAAATTTCAGACAGGATCCCTATCTGAGACAGCAGTCACGTTATCCCGTGAGCTTTCCTTTTGCAAGCGAATTTTGGGAATGTTCCGAGGAAAATGATAAGCATGAACATGAAACACGGGCTGTGACAAAAATCTGTTTTCTTTGTAAAGCTTACAAATTCAGATAAAGGAAAACGAAAAGAATTATGCATCAGAAACCTGCATAACTGTAACCACACCATTGTGCAGGAAGATGGTGGGCTGCCCCCTACAGGTGGATAGCGAGTTAAGTTGTAAAGCGCTATACAAATACAGACCATTTACCATTCACAAAGTTTACCACTTAAATTGATTTCTGGTGTCTTCGGGCAAACCCTGCAGATTTGGACCTTGGTTTTACTTTTTTGTTTTGTATTTTTGCTGATCTATTTCATTTGCAATCACATTTTACTGTACTTTGCTGCATTTGGGTAGGTTTAGCCATTTACAATTGCTTGGTTAGTGTCCCGAAAAGGTCATGCTTTGGGTTAAAATGCACCCATTTACAACAGCAAACCCTCACACTGAAAAATTATGATCCAGCCCTGCTCAGAGATGAGTCCTGACTCCTCACCATTACAGGTGTATGGGCTCAAACAATCTGCCTCACCTGTTTCCGTTTTCATATCCAGCTGTTTCTTTCAGGTACATTAGAAGTAATAACTCGGTTTCACAACACACAAAACTCACTTTATGTTTAGTTCAACATGAACTGAATTTTGATCTAAACAAAAAAGTGAGATGCCACTTGTAACAGTGGAAGAATTTTCCAAGGTTTTAGCTTCTGTGCAGTTGTGGTTTTGTCGGTCCATTGGCATCCACCTCTGTGTGACTGCACACTGGGCATTATTATTGCAGTATGCTTTACACTTGCACCCTTTTGTCTTCTCCCATGGCAGATTTCTCTGGAGGCCCACATTGCTCTGCAGGAGTCCGGGGTACCCCTGCACTCCCTCCCACACACCAGTTGGAACGAGATAGATTTATTATCTTGTTTGGAGTTTGTAGATGAATGTGGCAAATAGCGGGTCAACTGTGAGTGTGCTGTGAAACATTCATATGTGTTTATAGACCTTTCGGTCTGACTCACAAAAAGCTTTTAAATGGAAGCGACAGGCTGCACAAACAGCTTACAACTCCTTCAAGAAATATATGCACAATCCCCTTATCTGGTTAAGAGAGACAGAGAAGAGACAGAGGGGGGAAAGAGGGATAATTACAAAAAGAGTGACGCTTTCTATTTTTAAGCACAGCAGCTGGTGTGGTTGCTAAGTTTGGCTCTGTGTTTGTGTACCCCGCAGAGGGTCCTGAGTCCAATCACCTCAGCTGAGGTTTACACCTGCTTCAGGTCGGGATTAGGAAAAGCAACAAATTCAGGATTTATCTCCGGTAAATAGGCACCGGTGGGTTAAGACGACACATGAGCTAACAAGGCATCGCATTAATTTAATTGTGCTTAAGCTAAGTGCAGAGAGGGTCAAAATGAACCAATTATACATTTCAGAACCTGTATCAGTATTTGTTTGAGATCTCACCTTTATTACATGTTTTTTGTGTATCGTTGGCCCCTGAGTCCTAATTTGTTAAGTGATCAGTGCTGGTAAAGCACCTGTAAATATTCTATTACTGGCACTCACTAAACCTTCACTACAATATTTCAACTATGAGTAAAAATTTTGTTTTGTACATAAAACCTATTTAGAAACTAAAATCTTGACGTGCAATGGCTGAACAGTAGCACACTATGGAGTTTGCATTTTAAAGCACCAGCATTAGAGTCTTTCCAGCAATGATCACTGGTTGTAGTTCAAGTTATCCGTATTTGATTAAGTTTGGTTAAGTGTAAAGTTACCAGCTAATTCCATCGAGACTGGTTAGCAACCTCCAACCATTAAGTGCCATAAGATCAACACAGACATATATAACTACCAATTAGCGCTAACTTACAGACTAATAAAATACTAGAATTTCATGTACAAAAACCAAAATCCAAATTTCTATGGCAGGCAGAACCACACAACAAGGCATTATTTATCAGATAATTCCTTTAAAAATGCTCGAATAGGTACCAGCATCACCAAAATAATGATAGCCAGCAAACCTAGCTGATAGCTAGTAAACCTAGCTATCAGTTAGTGCTGCCTGTGTTGGTACACATGCTAGCTTTTAGTCTTAGCAAAATCCAAATGTTACAGAAAAAAAAATCACCCACCTCTTCTTCATAGAGCGCGTTTGTTGTTGTACCTGGTTGTAAAAATGCTTTTCTGTAAGTTAGCCGTTAAACTACCTCATATCGCTGAGTCACCAGTGATGCTGACAAATGGGAGTTTTTGCCTGCCTGGCATAAACCCTGGGCTCATTATTGATGTTTGTGCTTAACCAAATAACCTGTAGTTAAATGATCTAGAAACTGTCATACTCTTTCAGTGACATAATTTTGATCACAACTCTTCAGATCCTTGTTTGCTTCAGTGTTTCCTTTGCCCTTCTCATCCTCATCACCACATCTATTCAACCCACAGTCTTCCTTTCATGTTCCCTCTTCAGCTCACCACCTCTGTTTCCCACCCAGAGGAAATCAGAAATGTGGGTGATTCATGGGTAGCGACATTTACCGTACACGGTGATTTATGTCCTCTCCATATCCTCCTGCCCTCTTCCCATTTCCTCCGCCCCTCTCTACCTTCCTTTAGTCCTATTTTCTTTCTTCTCCTGTCATCTTCGCACATCCCCATGATTTTTTTAGCACAGGTTTTCGTTTTTGTCTGTTTGCATTTTTTTTTTTGTACTCTCTGAATGTCAAATGTAATCAGATAAATAAAGTGATAAATGAGCACAATATAACAATGCAATGTTTCCAGACACATTATCACAACATACATGAAATATTCCAATAGATATGTTTGTAAGGGCTGTCAGGCTAGCCTTCATCTCTCCTTCGGCCTGGTAAATACTGCACAACTAAAAGCTGAGGGGAGCTCATAACTCAAGTCCACTACAACAACCACTGAATACAAATCAGGAGTGTAGCAGCCAGCTTGAATAATGACACCTGTGTGTGTGCTCCTGTGTTGGGGTGATTGGAGGTTTATTGCTGGTCACACTTTAACCCTCTCTTCCTGTACTGTGGCAGCTTCATTTGTGTGTACAGGGATGGAAAGATCAACCTTAGAAGACTCAATCGACTGCAAACCTTACACTTTCTATCTGCTGATAATCACTAAACGCTGAATCATAAGACAAGGCGTCATCTAAAGTCCTGATTGTGTTACTCTGTGGTATAGAGTTCAGTTTTTGTCCACAGACTATTTATTGAAAAAATACAGATCCACGTGTTTGCACTGGCTGGATGCTGGGCTCTATGTAGTTTAAGTCACACACCACTGTGCTGCTGTAAATATTTACTACTTCAGCAAACGTATGTTTATCTGACTGAAAATAGACTCCAACGAAAGCTCTGTTTACTCCAGCTCGATTATCTCTGCTACAATCTACTGCTGAAAAATGAATGTTTTGTATCTGTACCTCAAAGGGAGCCTATCATGATCATTTTGAGCCTCGTGTTCTTGTTGTTGTTCTCTGCTAGCGTAGCTTTGTGTCATTCACATTTCAGAGTCATCCTTATTTATCCTGGACTGGACTTTGGAGCGGCTCCTTAGTTAATTCACTGTCTAAAACAATCCATTTATTAAGTCCATTGCTCCACCCTTTGAGCTAGCTGTCTTCTAATTGGTTACTTTTTGTTAAACAGAAGGTTTGAACAGAAAGTGGGTGGGGCTTCTGTGCTGACATCATACAGAGCCATGAGTGCAAAAAACTGCCTGAAAGAAAGCATTTAGAGACTCAGATCTGATTTTTGGCTAAAAGCACTTACTTGCGCGTACATTGAGCCTGGAAATCTTTCTAATATTGGAAGGTCTTAACGTTACAATGTAAAGTGCCTTGTAAAGCCAGTGGAAAACATTACTTCTACATGCCACTGTCACCTGGTGTCCCCCCCTCTTTTTTTCTAATGAGCCCAGTGTTAATGTAGTGAACCATACACCCAGTAATAAACAGAAGCAGTTTTGAAACCCAGCCAGGCATGAAGTGGAAACCTTGTACCTCGTTGTGGTCCAGTGGCCCATGTGCTCACCTGATACGGATTTTGAGGTTGTGACAAAAGCAATACAGCTATCACTTCTTAGTCTCTCCCTTTTTCTCTATGTTGTTCTCTTCTCCTCATTTCTGCGGTGTGCAGCAAATGAGAGGGTGAGCCGAGGATGTGTGATGAACCACTATGAAATTATAAAATTTTCCATCAAGGGTGTTTATTTCTGTGTGTGTTAGCATCCATGGTTGGGCTTGGTCAGCTCACTGGGAGTCATATCTTATATTCAGCTGCTTTTCTTTTGCCACTATCAATGCAAAGTGGCAATGTGTATCTGCTGTAAACATCCTCATCGAATGACCTGCTTTTTTTGCAGTCTCATACTTGCAGTCCAAGCAGAATCAGAGCTGATATAGCACTCTCTAGTGGAGCAAGACGCTATATGGGTGTGTTACATGTTTACCAGAAACCATAAAAGGCTTATGTCTGTGTGCTGCTCTGAGAGATAAGGTAGCTGTGTATAGTAACATTGTTATGCTTGCAGTTTATAAAGTAGGTCAGTTTTGAAGTTTTTAATAATGTATTGTCTGTTTTGTTTATTTTCATATTTGAAGTGATTTTTTTTATTACAAACGGGCGACTTTGGATAAAGAGTAGAGTTAATTAATCTCATTAGTTTGGATTTAAAGATGCGCTACAGTTGTAATACACATGCATTTCATTTAATTGTGATTAGGGCTAATCTATCTGCTCAGATTAAAGACTTTACACACAATATCTATGAAAATAGAGGCTCTAATGATAGTTTGGGAATTGAAGGAGTCAGTATTTATTATCTATTTTGTTCCCGACCTAAAACCCTGTGTAGTTTTAAAGCCTTGTCCACTTCTAGGATAAAAAAGAAAATAATATTGGCCAGGACTAGAATTAATAATTGTTTTCTTCTTAAATAATCAGTTGTTACATCACTAAACAAAGCTGCTAATGTAGCAGCTAACTGCCCAACTTAGTTTCCTTCCTTGATAATGTTATCAGTAGTTAAATGTTATTTAAAGACATATTGTAATTCAGTGTTTCTGCCACTTTGGAGTTTGTGTTCGAATTGTTTGTTGATGTTAGTGGTCAGTACTGTTTCTAAGCTCACTGATTAATATTATTCATTTCCAATTTAAATGAACAAATAACACATTTAATTAATTGTTTGAAAATGTATTTAAGATTTTTTTCATGTATTTTGTGTTAAATACATAAAAAAGCTGAATCAACGTTTTGGGATTTCTTTACCTGAATGATTGAGCATGCATCAAGACACATAAAAAATGCTTCACGTGGTTACACAATGAAACTTTAAATGTGTGGTTTTATTTGATCAGCCGTCAAACATCTGTAAATAACAACCCTATAGGAAGGTTTATTATGACAAATGAGTGTGAGAAGAGATCTTAAAAACCATAAAATATTGAATTTAAATATATGAGTTTTAAAAAATGGCATGTTCTCCACACACTTTACCTTTTCAGCAGATCACACACCTGGCTGGAGCTCTGATACAAGATGCAAATCAGAAGGCTAAAGGAAAATAACATCCCAAGTTGTTATCGTTATTTTAAATGTGACTGTTGCTAATGAAGCATGGGCTGTATTTTTGTGCCTGTGACCTTTTAACAAGCAGGTTTTGTTGGGTGTCTGAGCTCTGATTATTCTTTCACAGACTATTTGACCTGCAAACAAGCCCAACAGTCTGCCACTGGTGATTTATGATATTATCTTTAGACTCACAAAGACAAGGCTGTAAAACAACCTCTGATTGTCCCCTAAAAGGCACACCAGTTGATTTAAAAGTGCTGAAGGAAGTAGGCTACTTAGCACTTTACAAGTAAATATTTGGCTTTTTTTTTCATCTTTTGACCTGACACCTTGAACTGATTTGGAAACCTGCGTTAGAAAGGCTTTAGTGTCCGTTATTTCATCTTTCGCAAGTTTCTGTTTTGTTTAGCTTATGCAGTGGAATGGTTTGTTGTGTGCACTAAAGGCCCTCGCTCCCCTCTGCCCTCTCCACCAGGACCAGATGGTGTCTCTTTAGGCATTCTAATGAATATTGATATGAGGGGTCTTAGTTAACAAGAGGGGGGAGGGTGCATATGTTGGGCCAGGGACCCCCAAAACTGGCATGTAGTAAAGGTCTGTGGTGAGGGGAGTGGGTGTGCAGGGGATTTATATCTGAAGAAAAGGAACGTTTGCGACTTGCAACAAAGCTCCTTTCTCATGCCCGTAAGCTCTCTCTTGTCTCATATTGGTAAGATATTAATATGGATTAGACAGTGATGAGACTGAATTAGTTGCCTGGTGATGTCATCCAGACACTTGAAGATGAGATGCAGAGCAAAGATGTGGTGCAAAGTGTGATATGGCATAAATGGGTAAGACAGAGAGATGGCAAAGGTGAGGCAAGTGGGAGCACGAGGTGAGGAGATGGACAGGTTAATCTGGTGGCAGAGTTCATCCTCTGGCACGGCTCCCAGGTCTAAAGCTCCTGAAAGCCTCTGTGTATTCCAGCCTGGGCTCACCACACTAAGGTTGAACCACTGCCAGCACCCCGGGCTGGGCAGTCTGACCCTGGGGCACTGGGGTGCAGATTTCTTTACGGGAGAAGCTCCACTTTTATTTTACCAGTGCCAGGATTCCTGTATGTGGAGGGATAGCAGGTGAATGATTGAAGGTAATTGCATTACTACCCTCCAGCTGGTGCAAGCCAGCTGTAGCCCCCTGCTGTGACCCTGTTATTGGGGGAAAACACCCATTCAGGGGGCAAGAGAATCAAAGTGCTGCATCTTCACCAGCAGGAAAGCAATCCCAGGATGCAGTACTGATCGTTTGTTTGGCACCGAATCCACATTAACTGAATTGTCCTGAAGCCGTGTTATATTTCATACCCTCTGCAGTTTGTCAGGAAACATTAGCAGGAACTCATCCGCAGACAGATGATGAACTGAGGCGCTGTCAGCTATTTATAACTCAAATTAGACCTTTGTTAGATATAAGGCTAAAGGGGCAGGCAGGAAGAAGGAAGAACTATAGAAAGATGTAAAGGAGTTGAGATTGGCAGAGACAGGCAGGGGAGTGAGGGTACTGGGAAAAAAGTGATGGAGGGAGACATAAGAGAATAAAACTGGAACGGCATAGCTTTTCATCGTGAGGACACAACCTTTACTGTCAAATAAAGCCCCTGTAGCCCTTAGATAATGAGACACAGTGTCAGACACATGCATACTGCTGAAGGCTTCCAGTAGGGATGTAGAAGCTTCACAACTTTAGATTATATCAGTGGCCAAGCGGGTAGTTTTAGAATCTATGGTAGAATATGCAGAAATTAGCTCTCTTATATTGGAACATTTTTCATGGGTAGCTTTGTTTTAATTAGCATAAGGAAGCTTTAACTGGGTTTGCACTGGTGGAGTGTGTGCACAAAGCTCCACACGTGTCTGTCTATACTGAGTGAAGTGGGGGGCTGGTCGCCTCCTGAAAGCCAAACTTTGACAGCCGTCTTGCTGGCGGGAGGGGTTCATCATTTGATAATGGGGAGGGAATAGCAATGGAGGGAGCCTGTGTGAGCAAAACAGACACGAGAGAGAAAGAGCAGCGGGGGAAGGGAGGAGGGTATCAGACTCAGGGGATAAGGCAGCTGGGCTGAAAGCAGATCTCATTGTGCGCTTGTCCTTCCCAAGTCCCTCCAACTCTCTGCAGAAGCACCTGCGATCACTGCTGTCGAGCTCTGCCTCCTCAGTCGAGGCATGCAGATCTCAATCGCAGGTCAAATTGACAGAAGGACGACTTGTTAGACTCTGTTTTGCTTTGCTCTGGCGTTCTGAGTTTGGGTTTTGTTATGGCGCTGGTGTAGGCATGGTTGTTTACTTGAGGAAGAGCATCCACTCTCTGCTGTCCGTCTTCAAGAAAAAGGGTGAGTGCCGACTCACGTGGAGGCTGCAGTAAATCTCTTTAACTTTGCTGTGATTGATTGTTTAACCAAGCTTTTTATCATGCTAAATATACCTTAAAAGCAAGTACTGTTTTTTCATTTTAACTGACATCTACCTCAACAGTTCACAAACACAAACACACAAGGATGTGTAAGAATTAGTGTTGAAGGTAATTTGGAGGTCCTGTCTAATGAGATAAAGCTCTTTGCTGACTTTTTGGGGGGGAATCGTATTAATCAACCCAAATCCCTAAACCTCCTGCAGGGGTCTGGCAGAGTATCAGGGAGGGCTGCTTCTTCGGTTATTTGTTGTAGAGCGCATATGTGTTACATATGTGAGTAATTGTCATGAGATGCTCACAGTTTTCAAGTGGAAGTTTATAGACTAAACCGAGTGTAGTCCATCCTAACTGGGAACCAGTGGGAGCGATAAAGGAAGGAAAAGGAACAACTCACGCTGACCCTTGCTCAGCTAAGATTTTAGCCAATTTGCATGACTGATTTCCCATGGAAATGACTTCCCAGTTCATACACAGTTGTGCAGATTTTCATGAATTTGTGGTTCAGAATCCTAGATGTAGCACTGTGATGTAGCTGCCATCACTGTGGTTTACACAAGAAGGCAAGAAGCCACAATTTTATCCCACATGCCAAAGACATGAATGTTTAGTCAGTTGATTCTACGTTAGCTAAAGGTTTGTATTATTGCTTTTCTCTCTTTTTGTTTGCCTTGTGATGGACTGGCAACCTGTCCAGGGTGCCTCTTACCCAGTGTCAGCTGGGATCAGCTCCTTAGCTGTCATTTGACGTCGAGCAAAGCAGTCCTGCAGAGAGACAGAGCTTGGTCCAGTTCCCACACAGGAGGTCCTACCAGCAGGGTTTCTTGCAGCATCCTTGCATGAGGACAGATTATCGGCAGTAATCCCTGTGGGGTTTACAAGGAAGCAAGATACTGCAGGAGATTAGCCAGGCCATAGTTTACTGCCGAGGGCCTGGCCAGACTGGGATGTCTGCACGCCAAACTTGGATGAGGAGACTTAATAAGTGTGCTGCATTAAAGGTGCGCTGACAAACGCACATTTTTATCAGGTGGAAGTGAAGCAAGTTCTCTGTCAAGTTGATAAATGTCTGTATTTATGCTAACACCATTGCTTTCATTGGGATAGTGCAAAGAGTTGATGTCTCACTATTGTTTTAAATCTGAATAATTCTGGATAAATGCTGTTGCCAAAATTAGTAGTTCTGATGTTAAAATATGTGTGAATAAAGGTTCTGTCACACAATAGGATTCCAAAACAAAATGTTCCGCTAAAACAAAATGGTAGGTACTCGATATAACTCCAGTTCTGTGAGTGTGTTGCCCCTGCTCTAACAGGCATAAACCGGTAGTTTTGTGCCTTTGTTGTTAGCTGTGCCATCCCATTGACCTTGCCCTTGAGCAGGACAGTGATGGGTAGACATCACAGTTGTTGCAAGACATGGTCACAAGACATATACCTGGACGTTTCAGTGCACGTTACAAAATTAAGACCATTCTTTTTGGTGAATTTCAGGCATTTAAAAGTATAAAATACCAAATAGATTTGACCTTTACTATTTTTTCTTATTATATCAACAGCTGGTCCCAAGGTGAATGAAGACCAGAAGAGGTTGACAGTCCATTATACAGCCTTGCAGCACTACCAGGAGAATGTTTTCATTGAGGGCAGCAGGCCTCAGTACTTGGAAGACCTGCACACTGAAGCTCAAGAGGGACTCAAGATACAACAGCAGGAAGGTAAGGCACATTCATTTGATTCTTGATATCAATATGACATAACATAACATTTTGTTAGGTCTTAAACTGAAGATTTTTGTATATCCCACTTTTTTAAAAAAAAAAAAAATCTATGGTTACATAAATGATTGCATGTCTGTATAAGAGTGATTGTATATGGAGCTTCAGTTTTTTCAAACTTGTCTGTTTGGATCTCTCAGAACACAAGAATGGAGGGAACTTTCCTGACAATGAAAGCATTGCTGTAAGTGTCCTAAAAGCTCTGTGGATCGTTTTACTCCTTATTCCTCAAAGCAAAGACAGCTACCTAACTACACACCTCTATGTGTGTCTGTGTGTGTGTATCCCTGCAGTCCACAGATACTCTCCATCCGGAGGATATCAACTCCAAGGATGGAGATGCATCTCCAGAGTCAAGAGCCAACTCTGGGAATACTGATAGCACAGTAACCTTTGCTGCGATGACAAGACCTGCGCTTACCCACCAAGGCAAGAAACAGCTCTGCTTGTGTGTGTAGAACTTGGAAAGGAGGGATATGTATGCCTTCATCTTAGAGGAATAGGAGCTAATCATAGTGCCCATGAGAGCAGTTTGAGCTTTGTTCCTGAATTTACTGCTTTATGGTGAGGTGGGTACTTATTTAACATGCACGTCTCATTCCAGCTGCTTGGTGCCTCTGCAGTTATGGTGTGAAATCAAAGGAGGAGGAACTCGATACACAGACACACACTCATACTAACATACTCTTATGCACAGCTGAAGATTTTTTTCTGTAACTCAAAGAGTTCTAAACATCTAAAGACATCACAGCAGCTCTACACATCACAGCTGAAGGGAAAAGCGTGCCATTCTGTGTGTGCATGCAGGGAGTCTAATTGGTATTCAGATCATATATTTCCAAAAAAAAAACCCTTAAAAATGATCAAGAGAAGAAAAGTGCCTAATATATTTTACTTTATATATAATATATTTCACTGCTCCCAGTATTTAAGCACTGTTCTTACTGGCCACTTTTTTGGGTGCACCTGTTCAACTGCTTGTTAAAGTAAGTATCTAATCAACCAATCATATGTCAGCATTCCATGTAGGCATGTAGACATGGTCAATATGATCTGCTGAAGTTCAAGTCTCAATCTCTGCTGGCATATTAGGATTGTAGGGTCAGAATTTGGCATAAATAACATGGAAAGCGTGGTTCAGGTTGGTGGCAGTGGTATAATGGCGTGTTTGATATTTTCTTGCCACACATTCTTGCCCCCTAAGTACCAAATGATCATTGTTTAAGTACCACAGCCTCGCTGATTATTGTTGCTGACCATGTCCATTCCTTTATGACCACAATGTGCATTTCTTCCAACAACTGCTTGCAGCAGGATAAAATTCCATGTCACAAATCATTTAAAATGGATTTCCTTAATATAAAATTGAGTTCATTGAACTCAAATGGCCTCTAAAGTGACCAGATTTCAATCTAGTAGAGCATCTCTGGGATATGAGATTTGCATCACGGCACATCTGCAGCAACTACATGATGCTATCATTTCAATACTGAGCAAAATTTTTGTTTCTAGCACTTTGTTAAATCTGTGCCACGAATTAAGGCAGTTCTGAAGGCAAAATATGTAACTATTAAAGTGTCCAATGAGTGTACAACTTTTTTTAGTCATGCCAGCAATCTGGCCCTAAGATTGATCATCTCCCTTAAATATGTCAGTACATACTGGAAACATTACCATTAATCCTATAAAGATATTCATGGCGCCTACATATGTTGTTGAAACACTGACCTTTCCTTGAGTGCCATCATAAAATGTGCATACATATTTAGAATAAACTGCTGAAACTGGCTGCCAGCTCGGAATATTTAGGCATTAAGTATTTTTCTTAAATTTGTTTTTATTTTTCCAGAATCTGTTATGTATTACTTGAAAAGCTAATGGCATTTCCATCCATTTTATTCATACTGTTTGGTACTAATTGTCACTCTAATGGGCTACACCAAAAAGTAGAAGATTTTTAACCGCATACTTGCATCCCATTACTATGCTAGGATAATCATTAAAGGCATGTTGGTGGTAACATTTAGCTTAGGTAGAGCCTTAAAGAGCTGCAAATATGAGAGTAGATTATTAGGAAGGATTAGCATAAACTTGCTCCTTCTCCCTGTTTTAACCACATACTTGCATCCCATTACTATGCTAGGATAATCATTATAGGCATGCTAGCATGTTAGTGGTAACATTTAGCTTAGGTAGAGCCTTAAAGAGCTGCAAATATGAGAGTAGATTCTTAGGAAGGATTAGCATAAACTTGCTCCTTCTCCCTGGTTGTGGGAATACCTGAAATTTGCTGCCACATTTGTCATAATGACCACAATTAATCACTAAAAAAGGACAGTCAACAGAATTTCAATTAGCAGTTAGCATAAACATGAGATAGGGCTTTGCCAGTTCTACAGCACAACTTGCAAAGCAAAGAATTCACAATTCAGTTTTTTAATGTGTGGCAAAAAATCAGACAAGAATATTGAAGCCTGAAATGTGCACATTTGAAAGTTTTGGTTTTTTACTTACAGGTTCTACATTCAAGCCCCTGAATCCAATCAAAAGACAAGATAAGAGCAGGAAGAAGACCAGGAGAACCACCATCATGGGTATTCCCAACCAGGTCCAGAAAGAACTTGGTACGCTCAAAGTATTGTTCTTTGTTGATGATGAACAAAAACTATATTACCATGTTACTAATGGTGCTAACAGTGATATTCCTTCTTCACAGGCCTAAACAGAAACTCCACCTTTCAGCCGCTTGTTTCTACTGAGGTCTCTGTCAACACACAGATCAGTAACAGCCAATCATCAGGTGTCGTCACCATTTCTACAGATGATGGGACTCCAGTGGCAAATAAGTTGGGAGCAAGGGTACATGTTTCAGAGCTGGAGGTAAAGAGTTATTCAGAAAGAACCTATTCATTGTAAATAGCTTTGATATATGTTATAAGTTTAATATGCCTTTTATATTTCAAGAATGGTCCACTCCACCCCACTCTAAGCAGGCATTCAGAGGTGAAGAGCTGGTGAGGAAGCATCTCCAGGACCACCAGGACTTTGGTTCCCATCTCTTTCCCACCTCCAACCTAAGACCCAAGTCTCTTGCAGTACCTGGCATGACAACATCCACCTCTTTATCTCCTTCAATGTTCAATTTCCTCCAGGAACCCCAGGTAGGAATTAAATCAAGCTGTTAGATAAGAAAACTGTCTTTAAATTAGTTGTGTGAACTTTGTTTTTAATTCCTAGTTGATTATTGGTGATTTGTCACATTTACATGTGAAACATTTTCTGTTTTCTTTCAGGGGCCAGTGATGTCTATCTCTCCACAGGCCACTTACTTGTCTACAATCATTCCTAATGCTGTAATGCCAGCATCGATTGAATTCATTGAGATTGACCGCAGTACCAGCCGGACTCGTGGCAGCAGTGTCAACCATGGCAGCAGTGTTCGCACTGTAAGCAAAAGCAGCCTGGCATCTGGGGACTCGGCAGTCAGCCCCTTGCTATCCAGAAGATCAGATGGTGACACTTCCCAGACAAACCATTATCACAATGATTCCACACTGGCCACATCAGCTTCAGGGTCAAACTGGAGTGAGTCAAAGTCTTCTGAGACCATTATTTCAAACTCATCCCCACTGTCCTCCAAGGGTAGCACACAAAGCAGTAACTCTTCACAGAGAGTATGTCTAAATGGGCAAACCAAACAAACTGCTGGGGATCAGGACCTTGTTAGTTTCCGTAGCTCAGTTCATGTGATTAGCAGCCCTAACGGTAAAGGTGAAAACCTTGTTACAAGACCAGCAACAGAATCTGGTGAATCGGTGGTGGTGGCTGCTGGAGAAGAAGCAAAGAATAAAAAGAAACGTAGCCTTTCAGTTATGAAGACCAAGCAACCTCCAGCACCACCACGTAGATCAAACTCTCTGTACAGTAATAAGATTAGAGGTAACTCCAGGGTGGTTCTTGTGGATAACAAAAGTCTTAATGACTCTGCTTCTGGGGAGGTGACATTTACTAGAGAGAATATTGTACCAGAGGATGAGACAAAGTTGGTTTCTACAAATAGCACTAAGATACCCGAAGATGTATCAAACTTCCTTAGGTCAAGCTGTCCAGATTCTTCCGCCAATCCTCTGAGTTCTGCTAAGGCATCTTCAAATGAAGATGGGCTATCTCCAGAATCTAGTTCCTCCCCACAGAAAGTTCCACCAGAGGATGGGAAATTTGAACGGACCATTTCTCCATCTAGTGGCTACTCTAGTCAGAGTGGCACGCCAACGCTTTCTCCAAAAGGGATCTCCCCAACCTCCCCGGACAAGCAGAAGAAGAAACCAGTCAAGCCGGAAAGATCAGCGTCGCGAGCCTCATCCTCAGCAGCATCTCCTTCATCCTCAGTTACGTCTTTATCATCTGGAACATCTGAGCTTGCCAATACAGAGGTTTCTGTGTGTAGCTCAAATCAGCCCCCACAGGGATCTTCACCACCTGTTGCTACAAAAGACCTTCCACTGAAGAACAATACCTCAACCTTTAGAGAGGAAGTAAATGAGCTACTGAATATCCCACCACCTCCTAAAGTCAAAGCACCATGTCCTCCTCCTCCAGAGACATGGGTCCACAGCAGACGCACCTTTGAGCTCCTCTGTGGGCCTTGCCCTAATGTTAAACAAAAAGCAGCACAAGTACAGGAAAGCACAAGTAACGACACAGGAACCCAGACTGAAACTAGGAAAGAGATGCAGGTTTTGGATCAAATTCAAACAGTTACAGACAAACCTATCATAGAACTGTCCAAAACTCAAGCAAAGCCTGAGTTACTATCAACAATGCATCCTGACAGAGTCCATGTGGTGCAGGAGGGTAAGGAATATCCAGAACAAGAAACACCTTTCGTCCAGGACAAAAGAAAAGCAAGCGTAGATGTTCAGCAGCAAGAACAGAGTAGTAGCTTTATAATGAAGGAGCCAGAGAGTCAAGGGACAACTCCAAAGAAAGATCCCCCTCCTGTCATGAAGAAACCCATGACACTACTGCACAAAGGGGAAATGGTCTTGGCGGAGAAGTCAGTGGAGAAAGAGAACAATGTAACGAGTGGCACAGCAGAGGTCACTATATCTGTGGAGAACTACACGTCTTTAGAGAAAGGTGTGACAGCTTTATTTGACGAGAGCAAGGCTGAGATGGACAGAAGTGAACTCCAGTCCATGCAAACACTTTCAATAGAGGTCCCCAGAATCAATAAGTTTTCTCCGCCACCTACCCCTCCCCCAGCATACCACCCAACACCGCCTCTATCAAGGAAAACACCTCCCTCAGCAGTATCTACACCTCCAAATGATTTACAAAGGGTACAGGAGGAGATCCACATTGTAGAGTCCTCCTGGCCACCTCCACCACCTCCTTTGGAAGGGGACTCTGTATTTGATGGAGTGGATGAGGTTGACTTTCCTCCGCCTCCTCCTCCATCCATCATAACCGACAGTGCACCAGATGTGATGGCTGGTTGCGTCACAGAGTTGGGCAACCCTAATGTGCAGACTGTACAGAGTTTGGATTTGCACCCAACTGTTCCACAACCAGTTATAAATGACACAGAACCAGTGACTGACGTGCAGGTTCCAAAATCTATAGCTTTTGAGGAGATTTCTTCATCTGTTTTAGAGACTGTATTGCCTCCACCAGTGGAATCGCCTCTTATACCAAGTATGAGAAGAGCAGAAAGCCCAGTACCAAACACAGCTGTAGATCGTCCTGGCAGTTTCCAGAAGCGAGGTTCTCTGCAAATTGAAGATCCCCCTGTGTCCATCAGTACTCAGTCTTCAGCTCTGACTGTGCCCGTAGCACCTCCTCTACCGTCAGATAATTTAACCCATGGAGTTAATTTCAGAAGACATTCCAGCCTAGCAAATCGAGATGCCAGGACCAAGGAGCTCCTCTCCCGCCACAAAAGTGTTCCCATTCCCAAAGAGGATGCTAACATACCTCTTGTCACCCCTTCCCTGCTTCAAATGGTTCGCCTGAGATCAGTCAACATGACCGAAGATCAGGTGCAAAGTCCGCCAGAGGACAAGTCCACAAATGACGAAGCACCAGTTAAGGATAATTCCTCAGTTTCTATTCAAGGATCTCAAAACATTCCTCAAAAACCCATCCGCAAGTCTTTGTCACTGAAATCTCCCCCTCAGGCCATTAAATCATCCTCTGTGACAATGACCAGTCCTTCAATGCGCTTACAGGAAGCCATACGAATGAAAACTGCAGCAATGTCTTCAAGAGATGGTCTGCCCTCCAAACTGTCATCGACATACAGCTGTGTCACTGACCCAGGAGCTTTGTCACGGAAATCACACGAAGGATATGACATGCACAAGTCTCCAGCTTCTACTGCTAGCTTTATCTTCTCTAGGAGCACAAAAAAGGTTGTCATAGAGACTGCCTCATCCCCCGACGCTCAGGCAAATCTAAAGCAAAGCTTGGCAGCTGAGCTCATGCAAGTGTCCGATCAATCCAAGGCTGCTGTGTTTACATTTGATGGAGTGAAGTGTGATAAAGTTCCTCCACCTGTAGCCAAGAAGCCGACGCAAAGCAGCATCAACTCTTCACCGAGTCTTCCGAATTCTTTGTCAAAGATGGAGGTCAATGTCAAAGGGAATGGAGCAGTAGTAGGAGGAGAACATAGGAGTGGAATAAACCTGTCTGAAACAACAAGTAAGTTTGGTTTGTTAGGTTTGTTCTGTACCAGCATGAATAAATAACTCTTCCAACTCTTGCCATGAAAAAGCAGAATGCAAAGCAGAGGTTGCAGAATAAGAGTCACCTCCTGCACAAGCCCAGTACAGATGCTGCTGGTTTGCCTACAGACTTTTTTTTTCCAGTTAAATGCGCAAGCATGTGCTTTAATTAACCGTAACCTGAAGCTCGTGATCATGTCTCAGTAATTCAATTAGATTAGGAAGGAATACTCATCAAGCGTGTTCCTGTAACTGTATTATGGTGATGCTATAATGTCTAACCACCACTTGTCTTCCCCCTCCAGCAACCAGAGTAACAGCGGACACAATTGAAACACTGTTCTGAAAGACTTCTTTGGTGATTAAACAAGAACCAGGCTGATACCAGAGGAACAGAAAAAGGACAACTCACAAGAGAGACTGACTGACATTAAGAGACATTAACTAAGTGTTTGTGTGCGTTTCCTCCAAAAAGCCTTAGCCTGTATTGGCCTTCCTTAATATTTATGCAAAAAAAAAAAATCACTCCCAATTTCTTAAAATAGCTTTATTCTGGAGTATTTTTCTAAAAATATAGTTTATGTCCTACTGAGGCCCCTCAGGGTGAAGCACTGTACATTGGCTGAATTGCAAATATTTAGCTTGTGTTAGATCGCCTCCTAGAGGTTCCATTAGGTAGTTGTAATTTCAACTCAGAGAAAACAATTTGTCTTCAAAAAAAAAGCATTTCTGTACATAGATGGTCTGTTTCCCCCTCCTCTTGTATTATATATATTGCAATATTGTCTGACAAAAGCATCCACTGTAGGACAGGATATCCATTCCTTACTTGGACTGAGTGAAGAAATTACTGAGCTTAGCATCATTCACGCTTTTTGGTGTGGAAAACATTTGTCAAAAAGGGATGCTGCATACTTAAGAATTCAGTGTTTTTGTTTTCCCGAGATGCACTTTTGTAAACAACATATGCTAAACAGTTCAGAATAAAAGCATCTAAATACGGGAGTAGGTGAAATATCAAGTAGATGCTTTTTTTTTTAACAATTCTTGGGTGTCTGCAAAGCCAGCTCATCAGTATCCTATTTATTTATGTGTGATTGTTTTTACCAGTAGCACTGTCAGTCACCTTTTCCTAGCAAATATGAAATATTTAAGAATCTGTTTCATCTGAAAACCACCTTTAGGGCTACAACTGGGGTGACTGGCCCTGGAGGACCATTACACTGGAGCAGGATGTCAGTGTTTTCAAAAGCGGACCTATTATTGTAATCCCTGTGAACCAAAAGCTCAGACATCACGCCTCAGTTTCAGATGGCATTTTTTAGTTTTGGATGTTAATGTAAGTGAGAGTGGGAATCTCAGGCACACAGCACTGAGTACACAGGCCTGTTAAGGAGCAGCCAATCAGGAGAAAGTTTGCTTAAACTGAGGGGAAAGAGACAAAAACAACTTGTTTCAGATGGTTGATGAATTAAAGCCTGGGTTTAAAAAAAAAAATCATTATTATTTTGAACTGTGAATCATGCAAACTACTTCATCCATTGATAAAGACATGCAGCTGAAACTGACCACGATGGGTCCACTTTAATAAATGTTCTGTAACTCTGTAAGCCTTTTGATGGTGGAAAAAAAAATACAGCTCAATATATTTGCACAAAACTTTCCCCCTCTCAGAATCATTGATGAGTGAATTATACTGACTCCTCACACAGGGTCAAAAAAATCTATGTTTTGCTGATTATAGAGAAATATGTGCAGTTATTACTTCTATAAATAAAATTTAAGTGTATTAAACTGTTTCCTGTGTTCATAGTTCAAAAACTTTCTCACAAATGATATTCTCACTTCAACCAGTGTTTATTACACATTAGAGATGATGATGCATGGTTTGATTATAACAACTAATGTTCAGATCTGGATTTCTGTGCAACATCAGTCAAAATACAACCGTCATATAGTACAAGGCATATTGATTTTTATATACATAGGATGTTGGGAACCCATAAAACTATGCTTAGTAAGCAGATTTGGCAGATTGGCCACAGTCCTGATGTTCACATTTACCATGAAGGCAAACAGTAAAACAGGTAACTAAGGAAACGTTCAGTCCCTTTTAGGAAACCTGAGATATTTTTCATTGGCTACTTCCACGAATGAGCTATAAAGACCAGAGTCCTTTAACTGAAAAGGCCCTTTCTTCCCCCACATGTGTACTAGTAACACTAAACAACTTCAAAGAAAGGAAAAGTAATGAATCAGGTTGTTAATTACATCATTTTTATCTTTTATATGCTTTTCCATTGATGCGTGATAAGAGAGTTTAAAACATGTAAGACACAAGGCATCATGTGCCGTCACTCTTCAGGAAACATCCAGATGAAGCTTGATGCTGCTGCCATGGCGACTTGATGGAAGTACTGTTGCTGTGGCGAGCAGGAGCAGCTTCAGCGTTTGCGTGTTTAACTGATGTTCCCTCCTTTGAGCGTCTTACATGTGATCTGCCCCAGTTTGGTCATCAGCTGCTTGTCTTTCCACTGAGCTACACACTCGTCTGATATCTTCAGGTCAACCTAAAATACCAGATAACACACATGATTTTATAGTCTGTACTTTAAATGTTAGATCTTTAGTAGAGGGGGGAAAATACAGCGGTTTACCGTTATAGAGATTCACAAAGAAACATACCTGGAGTTTCTCCCACACCTTCTTCTTTGGGTTAAGTCTATCATCTGGCTTGCCTGACCCATACCCTTCCACAAAGACCCTGTCTCCTGGCAACGAACCTTCTGGAGGATCCAGAGGCTCCACCTTTCTGGGCTCGCCCTCACTGGAAAACAAACAGAGATCGGAGGAATTGGAAATTTAAGCTAAATTTCACTTTGTACAAAAAAACAAAACAACCCAGCCCCCAAAAATGAAACTCACATAGAGGCACACAGCAGCATGGCTTGAGACTCGATCCCACGCATCTTCTGGGGTTTCAGATTGCACAGCACCAACACCAGTCTGTCCTGCAGGTCCTCCTGTGAAATGTAGGCCACCAGCCCACTGACTACCGTCCTCGGCTCAGGCTCTCCTACATCGATCTTCTCCAGGTACAGAGAATCAGCGTCTGGATGCTACAGAGGGGGGAAATTATTTTTAAGCTCCACAGTGATTATCCAATGATGTAAACGTTCTGATTATAACGAAATGACAATAACTTACCTTCTCCACACTGAGGATCTTTCCCACTCTGATGTCCAGTCTGGATGGAGCCAGCTCATCGTCCTCTCCTCCACCACCACCTCCTCCTCCGGCCTTAACGCCCTTCCCTCCTGCTTCTAATAACACACAAGTAAGACAGCACTAAGTCTCAGTATGAAGCCAACTCCCGCTTTAAGCCAAGGCAGCCACACAGTTTGACACCGACTTGTCTTTGAGGGATCAGGATAGGCGTTGCTGGTAAGTTTACGGAGCTCAGGAGACTCGAACTTCTTTCTAATTGGCTCCAGTAGCTCATTTAGTGCAACCTCCACAGAGGCCTTCAGGTCTCCAGGGTGGATCATCTATAAACAGCAGTTAACTACAGGTTAAATCAGAGCTCGTTACGGGAAGACTTCATTGTTCAAATAAACCAGTTAAGGCGTCCTTCACCTCTGCAGCGAAGTCCTTCTCCACTTCCTCAAACACACTGTAAACTTTGTCTCCGCCCCACTTTGCGTCTCTCTTGATGGAGAACACTGAAACACAACAGTACAAATGATCAACTCATTGATTATTCAAATTGATTTGCCAAAAAAAAAGGAAGTCTGAAGCCAGGTTGCAGGAAGAGATTGAAAAATAGTTTCTACCTCCTCGTAGAGGGAAGAGGACATATTTGACAAAAGAGAGAACTCCATTGTTCTGGATGTTGCCCGGCTCACAGAAAGCCTTCTTCAGCTTCTTCTTTACATCCTCTTTGGAGTCCAGGAGATCGATTTTCGATTCCTGGAAGCAAAAACAGATAATAAAATGAAGATGGACGGAGTGTTGAGAAAATTTCCCGTCGAAATCTTGAACTCCAATCACTTCCTTCCATGACAAACTAAGTTTATATGACCTTACCTCTTCTGAAGAGCTCATCTTAGCCCCCGTCAGCCCCGGCACCATCGGGTTCATCAGGTGGGCACGTTTAGCGTAGCCGAGAGAGGGCAGGTACTGCCGAACAACACAGGTTAAAAGCTTGAACAGCTGCACAAACAGCTGAATGCTATCAATTCTGTACTAGTCTGTTATCACACTTTCACATGTAACTAAATATAGAAGCTGACATGAGAGAAAACCTTAAAATTCTCAGAAAGGTAAAGAACTGGATCTGACTCTCTGATAATAACAGAATAAATGTTCTACATCTTCTATAACAGAAAAACTCGTTTGGCTTTTTGTGAGAGCACCACGACCTTTGAAGCATCAAAGTCAGGCTAACTTCGGGGTTAAAAAAGTAATCCCTACAGCACACTACCATTCATAAGAGTGCAGGAAGAGGAAAGTAAATGAACTTCCCATTCCTCTCTGGATGTAAAGGACTGCATTCTGAGCACGGGACTGCATAGCCAAGGACCTAATGAGTCTCAGCCTCCACAAAAGTCAGAGCAGGTGTAAGTAAGCGTGGCCAATGAAGTCTCAGAATTATATCACAATGACTCAAGGAAATTTGCTACTTGCACTGATGACAGTCTACCTCATTCAAAGCGTGCACCACAAGGTGCCAGTAACAACAGCGGCAGCAGTAGAGTGCGATAGCAGTGACACAACAAAAATTAAAACATAAGTAAAAAAGCAGGTATTACAAAATATGAGATTTAGCTCTAATATATACAAATAGCTCAATTAAGAATATCCAGAATATCACAAAGATGAAATATATATGACCGACACTTAACTCTAACCAGTGAAGTTGGTTATTTGTTACTTTCACTTTAGAACATGTGTAAAAAGGGTGTAACTATTGACTTTGTACTGTGCCTTAGATGGACGAGTTGTACTGGGATATAAGCCACAAGCAGGAATTATTTCTTTTGTCACTCGGTGGTGCATTTGTGGAATCTCAGTCTCTCGTTGAACGTGCTCCGGTGACTAGCCAGCATGTCATGGAGTGGGTGGGAGGTATTGTCCGCTATTTTCCTTATCTTATATATTATAAGAGATATTTTTATATCTCTCAAGCATTTCCTCCTTCAACTTTGTCTTCATATTCTCAGTGCGTTTTTGCATAAAGTAGTGAAACCGGTTTGATCTTTACCGTTTTCTTTCATAGTTTGCAAAGTGTGTGCCTCTTACAGTCAAACCACTACCACGCTATTGGCGTACAGCTGCTCCCTTTTTAGGTAACAAATCGTCATTGGAAGCTCACACGCCGCTCTCGCACTCAGACATAAGTGGGCTTAGGCCATTGCTGCCCACACTAGCAAACAGAAATGCATCACTATATCACCAGATTCACAAGATGACGCTTTTGTAATCGCGTGACAATTATACCAGTGTTATTGTGGAAGGTATGATAAGTCACAGCACTAATGTACTGGATTCCTTTAGTCATTAGCAGCTGTGCGCTGCTGGGAGGCTGCAGAGGACTTGAGCTAAAACTAAAGGAAAAACCTCTGTAAATGTGCAAAGGTGTAGGATACCTTCTCTGCCAGAGTGAAAATCTTCCTCTGGTCAACACCTCCAAACTGAGCATCCACTTTCAAGTACTCCTCATCCAGAGCCTGAGAGCATGAGGAAAAACACAAGATACGGTTACTGTGATTAATACTAAGCTGTGACACGGACACATCTGAGAAACTTCAACTACTGCATTGTCACAGTGTGATGACACCAGCGTCCCAAGTCTATGAACAGCGTTATTACCTGTAGGCCGGGGTACAGCAGACCACTCAGGAGAGGATGCTCCACCTGTTTCACCACCTCAGCTCCAGCCTTCTTAGCATCGTGCTCTGTCACCATGGAGGACAGGCGGTACACATCCAGAGTGTACTCCCTGGAAAACATGGTAACACCTACACGTTCAGTATGACCTGCAGCTACAGGCAAGTTTTAAGAGACTGTAAAGTTGAACGAGTGGATGTCAGATCAGCCTCTGAATCAGCAAACAGACCTGCTGAGCTGGAAGTCAGTTCCTTTGACAAACTTGAGTTTATCCAGAGGCACACCGATGCTCTCCAGCATGGCCTTGATAACCTGCTCGTAGTATTTGACCCTGAGCTCCAGCAGCTCCCAGGGAGCTTTCATGTTGTCTAGGTAAGCATGCAAGTCTGCAAACAGAACAGTGACCTAAGGAAAGGTAGAAGAGGGGGTAAAAAGGCTTTTTTTTTAATTTAAAAGCAACTACAAATAAAACCACAGTCAGCTCTGCCACACCCACCTCACATCCAGCTTTGAGGAAGTCTGCTATCTTAGACATGGGGACAAAGTAAGCTACGTGGGGTTTGCCAGTGGTTGCTGTGCCCCAGTAAACCCTGAGCTCTCTCTCCTGAAGGACCTGCTTCACCTTCTCCTCTCCAAGGACCTCCTACAATACACACACACGAGCAGAAACATGTGAGTGTGACCTGTATGCTCCAGTAACAATGAGCAGCTGTCTGCGTTTCCCACCTGGAGGTTCCTGGTGATGAGGTTAAATTTCTCATCTGGACTCAGCTGATCTGCCATGGTGCTGGGTGCTCCGACTGTAACACAAGCACAGTGGTCATCCTCCTGGGGTTCTTAATAAGGGAGTTCCAGTTAAATCGCCTTCGGTTGATCTTGGCTACAGACAGGTATGACTAACATTCGTCTGACTGCCATGTTTTTTTCCATTGAAACAAAACAGTAATGCATATAAATTTTGCGCGTTTTAAAAAATTAAAAATACTGCAGCTCAGTTTGCTGTCTATAAGCCGTATTCATGTAATAAACTTCACTTTGATGCTCCATAGGCTGTGCAGGCTAGCCAATGAACATAACGGTAGTTTTGAAAAAGACGCAATTAGCCCAAAAAATTAAAAAAATAAAAATAAAAAAGCACATCTTTTCCCAGTAAATTTGCTAAAATTCAGCATGTAGCCTACAATTTAGCTAACTTTCGCCGATGAATGAAGGATCTAATTAGCGAGAAAACCATGTGCAGCTAACGTTCCCTAGCTCCTGTGGTTATAATCTATTCAACTGCTTTTTTCTAGTTGCTACATTTTTTTTGTTTATCTCACAGCAACGTCGTTCTACGGTAAAATCACACTGCACAGTAGCCGACTTACCTCAAAACCCGTCTTCTTTCAAAGAGTCCTGGGTGAGAGAAACCGGCTGAACGGACCTGTCAGTGTTGCATCAGCGACAGCCTCCGCTCTGCTATCGATTCTAGGCGGAAGTAATCGAGTTCAGAGTGCAGGTCCTACCGGTTGGTAAAACTTTTTTCTTTTTTGCCCTCCAACATCCTTACACTAGGAAATGAGATTTATTGAAAAACAACGATGATAAATCATTACATTTCATATAATGATCAGAATGTTAAAAGTTAAGTGTTAAAAGGCTCTGTCCACTTGTTTTTGTTTTTTTGTTTTTAAGAATTGTCTAATCGTTGTCTTTAATAAACTGAAAGTTTAATTCCTGTCAGAGTACAGTACTCACTTATATTCGAATTTTTTCTTCTACTCTTGTCAAGCATTTCAGAGAAAATCTTGGGAGTGATCAGGTAATTATGATCTAATTACAATTGTGATACTTAATAATTTAAAGACAATGGCAAACAAACTCTTTTTTTTCTCCCAGGGTGGCCAGAGGTAGATGGATTGTTGGGGAAATGCTGGCAATAGTTCAATGCACCAGAGAAGAGTCGCTGACACCCAAGGCAGTAGCAGTAGAACCCGAAAGATTCCTCCTCTTTAAAAAACAAAACAAAAAAAACCCAAACAAACAAAAAACAGTCCTTGTTAGGACTGTAGGAAGCTTTTTACACACTCACAAAGACAGATATATAAATGAACAGAGAAGCGTTCCAAGTAAAATTGGTCTACTAAAGTTTCTGACATCTGAATATTTGCTTAGACTCAGTTCTTTCTCTTGTCAGATAAGTCTAAAAGGCCTAAAGAGTTCAGTCTGCCACTTTTAGATCTGTGCTTGTAGTAAAATTAAGAACTCATTCTGCTGTTGGAATTTGAATTTCAGTCACCTCCAGGATTTCTTGGGTGCGCTTTAAAAGTGCTCCAGACCCTCCTGTCACTGGCTAAGGCACTCGGTGTGTTGTGTGTATGACCAATGTCACCCTTGACTTTTAGTGAACTGTTTCTGGATACCTGCAAGAAAGAGGCGGACCCCAAGGGCGTAGATTTGGCATGGACGGAAGGGACGTGTCCCCACCAATATCCAGCGATTATTGAATTGTCCCCACCAATAATTTGATCTCTTCGAGTAAAGAAAAACAAACCCGATAGAAAGAAAAAAAACGATCTGTCAATGTCTCATTCACCCAGCGGTGCAGAAAGAGTTAAATTACGTTCTCTACTGGAGTCCTACGTCATGTGACAAATATGGCCAATGTGATTGGCTGTGCCTTTCAGGGAGCTCTGTTTAGTTTTAGCAGCGGCAAGCCTGCGCAGTGAGGACCTGCAAGGAGGAGAGGATGGCAGTAAAAAGGAGGAACCTGGATATAAGAAAGTATTTTTCAAAGAAACCTGTAAGTCACTTAAAGTCAAGTTCACTCATAAAATGTGTCCGCCATAATAACGTTACACGCTATGCCAGGCTTTGGCCCACATCAGTCTAAAGCTGTATGTAACCATGAATAACGTGTTTGGAAACTAACTGCACAACATGCAGCACTATTAGTTATCTCAGTCTCAGAGCAGCATTTCTAATTTTGACTGAAACTGTCAGAGAAAACGGCAGCCTCGAGCAAGCCAGGATATTAGTTTACAGAGGCTGTTAAAATTATATGTCTAACGTTAAAATGTTGGTGACACAATAATTTCATCCTAACGGTGCTGACATATTCACAGGGTTCATTTTTGAGACAAAATATCATGAGGTAGTCATGATTTTGCAAATATTCCAACCAACAATGGTGATGCAAGATCACAGGTGAAATTGGATGATGACTTGTTGGTTCATGACTGTATTTGAAGCACATGTGTGACTGCATGTATGTGGAATGTCTCATTGTTATTTATCAGGTGACAGAGGCAGTTCTGCCATGTTGTAGCTCGGACAGAGGTGAAGATGCGAGGTCACAGGTGACTGACTGATGATTTGGTGCTATAGATTAACTAGTATTTACTATCATGACAGTTGTTAGGCTGCTGATGTAAATATATTCATTAGTGTATATTTGACAAACAATCTGAATTGACACATCTCACTTTTTATATGGCACGAATCCATGTGTTATTTTATCAGGTAGCAATATGTCGTAATGCAGTCAGAGGGGAAGAGCCAGGGCCAAAGGTGAGGCACATCAAGCACAGAATAATAATTTTAATCTGTGGATAAAACGCATGTACTGAGGCTGAAAGAAGCTTCAGTGCTCTCAGGAGACTAAAAAGATGGCTAAGGTTAACAATAACTCAAATGAGGTTAAACAATGCTGCTGTATGTCCACCAGGAGAGACTGGACAGTATAGATGTAAAACAAATATGCCAGCAGTTTATCTCAGTTAACGAGAGGAGAAGGCATGTGTTTGGCTCCTTCACATAGTGGACATTGAGTTGTTATGTGGGACACCAGAAGTCCATGTCTGTTGCTGTAACAGTAGTTCATGTTTAGAATAAAAAAAGTCCCAGCTCACTGATTTGATCGGGGCAATAGTGCCTAAAATGTTGCATAATTTTGCTGAGAGATCTTTTACTTTGTTAAGATTTACTAATCTTAGATGAGTAGTTTTATGGACAAAAACCACCAGGTCATTCAGTGTTCCCTTCGTGCTATAAGAGATGTTGGTGTACTATAACTGAACTAATTTTGATAAGTCCTTAAAGTCATATTCTTTTACTGTCATGACTCTATTTTTATTTTTGTATGATACCTGATTTATATGGAATATGGCTGAAGTAAACTAAAGCCTAAAATACTTACGTAATTTAACATTATATAATTCACATATAAAACTATGAATTGTAATTTTAAATGGTTTAAAAGCATGTAGAATAGCATATGTAGGCAAGTATATTTCTCCTTTTTTATCAAGAAGCAAAGACAAAAAGGAAAAAAATAAGAAACAGGGCAGGGTTCAGTGGTTGAATCATCTGTCCCCACCAATGCCAAAACCAAATCTACGCCCTTGCTCTGGGCTAATACTGTAAAAAGCAATCATTAGTTTTCTTTGTAATATCAGATCATTTGTTTTGATAAATACATAGGTCAGTATCAGGGTTCATGTGAGCTATTTTAGCAGTAATTTTACACCTCCACTATGATAGTATTTAGCTGTTAATCATGTTAGCAAGGAAGCCAGGGTTTGTAATTCATTCTTAATTTAGCCACGCTGCATGAATTTGGATGATAACATTTTTGAAAATGGCAGTTTACTTTATCGGGCAATTATAAAATTGCATTTCTTAGGCTGGCTTTTAAGGAAGGAGGAAAGGTATGTATCAGGTGGCTGAGAAGAAAGATGGAAGTGGAAAGGATGTGCAGGCTATGGGACAAAGTTGCTGAGACTAGGTTAAAAAGAGGTGCATCGCCTCCATCAGTCTTCTCTGTGGCCCTGCTCTTTTCCTCCTGCCTGGAAGCTCCACCTTCAGCATCCTTTATACCACCGCCTCTGTACACACATCCTAGCAGGTCTAACTACTATCTTGTAAACACTCCCTTTCACTCTTGCTGCTATCCTTCTGACACACCCACTCCACCCTCCCTTCTCTTCTTCACCCGTAGGACACTGTCCTTCGCTTTTGGATATCCTGATAGTCTTCTGTGTAAGTTGTTATTCAAAGGTTTCAAATCTATTTCTTTGGAATGAACATAAAATGAGGAAATGCAAAAGAAAATTGTATAATTAAACATATGAATTATGCCAGAATATGTTTAACAGTTTATTTAAACCTATCTCATGTTTGTGCTTCCATAGTAAGTCATCTGTTGAGGGATTCTGGGCAAATAACTGTTGTAACCCACACAGATCTCATAGATCGCAATTATGAGCCCAGATATTCACAAACCAGTCAGTACCCCTGGGCTGAAATGTGCTATGTTAATAATACTGTGACATATGAAAGTACAACACACTTAAAAAAAAACGGTTCTAAAATACCAGGAACAACAAAATGAGTTGGTGATGCAACTGTATGCAGTAAACTTGGGGTTTTCGGGCTCTTCCAGGACGTCGGTAACTGTTTCCATCTGGTTATCCAGACTTGCATCTTCAGTATTCAGTTCCTTTTGAAGACACAATTTCTGAAACTCGTTTTACATCCTGTTGCTTCTTTGATGAGAGCACCTTCCACATAAAAGCTGTTATTATGCCAGCAGCAGACTTCTCATCCTGACTCACACTGATCTGAGTGAAACACAGTCATGATCGCATAATTAAAGAAGAATAATCTGTGTGAGGGATTTTATTCTGTCTGTGACGTGTTTTAGTCTCCCTGGCAGAATAAAATATAATATCAGTCATCATCAGATCAACAATACCATAAAATAACCAGTTTAAATGTCTCTGTCCAGCTGGGCTTAGGGGTCGGGGTCAGTATTTAGAGTCAGAAGTCGGGCTCCAGCCGGGGGAGCACCGGGAGGATGAGGTTCCCAAACGAGGAGTCCTGGGTGATGAAGAACCCGGAGGAGTGGACGTGAGCGTGCTGCAGGGCGGCCTTCTGTTGGGCTGCGATGTGCTGCTGCTCGGCGCTGTCCCTCACCTCCTTCAGGCTGGGTCTGGACGACAGCGCGATGTTGGCTCCGGGGCTGTTCATGGACTGGCTCTGCAGCAGCCGCCTCTTCTCCTTGTCCAGCTCCGCCAGGATGGCCACACGGGTCTTGTTCTGAAAGCCCTGTCCCGGCGGGTTAGCAGCCATGTTAGCTAAGCAGTTAGCAAACACCGGTTTCACGAGTCCACGAAGCACATAAAGCCGACTGCCGGGATTGCTTCTTTAGGGTATGTGGTTATATAGAATATCTTCGCTATGGAGAAACACAAAGCACGCACTGTCAGAGATAAGACATAAAATACCGCCTTTAGGCAAAGGAACTGGACAACTTCCGGCTAATAGTTCTCATTTCAAAATAAAGGTTCACGGAAACATCAGTTTTTTATCGTTTTATCTTACGGCAACACGCAGATGACAAAGGTTAAATGTTTATTTATGTAATGATGTTTTGTTTTTTTTAAAGTATGACTTCTACCAGGAAGAAAATATTCATCCAAATGTCGTCGTTTATGTGTGCGAAATAAAACCAACATTTACCAAACAGTTATTGCAATTTCGTGACTGAACACTAGATGGGATCAGTTCATTATGAATCATAAACCATGTGAATGTGAAAACTGGGTTTCACTAGAGCGACACCTGAAAATACGACGAGGACTCTCGTCATAGTTGGAGTGCAAAGAGTGGCCAAATTATATCACTAAATACACCATTAAGCAATTAATTAAGTGGATGAGTACGTAATTAAAATGGAAATAAATAAATAGTGTATTAAATACAATCATCAATTCATCAATTCATCTTTTTTGAAAAATATTTTATTATTTCACCATTTAATTGATTATTTCATGGTTCCTTGGCAATCTGCAATCTGTCAGCCTTACCCATTAGAGCCAGGGCACAGGGATGACGCTGATCTGGTCAAATATTTCAGCAGGTGTTTCTCAATAATAAGTACACACAGTTTGTACTTGTATACTTGCACACTCGCTTCCCCGTTTGAGGACGGGAAGACACGTCTTGGAGGCAAACAACACAGCTGATGACATAAGCTGGGCCTCATTGTGTACTTTACTCCCCCTTTCCTCTTATGATAAATATTTACAATAAAAATGGCAAATAACAGCCTAATTATCTGTTATATTTTACAAATATGCACAATCATAGTACGATTCTCACCTAAAGTCTCATTGATGTCAAATTACTTTGAAAGGTCATAAATTGATTTGAAAGAAGTTAGTAAAGAATTGTGTATCATTATATGAAATTAAACATTACTGATTAATCAAGACGACACGGTTCAGCAGATCTCTCTTAAAACGCTTAAAATACAGTTGAACAAATGTCGAAACAGATCATTATATCATTTGCGGAGCAGATTTGACCTCATTCTTCAGCACCTAAACTGCAAACAGCTGCCTCGGGCTTCTCTAATCCCATCCACCCAGCTCTGGTTATGTTTAGGTTTCGCACTGTGAAACACCGTAAGCCTAAAGTTCATTCATTCGCCTGCTGACACACTAACACTTTTCATGGAGTTCATGGTGTTTTTTTTCCTTTTTGGTTAATAAATTAGTATAATTTTGACTGATGCTGTGCCTCTTCTGTTACCTGTTATCACTCATGACTTTTCTTCTCCAGTTGGTTCCACTATATATAATATGGGATTAATTTCTTGTGCAGAGTTGGTAAATGGCTCCTAGACATGTTTGACCTGCTGCTGAGCTGTGTAACCACTAGATGGTACTGCTGCATCGTGTCAATACAGCTGGGGTGACTTTGTTTGGACAGAACTAGGTATAATAGTGAATTTTTGTATGAAGGTATTGCTATCAATTCCACTGTCTGGTCTTCATGTTTCCCAGACCTGAATCCTTGTGAGAACCTCTGTCACATCTTCTGTGTCCAGTCCCCACACTCTCCTAGAGCTCCCTGATGCTATAATACATGTCTGGGAGGATATCTCCTAAAACACCATCCACCGTCTCATCAGTAGCATGCCGAGGTATTAGTGAGAGTGCATCAGGTCATTATTATTACCAGAGGCCCAAACCAGTGTTTGTGCTGTATATAAACTTGTTTCAGCTCTACAAATCCTGGACCAGAAAGACCAAAATCCCCTCCGATCATAGAGGGAGACAACTGATCAGCAATGCATCTTGGAAGCTCATCCATCCACATGGGATGTGTGGATGATGAGAGAGATGAGATGAGATAGCCTTTATTTGTCAGTTGCAGGTCTTTTGCCCACAACCGAGATGACAGACCTTGCCGACCGTACATACAATACACAAACATCACATTGGGGAGACAGGTCAGGCTAGGTAGCGAAGAAAAAAACATCGAAATGTGTAACACAGAAGGATAATACAGGAATGCACAGATATCAACACACCATAGCACAATAAACACAGACAAGCAACATGGGAAAGAGTTCCAGTGTGTACATCTGATCTGGGACCGCTGCAATCTTTCGACTGCGCCTCCAACTGACCCAATGTCCACATCAGAGGGGAGGTAAGCGTTGGAGGTGGCGTTGGATCCGAGGTAGGGAGGGTGATGCGTCGGTGAGTGCTTATCAGTATCAGTATATGTATGTGTGTGCGTTTCCATAGTTCAGCTGAGACAGTGTCCTTCGCCCTGCCAGGCTAAGTAAACAGTCTTCCAGCCAACCCAGGTGGCCTTGCATGGAATGGGAAGGAACAGACTAAACACAGTCGTTATCAGGGTGTTTTGTTCAGCTCCGGCCTTGTAGCTGGCGCCGAGAGGGTATCCACATGAAGTGATGTTATTTTTTTACTTTAGTGCGAACAGCTCATATGAATTTCAAAGCAGTTCCACAGTCCAACACTGGTCTCTTAATCTCCCGTTGGAGAGCCGCGAGCTTCGCCATACTTGCGTTCTGTGATGTTGTCATTTCTTGTGCTCAAGGAGCCGATTTCAGAGAACTCACGGCAGTGTGCCTCCCCAAGATGTCATCCAATTTTGCGCCCAGAGATGTTATTCCGGGCTAGCCCTTCCGAGATGTATCCAGTCTGCAGTCAGAGATCTTATTCTGAGTATTCACAGCAGCCGTAGCCTCTCCAAGATCTTATCCGTGCTGACTCAATGAGCCCATTTTGAGAAACTCATGCCTCTCCCATCGTTCCAATCCCAGCGGGCAGCCTTGTGGGGGTTTGAACAGCCGGTTCCGCTTTCTTAATTCTTCGATAAGTCAGGGCCAAGCCAGCTCCGATCCGCCAGAACCCTGTTACCATGGTTCAGAATAGGTAGATATCTTCAGCACTCAGGCTCACCCAAGCCCAAACTTCTCGTTGAGAAAGGGGTGTCATGCCTGCTTCATGCCCTGGGGGACGGGGCTATGGCTCTCTACATCCTCTAGCAGACCATTACATGGGGAAACCATTTGAATACAAGCGCGCCGATCCACACAGGTGTGCACACAGGTGTTCACTGTTCGTAGACTTAAATCACACCTTTCTTGGCTGCTACTTCAAAGCACATTGTGCGCTGTCTGTCCTGCGTGCTGCACAACAACATTCAATATTTAGTATTTACTGCTGTTTACACTTAGCTAGATTAATGCGATGGTGTTGTGTATAGTATGTTGCTTTGTTTTGGTTTTTTTGCTTGTTTTCTATTCTTTTTCTCTCAACAGGTGATCCCGGAGATATTTTTTCTTCCCCCCTTTCTCACTGTCCCTCTCCCCTTCTGTTTTTCTTTTCCTTCCTCTTTCTTTCTCCCTTTCCTATCCCTCACTCATGTCTGTCCCGTCTGTAACAACTGAAAATAAAATAAATAATAAAAACAAAGGTCGATCAAATGGACCAATACGGCAATGCCATGATGATCCATTTGGCAAAATAAATCCATCGGGTATCCTTGTTGGTCTTCAGACAACAATTCTGATGGCTAAAGAACCAAATGGGACAGGCGGAAAAAAAAAAAAAAAAAAAAAAAAAAAAAGAGAAAGGGGTGTCAATTGCATTCAGGGACCAGTTGATTCAATCCATAATTCCTCTTTTAGGTTTAGAGAACAGACTGTGAGAGAATATTCCAGGGAAAAATACAAAAAAAACCCACGAGACTAGACAAGGACATAAGCAGGGAAGATAAGGGAGAGGAGAAAAAGTGCGTCCGCCTCCTCCGAGAGCCAAAGAAGAAGGTTGGAGAAGAAGTTCCTTATTTTTAATCCACACAAAGAGGAAGTAAAGACTACTGACATTTTTTTTGCCCCACAGTGCACAATGGACATTTATCAGTTAGTGTTTATTAACATCTTTTTCCTCCATCACAGTATTTTATTCTTAAATAGCTACACCACAGTGTAGATGGGTTCATCCCACTTGCAGACACAAATATAACAAAGATATATACACAAGTATATACATATGCACAGGAGGCGTCTGTGTGCCTTTGTCGGGATTAAAGCTTCACACATTTGGCTACAGCCTCAGTCAAGAGTCAATAATAAAAACAAACAAAAAAGAAACAACTACACAACAAATTAAAACAAGACGGCATTTACAGGATGTACAATTACTACAGGTTTAGTCTAAGGATGTATGTTCTCCGTCCTCTTCAGCAGAGGATAAAGAAAATGAGCATGAATGAAATAAACATTGGCAACTCAGTTGTCAGAATCAAATGTCAAAGATGTAACATTATGTATAACATATGACACTGAATGTACACATTTCCATATCGACAGATATGAAACATAATCCTCGTGATGACAGATTGACATGTGCTTCTCCAATAAAAACATATATACAGATAAACATAAACACCCATTGATAAGAGCTCCGCTTTCCATCTTCATCTTTTTTTTTTCCTTCTTCTTTCTCCAAAATGATGCGCTTCCCTTTTATAAAATGCATATGAAGCAAAGACAGCAGAGGAGGTTAAACCTGAATGCCCAGGTGGCAACAGCTTTACAGGCCTTAAATAGAGTTAAATAATCCAAGAAGCATGGCTTTCTAGAAAACATGAATTTGAAAAGGAAAAATTAAAACTAATAAATATTTAAATAATGATATCACTAAATTACAGGTGCCTGTAGTAACTTAAATTTAAAGCATTGAGAGAGAAAAGGTTTTTCCTGCTATCAGCAGTTGTCCTTATAAATAATGGAAATAATGTAGCTGCTGAATATACAGACATCACAGTTATGTTTTTGAAAAATAACTGCTTTCACTCCTGTAGTGGTTTCAGTGTGACGGTGGAGTAATATTAGAAGCCATTTAGAGTGCAGGTGTTCCTGTTTGGCCACAAGTTCAAACATCACCATTATTTCTAACCTCTTATAGGAAAAGCCGGTGGGATGGGAATAAGATGAAGCAGGCTGGCTGATTGGATTGTGTAAACTATGAAGTGAAAATGTAAAATTACAATTTCTATTTTAAAAAACAAAAACAAAAAAACCCTGACGTTTGCATCAGCTTTTTAAAACCCCGTAAAGGGGGGAACAAATTAAGGTTGTACCGCTGTTCAAGTTCCTCGTGTCGAACGCTCACATCTCAGAGCCTCCTGAGGTTGCTCACGTTCGACCTGCGTATATAGCACCATTAATACTAATGAAAACATGCTCTTAATGCTTTTCATAGTTCTTGTGTGATTTTGACTCAGAGAAAGACCAACTAAACAAAGAAAATGAAAAGAATCTTTTCACAGTACATCTAAAAAAATAAGGCTTTTTTCCCCCAAGAAAAACAGAAACAGAGAAGTGTGCCAGGAAAATATCACAGATTCACAGATGGGAGGGTTGTCTTTAGAAAAGGCCTCAGGGTGGCTGAAACAATGACACTTGAGTGAATCAAGTACTTCTGGATCAGCAGCAGCAACAGCAGCATTAGTGGACAAGGCAGTGATCCGACAGGCGCGGGTCCGTTGGTGCCGTCCGGTGCAAGAGTGCCATTCGTTCACCCCACTGGTCTGTCTGGAAAATGAGCTAGACCACGTTGGCTAGTTCTGCTGAGTCCGTTTCAGAGTCCGCTTCATTCTCCCTGTGAGACGAGAGACTTCGGTTGGAGGGTTGCCTCACACAGATGCAACACACACACAGAAGATGGTGAAGCGTTTGGGTCTGTGCACTTACCTCAGTTCCTGTAGGAGTTTGCGGTTAGCTTGCCTCTTCTCCTCATTGATCGGGTAAGAGTAAATTATGGACAGGCCAATCGCCATCAGAGCTATGGGTGCAGCCGAAACCAGTAATTTCAACGTCAAGTCCACTTCCTTAGGTTGAGAGCAGCCTCGGCTGATGTAACCCGCAAAGCTAAAAAGAAGAGAAATAAAATTATTAGCTTTTAGCGCAGCAGAGATATTGATGTGAAGGAAAAGTAACAAATTACTCATCAAATAGAAAATACTGCTGTGGTTAATCATGTAATATATGTACCCACATGCACTCTATAGCCTCACTGTAATCTAATGGAACGGAAAGGAACTCCTTGCTTTGATGTGGGATTTTGGGTGCTGAAAAATTCAACTAAACAAATAGCTGCAAAAACTAAACAAATAGCTGCAAAAACTAAACAAATAGCTGCAAAAACTAAACAAATAGCTGCAAAAACTAAACAAATAGCTGCAAAAACTAAACAAATAGCTGCAAAAACTAAACAAATAGCTGCAAAAACTAAACAAATAGCTGCAAATGCTTAAACTTGGTGCGAGTGCTTACTCTAAACTAAGAGTAGAGATGCCGAGAGAGACTCCAGAAGCAAACTTGGTGAAGAAGACGTAGAAGGAATAGAAGAGAGCTTCGTGGCCGGTGAAGTCGGGGTTTTGCACTTGGAAGTCGTCGACGACATCGGGCAGCATAGACCTGAACAAACAAAACGTGAGGCTTGGTCATTTATGTGCATTCCTGATAAGAAAAACATTTTTATCAATAAAGTCATCAAATATGAGCCAGCGGAGAGGCATACCAAGGTAGCAGGAAGGCGACAGCCACTCCAACGCCAGCAGCAAAGGAGCAGATGTAGGTGACAGCCAGGCTACTCTTCAGGGACACCACCAGGATCATGAAAGGAATCACAGCCTGGAAATGACAGTAGTGAGAGATTTAAATCCCAAAACAGGTCTCTTAATGATACTGCATCAGTTTTCCTAAGAAAGAAAAATTCCCCTAAGTTTTACGGTTTGTTTATACTTTTAACAAGATTTCAGGGACTTACCAGTGTGCCAACGTAAACCGCCGTCTTCTTTCCAAAACGAGTCAGAAACCACTGCCAGAAGGGAATGGCCAGAGTAGCGGAGAGCTGAAAGAGGGGAAAACAAAACAAAAACAAGTGTGGTTAACCAACTGTTTTACCAAAACTCAGAGAAGTTCCTGTAAGTTTCTCCAACGCCCCTCCGTATTCCAGGTCAATATCGGAAAAAACAACAACAAAAACCCTACTTTATCTGTGTTATATAAAAAGAAGAGAAGCATCTTAGACATCTGATGCAGTCACAAAGCACTTCAGATATCATCTGACCTAAAAAGGACATGAAGAGGCGGGACAGCCCCCAGATCGTCATGGGCTTTGACCTGCGCGTGTTTGACCAAGGCGGCGAGAACACCCGGCCATTGTGCGCAGTGTTCTCGGTATTTCCCCACCTTTCCTTCTGAATGCCTTCTATAGGCCCAAACTTCCCGTCACCTCAGTCTCTCTGTGCAGTCATCTGTAGCTTTCAGACTTATTTCATGTAGTTTCACTTTAGTCTACGAGCACACACTCTGTTTTAAAATGTATGCACTTGAAATTAGTCTTGCTGTTCTGCAAACACTTCTCTCAAACCTTCGCCCCCATGAGCCTCGCTGTTTTTTTCTTAGAAATCAAATATCAACATCACGCATCAGCTTTCATCTTCTAAACCAACTTTGAAGAGAGTTTCACACAAACTGCCTTCACTGAAACTGAGCAGCACGACATTCTCATACAAACATCCTTAACCCTCTGGTCTCTATCTGGCCATTTTTGGCCACTTTCTTTATTCGGTTTTCAACCATTTTTGTTCTGTTAATGCAAATGGAATGAAACTTTCCAAAGGTGTGCATTTTTTAAAAAATTTTTAATTTTCAACATTTCAACTTAATAATGTCAATAATATTCACTATACACCAATTTGTTCCTGTTTTACTGATCGTGGCCATTTTTGGCCAATTGAAACCCATTATAACCACCTTTTTTGATTCCTTGTTACTGGCAGTACTATAGCATGCAATTTAGGTAAAATTGCTTTCATTCTAAACTCAACACATGAAAATTGTAGTTTTTCATTTTTTCTACCACATGACATCCTTGGCCCATTTTCTGCCAAGCAAGCAATTTCATGTAATATTCTTGGTTTCCACTAGGTGGGGTTGATGGGTTACCACACTCCAATGGACCAATATAATGAAACAATTTTGACATAGGTTTGGTCTTAAGGATCTGATAGTTTGTGTTTGTGCATGACATTGCAGCACAAACATGTATTTGCAAGATAGACTGGAATAAATAATGACGCATCAAACATTACATAGGCTGCAGTGAATTCCTGTGGATGCAGGATATTGAGCTTTGAGGTTCCCAGTCAAACTTAGCTTTGAAGCACATGTGAAAAGCACTTTTACTCTTGTATTTTTCATAAAAAGAGACCATACCCAAAATATTAACTCTAGAAACAAAAACAAAAACAAAAAAAACCCCAATCACAGGACATTTTGCACAGTTCAAACCTGCAGCTGCAGCGCAAACAACAACAAACACTGTTTGTAAACGTGTCCTGGAGTTTATGCAGGTGCAGACGTTGCTACTGCTGTAAGTCAACCTAACAGCTTCCAGACCATTTATTCTGGCAATATGGCAAGAAGGTGGGAGTGTCCCCCCCACCCCAAGAGGGACAAAGGGACCCCCTGATGATCCTCTAATCGCCTGAGCCAAGGTGTGAAACTGGGTGTGAACTCTGGCTGATTGGGAACCACACCCAGTTCAAAGCGTATAATATCTAAATTTGAATTATATTTTGGTTTTCATGACTAGGACTGGTGCTAATTTAAAAAATCAAGTCAATGAAAGTAGAAAAATGTTTTAATATATATGAATTTTATAGTATTTTGAAAACGTAAACATGGGTGGCCATTTTTGGCCACGAACAAAATGAGAGGGATTTTTTGTTTTTCTGTCACAGCACAAAAAACCAAAGATACATAAAACTCATTGATACTTTTAATTATTGCTATGCATCTAACGTCCATCATGGTTAGAAAATAAATCAGTTTGCATGTATTATTTAGGAAAAAAATGGGGATTTTATGCTTTTATCCCTTTATCCCTTTATCCCTTTGTAAATCATTAAAATTATGTAATTTAACTGGTATTTAAAGGGTTAAAAGTCTGGATTTGAATTAAATTTTGGTCTTGATGAACAGCACTGATACTAATCTAAAACATCAAGTCAATGAAAGTAGAAAAATGTTTTAATATATATGAATTTTATAGTATTTTGAAAACGTAAACATGGGTGGCCATTTTTGGCCACGAACAAAATGAGAGTTTTTTTTTGTTTTTCTGTCACAGCACAAAAAAACCAAAGATACATAAAACTCATTGATACTTTTAATTATTGCTATGCATCTAACCTCCATCATGGTTAGAAAATAAATCAGTTTGCATGTATTATTTAGGAAAAAAATGGTGATTTTATGCTTTTATCCCTTTATCCCTTTATCCCTTTGTAAATCATTAAAATTATGTAATTTAACTGGTATTTAAAGGGTTAAAAGTCTGGATTTGAATTAAATTTTGGTCTTGATGAACAGCACTGATACTAATCTAAAACATCAAGTCAATGAAAGTAGAAAAATGTTTTAATATATATGAATTTTATAGTATTTTGAAAACGTAAACATGGGTGGCCATTTTTGGCCACGAACAAAATTAGAGGGATTTTTTTTTTTTTTTCTGTCACTGCACAAAAAACCAAAGATACATAAAACTCATTGATACTTTTAATTATTGCTATGCATCTAACCTCCATCATGGTTAGAAAATAAATCAGTTTGCATGTATTATTTAGGAAAAAAATGGGGATTTTATGCTTTTATCCCTTTGTAAATCATTAAAATTATGTAATTTAACTGTGATTTAAAGGGTTAAAAGTCAGGATTTGAATTAAATTTTGGTCTTGATGAACAGCGCTGATACTAATCTAAAAAAATCATGTCAAAAAAAGGGGAACTTTTTCTTAATATATATGAATTTTATAGCATTTTGTAAATGTAAACAGGGGGTGGCCATTTTTGGAAGTTTTTATGTTTTTCTGTCACTGCACAAAAAAACAAAGATGCATAAAACTCATTGATACTTTTAATTATTGTTATACATCTAACCTCCACCATGGTTAGAAAGTAAATCAGATGGCATGTTTTATTTGGAAAAAAATTGGGGTTTTGTGATTTTTTTCCATTTATGAGTTCCTAGGATTATTTGATTTAACTGGTATTTAAAGGGTTAAAATTATGAATTTGAATGAAATTTTGGTCTTGATGAACAGCACTGGTACTAATCTAAAAAATCATGTCAAAAAAAGTGGAAATTTTTCTTAATATATATGAATTTTATAGCATTTTGTAAATGTAAACAGGGGGTGGCCATTTTTGGCCACGAACAAGCTGAGAGGAAGTTTTTATGTTTTTCTGTCACTGCACAAAAAAACAAAGATGTATAAAAGTCATTGATACTGTTAATTATTGCTATGCATCTAACCTCCATCATGGTTAGAAAGTAAATCAGATGGCATGTTTTATTTGGAAAAAAATTGGGGTTTTGTGATTTTTTCCATTTATGAGTTCCTAGGATTATTTGATTTAACTGGTATTTAAAGGGTTAAAATTATGAATTTGAATGAAATTTTGGTCTTGATGAACAGCACTGGTACTAATCTAAAAAATCATGTCAAAAAAAGTGGAAATTTTTCTTAATATATATGAATTTTATAGCATTTTGTAAATGTAAACAGGGGGTGGCCATTTTTGGCCACGAACAAGCTGAGAGGAAGTTTTATGTTTTTCTGTCACTGCACAAAAAAACAAAGATGTATAAAAGTCATTGATACTGTTAATTATTGCTATGCATCTAACCTCCATCATGGTTAGAAAGTAAATCAGATGGCATGTTTTATTTGGAAAAAAATTGGGGTTTTGTGATTTTTTCCATTTATGAGTTCCTAGGATTATGTGATCTAACTGGTATTTAAAGGGTTAAAATTATGAATTTGAATGAAATTTTGATTTTCATGAACAGCACTGGTACTAATCTAAAAAATCATGTCAAAAAAAGTGGGAATTTTTCTTAATATATATGAATTTTATAGCATTTTGTAAACGTAAACAAGGGGTGGCCATTTTTGGCCACGAACAAGCTGAGAGGAAGTTTTTATGTTTTTCTGTCACTGCACAAAAAAACAAAGATGTATAAAAGTCATTGATACTGTTAATTATTGCTATGCATCTAACCTCCATCATGGTTAGAAAGTAAATCAGATGGCATGTTTTATTTGGAAAAAAATTGGGGTTTTGTGATTTTTTCCATTTATGAGTTCCTAGGATTATGTGATCTAACTGGTATTTAAAGGGTTAAAATTATGAATTTGAATGAAATTTTGATTTTCATGAACAGCACTGGTACTAATCTAAAAAATCATGTCAAAAAAAGTGGGAATTTTTCTTAATATATATGAATTTTATAGCATTTTGTAAACGTAAACAAGGGGTGGCCATTTTTGGCCACGAACAAGCTGAAAGGGTAGTGATTTTTAACAAGGCCAGAGGGTAAAGAACGACTGCATGTGCTGTGCATCTAAGCTGCATCTGTTGGACTGTAGAACTGCTTTGAAATTCATATGAGCTGTTGCACTAAAGTAAAAAATTAACATCACTCATCCGGATACCTCTCGGCGCCAGCTACAAGGCCGGAGCTGAACAAAAACACCCTGATAACGACTGTGTTTAGTCTGTTCCTTCCCATTCCATGCAAGGCCACCTGGGTTGGCTGGAAGACTGTTTACTTAGCCTGGCAGGGCGAAGGACACTGTCTCAGCTGAACTATGGACACGCTCACACATACATATACTGATAAGCACTCACTGACGCATCACCCTCCCTACCCCGGATCCAACGCCACCTCCAACGCTTACCTCCCCTCTGATGTGGACATCAGGTCAGTTGGAGGCGCAGTCGAAAGATTGCAGCGGTCCCAGATCAGATGTACACACTGGAACTCTTTCCCATGTTGCTTGTCTGTGTTTATTGTGCTATGGTGTGTTGATATCTGTGCATTCCTGTATTATCCTTTTTGTGTTACACATTTCGATGTTTTTTTTCTTCGCTACCTAGCCTGACCTGTCTCCCCAATGTGATGTTTGTGTATTGTATGTACGGTCGGCAAGGTCTGTCATCTCGGTTGTGGGCAAAAGACCTGCAACTGACAAATAAAGGCTATCTCTCATCTCTCATCTAAGCTGGATCTAACATGAACAGGCGTCACACAGGAGGCTTTTTCTGCCTTCCTCCTCTTCCCTCAGTTATTCATTACTTTTGACCTTTGCTGCTTTTGCTCCTTTGACTGACAGCCAGTGTGAGGTACATGTGCTTTTATAACGTGTGCCAATTTGTTTATCTTATCGTTGCCATTATAAGATAATGAGATCACCTTACACATCATCAAGGATTACCATCTCTCAGTGCTGATTAAACAAAGTGATTTCAGTGACTGCACGTACTGGTTAATGGTCACTACCTTGGCAACATAATCCTGTCCGTGAAGTAAAGGCTCAAAGCATCTAATCTCTTCACCCTTTCTAACCTGCACTTTCTGTGGATTAATTAGCTTTAATACTCGTCGGGAAGTTTGCGTGACTCTTTGATATGAAAGCTTTTTGTTCCCCTTATACCACAGGTTTATATAAAATAGACATGAAAGCAGAGGTGACTGTGGCTTCTTTACGGTCTGTGGGAACGGGGTGGCATTCGGGCCGAGCAGTCACACATCACTGAAACAGCCATGCAGGAGCCTTCCTTTCTGTTGAGTACAAAGTGGATTTTGTACATCACCATCACCACCATTTACAAGAGAAGGCTTTTGTCTGCACGCTGATGTTAATGGCTCATTTTGTTCCACACAAACGGGCTGCTCTGGGTTTCACCTGCCAGGGGTAGCTGGAGTCATTTCTATGGGAACAGTGCACCTAGCTGTCTGTGTCTATGTGTTTGTCACAATAAACCACCTCCCGGTCATCTCCTCTGTGTCTCTACTCACCATGATGACCAGCAGAATATTCTGGAAGTCGTTCCTGAAACCCAGTGTGGCGCTGCAGAACAGGGCAAAGTTTCCCTCCAGGAGCTGCAGGATGAGACACAGAGGTCACTCAGTGTATTGCTTGAACACACAAACACGCACACATGCACATGGGGCCAAGAAAACTCTGGCTGGGAGCACAAACATGCGAGAGACTTAACAGGCTGCAGTTAGTGACTGAAAAAGGCAAACATGGAAAGTTATCCTGTACACAAATTCATTTACAGTAAAATATACAGAGTGTGTGTGTGGCTCTTTCATGAACGCACCATGAAACCTAGTGAGGTAAAGAGGAAGCCCATGACCAGTTTGGCATATGGTCCATACCCCATCACCAGCTTAATCCCCTGAAAGAAGGACATGGGCTCAGACCTGGGACGAGAAGACTCTGAAAAGAGAAAAAACACGAGGGAGTGAACCAAGATGCAGAATTCACTTTGAAACGTTCTGATGTCCCGTTTCTGAGCTTTTTTACTTTAAATGACACTTTTCATGTGCAGCTGCCTTTAAGCCTCACCCTGAAATAGCCAGACATCTTATTACGAGGTCACAAGGCTTTCACTTTGAGCAAACTTTGTGTGCTCCCTCAGCCCATAATCATGGAGCTGTAATCACACGAAGGAAGCGTACATGTGCGGCCCATCGGGAATCTGACATCAGTGATTTTGGCTTTGGATAAAATCTTAGTCTGTTAAAGGATCCAACAACAGAAGGATGGTTGATTCTGATAAACGCTCACCTTTTTGTTCTCTCACACCAAAGAACAGCACGACAGCACAGATGATGTAAATCAAGCAGATCACACCCGACGCGATCATGTAGGCCGTTCTCTGCACAGGAGGACGAAATGCGCAATTAGTATTCAGAAGATTTCACAAACCGCCGTCAGCTCGCGTCTAATTAGACGAACTTGTTAATTAGCCAACTAATAAGTGCGTCTGGTTACCGTGTCCTCCAGGGAGATGACAGGCTTAGACTCATTAAGTCCAGGGGACGCAGAGAAGTTGCTCGGCTCCGCCAGGATATCGGCGGGCCCCGGGATGCAGGGAGCGTTCGCCAAGCCGACGATCTGGCCCTGGATCGCCGTACCGAGCACGGTGCCCAAAACCTCCACCGTCATCCCTGATGAGGAGACAAGGAGGCATCGTAAAGAGGCTCCAGGAGGTTTATCTAAGAGGACGGCGCTTTAACATGCCGATACTCACTGTAGGCAGTCGCAGAGTCTCTCTCTTTCTGCTCTGAGCTGATGAACATGGTGAGGGCCGAGTATGGCACATGGAAGCACTGCGGGAAATCACAAAGAGTATGAAGGTGAGAGAACAGCTTCAACAAATGATCGACACTTAGATACCACAAGCACTGCACGAAGACAGGAAACTGTTTTCTAAATAATCCAAATATATCAGACTTCTAAAGAAGTTGGGGTTGATCTTCCCATGAGGTGCTACATACTAATATTATATATACACGGAAGAAGGAAATACAGAGGGGAACATTCTTTCCCTCCGACATCACCAAAGACCACAGTTAGACTGCAGGCCATACTCTGAGAACCCTACAATGAAAGGTTATAGTGAGCATGTTTGTGCGTGCACATGTGGTACTCACAGTCTGGAGGCTCTGGAAGAGGCAGTAGAAGAAGAGGTACCAGATGACTTTGCCATTCTCAAAGGGAGGAACGTACCATATGAGGAAGTAGGAAATCACAGCCAGAGGGGTTGACAGTACAATCCTGCAGATGAGGTAAAGCAGGAGGAAGGGGGAGAGAGGGGAGTGGAACAGGAAAACATGACAACAGCAACAGCGTCAGTCGATGTAAAACGTGATCTATTCAAAGTGTGGAACATCTCATTTTGTAAAGGTCTAAAAAGTCTCTCATTGCGTAACTACTCATGGCTTTTCTATTCTGCTCGTGCCAACACTTCTTCAGTGATTCTGCACTTTAGTTAACTGTCTCCTGATGAATATATTGTGTCTATGTACTTTACATGCAAGGAGGCTGAGCCTCAGATATGGCCTGATCTGAGGGTTACTAGAGGATGAATGACTTGGGAATGCTGCTGAACAACATTAAAGGCACCTTTTGTTTTCATGAATTCACACCTATATCTAACATACAGCAACTTCAACTGAGCGTAAAATCCCACAGAAGTGAAATTCTTTTGCACACTTCCCGCCCTCCAGTCACCTCCTTCCTATGGTCAGATAGCTACAGTCCAATGAGATGTGAGATTTCGCCCTGCAGTTACGCCTCTGTGGATGCGTCACATTCCAAGAAATACACATGGAATATGACACAGTTCGTGCCATCCTGCCAGGACATTCACTGACAGGTCTTTTTAGCATCCTGTCTGAAAAGATCCTTTTCAGACAGGATGTGAAATCATGCTCGAGTCAGAGTGGTCCAACAGCTAGAGCAGGCCTAACTTCTCTCCACAGTGCTCAGAAAGCTGAACAACTCGCTGCCAATCAATTCGAGCCCTTGCGAACAATCCGTAATCACGCGCCGCAGCGAGAGTTTGAAAGAGAGAAAAGGTCCGGCGGAGCGACGTGCTGTCTGCTCTCTCGCCCATGTGATGTGATTAACTGTACCCTTGTTTGAACACAGTGTGGGAGTGTACAGAAAGGGTGGACAAGCTGGAACACATGATCCATCCACATGCAACAATGCGCTGAGGAATGCTTGCTCCTTTTTTCCCTCCTTTTTTAATACAGTAATCAACTCCAGCCCATGAGAGATGAACACAAACGCAAGGAATGTCATCCACACAAGTCACCAGCAGAAACTGTGTTGCTTGGTTTGTTTGTTTGTTAAGGCACGTGTTCACTGTCTGCAAGCCCAAGATAAGCTTCGCACCATCCTTGCAGAACTCTGGAGGCACACTGGGCCATACAAGCATTGACCTACATCACATTTAAACATCTTCTGAAACAGCCGTGCTGACAAGAGCGAGCCTTATCTACTTTGTCAGCGAATTAACTCAGCGAGTGGCAGCTTTAAGTCTATCAACAGTTTAGTAAGAGTGAAAAGCTATCTTAAGAGCTTCTGCGTGTGAGAGTGACACAGTTATCTCTCCATTTTCTCATTTTTGGCTTGGCGGCTGAAGCAATAATACATTTTTAAAATTTAGTTTTTGACTTTCTGCTTTCATATGTCAGAAATCTGCAGAAGCAGAAGCTGACAGTGATATAAGATAAGCAACAGGAAAGCCCTCGGTCTGAAAATTCTCTCTGCTAGAACTTGAACTCCAGTAACCTCCTGGATTCCTCAGTCACTCTTTAAAACGTAATACAGGCACTGAAAGCTGAGCAGCTATTGGCTAAAACTAGTGGTGTGTTGTGGGCAGGACCAATGAGAAGCTCGCTCAGCTCCGGTCACCCTCCCCCCACTGTGGCTTCCAAGCATTAAAGACAGAGCAGCTCTGACTGCATCTGCAGCTTCATGCCTGCTCTCTGCACATGTGTCTGAAATGAACTGAGCCATAATATAACCAAATATGCCAAACCCACCCCCGCTACAACCAAAAGCCCACACCCCATTTCTGACGAGAAGTGGAGGATGCACTTTATCCCTCCCCCCTTCCTCTGTGACCCACTTTTGAGATTCAAACATCAGCATCTCAGCAGTAATTACAGTAACGAGATAAAATCCATCACCCTCTTGCACATTTGCTTCTCAGTCAAAATTTTTTGACAAAGAAATAAGTCTTAATATAATTTTTACATCATCGAGTTCAGCACTCCTTTACAGGAACTCCCATTAATGATTTCATCACTGGAGAGGAACATTTCTATCACCGTCATCTGCGAACCTCAGTCTCACCATTATGACATTTCTTCTGCATTAGTCATGCAGGTCTACTTGCGACATACACACCCACATAGGCTGCAAGATTAAAGCTAAAAATCACAGCCACAAATACTTAGATCATTTACCACAAACTTTCTTTGAATGAGCTCTAAAACCATGGCCGTTTAACTAGAATTCATTTGAGCATCAGCAAGAAACTGTCTTTCTAAAACGTTACATGACCTTTACCTCCTCTAGAAGATATCGTTTCTACAGGGCCGAGCTGAACTACGCAGCGACAAAAGTAGCTGCGCTCTACTTGTAACAAGCTAAAATTAGAGCTGTATAGGAAAAAATATTGCAAAAAGGAATTTTATCTTGATTATCTGCTTTCATAGCCTTTTGCTTAATCTCACACCATTTACCAAGAGGTTGCATTAACACAGGGAAAGACTAGTGGACAGGCAGGGGACCCTCTCCTCCCACTCGTGCCACTTCCTACCCAACGCTCATTTCCTAACCAGCTTGGGAAATTATATGTTTAATCAAGGAGGCAAGGGAGTAAATACACAGGTGCAGCACACACCCACACCTCACGTGGTGGTTATTAAAGAGATGCCTTTGCTCTCTGACACATGTTGTTCTTGACATATCCTCTCTCTCTGATACCCTTTACCTCCGGTGGCTTATTTCTACCCTCGTCACACTACAGAGTACTGCATGTACTGAAAGGACAGTGGCTCTAAAACGTCTTCTGTGCTGACAGCTCTATAACTAGCAGCTCCGCTGACACCCCAGTAGTCTCTTACATCAGCTGAATTATATGAGTTACATCTCCGTTGACACAGACCACAGGTGTGTAACGGTGTGGGGAATAGGGGTTTAAAAGTCATTAGACTTTAGAGCTGATAATACTGTGCAAGATGCCCATAGACAGAACAATGTGGTGGTGGGGGGTGGGTGGGTCAAATCTGAAAAGAAAAGCGATCAGCAAGCCTTTTCAGGCATGCTTCACAACCCTCCTACACACAGACAAAGATCCAAGCTAAATTCAAACCTAAATACAAGATGGGCTTTCATATTATTCTCTGTATACTTAAGGTTTTATGTCAAATAACCACACAAAGAAGACGTCCAAAGAGTCTTTGTGCGCTTCCTGTAATGCGCTGGAGTTGTATTTGTCACCAAAACTACAATGTGGGTTATGTGGAAGAGTATCTCCTGAAGCAACTTCCTGTTTTTGTTTAACTTAAAAAAAAAAATGGCTTGACATCTTCAGGGGGTTTATAGTTCAAACAGTAGCAGTTAATGTGGTCCACTTCACCTAAAGACAGTTCTCAGTATGCTATTCTAAATAGCAGGAGGTGAATGAGAGATGGGGGAAGGAGAGTTTGAATGGACACATCCGCACATGCTGGCAATGAGGAAGTAGTACTGCAGCAATAGCATGACGTGTAGTAAACCCTCCTGAGAGAAGTCTCTGGCTTTTCAAAAGTAGAGAACAAAGCCCCACCCTCCCCAAACACTGACATCATACAGTTGGAAAACTTCCACCAGGGCTGATGGGAGAACCTGTGATCACATGCTCCAACAGCAAATACGCAACAAGTGTTTGAACTGCTTAACCCGGCTTTATCAGTAAGGTAAAGGAAACAGTTTGTCAGAGGCCTCACTAAGGAAGTCTATTTGTTATGCACATCAAATCAAATGGACTGTGTAGCACCACGAAACTAGGAGGGAGTAAAAGCTCACCAGGGCAGCATGCGTCCAAAACGCGTCCACGGGCTTCGAGAGACCAGGAAGCCCACTGTGGGGTCCGTTACGGCGTCCCAAGCTCGCCCAACAAATAGGATGATGGAAGCATAGAAGGGATCGATCTGTAAAAGCACAAGAAAAAGATTAGAGATGTCGACACGTGGCTGTTATACACATGTATCAGCTCAGATAAATGAGCACAGGTTATGTGGTCGTATAGCTAAACAGTAGCAGTGAAGCTGTAAAAATGGGCATTACACTTCGCATTACAGTGGGAAAGGATTAGTCACTATCTTTTTTTAAAGGCAGCAGTGAGAGGGTAATTGTTAACACATATTAGTTGCCAGCTGGCTGTTAACAGAGGGGACAAACTCGGACAGGGTGATGAATGTGTGACTTCTAAATGTACAATCTGTACCACGCTGTGTCACCCCATAGACTGTTAATTAATAGCCATGGAAGGCGAACAAGACCGAACCCTGGGAAGCCTTTGACTATCACTGCCATCATGGCCGTGACCATCAGATTACTGTCAGAGCTCATTAATGCGAGCTCCCCCCCCCCCCCCTTTATATTGTGCCACCACTGTACCCCTCCCAAAGCTTTTCAGAACAAGCTCCTGTAAGCCTCTTAATACACTGGAGCCCCATCAGCGAGTCAATAATGGCAACAAGGCAGAAACTTTTTCCACAACTTTGCTCTGATCTGTGTAAAGTCCTGTATGAGGGCTTATAAGAGCAAGGCTTTAAGACTCAGCATTACTACATTACAGAGAACAGACTGCACACTTTGCTCTCAATCCCATTTAACCTTGTGAAGTCTAACCTTACTCCTATCCCTTAATGTTTTGGACACATATAGGGTTAGGCTTTCTTATTGGAAAATTTAATAGTATTTAATGAGTGTTAAACTGAATATATATGTATTTTTTCCCCCCTAACCAGCAAAATTGACATATTCTGAAAGCACGGGTTCAGGTTACTTATCACTGATGGTGAAGCCAGGTGGCTTCATTTATCTCTTTGGAGTTTGGAAACAATTTCAACCTCCTCACCTGTGCTACGTCCAGTAGATAGATCTGCAAAAAGAAGCCCAGGGCGCATCCTGTGATCTGGTACGGAGCTCCCCCGATGGCATAGCATATCTTGTTGCAGACTGATAACCTGTTCTGCTCATGCTGCAAGTAGGCAATAAAAAGAACAGAAACACAGATTTAGAACGTGCTCAAATACATTGATCGTAAAAACAAAAGTAGGATAAGAACATTTTGTTCAACAGGCACACCTTAGAGCAGGCCTGAGACCTGCTCGTCATCTGGGAGGATCTCGCTTGACAAGAGGCAATAAACGGCTTCAATGATAGCCAACTTTTGAGGAAACTGCCCTCGGGTATTTGCAGCTGTCTGCAAACGTTTTTGGACTTCAGCAGGGCCAAGTTTTTGTAATTATAGGAGAGGTCACTTCCCCGGAGTGGCCAGCAGCAGCTTAAGCCTTACACAGCCACTGCAACACACCTACAAACAATTACACTCCCCCTGTCCCCAGAAGACAAAAAAAAAAAAAAAAAAAAAAAAAAGAAAAAAAAGAAGCAGATTATAAATAGGCAACTTTCTCAATTTCTGTCTGAGGACTTAATCTGCAGACTTGCTTCTTTCTCACCAGTCCCATTAAACAATAAAACATTTTTTCCGAGCCTCACGAGGAACGTGGCCTAAATTCTTAATCGCCAGAGGGTCTTAAGAGCTTGTGAGTTCTGCTGGCAAAAAGCTAACCACAGTGTAGTGTATTTGGAAGGTGTCGGGGACAGCCGCCAGGGAAACAAGAAACCCTTGGTTCGGTAACAAGCGCTTATTCTTCAAGAGTTTCTCCGCTGAACATGTAATCATTTCCTCAACAGAGACTCCAAACAGATCTCCTAATGGCGACACAAATCCGCGATTGGTGCGAGAGTCTGACTACACCATGGTGTCACTCACCCCAAAAGCCAGGGCGACAGCACCTTGGCATCAGTTTGAGATGGCTTAATTCCTCAGTGGATGACTGCCACTGTTTGACCAGAGCTTTGACCACTGCTGCCCAAAGAGAGGCGAACACACACCCTTATCCCAGACCAATCGAAAGTTTGAGTTTCCTGCTGCTTAGTCTGACCCCTCTCTCTTTATTATTATTATTTTTGTAAGGGGGGGGGGGGGGGGGGGGGGGGGGGGGGATTAATCACTGGTGCTGAATGAGAAAAGGGCTCTTGCTGATAACCTTAAGCAGAAAACCTATATCAAGGTACAATCTGTTTAAAGTAACCTTCGGCATATTTCACCACTCCTCATAAGGATCAGGAAAAGGACACGGAAATGAAGCATTGCTGTCATTGCATGCAAATAAACCAGTCTTTGCCCCACTGATACGCCCAGCTCTGCTTTTCTTTTGGTCAAACACTCTTTACTGCAAGGACAAACCAGCAGAAGAAGCAGTTTTAACCATAATAGCTGGAAATGCAGTAGCTGCAGTAGCTCTGGTGTCCATGGCAGCAAATGCAAAATCTCAAGCATCTCTCACCTTACATAACTCCCCTGAACCCACTCTACCTGAATGCAGAGCACTGACTGTACTGACACAGGCGTGTAACCATCAAGTAACTGCCACAGGAATGTTAATGTGACAGTGTATTCATGTCACACACATTTGCATGGTTGTCAGGCAGTCTATTTAAAACACACAACCATAATGGATCTTAACTGAGCTTGCGGCCACACGTGGACAGATGTCTTTGGCAAAAAAAGAACAAGAGAAAGGAATGTAGCTGAGTTTTATAAACAGGACACTGAATCTACCTTCACTGATATTACTTCCAGGGCCACACCTTCTGCTATCAGAGTTCCCACTAATGATATGTTACTACTGTAAATGCGTAACATGCGTAGGTGAGACGTTTTTCCTGCTTTTTGGGTTCACGTGTCACTCCCTTAGTTTAAAGGTGCAGACACACAAAATCCCGAACACTCATTTTGTAGTGGGTTTTCGGGAAAGGTCCTCTGCCTGCTCCTTCATTATCTGACACGTCGCCTTGGTGGGTGCTCCCTGTGGCGTTCAGTGCTTTCGGGAAAATTGTAAATTTAATGGAAACTAATGAAAACCAAAGCAGTGAAAAATTAAAGCATTTGTTTAACAAACCACTAGTATGTGAGGGAATTTAAAACATCGTGCAAATGAACTCTACCGCATTTTTGTTACTACAATGCAAATTATAGTGTCTGATTATTCCAGCCTCAGAAAGACAGGCTACTTTCCCTTTTTCGTTGAGTGTTTCTTCCTTGCAAAGGCAGAGCTAGTGGGGGTTTAAACAGAGCCCAGTGAATGCAGCACAGCACATCTATCCGAGAATGCTTATTAAAACTGATATGAAGGATAAGATAAACCACGCTGGTGTTAGCAGACTATATTCTGCGACGTTTTTGGAAAGGCGATATCGATATTCCCAGCGTGATTTAAAAAAATGCGTAATTATTTTAGAGGCTTTAATTAAAAGTAAGCCACCATTATGCAAAGGTTAAAACCCAAATTTAAAACCTAGCTTACAGATTCTCGGCTACTTTAGGGAACAACGTCAAAAAACAGCCGAACGTGAACTGAATTTGAGGAATTACATTTTTTAATTCAAATGTAGCTACACGTTGCTGGCGAAATAAGGGCACAGAAAATCTCGAACATTGCCTTCCACACACACAAACTGTGAATTAAACCCGTTTGTGTAGCTGTAGCCCTCCAAAACCACGTTTTTGGTTTAAACTATTTGAAGAATGCGTTCTTAGTATAATTACGGATCAGAAGAAGGAGAAAGGGCTTCCCGAAGGCCCAAATAACACTCACGTGCGAAATAACAATAATTACATTTGATTAAATTATGCGTTTATCCATTTTTTAAATTCCGTTTATATCGTTTCCGAGTCACTAATGAGACAAATGTTGGCCCGGAATGGCGCGCGCCTTATTTAAGCTAACGTATACATGAGTCACCCTTAAAGTGTCAGCTCGCCGGTATTACCCATTCATTTAAATGATCGACACCCATTCCTATCAAAGCCTGGCCCTTTCTATTTTCGAGAATTCGTGTGAAAGCGGGCCAGAATCAACCCGTACCTAAAGCTAAATTTTGAATAAATGAATTTACTCACCCTTTTAGCGAGCTGGATGCCATCCGAGTTCCCCGGTTTATTCAACAAACTGGCGTTCGAGTATTGTTCAGCTCCTTCTCCTTTCGCCATGGCAGAAATAACTGCGTCCTCGGTTGAATTTGCCTCAGAAATAAATACACAAATAAACCACTATCCTCCTTTAACAGAAAGAAATACGGTCCGGTAGCGTGTAAACTCAATGAGGACTGATGAGATGTGATGCTGGCAGCAAGCAAGCTCGACTGGATGTAATTTTTTGGATGTCCCCGCCCTCTAACGTGAGCCATTCACGCCACTACTATACCACGCCCCCTCGGGTGTGTCACAGTCACATGTTTCTTCATCAGAAGCCTTTCCTTGGAAATTCTTTGTATCCGTTTTCTTCCAAGTGTGTTTACATTTACAAACGAGCTGTGACTGACACTGACACTGACAAATACTTTTTCAATTTTTTTCTATATGTTTCTATATTTTTCAGTTTGAGTATGTAGTGTGTTTTAATTTAATATTTTATTTATATGGCTAATCACAACTACAGGAACTTTATATTGTAAGGTAAAGACTACAATAATATAAAGAAAACCTCAAAAATCAGGGCAGAAGCTGCAGGCTCTGCCTCCCATCCTACTTTTAAACAGTCTAGGAACCATTAATAAGCCTGCAGTCTGAAGATGAAACAAGATAGGGCCTGATTATTTAAGACCTTGTAATTAAGAAAGATTTGGCCAGTACTAGAGAAATATGCTCTCTCCATGCGTTTTCCCTGAGTTAATCATTCATGACGAAACAGAGAGGAAGCAAAACTGGATACGCTGGTGCAGGACAGAAGACAATCAAAAAAAAAACCAGGAACACTCAGACAGAAACTCAGACTCAAGCAAACAGCTGGTTAAAATGTAATCCACGACATTTAGCCTACACATTGCATTTAGAGTGAAGCTGTGTCATTCCTTCATATACAAACACTTCTTTTAGCAGCTGTTTTGTTTGTATACAGGGAATCAGCTTTGGGAAATCTCTCGTGCAACCTTACATGAGTCCTGTATGGTGATGTCAAAACTCAAAGTAACCCCCTACCTCTGTACTGAGCATCAGTGGAATCAGTTCAAAGGCGTTGATCACCATCAAACATGGACACACGTATCTCCTCACTGCTAAACAGAGGCATACACGAGACGCCTCGTGTGTGGTAGAACGAAAAAGTTTTGCTTGTGCGGTTGACTGCAGATCGCTCGATTACTGCTTGACGTGGTCTCGGATTCTCAGGTCTATATTTGAAAGGTGTTTTATCCTCTCTATTCCAGTATATATTCCCAGATTAGCTGAGCATACATTCCATAAAGCCTGCAGTATACATATGCTATACACACACTGCTACTGGTATGAATACCCACCTATGTAGCAGGAACCATTGGACTGCTGGAGATGTAAACAAACATTTGCAATATTTGCTTATGGCTTTTCACACACATACACACACACACACACACACACACACACACACACACACACACACACACACACACACACACACACACACACACAAATACTTGCCCTCTCCCCTAGCATTTGCAATGTAGCTTTATCTTCGCACTAAGCAATATTTGTTTGCACACACCCTTTAAAAGGAGACTCTCCCTTTGCCTGATCAAACCTTTGGTTTGTGAACCCGACCCTTGCCAAGTGTGCAGTCAAGTTTAGACCATTTGCACATGAGGTGCAAATCTGTAATGGTGCAGGCAGATCAATATGTGTCAACATGCTGCAGATTAGATAAGAATTTATGGCCAAACATAGGGATTGCTGGTAAATGTATGGGATGCTTACAGGAAAGAAATGAAAATATATCAAGAATGCTTTAGCAAGCCCTTCCCTTTGCACACCGCATTAATTGCAAATAATTGTTTGGTATCAAAATGCTGTTCCCCTTAACCTCATTTCAATATTACTAAAAGATCTGATGCAACGACTTTTGCAAAGATCAACCAGTTGCTGCAGAAACCTGTTATGAAACGGGATGATTCCTAAAAATGGAAGTAATGATTTCCTCTTACAAATTTATGGACTCTTTGCTTTCACACAGTTCTTGAGTTCCAATCGCCTGCATCACAATGTGCAACATTTCAGTCGTTTGAGCATCTTAGCTGGCCACAAACTTTCCCCCACGCTCTTATCCCGTTTAAATGTGCCACTCTTAAAGTAGGGCTAAGACAAACGACAAACTGTCCTAACCAATTACAAAGTACACTGTTTTGTGTGTTGTTGCAGCGAGACAAAGAGTGTACTCTGCATTTCGTATCTCAGGAGACCTAACTGTAACCAACACATCACTTTCCCATGGATCGCCTTACTCGAACCATTTCTTTTAGCACAGCTACCGAAGAAGGATCCAGAGTAATTAAATGTACTTCAGCAGAGGAAAAAAAAAAAAGAGAAGATGCTTGGATTTCACTTGGGGTGCTTTGTTTGTAATCTTGTTCAGTGAGTGCAAGCAGAGACAGAGTTACACTGGAAAAGCTTGAACCAGACAGTCGCACGTCCCAAAGTAGCATGGCACATGTTTGGCACATGTATATGTTTATAAGGTCACAGTGTGTGTGTGTGTGTGTGTGTGTGTGTGTGTGTGTGTGTGTGTGTGTGTGTGTGTGTGTGTGTGTGTGTGTGTGTGTGTGTGAGAGAGAGGAAAACTGCACTCTTTGTACTGGAATTCTGAGATCCTGGTGCTGCTGATGTCACTGTAATGTAGACTAAACGTCATGGTGGCACATGTGATTACTATTCTGTGTATGAGTGGATAGGGTACAGTGGCTGTGGCTCAAGAGGTAGAAGGAGATTAGAAGGTCAATCTCTGGCTCCTTCAGTTTGCTTTTCTAGGCATCTTTGGGCAAGATAATGGACCCCAAATTGCCCTTGATCCGTTTTTGTGATTGTGTGATAGTTAGAAAGCACTTATTACATGCATAGAATAAAAGCTGTATGAACGCTTGCAGCACAAAGCCCATATGGAGTTGTTAAACACTATGTAGTTATCAGTCCATATGTGTTGTGTGTTGTGCAATGTGTGCCTGAGGGGAGAGTATGACTGTGTGTGTGTGTTTGTTGCCAAACACAGCGTGAAAATCTGATTGCACTGCCGTGAATTCAGAGTCCATTCAACACACTGAACATTTCATGCGTCAACCAAACAGCGGGGCGTGCATAGTTGTAGGTGGGATGGAAACTTAGGAGGGAGGAGAGTACACTCGCACAGGCAGAAATGGGCATCAAACCACGTGAGGGGAGTAACAGGGGAAAGGGTAGGTGTCATGTGCTCAAACTTATTTTAAAGGTCGTTCGCTTTCAAATAAGTTTGAATTGGTTGTCAGTGTTTTGGGCCAAAGGCGATTACTGTTAGTAGTTCTCAGTAAGCATATTTTTATGATTGCGATCAGTAAGCCTCAAAGGCTCAACGGTAGTAGTGAAAATGTATTACGTACCTTGCCTGTAGTGACTTGCATCAAAAGCTACCACCTACACCTGAACATTCCTGTGTTTACTCTGCTTTGTTATTTTGATGCAAAACTCATTGCAGATTAAATTGGCTCATTTTATCAATGTTAAGATGTCTGAACTTGGGTAGTACAGACAGACCTTACGTGCCAGGCCTTCATAAAAATAATTTGGTCTTAAAATCTGGTAAATACAACGTTAGATGAACAACAACATAAGACATATTGCGCTGTTTCCTTATTTATTTAACAAAAATTCAACCAAAATGCAAAATCAGAGCACTCTGTTACTGCTTTGGTAGGAATTAAAAGAGTAAATAGCTGCCAAGCGCTGCTAATCAAATGGACTTGTTTCTATAAAAGCAGAAGTTTTGTGTTAACGCAATGCCAACAAGGGAAGACATCAGCAACGACCTTAAAGAATCCAGTTTTGTTGCTCATCAGTCTTGGAAAGAGTCATAAAGCCATTTTCAAACAGTTTGACGTCCATCATTATACAGTGAGAACAATTATTCACAAGTGGAAAACATTCAAGACATCTGATAATCTTCCCAGGACTGGAGATCCCAGTAAAATCACCCTAAGGTTACATTACACAATGCTCAGAGAAACTGGAAAAACATGACAGCACAATTAGACAGGATGGTTTATTTGATGGGTTGCCAGGAGAAAAGCCTCTTTTCTCTGAAACCAAACACTGCCTTTCAGGACAAACACTTCATACTAACTGTCAAACACGGTAGTGGAGGGGGAATGATTTCCGCTTGTTTTGCAACCATGGTTACCGGGCACTTTGTAGTCACCGACCACATAGACCAAATTCCTCTACAACGACGTGAAAGACTGATACAGTCATGCAAAAATAATTACTTCAAGTTGTTACTGCAAAAGTTGGCTCAACAAGGTACTGAATCATGGGGTGTACTTATTGTATTATGTACTTATTGCGTTGTTTGCCAGTAAAGTAACCCTAATAAGTAACCCTAACCCTATGCAAGACTGAGCAGGCCTTAGTTATATCACTGGTCATGTCTGGGTACTCTGAATCTTAATTTTTGTCCTGTTTGTTTGTTTGTTTGTTTGGTATGTCATGCATTGCATTTACCTCATTTTAAGAAATCAATACATACAGTAAAGTTCACAGACAAGTGAGCTAATGTCTCTGTAGTGACCCCGACTTCTAATGCAGACGCAATCCATGTATACAAGGACACTGAGGTGACCGTGTCAAAGTCCATTCGTGTTGATGTTGTGGCTCAGAGCGACAGAACATTGAACTTTACTTGCTGTTATCAGGGAAGACTGGCCTTTAATAACAACATGACATTTAACCCAGTTTGGTGATGTCACTGTGTTTACGTTGGCAGTGCATCTACCTGCCCATATCCACGTATCGCCACCAAAAACAGGCTTGAACGATCTTGCGTTGTGTATGTGCACAGTTACAAAAGTTGCCCAGTGCAGATAAGCATCCTCATCTATATCTGGCCAGTCTCCCCTTAAAGATCATTTCTGGATCTCCTTCACTGCATCGCAACAGTGACAGCGACCTGATCTAGCCCCCCCCCCCCCCCCCCCCCCCGACCCTGGAAGAAACAGGAGAGATGGATTGATAGATGGGTGGATGGGAAGGAAACAAAGCTGTAGTGAGATAAATCTGGTATGTAGGTCCGCTGGACACAACTATTATGTTATTATGGTAAACAAACTCTGAGCTGGCAAACATTGGTGCGCAGTTTCCACAATGGCACATGACTGATGTCAGGTCTTTTGCATTGAATGCTCTGCCTTGGATGCCTTATGATGTTACAGCAGAGCCTAGCACTAACAGAGTGACCCTCAGGGACAAATCTATGATGCATGCCCCTAGATGCACTCCTGTCCTGATGCGCTGCCTTTGGGTTCAGAGATGCAAATCTTGTAACAACATGTGCAAACGAGCCTTGATGATATCAATGGTGATGTCTAGGTAATCAGAAAACCCTGTTTCTAGTTAGACAAAAAGCATCTTAATTTGTGACCAGTTTGTTTATTTGGTATGGTTGAAAGACCTCTCTACTTCTGCTGCAGGTTCTGCAGAAGGAGTCGTGAAGTACAGGATAATTAAACAGCTTCTGTCCACAAGCAGAACTCCATTAACTCCCAGCAGAAAAGCATGCGTTGGTTAAACACATGTGGCATTGTTACATTTCTGGCCATTAAGTAAACCTTGAATTATCTTCCTTTGTGCAAAACTCTGTGACAGTAATGATGTTGAAAAATTCTTGACTCATGCCACTTTACTTAACCACTGGATGTTTGGCAACTTTCAACAAAGATTGCGTGACAGGGGACAGTTAATGATGTGGCACACTTCCTTGCTGGCATACTCAGGATGGCTAAGAGGGAGTGTTGTCTTTCAAATGTAAATCCCAGTTAAAAATTATCCAGACATTTAATTTGTGAACTCTGTTTCTGATATTATCCAATATTCCTGGTTTCACATAAGTCTAAAGACACGTCCATCCATCCATCCATCCATCATTCTCTTTTTCTTTTAGTGTTGGGGTGGGGGTGGAGTTCACAGGGTGAGAGGTAGAGTACGCCCTGGACAGGTTTCCAGTCTGTAACATGGCCAACACTGAGAGACATACAACTATTTACACTCATGTTCACACCTATGGGTAATTCAGAATAATCAGTTAACCTAACCCGACTAACTGAATGTCTTTGGACGACTATCCTGCCCGTCTACAGCCACACTTGGTCTTAGTTAATGTCAAAAAGCTGAAGCTGGCTTTGTGTGAATGACACTGAAAAGATTTGTGATCAAAAGCTCACTTGCCTAAATTCCTACAGACGCTGGCAGCAAGATAAATTTGATGTGAATTCACAGATGTGCAGTTTTATTACTAAGCTGTCCTTCCTACTCTACCTGACAGTTCACACCTGTCGGTTTAGCCTTTGTAAACACATATGGACCACAGTTATGCAGTTTATTGCCACAATACCACAGGGAAAGCCCCAAGGAGAAGACTAAATTAATAGTCTTGTCAAACTGTGAGCTGATTTACATTTATGTTCAATGCCACACAGCCCGTCAGCAATTAAAAAAAGCATCTGTTTGATTCAGTTTTTTATTCAGGGAACAGTCAGATGTTGCTGTAGTGATAACAGCTGCCTCGAGAAGTCCTTCACAGGAAGCAAAACTATACTAGAACGTCCCTCATAGAATGAGATGCAGGCCTATGCAGACTGATTGAACAACGGCCAGTTTAGCTGCAGTAATTTATGTGAGTTCCAGCACTTGATCAGGGCCTAGCAGACCTTGGCCTTGGTGTGTAAATGCTTTGCTCTGAGTGCCCTCATTCACAGAAAGGCTGGAAAGCTGCCCTAGATTATAACAGATCTTTATATGCATTGAAAATGGATTTTGTAAAAGAAAAAAGGCATTTCATCATCAGCCGACATGATGAAAACTGAATTTCTATTTCTGAAAACACACTGGATGGATCTGTTTTTTGGAAATGGTCAGATAGGAATTCTTTGAAACTCAGCTAAATGGGACTTGCATTTGTTTCTGAGCTGGGAATTTTATAAGCCACAGACTGGCTAATGTAAGGCGATTGTGTTAGGAAGAACTACATAAAACTTCATCACACACTGATCATATGATGCCATACTAATATGCTGAATTTGTATTTCTTAAAGCCTTTTAACTGACCTGAAAAAGAGGGACTATAAGCTGGGGGAGGAGATTTCAACTTTCTCCGTTGAACTCTCACATACTGTACTGACACACAAAATATTGCGATGGAAACTCAATGAGCCAGAGAAAAGTTCAGACTTGAGAGAACAGTTCAGGAAAGATCAGGTTCTCATACATGAGCAGGAGAGTTGTCATCATCTCCAGTAAGTTTTCTGCGCAGCGAGATCCATACAGTTCTCAAGGAAAGTAGACGGGATCAAAATACTCTAAAAGACCATAGAGCAATAATAAAAACACACATGGGGAGATATCGGTAACACAGGATGTGTTTTTAATGTCAGCAGTGATGTGTCTGCACACAGTGCTGTATTTTGATGAATATATCAGATAGCAGGAAAAACTCCAGGGATTTCCAGGGACCTCTGAGGGGAAAGAATGCAAAGATGAGAACTGTGAGAAAGCCGAGAAGACAACAGCAAACTCACCTGCACACCACAAAAAGGAGCCACAGCCAGCTCAAAAATAAAAGGTGACAACAGCAGCAGCACAGATATGGTGGGAAAACATAAGGTATTTAGTACAAGTGGAATAACACTGCATAGCTAGCTGATTTATTAATCAAATAATTTGTAAATGCATTTTATATACCACTGATAAAAACATAATCAGTATGATACTTGGTATATCTCAGCATTGTGTGCTGTCTGCTCTTAAAATATTTGACAAAACTGGACAAGTGGATGTTCAAAGAAGAGGTGGAAGGCCTAAAATACTACCGACAGAGGGTAAACAGTGTCTGAAAATCATGCCCATTTGTATGGTGTGATGAATCCACACGTTTGCTTCAAATCAGTATGCACAGAGGAGGTCAGGGAGAGGTACAAAAGTGAATCTACAGCCATCTATAAAACACGGTGGAGGCTCTATCGTGGTTTTAGGCAGTGGTGTTAGAGATCTTGTCTAAATTGATGGAATTATAAATGCAGAAAAGTACCATCAGATTTTGATGGAAATCAAATCACCATGGAATACAAGGAAAGTGGAAGGCATTTGATTAGCAGCTGCTTCATTTTCAGCATGACAATGACCCCAAACACGCTGCCAATGCAGTAAAAGCAGACCTGGATAGAAAAATGCACAGTGGAATGATACATTTCAGAAAATCTATTTGCTGTTTTCCTGTTTTCCTTGCAAAATATAAAGAAATAAGCACTGGCTCTAGACTTTTGTACAGGTTTGTACACATTCATATGTAGAATGTGTTAATGACTGAGGCTATGATTTTATTGAATTAGAAAGTCAGCTGCAAAGAATAAACAAACACACAGAAATAAGTCATTAATAGAACAGAGAATAAAAGTACATAATTAATAGGAGAATTTGAATTTGGGCATAATACAGGACTTCATGCTCATGGTTTAATTTGATAATTGAACTCATATTCACCCTTATATCGTCATATTGTTGTTACTGGCTAGTAGCAAAAGCTAGGCTAGCTGTTTCCCCCAGGTCTTGTATTAGCGCTAAGCTAAGCTAAGCTAAGTAGCTTCTGCTTGTAGCTAAATACATAAACACACAGCTAAGATTAGACACCTGTGAAAAAACAAATGACAGCAATTTCTAAATGAAGAACTGTCCTTTGTGAAGTCAAATTAACCGTCAGGTAAGAGGATAGTTGCTCATTTGAAATGTCTCCAGATCCTGATGCCAAATTTCAGCTAAAAGCTATTAGAATTGTAACTGCAGATATAGTGTAGTGTTTGTGCTTGGTTTAATCTGTAGTTTTGACACTGATTTACAGGAACATATCATAAATTCATATACAGAGAAACAAAAACGGCTGCAGAGGACTCGGGCGTTATATATCATAACTTCAATAACACAGACATAATCAAAAAGCTACAGGCCAAGGTCCAGCTGCATGGGCGTAAGAATATAAATTGAGGTGTTGCGCCTTAAAAACTAAAGTTTATGCTCACTTTTATTTTAATTACAGTCTTCAGAGGCAATAAAACTAAGCCATTATATCAATAAACTCAAACTTTATACCTGCACAGGCCAAATCATTGGTTCTTGGCTCTATTTCTGCCAGCACAAATAATAGGTCAGATCTGTTAGTGCCACGTAGACACTTTGGTATGACTGTGTAATGATTTATCTAGAGGTCACCTCAGGTTGCTGAAAGTCACTTTGACTCTTAAATACTTATAGTACTGCAGGTCAGAAAATGGATATCAGTATGGTATCGGTCAGTGTCACCTGACACATTGATTCATAGGCGAATATCAGTCTCAGACTTGTCTAGTGATCCATCAGATGATGTGCTGGTGTTAGCCGGTAAAAAGACGTCATTAAATTATTCAGAAACACATCATCGTGTGACTCTGTACAGCATGCGAACAAAAAGAGCTATGGTTGCATAATAGACCTCATACAGCTTCCTGTGTATAACTGTGCTCTAAGAACCTCAGAGTTTATCTATGTTTAGAATGGAAATTATGACGGGTGTGTGTCTCTCTTTGGGTGGGAGTGTGTGTGTGTGTGTGTGTGCTGCACCACTCCAGTGGCTTCTCTGTCCCTCTGGAAAAAATAGACAAGGGCAGACACAGGAAACTGGAGGTCACAAGTTCATTGCCAGTCCTTTGCCTTGTGAGTTCTTTTCATGTACAAGTTCCTTTAAGAAGGTCTTCAAATGATAAATCTTCAACACTTGTACCACCTGTTAACACTTGTCAAGTCATGGGGGACCCAGGTTAGGTTCTAAGCTACATGCTAAACAGGTTTATTTCCAGAAAGCTTTACCTATCAATTGAAGTGTCATACATTTTGGAATTGCAGGATTTTCTGATAAAAGTTCGATTTGAGTGGCAAAAAGTCTATAAAAAGAGTTGCACATTAACAGGATCAAAGCCCTTGCAGGGCTCGCCAACACCTAACTGATGTTAACAGGTTCATTTCCAAAAGGGCCTTGAACACACCTCTGTATTTCTTATTTCCAGTAGAAAAGCATTATCTAAAATCATTAGCCATTATCTCTTTAATCACTCTAGAGATATTTCAGCCATTACTTCCTGCTCTCCAAGACCATATATCTTCTCTGGAGCAGTGTTTCTGAAGCAAGCCTCTGTAAAGTGCAGCCATCAGTTAGAGGCAGAGCTTCAGTGAGTGAGTGAGTGGGACGATCTAAAGTTTCTACATATCTTTAAAATGTTAAAATGATTATCTATGGATACATTCTCCAGGACTGTTAACAGGAATAGAGAATGTATGATTCACACATGTGATTTGCAGTAAAACGCTCTCTCACTGCCTTTTAACAATGCTACAGACATTACGAGCATGTGACTGTAAAAGTGCCTGACACTCATCTAAAGTTATTAGCCACTGTTCAAAATCTGCTTAATGTAGTAGTACAAAGCAATGTATTCTAGAGCAGGGGTGTCAAAACATAAGGCCTGGGGGGCCAAAATCGGCCTGCCAATGACTCCAATCTGGTTCACTGGAAAAAATATGAAGAAAGAGATACATTTTGGACTTTTGACTGTGTTTGTTTTGTTTCTTCCAGATATAAACCTCCCTCATGGTCATACTACACCAAAGTAATAAAGTAACAGATAAGCAGGTAAATGAGAGCAAAGTTCCCATTTTTTCACTGCATACTTGAGAAACTGTTTTTTTTCTTCTTTTTTTTCCATTTTTACAATGGTTCCAATGGAACTTTTTCTGTGATTTCACACATTTATTTCTTTCAGTTTAAGCCCAAAGAGTCGCACTGGCGGGTTTCTTTTCATTACTACAGCAGCATTTGTTTATCATGTAGTAAAATTGAGAGGTCCTGTTGAAATTGTGCTTCTTTTTCTTGTACTGAGAGATTACTGGGATTAAATGTGCAATGAAACCTCTTTACGCTGACAGAAAGGGCAGTTTTTATGAGTGCAATTGTCTCACAATGGGTTGACATCCCAGTAGACTGACTGGGGGTGGGTTCCTTACATTTTTGCCACTTTGCTTCCACCTACTGGAAAATTTGTGTCTGTGACGCTGAGCTTGAATGCAGCACATAAACGTGTGCTTTAGGGTCAGATTTAGTAGAAAGCCTTCTTTTGACCCTAAAAATCTGCAGCTTTTGTAAAAGAGGCACAGAGTCAGTTGTTTGACTGACAATTGTGTTTTGCGGCTGGCCTTACGGCGTATGTATTTGTAAGCATTTCACCTTTGGGAGAAGAATATTTAAATGAATCACACAAATGTTAATTAGAGTCTGTGACTCACAATTTACTGCAGATTGTACGTGTCGGTGCAGTCATACTACAGGAAGGAATACTGGTCTAATAAACACATTTCACGGAGGAATAATAACATGTGGACTCTGTTGTTGGTGAAACACTGAAAAAGACACCACTTCATTAGACACGTCCGCACTCATACATCACATAGGTCAAAGTTGCTCGCCTTTTCTCGCCTTTTATTGTAACACAATCCGTGTTTCATAGTTCCTTTTAAGCACCTCAACACACGTTTAGTTGTTATCCAGTGTTGTTTTTTTGGGTCAGATAGGTATTGTGATAGTTTGCTGACAATCTCACGATATTTCTTTGAATCAGCAGGTTCTGCATCACCATCAAAGTCTGGCTTTTGTTCACATGGAGCTGATCTACCCTTGCAGTCAGACATTTCAATCCTCTCCAGTATCGTGGTTATGTACCACATAACCTTGCAGTCAATTGGAGCATGCAGATAAGCTGTTTTAACATCAGGTGGAGCTCCAAGTCATACTGGGCAGTCAGTTGCATTAAGCTCCGGACTGACGTCATATTCACAGTGGGAAAAAGTCTCCTTATAGTCAGCTGTAGCCTTTTGCAACATATCTAGCCTTATGTGTTTTAGTCCCATATGAGTTTTCTTTAATTGTATGAACCCACTTGGCCTCCACTGTGCGTTTGCCTTCTGGATGTGTGATCAATGTGAATGTGTCGTTTACTCTAAGCAAATCCATTTTCCTGTGGTTTGAAATCTCTTGTGATATTGCAAGTCCAGGCAACTGCTACCACTCTTTTTGATGCATGCTCAATCATCCTGGTAAGTAAATCCCAAAGGTTGATTCTGTTCAACGTTTTCAGTGGGAGAAACATTTTGTGAAGTGACTTCTCCAGGCTATGTTTACACTGGCCCAGATACCGTGTAAACATTACACTGGCTCCACGTCCACACTATCGTTTTCAGTTGTTTTACAGAGTTGTGTGTCCACATGGAAACGGCCAAAAACGCTTACGTTCCAGTACTGCGCATGCATTTACTTGCCAGCTCTTTGAGGAAGAAAAGCACCACGTTTTTTTAAATGGACTAACAGTGAGGTGGAGTTGTTGCTGCGAGTAACACAAAAGTACAAAGTTGCAAAAGCGAGGGAGAATTAAAGAATTTGAAGAAAAGCTATCAATTTTGACAGCCCTATTAATCTTTAATAGGGCTGTCAAAATTGAGTGCAAAGAAAACAACTGCTGTATAATGCCCTCCGCTATCTTAGTTTAATTGGTGACATGACTGCATCACATGACTAAAATGTGTCAACGTTTTCGAAAAGGCTCTGGGTTCACTCTCCACACTGCAACGCGAAAACAGCGTTTTCAAATGTATCCACTTTGGAGAGCGTTTTCAAAACGCTGCGTTTTCCTTGATGAAGCGTTTTTATTGTTTTTATATGTTATTAATTTTATTTGTTTTTTAAACATTTCTTTTATTTTATAGAAAGCGATTAAGTAGATAATGACATCTATATCCCCGTAATCAGACCACAGTAGTGTTGAGATACATCTGGGGGATTCTGTCTGTAGCAAGTGACAGCAAGAGTTTCTATAGCAGTAGCTCTACAAGTAGTACTTGTTATTGATACTGCTACTTGTGTTAGTATCAGTATTAGCAGCATTATTAGTATTATTAGCTATAATTAGTATTATTTACCGCTAGTATTATTATATGAGCATGCTGTAAAAATGCAGATTCAGCAGTAATCTGAGAGCAAGATCGATTTGAACAAATGAAAAATGTTCAAAGCTAGATGTGAAGGCTTACCTGTTTCTAGACACCTTGCTTCTGCACTGCTTTTCTCACGCTCCTTGTTTTTATAGACCAGCCGAGCACGTATTCGATGAATAAATAAATAAATGTGCTGACGCACAGCCTGCTGAGCCTCATCCTTACACAATAGATAGACAAAGTTTGACCTTCATCAAATGTAGTAACCTTGTATAAAGAAACAAAATATTGCCTGTGGAATGGTTTTCAATGCACCCCTGAATGAAGAAGGATCAGTTATGATATGCTGCTCAGTGTAATACTCTGTCTACTTTACTTTGCAGTCTGTATTTATTGTTGAGTTTGTGTTTGTCGGTATTCTAGATGCACTTAACATGTCCATCTGATATGGGCATTGCAATTGAACAAAGTCTATAAATCTTGTCGTCCGTGGCAAAGTTTACACAACATACTAACCCATCTTTTATATGCAAATAAACATAAAAAAAGCTTCATAGACCTCCAACAGCATTGAGGTGGATTGCAGCTGAGTGTTAAATAGCTGGAAAGCAGTTCCTCCAAGTCTGACAGAATGGTTTTCAGGCAGGGGCGATTCTAGGATCAGAGCTTTGGGGGTGCTGAGCACCCAGAGAGCTGCCCATCCAGGCAAGGTAAACTTTACTCATCACAATGAGACTTCTTCCCCGTCTCTGTCAGTCCCTGCATCCCTAAATGCCTCCAGTTGTCCCAAGTTCTGTCTGACTGCCTCCTTGGTGCATTTAAACCCCTGTTCCTCCCTGTCCTCATTGTCTGTTGTCTTCATCTCCATTATCAGTCATCATAATTTTACCCTCTCTGTGCAAGTCTGCAAATTTCTTTATTAAATCATAAGTTTCTTAAATTCATCAAGTCTCTCTGTGCCTGGGTCCTCGTCACAAAACATGACATCACTGTTTTGTACATTTTAACACAATTTAATCCCCACATTTTTGAAAGAATAGCAAAACACTTTTTTGAAAAGTCTGTAACAAAACCATCAAATCTGATCAAGGTTATTAAAATGCTGCCAAAGAAGAATGGATTGGAATTTTTAAAAAAAAATACATATCCTAACCTTAATTACTGGGGAAAAATGATGAATGATGCTCATAGTGAGTAAAAAGTAAACTGTGTGCATTTTTTGGACAGAGATTCTCTTCTAAAGTGTATGTATAATACAATACAGATACATAAAAAATACACTCCAAAAATAGAAGAGTCCTTGAAATATACAAAATATTATTAGAAAATGGAGACACTTGGCCTTTGGTACAATGTATACAATGTATGAAAAGATCTTTACTGCAGATACTACTATGGCTCTGCAGATTTTTTCTTTTCTTTTAACCTATGTCGCCTCACCTTGAGGTTGGTAAATCTGTCTATCACATTTTGGTGGTCAAGTCTCTCAAGCATCTCTTTCTCAACTGACATCACAGCCAGGTGCTGGAGTCTGCTTTGACCCATGGTCCTTCTCAGCCAGGTATGGAGCTGACTCAAGACACTAAAAGACCTTTCACAGCTACAGCTGCTAACTGGGTTTGTTAGGGCAACCTGAATAACAGTTTTCAGTTTGGGGAAGATCTGATTATCCAGAAGATTGTACAATGTTAACATATCTGGAATGGCACCAGCCTCACTCTTGAGCTTTATAAAGTCTTTGGCAACCATGACGTCCTCTGACTGAAGCTCAATATGGTGATGCAGTGCCAGGGCTGACAACCCAGTTTGTTTTGCAGATTCTGTATAGCAGCTTTAATATAGGGAGAACACAACTTCCAGATTGTATTAGTTGTTTGTCTTTCTTTTTCTTTGCCAGTTTAACAGTTCCTGTTTTGCCTGTTAGTACTCCCTGTCTGTTTTCTTACCTGGTACTTCCTGATCTTGTACTTTGTCCTCATGTTCCCCTCTTTCCTCTCTCCCTCTTTGGACTGACAATCTGTACACACACACACACATACACACACACACAACAGGAGTTATAAGGTTAATGGGTATCCAGTCAGTTAGCTAGTTAGTACCTTGGGTTCAATATCGGCACATGCACATATGGCAAAATAACCAGTTTCTCTCATTACATTTCAAACAGGACAGTGGTAACAACAGCAGGCTACGGACAATGTTAAGTTTTAGATTTTAAATAGGCTGTATACATTTCAATGAGATCAACAGGGCAGTCAAATATCGCTAATTTTACTACAGAGCAAACATTGTCGGAAAACACGTTTTCAACTAGGGCTGCCACAAACGATTATTTTGATAGTCGACTAGTCACCGATTATTTTTGCAATTAGTCGACTAATCAAATCATGCATCCATTAGATGTACAGCGTACAGCTTATTGCACCAGCATGCATCTGCTCTCATATAACTATCATTAGCTTACAGCTCTAAGTGTTTAAGGTATGTGCTAACTAAAAATTTGAATGAAATTTGCAGATTGTTTCAGTGAAGTTTAATAAACTCATTGTTATCTAAAATATAACGGGACACCGGAGTAAATTCTCGAGCATCTCACACTTCTGATAATCAGTTGTCTGCTTGACGTTTATTCAGCTGTGTAAAAACTATAACTTTAATCTCAGCCTAACCGATTTACTCAGGAACAAATAAAATACTAAAAAAAAGCCAAACAATAACATTTTTAAGTTATCTACGTGACTTATATATGTTTAACCTGAGTAGCGAAAGACCGCAGTGGGTTTGAAAACGATTTGCCGGGAGTCCGGTGTTCTCACGGGCTCTAGTGAGCCTTGCCCCCGGCTAGCTATCAAGCTAGTGGGTAACAGACGTCTCCGAAAACGTCGGAGCGCTTTTGAAAATATGTGGTGTCTTGATAAACTGAGCAGATATTTGAGGTTTACACAGCTACATTCTCGCCTGAAAATATGCTAAACGTTTATTTTGTGACCCAGAAAGAATAATAAGAGTAATATTAAAACTAACTAGCTGCCGCCATTGTTGGAAACTGAGCTGGGCCGCGCTATGAATTCTGGGACACAGCTCCTTCTTCTTCTTCGGGGTTTAACGGCAGCTGGCATCCTTGTACATGCAGTGCTGCCATCTTCTGTTGCAGTCCGTTATTACACTCTTAAATTCTACTACTTGTTCCTGCGTCTTTTGTGATCTTACAAAGCTTCAAACGACGCTTTGACTATTAAATCAGTCGTCGATGATTTTGATAGTCGACGTAATCGTGACTAGTCGACTAATCGTGGCAGCCCTATTTTCAACACAGCAGGTTACCTGGTGTAATGTTTTTCAGCTAAAAAGAAACATGGTCTGACTCCTACCTAACTATATAAAGAGTAACTGAAAGTTAAATGCAGCTAATATGTCCTGTTTTAAGCCAGGCACTTCCACCTCTGCTCCGCTGCGTCTCAGTCACCATCGCTCTGGCAGCAACGGTGCTAACGCAAGTAGGAGAGAGCTGAGCTGGAACAAACCATTTTGGGAGGGGGGAGGGGTTATCTATACTTTTGTTGTTAAAATTTTCCATCTCAATTAAGTAGTGTATGCTTTTTATACTTTTAGTAGTGTGTCCCACAAACAGCAAATATTTTCAAAAAAAGTAAGACATCTTTGGGGGTGCTTTGATTCATTTTGGGGGTGCTGAAGCACCTCCAAAACTGGGCTAAAATCTCCCCTGTTTTCAGGTAAGAAGGGTGGATGTGAATGTGTCACTAAATCAAATGCAGGAGTTATACTAAACAGGCAAACCACAGAAAGCTAGACATTGCTTAGCAATCTGAAGTGTGAAGCCATTGGTTCAAGAGAACAAGACTTCTTATTTCGTTAATGGCTATAGAAAAATGTCCATCAGCCCCTTTCTTCTGTGGCCTCACAAAACACTTTCCTGATTACTTCATGGGCTTATTCTCTTTTTTCAAAGTCACATTGAACTGAATACAAGATAAAGTTCATTTATTAAATCATGGTCAGAAAGGAGCATAATCTGAGGTGTGGTCAGTAGTTAAAAATCTCTGGGTCTTAACAGCAAAATCCACCCTTCACTTGTTATGTTCATTTTCAATGCACCAAACTGGCAAAAGTTATAAACAGATTCATAAATGAACTTGTTTTGTGTTTACATATATTTATATACACACATGGGATTTCATGCTGATGGCTTAATTACCGCCACCAAGGAGGCCGTGTTTTTGGTGGCGTTTGCATGCGTGCGTGTCCTTCTGTCTGTAAACACGATAGCTGAAAATGTTTTGAATGAAGCAACAGAACACTGAACTTTACTCACTGTTGTCAGCAGTGGCGGTCCTAGCCTGTTAGGCGCCCTCTGGCGCCCCCCCACACACACACATGATGAGGGAGAGAGTATGCATAGTATGCAAACAGCTACTAAACAGACATCATACTTCGACATACAATGAGAACAGGACAAATCAACAATTGACACTGGCTAATTAATATTATATTACTGTATATATTGTTTGGAGTTTAGTCTGTTACTGTTACTATTTTTACCATTTCTTCTTGGAGGAACTGTAACCCACATAATTTCCTTAGGGATTAAGAAAGTATCCTGATTCTTAATGTTTTAGGATACATGACCTGCCATTATCCAATGACACATCTGCTTACCTGTGTCTTTTGCTCGTTCCTCCTTGTAGGAGCCATAATTAAATGTATTGAATTTTAAGGATCACTGGGTTTTTATTTGTTTGGTTTCTATGGTGATGTGTAACGGGAGTCACGTGGGTGCTAGCGGTGACTTTAAGAGGGCGTTGTCAGTCTGTCATTCACTGGTTTGATTTTGACAGAGAGGAGGGCTGGGTAGCATAGTTTTTGTTGACCGCAGCACAACGAGTTTCCCCTTGTTGAATTAGAGCCTGTGATGTTTTAAGAGTTTGAATCGCGAGCCGATCACATTGCTCTGTAAACTTTTCAAGCACTTTAATAAACAAGCAAGCAATTCCACCTCTGGCATTACTGCGTAAAGTTGACAGCGCGTCAGGCAAATAGGCAGGCTCCATCCCCGGCCTCTAGCGACTGTGGAAGTCGCTACACTCCTCTTCTTTTCTCTTTTTTAAAAATTTAAAAACGGGTTGTGTGTGAGACTTTAAATAAACAAAATACAAAATATACATTTTAAATTGTTATTGATCCCTTTACCCCGAGTCCTAAAGTGTATATTTATTTTTTTTACTCTTAAATATTTATTGTTTGTTTTCTTGCACTGCTGTAACTGGAGCCTCGTCGTCTCGTCTCTCTATATACTGGACTGTATGTAGCGGAGATGACAATAAAGTTTACTTTGACTTCAGCAGGCGCACCGAGGGCTCTCGCGCTCACTTTTCGTGTATAGAATTTCGAAAAAACATCGGTGCAAATTATAAGTCTGTATCATGATGTCTGGTGTTTTCGTGTTTGTTGTTTGTTTTTATTTTTGTTTTATTTTGAGAGTTGGTAATTTTTGCTGCTCCAGCCAGCCAGAGAATCCCCCGACGCCCCGCCCTCTCCTCCCTGTGCCGCAAGCAGCAGGCGCACCTCGCAAACGGAGGGCGCCCTTACTCCCATGGGCGATAGAAAATCGATCGGTGCCTATGCCATTCCCAATATGGGCTCGCATGATGTCGGGGCAGCATGAGTACAAGCAATTTTTTTTTTTTTTTTACCGATGCCCGTGATGCCGCCCCCCACCACGATGCCGCCCCGGGCAACTGCCCGTGTCGCCCGTATCTAAAACCGCTACTGGTTGTCAGGCTTGAATGTCCTTAACTACAACATGAAATTTAACCTAGTTGTGTGATGCCACTGTGTTTGTGTTGGCAGTACATCTTACTCGCCCATTTCCAGGAGACCATTCCACCAACACAGAGAAAAGAAACAGCATAGTAATGGTCATAATAATCTGAATGAACGGGACCTTTTTTCAGGACTGAAATCTGTTCCATTAACACATGAACAACACTCATGGACATACTCTGCTTGGCCTTTCCTGCAGTGGGGTTCAGTTGCTGTTTTGTGGGCCCCTATGTCTGAAGTTTATTCTTCAACAACTGAAACGCATGCTCACTTGGGTTAAGATCAGGCGACTGACTTACCCATTCTTTGCTTTAATAAACTCCTGGGTTGCTTTGGCTGTATGTTGTGGGTCACTTTTCTATCGGTATTATGAAACTCTGCCGAATCACTTTGATTGTATTTAGCTCAATTTGAGCAGACAGTTTGTCTCTGAACACCTCAGAATTCATTCGGCTGCTTCTGTCCTGAGTCACATCATCAATAATAGTGTCCCAGTGCCACTGGCTGCCATGCATGCTCAAACCATCACACAGTCTCGTGTTTTACAGCCGATGTGGTACTATGCTTTGATCATGAGCTGTATCACAGCATCTCCGTACTTTTTCCTTGCCATCATTCTGGTAGAGGTTGAACTTGGTTTCTTCTGTCCAAAGAATGTTTTTCCAGAACTGTGCTGAATGTTTTACTTATTTTGGGGTTTTTTTTGATTGGCTTTTTAGCAAAGTCCAATCTATCCTTACTAATTTTTTAGGCTTATGAGTGGACCTTGCAGTGAACCCTCTGTAATTGGTTTTGTGCATTCACATTTATGGTAGACTTGGATATGTCTACCTCCTGGAGACTTGTTCACTTGGTTGGCTGCTGTGAACAGGTTTGTCTTTACCATGGAAATAAATCTGTGATCATCCACCACTGTTGTCTTGCATGGTGGTCCAGGTCTCTTTGAGTTGCTGAGTTTACCGGTGCTGTCTTACTTTCTTATGATTTACCAAACTGGAGAGTTTGGTAAATCTCACTCCTAATATTGCAGCATTTTCTCAGATGTTTTTTTTCTGTTTTCACAGCTTAAGTAGGGCTTGTTTCACCTGCATGTAGAGCTCCTTTGACCGCATGTTGTCTATTCACAGCAAAATCTTCCAAATACAAGCACCACACTTCCAATGAACTCCAAGCCTTCTATCTGCTTAATTGATAATGACATAACGAAGGAAATGCCCACACCTGCCCATGAAAAAGCTTTTGAGTCAATCCCTTTAAAAATAGTCTGGCACATGTTAAAGAGCTGAAAGTCGTAAACCCTGCAACCAATTTAAAAGTGGATACCCTCAAATGAAAGCTGAGAGTCTACAATTATGTCCATGTCCATTATATAACTATAATTGCAATATGTTTCAGTAAATGGCTAAAAAAAAAAACTTGTATAGAGAAAGAAGAGCACTCAGAGAGCACATCCACCCAAAAAGTGCAGGCCTTATACTAAAACTTCAGTTTTATGTTTTTTGTTTTTTTTTTATCACAACATGCTGCCGTCAACCTGTTATGGCATCATTGTGACCTTGTATTGAAAAAATAGCAAGTGTGTTGTACATGCCTTTTCATATGATATGTTACTTGATATGAAAGGTCAGCTTTGAGCTTGGACACTAACAATGAAAGTTAAGGTCAGACGACTAGCAAACCGAGGTACGCGTGTCCCCCAATCTCTTCTATATTGATGTAAAGTTTAAATTGTGGGTAATATGAAGTTTTTACTGTTTTTCACCAAAATTAACTCAACTTGAGCGGTTATTGGGCTCTACCGTCACACAAAATTTGAACATGATATATTGAAAATTGTGGATGCTGGACTGCTAACAAACAAACAGGCAACCAAACAGAACTGATGACATACTCCGTTTGGGAAAGAATGAGGGAAGGCTCAAGACTTTTGCACAGTCCATACACATTCATATGCAGAATCTGTTAATGACTGAGATTAGTACACTATGAAGTCGAAAGTCGGCTAATTTGTAAAGCTGAAGAATAAACACACAGAGAGACAAATGTGTCTTTAATGGGACATTTTACATTTTGGGATAACATAAGATTGCTGATGGTTTAATTACCGCCACCAAGGAGGCCGTGTTTTTAGTGGCGTTTGCATGCGTGCGTGTCCTTCTGTCTGTAAACACGATAACTGAAAACGTTTTGAATGAAGCAACAGAACACTGAACTTTACTTGCTGTTGTCAGGCTTGAATGTCCTTAACTACAACATGAAATTTAACCTAGTTGTGTGATGCCACTGTGTTTGTGTTGGCAGTACATCTTACTCGCCCATTTCCAGGAGACCATCCCACCATAGAAACCATCCCTGAGAAAAAATAGCATAGTAACAGTAATAGAACAACACTGAAAAAACATTCCTAATTGAAACATAACAAATCTGATCTGAAGTCACAGATTTTCACTTTAATAGAAAGCAATTTATTAATGTGGAAATCATTTCCATGATCATTTTAAGTTGATTTAAAGAATTATTTTTATGGAGTGTTCAACAAAGTATTGAGTCTGGTTAACATAAAAGTTTGATGGATTCATAACAACTTTCACATAGTTGTCATCCTCTTATCTTCATCAGGGTGGGGGATCGTATCCCAGGTGTCACAGGGCCAGAGGCAGGCTACACCCTGGACACGTGGTCACCAGTCTATCGCAGGGCTAACATAGAGAGACAGACAAGCATTCATACATATGGGTAGAATTACCAAGTAAGCTATAGCTGCATGTCTCTAGATTTGAACTCAGGACCTTCATGCTGTGAGGTAACAGTGCTAACCACAGCACCACCACATCACATCAATCCATGCTTAAAAAAAACAGGAAAGCTATGATTACAAAGCTTGATACAGAATTTTTTTGATAATTTTTTTATATTAGGTTAACCACAATAAATAACAATAGCATACATGTGGTGTGTGTATGCTTTTCTGCCTCTTATAACCCCAGTGATTTTCCTGTGGTTTGAAAGCTCGTGTGGTCTTGGGAATTTGGTGAGTGCAGGCAACTAACCACTCTTGCTAGATTGAATCAGGTCATGTCAACAAGATTGAATTAATTTGTTGAATTTCATACAAGATTTTATTCACCATGGAACCATGAAATTATTTTATTCAAATTACAAGTTAGACTCTAGTAAATGTAACAACCACCCAATTTCATTTTTTGAGTGCAGGTAAATGCACCCTGCGTTTGTGTGTATAGAAAAACATACATATTAACAGAACTCAAAACCTACACAGGTCACTAATCACCTGTTTGTTGTTACCGGGTTCATTTCCAAAAGGGCCTTGAACACACCTCTGTATTTCTTATCTCCAGTAGAAAAGCATTATCTAAAATCATTAGTCATTATCTCTTTAATCACTCTAGAGATATTTCAGCCATTACTTCCTGCTCTCCAAGACCATATATCTTCTCTGGAGCAGTGTTTCTGAAGCAAGCCTCTGTAAAGTGCAGCCATCAGTTAGAGGCAGAGAGTCAGTGAGTGAGTGAGTGGGACGATCTAAAGATTCTACATGTCTTTAAAATGTTAAAATGATTATCTATGGATACATTCTCCAGGACTGTTAACAGGAATAGAGAATGTATGATTTACATGTGTGATTTGCTGTTTTTACATTTATTTATTTTTCTGATTTCCTGGTCGTCTGGAGAGGTTCAATCAATCTGGAGTAAAACGCTCTCTCACTGCCTTTTAACAATGCTACAGACTTTACGAGCATGTGACTGTAAAAGCGCCTGACACTCATCTAAAGTTGTTAACCACTGTTCAAAATCTGCTTAATGTAGTAGTACAGAGCAATGTATTCTAGAGCAGAGGTGTCAAAACATAAGGCCCAGGGAGCCAAAATCGGCCTGCCAATGACTCCAATCTGGTTCACTAGAAAAATGAGATACATTTTGGACTTTTGACTGCGTTTGTTTTGTTTCTTCCTGATAGAAACCTCCCTCATGGTCATTCATACTACACCAAAGTAATAAAGTAACAGATAAGCAGGTAAAATCATCTTCTTTTTTTCATTTTTCACAACCTTAAAAAACAAAACAAAATCCTTTCTTTAAATTAAAACTTGCTCCTTTATAATTACCAGGCAGTCTGGGTACTTGGAGCTGCCAGAACTTATTCTGTGATTTTACACATGTATTTCTTCCAGTTTAAGCCCAAAGAGTCGCACTGACAGGTTTCTTTCATTTACTACAGCAGCATTTGTTTATCATGTAGTAAAACTGAGAGGTCCTGTTGAAATTGTGCTTCTTTTTCTTGTACTGAGAGATTACTGGGATTAAATGTGCAGTGAAACATCTTTACGCTGGGTGAAATTTTTTCCTCACTCTTTAGTTTTTTGCCTCTTTGCTACCACCTGCTGGAATATTTGTGACTCATCCCAGCTTCTGCTACTTTGAAGTAAAAAAATTAAAGATATCCTTGTTCATACCTCAAACCTATCTAAGCTGCTATGTCAGAAAGGATGTGCTGGATCTCAGCACTGAACACAATAAACCCCAGCTTAAATAGTTTCTTCTTTATATGAAATATCGTTTTACCGTAAAACGTGTCACCTCAGTCCGTTTTAAAACTTCTAATTGTTAAAAACAGTGGATGGATGCTGTCAGGGTGAAGGTTTTCCTCACAGTCTACATTTTTGTCCCTTTTGTTCCACCTACTGGAGTATTTGTCCAATGACAGGTTCTGTGAATGCAGCATGGAACCACAGTACAAGAACAAATCGGTTCAGTCTGGACTAACCCACAGAGAGCTTGTTGATGGTTTCCTTGTTAAAACTGACCACAACCGTGATGTGTTCAAAGTCACTTAAATCATCTTACTTCCTTATTCTGATGCTCAGGTTGAACTTCAGCAGGTCGTCTAAAGGCCTAAATGCACTGGGCTGTTTCTATGTGATTAGCTGATTAGGTATTCGTGTTTGGACAGCTGTAACTAATGAATGTTCGATGAGCCTATAAATCACAGAACACTGCAGTGATTCTTGTTGACTGATCACGTGTGCAGGCAGTCAGCACGGCCAGTAGGGTGCAGTAAAGGTCTGTGTTGTGGTGATGGGCGTCTATTTCAGTTAATCAGAGACTATACAAGATAAACATCCTTCTCCATATAGTCCAGACTGAAAGCAAATCAAAGGTTCACAAATAGTCATTAATAGGAAACAACCTATATGCAACGGACAACCCTAATACTGCAAAAAGTACACAAGTGGGCATTAATTTTGTGAATGTCACTGATATAATACCCAGTCAGATCCACTTTTCCTCTTTTTCCTTTTCTATGTATTAGACAGGCACTCAGCTGACCACCAAATGGCTTTCTCATGGACAGTGACCATATTTACCTATTTACATACCTATTTCTATAGATTCAGGGTCTCAGAGAGTCACATTTTAAGATTTTATGTTAAATATAAAATTCAGCCCGAAACCAGGGCTGAAGTGTGAAAAGGTCGCCAAAAGTTCGTGAGATATTTTCATGGCTAAGCTTTTGTGTACAAGCATGTAAAGCAGTTTTTATTTATTAGGGTGATTTTAATCATTATTTATTTCATTAGTCTTTAACATAACTTAAAAAAAATTCTGGTGTGTTTTGATGTAAAGAATGTTTGTATTTTACAAGAATAAAATGGGCAAGATGTGATAAGTATTGTTTTGGATCGCTCTTTAAGTACTTTTTTTGTTCATATTCAGGAAAATATGGAGAATGATCTTGTTCATCTACCTTATTCTGAGCCTGCAAAGCAAATTATGTCTTTAAAACCTTGCTAAACTCCTTTGTCCTCCCTTAGTTACGTCGCGAAAGGCCCAGGCTACTGGGGGCTTCCCATGATGCACTGTGTTGCTTTTTCACTCACTATGTGTTCATACACCACTCCCCTCACCTGAGCCGGTCATGGCAGATGGCCACCCATCCATGAGCCTGGTTCTACTGGAGATTTCTTCATTTAAAAGGGAGTTTTTTCTTCTCACTGTCACCACGTGCTTGCTCATAGGGGGTCTTGTGATTGTTGGGGTTTCTCTCCATATACCTCATAATATAAAGTGCCTTGAGGTGTTGTTGTGATGTGGTGCTTTTTAATTAAAATTGAATTCAATATTGCAAAGTGAATCCAAGAGAAAGTACGTGCAACTTCTTCACGCACCACTGCAGAGGATTATTTTATCTGATCTCTTTTCATCGCTGAGCTGACCACCAGGCCTCACTGTGTTTCTTTTAGCAGAGGAGGGGAAGTATTGGATGATGTCACTGCTACCTGTCTGAGTGAGTGAGTGATTAATCACCAGGGGACTCACAGTGGGCGGAGAGGGCGAGGGGGATCGGATTGGAATGAGAGAGGGAGGGGCGCAAGACCGATCAATCTCCGTGATTGGCAGGCGTGATCTGAGGACCTGCCTCCCCGGAGGATACTACATCAACCAAAGTCAGGCGGGAGGCATAAACATGCAAACATGGGCACACACTTGGGAACCTCGCATAGACATAACCGAACAGTTACACACAGCCAGCACGCGCTGACTTAAAAACATGCACCTGACATGGAAAAGTGCAAAAGAGTCACAAAGAGACTCTGGCACATACAAACTGCTGTAATGGTAAATGGCCTGCATTTGTATAGCGCTTTTCTAGTCCTTAAGGACCCCAAAGCGCTTTACACTACATTCAGTCATTCACACTCACGATGGCAAGCTACATTGTAGCCACAGCTGCCCTGGGGCGCACTGACAGAGGCGAGGCTGCCGGACACAGGTGCCACCGGGCCCTCTGACCACCACCAGTAGGCAAACATGGGGTTAGTATCTTGCCCAAGGATATTTGGCATGCAGCCAGGAGGCAGCCTGGGATCGAACCACCGACCTTCTGATTAGTGGCTGACCTGCTCTGCCACCTGAGCTACAGCCACCCAATCTCACAGACCCACCCATGATTATCATTCCTACCTCCAACTGCTCGCTGAGAAAGTGTCAAGGCTGTAAAAATATTCCCAGGTACAGGCTGGATGATAACAACCTGAGCGTGGATGGATTTACTGCCATCACACACACACACACACACACACACACACACACACACACACACACACACACTCTTTATGTCAGCAACACTAAACTGCAATGCTGGATTTACCATCACCACATCCAAACACGTGCATGGATAAAAATGATAGCCTCACACGTTTTTTTTAATTTTATTTTAGAAAAGATACATTAAAATTTGCAACAACAACAATGGCCCTCCCCCCTACACACTTCTGGCTTTTCATCTCTCCTTCCTGTTGTAAACGCCCCTCCTCCTGCTGTTACAGTATCGCCTGATGCTTAGTGGCTTTAGTTTCCCTGTTTCAGAGACAGAGAGCAGCATCTGTCACTAGCTCGGACTGACACATGGAATCCCACCCAGAGCCCCGAGGCGAGAGCCTGCCACCTGAGAGCCCACCATCAGAGAGCCTCTCCCTGGGGGCCTGATGACCCCTTCCCCCGTTAGTCACTTTATCCAAACTCAGCACTTTTGATCCATCCTTGTCTCCTTTTTTCCGAGCTTGCTGAATTTCTTTATTGCCGCCTTTTCACTTGTTTCTGCTCATCAGTCACATTTTCACAGATATATATATATATATATTTGGCCAGAAACCATAGAATTTTTCTAACTTTCCAGTTAAGATGTAACACACGCCTCCCACTTAATTAAACCTGATGAATTTAATAAAAAGCATGCCTACAGAGGCTCGCACAGTCTTCCACGCTTTTCACCGCTCGAGCTCAAGGCTGCTTTTTATGTTTTAGCCAGTAGATTTGAGCTAATGTTGTATTTATTAGCAAATTTCTGTGCATCTCTACGCCTATTGCAGCACATCATAGAACACATGATGCTTTATGTTAGCAAATAAAGAAAGCATCATGCAAAAATGTAAGCACTTGATGTGTAATATGGTTGTGTCATGCACACACCTAAACCTTGCTGTCTGCGAATCAAAAGAAAGGCTACCTTAAAGAGAGAGGAGCTAAAATTGGAGCTAACGCTAGTTCCACCATAAGATAACAATTATTTTAACTCTCTTTCCCCCCATAAAGACGACATTTGACAACCTCCCTTCTACACTTAACAACAAATTTTGACACCTCAAGAAAGACGTAGTTTGACAACCGTTAGTACACGTTCCTGGTTTTTCCAAAGGAGACCACTCTCAGTAACTTCTAATGCAAAGCCAATCATTTTGCTCTATAGGCAGGTGTAAAACATGACAGGCTTTCAATGGGTAAAGAGTTAAACTCTTTGAATTGTGCAAAGATAAAGTTGGTGGTGTGGATAAAACTTGCCTCACATCAAGAAGGCTCCTGTTTGAGTCAGCTGGAGCCTGGAAACTCGGGCTATCTTGCAAAGACATGCGTGTTAGATTAATTGGTACTTCTGAACTGGCCGTGAATGTGAGGTAGACAAAGTGCCTGAAGTGTATAGAATAAAGTGAAGTATGAATGTATGGGTAGAAAATGTGACTTGCAGTTAAAAGCACCTTGAGTCACCAAGTATAAAGTATCAGAAAATGGAAATAGCCTGTGTCTACAAGCTGTACTCAAAGCTGCAGTGATTCAATTACTGGATGTAATTATCTAGATTATATTCTAACTTTAGGGTTTCCCACAGCCTGAGAGCATATTTCAGATTGACTTTTATTTCATGCCTTTGTTTCATGCCTCTTATGTGTGATATTTCCAGTTTCCCCTGGTTGAGCTGCACAGATGTTAGATGGTACACATAGTGTAGCATTTCCAGCTGTTTTCTCATTTTATTGGAGAACAAAACAAAGCTAAAAGAAGAGTGAAAACTGGGCAAGGGTCATGACCCTAAACACTGCAGTAATCCAAGAGATTGAGGCTAACATGGCTAAAATCTGAGTGCATCAAACAAACCAAAAAAATCCCATCTGAATGAATGCCCTTGTGTGCCCGCGCTTTCAAGTACGGGCACTTTAAATTTGTTTAAGGGAAAAAAGAAAAAAAGGAAGATTCCCAGAATGATTTGAATTCCTTTTAGGCACTGACCTTCTGCCTGTGATGTCAGAAGGCCATATGCTCCCCACACACAATGAGCCAAGGATACAAACACATTCACACACAGACAAAGTGGCTGCCTGGTTACATTGTAGCAGAAGCTGCCTGAAGGAGGTATTGTTAATGTTAACTATTGTGTCTTCCTCAGCAGGGATGACGGGTGTGTGTGTGTGTAGGGGGGAGGGGGGGGGACAATTGCTGCTTCTGGGGTTGCTTCTGGGGGAGTGGAGGAGGATTTGGGGGGGTTGAAGGATGAGCAGGCAAGTAAAGAGCCAAACAGATTAAATGAATATAAACAGAAGACTGAACAGTGTGTCATTCAGCAGATGCTTTAAGCCAAATTTTGGACAATGAAGAAAATCTCCCCAAATATAACACTTTTTATCAAGAGTGGTATATTTTTTAAAAAGCATCACAAATATTACAGTATATACTGTTGCGTATATATGCTACTGTTTCAACTACACGATGTTCTCGCACTCAGCACACCTTCTCTCACTGACTGTGGGGACTACCATCACACTCACGCCACGGTTTTGTTGGAGAGAAGAGGAAGAAAAAAGGATTCTCCTCTCAATGATCAGCTGCCATTAGTGAAAGAGAAAATTGGATTTTCCTCCTGCTTGCGGAAAGAGATTGGAATTTTTTGATTTGAGGTGGCCTCTCGTCTTCCAGCGTATGAAAACGGGAACACCGTCTACTCTGTAGTACTACCTCATATGCATACTTGAGTTATCATGGACTCCGAGCAAATCATACAAAATAATAGACCTCTTTTCTGGGTAGTATTATGTTTTAGAAAAGTGCACCGGAGTTTTCTTGGTTTTTAGACCGTCCTTATGAAACCTCTGAAGCAAGAAACGCAGGATTTTAAACTACTTTAAAGATGTATTTTAATCTGATCAAAGACTGTACCTAAAAGATGGCTATAGCTAACGTGACATCACACATGGAAACTTCCAGTCAATAGGCAAAACCTTTTATTCCACAACTAGTTTGCAAGTGGTGCACCACAAACGTCCATGGACGACGCTGACCTGTCTGCAAACACTTATTAACTAACCACATAATGGCAGTGAAACTTGAAAACGTGCAACCTTCGAGTGAAAGTTTTCCTTACGGCTCAAACCAACATACTTAAACAGGAGCAAACTTTTACTTTGAAGGGGAACTCTCCCCGTTTCTGGTCTGTGTCATAGTCCGCAGAGTTTCATTAGTACTCAACGAGCAGTTAAGCAATTCACTGTCTTCCATACAAACTAGTAGTAACCGCAACAGCCTGATAGTTACCAGAGCAATCACAAGGAGCACCACATACCTGTTTTCAGCCAATTTCACCTAGCAACAGCAGCCAACCTCTCACAACCACTTGAATGAGAATATTTTCCAAGTGACTAATGGCTACAAGGGATCACTGACTGGTCTGTAGGCCAGTACGATCGAGGTTTTTAGCAGCTGATTTCACAGCAGCTGCCAGCCACCTACAGCAGCGACCCCCAACCCCCAAGGCCGGCCTTTAAGGTGTCACAGATAAATACAACAAAATAAAACCAGAACCGGTACCAAAAGAAAGAAGATTTATTCATAACACACGGGAAAAGACCCAGGGAAACAATTAAAAAATAACGCTAACGACCGATAAAAACCCTTATAAACATGAAACTCACACCCGAGCCTCAACTCTTGCCGCCCGGTACCAAACGAGTCATGGATGGGTACCGGTCCGTGGCCTGGGGGTTGGGGACCACTGACCTGCAGCAAGCACTCACAACCAGTCTCTGTGTGAATGGGGACTTAAAATAAAGACAGTGTAAAATTCATGTGAGTATATATTGCAGTTATGAGACCTAGCAGAGAGCAGTTAGCCCCAAAGATTGCTGCTTGATCCCAGTGAGTACAATTCATACTTCAAAGAGGGCCGTCCAAACTCATATAATCTGGAATGACCTTTCAGACTAATAAAATGATCCTGATGATGTTGTCAGGGTTAAAGCCAAGTTATTGAAGCCTGCAGATCTGCCAGTTCAGTGAGCAAACAGTTGCTCTATTCATCCAGCAGACACAGAGAAAAGTCTGCATGCATCTGATCCATTTATGTGAATCTACAGCGTCTGTAGGCTCACATAAATGCGTCGGTCAAAAGCATATGGGGAAAAGCCTGTATTGTTTAGCTACATCTAGTAGTCCCTGACTTAATTTCCCTGCATTTGATTAAGAATGTACATTAGCTTTTTTGCTTTTAAGAAAAAGCAGGGACATCTGTAAAGGAGGTAACTGAAAGACTATAGGTGTGCCAGCTGCAGCGCTGTACAGCTAAGCTTTTAAGACTCAAGCAGTATCCACTGGTAATATACAAATATTGATTATTAAATAAAACATTTGTGCCACTTGGTTGCTGCTTACCTTACATCTGTAAATATGCTTCCATTGAACGACTGCTAAAAAAAGACTTGCAGAGCTCCTACTGTAAATAAATTAGGCGGAGAAGTACGAGAAAACACGGAGGAGGTTGGTGTTGACAGTCGTGTTTTATTTGGAATCATCCCTGCGTGGGAAAACACAGCCGCAGGGCAAATAGGCATCGCCATTCCTCTCCAAAATGCAATTAGTCCTAATTAGGAATGATTACGAGGAGCGGTTCCTTTCTTCTCCGCCCGTCTTCCTCTGCTGTGTAGCCAGCTCTGGTTATAGTTTCTGACATAACCTGTGGAAAAATCTCACTTGATATGGTGATCTTGAAAATGAGATTGTGTTGCTACACTGCTGTTTAGAAAAAAAAAACACGACTTTTACTGCTTCCAGTTAATTGAAAAAGCAGTGAAGAAGGTATTTTTTTAATATGCGACAGATATTTTTGTTTGTTTTTTGTCCTGGTTTTTGTTTTGACAGCTCCTTATCAGGTTGTCAAGGTTACATCTTCCATTGTGTTCAAAAGCCAGAGGAAGTGCTTGTCCGCTCTTCCGCTCAGTGAGCGGAGCGCAGGTTCAGCTTCAGTTTTCAGGCTTTTCTCTGTAAGTTTCTCAATAAAATTGTACTTGTGTTGCAGTGTGCGTAGGCTAATTCAATAGTTAAAACTGTGTTTTCTTTAGCCTTGACAGCGTTTTGGCCTTTTGTGGTTAGAGCTATCCACATTTTGTACACGGCTTATAAAACACAGAGCAATGGACGATACTGCAGCTGAATGCATTGGGGAGGGGGGGACATGTAGACTAAACAGAATTGCTGTCTCTCTGCATTTTCAACTTCAAGGCCAGTGATCCAGTCAGGTAGTCACGAGTCAGAACATCAGTTCTCACCACAAGACGTCTGAGTGCTGAAAACTATGTGGTGAGTCGCTGCGGAGAGGAAACAAACCAAAGGACACGTACAAAAAGCTGCAGTGGCACAGAAATGATATATATGACGTGTCTAAGTTTAACATGAACTCATTTTACCCATTTACTGTACTCTGCAAAAGTCTCGATCCACCCTTCGTTTCTTTATGTTTTGTTAGGGAAATGGAAATGAGGGCATACAGAAGATGATTTGTGTGTTACCACAAAGCTGACAGAAAAGTTGGTTGAAAACAGCCGATAGAGCATTTAGCAGAAAAACATTATTGTGACCGTGATTCTAGGTCAGGAAAAACCACGTGTAGAAATAAATAAAAGAAATAAAAACAACTGCTTTGCCGGAGTTGACATACACAAACACTCTGAGTCTGAGGATCTCCAGCTGCTAGCTTTATGTTAGCATTATGAACTGTGTAAAAGTTTAGCATATTGTGTTCACTGTAGCTTTTAGATTTTCTATAATGTTCATAGTGACTGTTTACTCTTTGCCAACACTTGTGATTACTTTGGAATGCATTACAACCCTGGTCACAGTAGACTGTATGTAAAAGATGGACGTAACCAACAAAGTGACATCAGCCATTCATTCTTAGACGATGGATTTTCAAGCCTCAGTATTAGTATTTAGGCTGGCACCATGTTCGTTTTTTTGAATCAGTACTTATGTTTACTTCTCTGCAGAGAAATGAAAGATTATTAAGCTTCTGTGTTGCGTGAAGCTCTAGAGGTTGCCACTTGATTGCAGTGCACTTGTATTATTGACATAAGCAACTGACACTGAGCATTTCTGCAGCTTAAAACTGATCTATCTGGTATGGTATATTAAAAAAGGTTGAGTTACTAAAGTAACTGTACAAGTTTTAGTAAAGATATCTCTTTATCTTTCCTCCGCCTTTCTACTCGCTTTTTCGCTGTACGCAAATTCAAATTTTTGTTTCAAATTTGCATTAACCAGCTGTTATTTGAGAAAACCAGGCATTCATGTGATGAACGGGCAAAACCGTGATGGGCATCGGAGCAGAAGGCCAGAAACATTCAAAACAATCAGCTGTGTTGATTAGAAGACAGAAAGAACTTCACACTCACACACATTGACAAATTCCTGACAACAGTTACGTAGCACAGACACAAAAACAGAAGGTGATTTATCAGCAAAAACACTCGCAGGCTATTAGCATGTATTTGTTTACTTCACTTTGTGTGCATCTATGCAATATTATCTGTCCTCTTGTATTGACTGACTGGGTGTGCGAGATCGTGCGCATGCCAGTGTTTGTGGTTGTGTGTGTAGTTGTGAGTGTGAGCAACGTTTCAAGAATGCTCAGAATCACAGCTCTGCCAAATCAGTTATGCAATTGCATTGTTTTCTCTTCCTGTGAACTGCTATCACATCGCATCCCTGATTTCTCATTTTCTCTCCCCTCTCTCCCTTTCCTCGCTCGCTTGATGGATAATAATTTTTTTACCCGATCGCTCATTTCACCCAGTCCTGTCTACATTCCTCCCACCCTCCTGCTAACTCTTTATTTTGCACAGCATCTTCCCCCTCCATCCCCCCACTCCTTTTATACTCTTCTCCTGCAGACCCTTGTTCATTCCCTTGCTTTCTGGCACATCCCGTATACCCCTCTCTCTTTGTCACACTCATGCCTTCTCGCGTTTTTTCTGTGTCCGTATCTTTCCCGGGGTACAGTCTGTGCTGACAGGCTGTTCCTCCAGAATTGATTTTGACCAAGAATGCAATAAAAGTCACTGAAGAAAGAAGCGGAGCAGCTGAGTAACAACTGCTTGTCAATCAGTGCAGATGGCTTGCAGGGAACAGACGAATGTAAGGAGCAGAGTTCATTTATCTGTCCACGCGTTACACCTGAGAGCACCTTTGGTATTTGTATTATAGCCTCACAAGGTTGTATGGATTTGCTGTCACATCCATACGTTTTCTGTAACTGATAATCATTAGCTGTGCTGCCATGTGATTAAAATCAATTTCTCATTTGTTTACGCAAAGTTGCTGTTTTTTCATGAGACACAAACAAGATGTTGTGTAATTTACTCTGTGAAAAAGGAAATCATTCTCGCACCCACTGCTGGAAAGTCCACAAATACACAGGCCATGTGAGTGTACCAAATTCTCGTTCAATGTAACTGTAGGTATTCACAACTGAATGAGCAACCTAAAAATAAAGGTCATAAAATAAAATCTTTATGGGCCTGTATGGAGTTTAACACTCAGAAACTATTCAAGATGAATGTGGTGGTAGATTGATTAGGAATGATAGACACATTGAGCAGTGTGAACAGGCACCCCTGGAATTATCATCAGATTTTGATCTAGCAGCTAAAATAGTCCCATAACCTGATGCTAAAACTGCAAAAAGTGACTCAAGACTCACACACTCCCATAGCGTTAAAAATATTTCTATAACTCAGCCATTCATTCAAACTACATTAAGGCTTAAAGTTATCTATGATTAAAGCTGTGGCTGCACTGGCCAACCAGTGGTTGTGTATTTATATGTTTATGGAGCTAACACAAGCAGCTGGTGCTGCTAGCTGTCTGCTTTCAGTCTTTCAGCAGAGCCATTTCAAGTGTGTTTGTGGCGTCCGTCTCTTCTGCAATGTTTTTAAATAACTATTTTTCAAATAAATAAAACTGACTGCTGTGATATAAATTGCACTAAAGAAGTCTGTGAAATGCTTGCATAGCTTTAGTTCTATGTTAGCATCCTCTGTATGTGCAATGTGCTTATGGATGCTAATTGCTAACCAGGCCAAGAAGTGTTAGTTGGCAAGTTGGCACCTTACCAAGTACAGTCAGTACTACATAAAAAAATAGTGCTGTCAATGTTAATCTTGTTAAAATGACGTTAATGCCATAACTGGATTAATGCGGCAAATCTCCGTTAGTGAGTTAGCTCAGATCGCCCCGTGCATGGGGCTGCACGGCGCGTTAACGCTGACGCCACGTTGACGCACATAAAAAAATGTAAAATTTTACTTTTTTTTTTTTAATTAAAAAACTTTAAAAAAAAATTCTTTAAAAAGGCTAAAAAGTTAAACACAGGAATCCGGTCGTTAAGTCTGACATCACTAGCCGTGTCTGGGCCTAAACTCCGCTGCAGGTCCATATATCAAACGATCACTATGGCATTACTGAGAGTTGAAAAACTGTCTAAAGTCTTTCATCTTTAATAAAATGATCAGCGTTCTGCTCTACCAGGTGTAACAATTGAGTTTAACATCCAGGCATCCATGAAAACGGAATTTATGACATTTAACAGAATTAAAAGTTAGCAGGAAGTTAGCTCGCTAGCTTCTATCTAGATACAACCCCTGACTGCGGGGTTTTAGAAACAAATTAAAACGTACAGCTCTGTTATCACTTCCAACCTAAATGAAGACAGAAAACTAAACAGCAGTGACATTTGTAGGGTTACTGAAGTTTGGCTAGCTGGTATATAATGATGTGCTACGTGACCGCTAGCGACACAGCTATGTTAGCATAATATAAACAAGCTAACTTTTTTTCCACTCGATAAAAGTTAACGTGAGTGTTCTCGGTGGTCAGGAACAAATGTAATCGCATAGCAGGATGCTGTAAAAGGACCAAACTTCAGCTAGGAGAACAACTGAGATAATCCATCCACAATACGAGGTTAGTCATTCATATACTGCTGCATGGGCTGGGCTGTAGTTACAGCCTAAGGTTTTAAAAAATGAGCTTAAATAAATGATTAGTGGTAATAAAAGCCGAGGGAGGTCAACAGTGATCACTGACTGTTTTAGGAGCTTTTTGAGATTAAATAGAAGAAAATACAAAACATTAAACATGTTAACAACACAAAAGCCATATTAAACGCAAACTACTTTAGGCCCGGAAGTAGGATTCGTCATGTCATCACTTAACGACGGGATAGGAAATCTGCACAATGCCAAAAGGGCTGCTTCTCCCTTTAGCAGTCTGTAGCCCACTTTAGCATCCACACTTAGCCACCTGGCTTACAGTTAGGCCAGTTGAGCAAACAGACTTTCATCAGATATGAAAAGCCAAATTAAATATTTCATCATTACTATTATTATTAATATTATTATTATTATTATTATTACATAACCATGCCAGAATATTGTTTGATCTGTAGTTGTAGTTAGATTGTTGCTAGCCACAGTGACTTCATAATATATCAAGCATAAAATAGTTCTAAGTGCTAAAAAATTACATGTCGCAAAACTGAAATGACAACATGCTTTTGTAAAGTGTTACACAGTAGATAAACTGCAAATGAGTAATTTTAGCTCATTGGTAGGTGGTTGCCGGACACATATAGTAAATAAGAACCTTCAGTGGTCTAAGATGTATCTGCATGCCAGGTTTGGTTCCTCAGCTCCTCATCCTCCTACTGTAGGAGGAGTTCACAGACAAACAGAAAAATTGTGCATTAAAGTATTAAAGATTTGAGAAGATTTTCTGCATATACACTTTGTGGACATATGTCTCTGTAAAATAGTTCAATGTAATGAGCATCTGGACCAAAAGGCAATCCACTCACTCTGTATTGTGTGTGTTTCAGCAGGAGGTCAACACCATCCAGTGGGTAGCAGCTGTCACTTTTCCTCTCCTGTCTCACAGATTACATGAAGTGAATTTGCGGACGCCACAGACACACTGATGGTTGGAATCCGGACTAGGTGCTCACTGATCAGTCTGGAAGGTCAGAGTCGAGTGCAGTGGGGGTGGTTACAGAAATGACGGGAAGGGTGACCCAAGAAAGGGGGGTGGTGGTGACTTGTTTTCCCGTCTCTATGCTCACATTCCTGGCCATCATTTGCTATCCAACTTTTTTTTCTGTGGGGTGTTTATCTTTTACTTTTCTTTCTGCGATACAATAAATCCTTCCACTGACATAATTACCTGTTCCATAAATAATCGTATTCATGACAGAAGATGACTTGATTGGTGTATTTAGTAAAGAACCCAAACCACAGCATGTGTTATTTTCTGATACATCATTGCCAACTGCTAGGAAACTGAGTATATTGCAGCAAACGTATCCATGTGTAAATCTAATAAGTTCAAATAACACAAGTTTATTTAAGGTAGCCTACGCTGATTTATTCACATCCCACTAATATTCTACTAAAGAAATTTTCTCACTCTCTTTGCATATTAAGTGTCATCGTTTTAATAATCTGCATATTCTGTATGATAAACTCATATCGTTTGCTGCTGCTCCAGCAACCCCATGGGGATCGTTGCAGCTTTATTTAATCCAATTTAATCTAATGATTAGAAGCAACCAAATCACATTGAAATAATACCCTGTTCTATGCACAGTATGCCATAACAAAAGCTGCAGGGAGCGTTTGAAGAAAAAGAATCAGATGTATATGCACTAGTTATGTGCATGAAGACTTACGGGACCACAGTACATAGATGTAATACTTCATTAGAAGTCAGTGCAGAAGCCCCGCCCACCTGTTGTTTAAATTTATGAGTGCAAGGGGAAGCCAGAAAGATGGCTTTAGGGGGGAGAGGCTAAAATGACGTTTTTAGGTGGTGGGTACTTGGTAACAGTGGAAGTTTCCTCATTGTTTACTTTAATGTTTAATAACCTGATTTAATTTTTATTTTCTTCAGGAACTGTCTTAAAAAAAACACTGTTTTTGAGCACTTTCCAAATCTGTTAATACAATAATTCTCCAACACAAATTACTCCAAAGTGTAGATTTGTCTCTTCCCTGCTGACGCAAGCCATAGGCACTGATCCCGAATCAGTGGCCGTGCAGGCTTTAGATAGCTTTGGGCTCAAAAACAGCTTGGTTATGCACAAGAAAACATGCTGTTTTATATTAATTAATATGTAAAGTGCATCGCAACACTATGAGTGTCCCTATTCTGGGAGAAGATAGCACTTAATTGGGACCTCGTGAGTAATAACATTTCAGTAATCCTATGAGACTGTCTATATGTATCAGTAAGATCAGTGCGCATCACAAGCTACCCCTCTATTTTCATGCAAAAAGCTTCACAGGGGAACTGGTGCAAATGAGTGTTTTCCCACTGAGCCTCACCACAACACATCCATGTAGGGATCTGCCTTTTCCCCAAATCAAATTTACATACTGCAATTAAATGTTGTCTTTGAATAAGACAATTTCTTGTACATGTAAATGATGAGAACCACAGGGACTCCTTAAACTCACTTATTTTATCTAAAAAGACATTTCTTTGTACACTTTAAGGAGCGGGTTCTTGCTCTTATTCACGTTTGATGATTAATTCAAAGAGGGGAGGCAGATTAAACATTTCAAAGTAGGAAACAAGGCAGAGGGCAGAGAGGAATGAGATGAAAGCGGCAAGAGAAGGAGATATCAGGGCTGAGAGAGAGAGAGAAAGCGATGCAGATGGGGAAAACTGAGAGATTGCTGCTTCTGTTTCTCCAGTCTGTTAGTACTGCGTCTTTGTAGGGAATCTTCTGGGAAAACGGAGATATAACCCTCTAAAGTCTCCCGGCTTCATGTAGGGTCAAAATCTTTTGATCAGAGGTGACTGGGAATAAAAGGATGAAGGAGGTCATAGTGAAAAGTAGGCAGGAAGAACTGAAGACAGATGAATAGAGGATGAGTGACAGAAGATGGGGTTTGAGATAAAAAAAAAAAAAGAAAAAAGAGGAAGGTGGTGTCTGCTGTGTTTGATGGGATGATGAGGTGGACAGACTTGGATTTCACGTTGTCTGCTTCAAGCTGGAGGGGCAGCTGAAGAGAGGCAGTTATGGGAAGGATGTTCTTCAGTCATCGTGCTCAAGAGAGAGTGTGCGGGATGGTTTACTCCAAAATGGCACTAGCGAGTTGGTTTCATATGGCAAGAAAAACAAGTGTCAGCAGTTGTCCGTGTGTGTGGTGTGTGTGTGTGCGTTCGTGTGTGAGACGCTCTCAGAGGGGGGGCTTTACATCATAAGCTTGATATTGATTACACAGACTGTCAGATGCACAGTCGACACCAGATACTGCAGCCATATGTCCACATGAAGGAAGTGCACACTCAGACGCACACACACACACACATCAATAACTGCTTGCCCTTCACTGTTGCTGAACTTGCCCATCCATATTATAGCCCTTTATTTTTTTAACCAGTGGGTCTTTTTTACATCCCAACACATGAATCAAGAGTTCATACAGCCATACAATCTTACGTTGTGATTCACACGGTGTCGTGATCTCACATAGCAGCTGTACAGCATCTGCTCTGGCACAGTGCGCTGACAGGCCGGTTGGTAACCAAGTCAAAGCCAGAAGTAAAAAAGGAGAAGGAGAGTTTTTCCTCAAAAAGTCTGAAAGCCAAGGAAGCTGTGACTTTAAAAGTGTTCTGTTACTTTAACCATACTGTAAAATTGGACAAACTGCTTTTGCCTCGAAAACAGTAACATCAAAATCGGAGAGCAAAATTATGCTAGCTTTTTTGTTTTTACACAATACCAAAGTAATGAAAATACTTAATTTAAAGTTAAATTCAGAGCAGCTGGTTGTGCGACCAACAGGAAGTTGCAGAGTGCCCTCTGGTGGACAAACTATGCAGCTTCAACACTCATAACACTGAAGGGTGTTTCCTTTCTCTCTTCTCTACTATTTACATTTTCATTTATTAGCAAGACTGAATTGGATGGATGGATGGACGGATGGATGGATGGATGTGTTTACTTGGTTTAAATCTGACCCCCAGAATTTAGAACAAATGCATAAATGCACAACAACAAAAAACATTTAGAACCAGAGGTATTAGTTAGGGGGGTAAAAAAAAACAACCCAAAGCTGCTGTGACATTATTCAGTGAGGCAACAAAACCACCGACAGTGACTCCCAAAATATGATGATGAATTATGAGTTGATACACCACTGAATGATTTGTGGTTCACGAAAGTAAACACGCACAGTATCTCCTTCACCCCTCAGTTCTATAACCATGGAGAAGAATGAGGAAAAGGGTTAACACAAAGTGCCTTGTGAGCCAAATCTTTCAAGCAGTGTTGTTGCTAATTTGATTGTCAGTCATAGGAAGTGTTACTGACCGTCAGGTTTTCAGTCAGACATAAAAAGAACACTGAAATATACATGAGTCCTTGAAATCATCACAGATTTCAACGGGCAGAAAGCTTTGAACATAAGCTCAGTGAAACACTAAGAGCTGGGGGGGGGGGGGGGGGGGGGGGGTTCGGTTACAAATCCACCCCCCATCCAACAGCTGGAGCCTATCCCAGCTGCCATATAGGGCAAAAGGTGGGGAACACCCTGGCCAAACAAACAATTACACAGCTGTTTATTAACTGCAATAAACCACATGATCAGCTGCCACCTGTTACTTCCAAAGAAAAACAGACACCTTAGCACAGGACCGTCAGCCTGTTCGACTCCAACTTCCATGTATGAGCCAAGCAAACAAACAAAAGAGGAGGAAACAGCCTAAATCGTGCTTGTGTGTGTTCACTCAGCAGGCAATAACATTTAAAAATTCTAAAGCTATGCAAAATGCCTGAGAGCCTCACTGCACTACACTCCAGCATATGGGATTTTTTATGTTTTCTTTTACACATGATGCAGAAAATCAACCCTTAAAGCTCTCCTTCCCACGCACATCCAAATGCTTGTGCATGTGCACGGACACAAACACACACGCTCTTATTACGTGTGCGTAATTATTGCAAAAGCAGCGCGCTGTCACCTTACGAAATCTGTGTCATAACACTCAGCTCGCACTCTTGGTTTTGCGCTCCGGGCTGTTATTTTTCAGTGTGCTGCACCTTTAAACGGCGGGCGTGGCTCTCCTACTACGACCCGCCTCTTATGCAGAATATCCAAGAGTCCTTCCCCCGGATCATATAGTGCAGCAGTCTGCAAAGAAAGTGACTACAGCCGAAGCCTATCCAGCCCTCTGAGCGGTGGGACCGCGACCAAACGGACTCGTTCACCCCCGGTGACTGTTTACCACCTGAGAGAGACACCGAGCGCAGCAGCAAAGGGAGGGAGGGACGCTCAATTTGGGAGCAGATTGCTTGTAAAGGAATCACTGTGGCTGCTTTTTCTGTGTTTTTTTTTTTTTTGTGTGTGGGGTAATTGAGCACAGTGGATCCATGAAGACGCAGACAGGTTTTTCACTTTGGGCACCAGGTAAAAAAAAACTCCTCACAGCTGACACCCAAACGCACACGTGGATGGTTTAGATAATAAGTGAACCGCTTAAAGTTTTTATTTGAATTTTAGTCGGAGAGGGGTGTGTACTGGGGGGTTGACGAATGGAAAAGCCGCATCTCCAGAGCGCCCGCTGCTTAATTAACTGATCGGCTTTTTAGACGCAGCTGAATTCCTTGAGCTTGATAAGGAGTCGAGCCGAGGAGGAGCCAAATAAAGTGCTTTACGCGCGGCTCTCCGGTCTGAGCAGCCTCACCGGGAGTAGCGGGGCTGCTACCTGCTGCCTGTCTGTCCAATTAATCTATTTTCAGTCCCATTTTAATCGCCTTGTTTTCTGCTGAGCAGTCAGCGGAACACCCCCGCCCCCTCCCTTCAGTATCCTACTACTAAAACAGTGTTATGTAATGAGACAGTTGCGAAACTTTGAACTTCTCAACAGCTGCAGCAAGACTGGTGTTCTGGTTTTGGTTTGTTTTTGTTGTTTAAACCTTGCGGCGTGTGAGCGGAGAATCTTTATGCCTGAAAGTCAGTGTCTTCACCTCCACTACCTCTCTCTCCAAATACCGTCTTGTGAAGTCTTTACCGATTTGCAAACAAGGTTCTAGTGATTTAAGTCATCTGTTACACCTAATTTTTTTTTAAGGTGGAGGTTTATTTCCTCAAAGGCAGGTCGCTGTTTACGAGGATAAACTGCATCATTATCTAATAGGCTGCGATGCATGAAAATAGATGCATTATGCATTTACCACAGGTCGGACCCCCCCCATGAATAAATAAATGATTAAAAACAAAATACGCACAGCGGTGTTATTATTTCTGATGGGAATGAGGCTCAGTTCTGATCCAGCTGTCGGCTCTGTGTGTGTGTGTCTCAGCAGACAGCGGGAACAGGGAGTGATTCACCCCGCTGCCTCCAGCCACCCATGCCGGGCATTAGCTCCACCGCGCCTCGTTATGAAAACTGGGACATGGACCACCTCGACCACTACCAACATTATTTCTACGACGACCACGACCCGGACGAGGATTTCTTCAAGTCCACTGCGCCCAGCGAGGACATATGGAAGAAATTCGAGCTGGTGCCGACCCCGCCCATGTCCCCTATCCGGGCGGTGGAAGGGTCGGGCAGGGTCGGACTGCTCTACCCGTCTCTCGGAGACAAGCTGGAGTGGGTGTCCCAGTTCTTGGGGCAGGAGGATGAGCAGCAGCATCAGCAGGATGTGCCGTGCAAGCTGGCTACGACCGGCGACTCGTTCGGGAACCTAAGCTCTATCATCATTCAGGACTGCATGTGGAGCGGCTTCTCGGCCGGACAGCAGCTGGAGAGAGTTGTAGGGGAGCGGTACTCTGCCTGTCCCGGGACCGGAGTGGCCGCTAAAGTCACAGCCGGGTCCGCAATCACCTCCCCCGGGAGGGTGCAGAGTGGCCCCGGTGACACTGTTGCCCTCGGCGGCTTGGCTGCGGACTGCGTGGACCCCGCCGCGGTTCTCACGTTCCCGATAACAGGCGGATGCAAGAAACAAGTGTCTTCTGGTTCCGAGTCACAGAGCGACTCTTCAGGTCGGTAACAGGTGAAGCGCACTGATGTACAGCGTGAATGGTAGCTCTTTCTCTGTGCAGTTGTGTGTCACAGTGACGTTGAACAGGTAGTTCAGTGGCCATAGTTACTTGTTCTGTTTCCACCACATCCCTGTCATACACACACACACAGTACTTAACACACTGGAACTTCCAGACCAGCCCAGTCATGTTTTATTTAAGTCTCCTTTATTTGTTTGCTTGGATCAGTGACTTTTAGGTATTTTGTTTTTGAACTTAGTCATTTTTATTACATTTTTTTTTGCTTTGGTCAGCCATCTTGGCAGTAATGTTTGGCATGGCACATGATGATGACTGCATTGCGTTACCTTTGGTGCATGCAACACATGCTTGAAGCCCAGAGAGCGACACACCCATCCAAACATCTGCTGCTTGGCAGGGCTCCAGCAGACCAGCTGCTACCTCTCCCTGCTCCTCTCCTCCAGTCTGACTTATGATAACAATATCCTCTCTGCCGACTCTCCCTGACCTCAAATTTGACATGAATTCAATAAAGAACACTTATTATTGGAACTTTATGTAACTGGGAGGGATTGAGAAGCCCCCCCCCCCCCCCCTCTTAGTTATTCTGTCTCGCCTAAATTTTCCCTGAGACAAGACCTACTTTTTCCCAATTTTGTATTTTTTTTTTTCCCCCCCACTCCCCCAAACCCATATGATCGAGTCTGGTATGTAGGCTGCCATGTGATGTCGAGCTCGGAGCATGCATAATGGTGTGTGGAATGCCACAAAGGGAACTTGTTGCTGCATTCCTCCGCTCAACAGGCTCCGGCGCCAATTGTGTTGGGGGGTGTATTTGGGCCGAGCCAGCCCGGGCTGTGAATAGGAGCAGTGGGGGATTAGCCCGTTCAGGAGGGTTCAGGCTGAGCCTGCACAGTCCTTTTTTTTTTTTTTTTTTTTTTTTGACAGTGTTGAGCATTTCATGGAGAGACGGGAGCTGAGAGGAGGAGAATGAGCCAGCCCGGGAAACAGATGTGTGTTTAGAGTCCGTCCTGTATGCTTTTGTAATATGAGACTTGCTTTTCACATGAGTGCTGCTGAGGATAATAGCTGGGGTCGCCTTACTCCCAGCTTTGTGTCTGTCCCCTCTTCTTGCTGTGATGTTAGTTACTTAAGAGTGTGTTTTTAATCTATAAGAGTGCTGAAAGTCTCCTGGGAGTCTACTCGATTTGCAGGAATGGAGTCAAAAAGATTTATTTTATTTATTTATTTCTTTTAAACCCTGTTTCCACTCTAGTAAATAGAGGAACAAATGGGTTTTGCAGCGCTGGATATTAGTCGGCTCATTTTAACAAGTTGAAGAAGCACCTGAGTGCTTCACAGCCTAACCTGTCTCTCCCTCTCATGCTCACTCTGTGCACATGAATGAAGAGGGGGAATTTCCACTCAGGGAGCTGAACTAATGCAGTGATGATTCAGAGCCTTGGTGAGAGTGTGTGAGTGAGGGAGATCATGCAGGTTTCGCGAGGCTCTGTGAATATCTTTTTCGCAGAAGCATTTAATTGGCCTGAGGAGGCGGGAGGCTAGAGCGAGCGTGTCAGTCAGGCTGCTCACCTCAGCTGGCATTTTAAGTCTTAAACTCTGTGTCTTTCTTCTCTTTGGACACACATTTATCCAGTTTCTTACCTTTTTATTTTCCCCTTCAGATGATGATGATGACAAAGATGAGGATGAAGAGGAGATTGATGTAGTCACGGTGGAGCACAAGCAGCAGCGTAAACCTCGCCGACTGGTCAACACCCGCAAGCCGGTGACCATCACAGTGCGAGCTGACCCCTTCGACCCCGGCATGAAGCGTTTCCACATCTCAATCCACCAACAGCAGCACAACTACGCCGCTCCCTCCCCGGACACTCTGCCGACAGCGCCCGAGCCGCCGCGGAAGAGGGTTCGGCAGGAGAACGCATCGGCTCAGGCGACGACGCCGCCTCCCCAGAACTCTAGTTCCCACCAGCCCCGGCCCGGCCACGCCCCACTGAATTTGGACAGCAGAAAGCCTCACGTGACCGTGGCCAGGTCGGAGTCACCTAACCTCAGCGCCTCCTCTCCTACCTCCTCCGCCTCGCCGTCATCTCCTTCATCCTCCTCATCCCACCCCCAGAGATCCCCTTCAAAGCCCCCCTCCTTCTTGCACCTCTCCAGCCCGCAGTCGTCCGACTGCGAGGACACCGACAAGCGCAAGGCGCACAACTTTCTCGAGCGCAAGCGGCGGAACGACCTGCGCTCACGTTTCCTGTCGCTGCGGGACGAGATCCCGGGCTTGGCGGACTGCCCCAAGACTCCCAAGGTGGCCATCCTGACCCGAGCCACTGAGTACCTGCAGCAGCTGCACGCCAGCGACCGGCAGAAGGCTCAGGAGAGGAAGCAGCTGAAAGCTCGGCAGCTGCAGCTGCTGCAGAGGCTGGCGCAGCTTAAGCGCTCCTGAATCTGACCCGGCACCTCACACGTACACTCACAGGACTGAACGGGACTCTGTGAGGATGAAAAAACACTAATGTTCACTTGGAATAGTGCGGGTGGATTTCATTTTTTTTCCTTTTCTTTTGTTTTTGTTTGTTTTGTGGTTTGCACATTAGCTTCTGAGTGACTGACGAGGCCACAAGCCGTCATAACAGCAAGCTTAGGGACTGATGATCACACGGGGGTATCCGTGGATCGGTGTATGCGTGGGCTTTCAGTTTTAGGTTTGTCCAGCCCCCCTCCCCCCCAGCCCCCCCAAATCATGAAATATTGTCCACACTGTCGCTCGTTACGGCCTGCCGCGTTTGTTTGCCGAAACTGCCGCGACTGTGTCGTTAACTGCTGCACCGCCTCCTCGATTATGACAGACTGTTGTTGCGCTTGCACAGCTGCGACATCCCCCCCTGAAATGTCTTTGTGTACTTTCCATCACATGGCCTCCAAGTTCTTGATATCCAACATGTTGACCCTTTGTTTTTCCTTTTATCTGTCATTGTCCTCAAATCTCTTTCCCTTTCTTGTTTTCTTCACACTACTTCCACCCCTACCCCCTTTCTAACCTCTGGCCAGCCAGAGACGCGGAGCAGTTAATGATGCCGTGTTATCATGCCCGTCTCGAGCAGATGAAGTCCCGACTCCTCTGCCTGCAGGTTCCAGATTGCAGCTTTCGGTATCTTACCCCCTCAATCGTCAGACGTTTCAAAAGCATCGGCTTTGCCCTTCTGTTTCGTAGCGTTATTTGGAGAAGATAAAAATTTAGCAAAAATCCCAAGAATGTTCCCGCCTGTCTTTTCGTATTGTGCCATGGAGACCAGCCAGAAGATGAATGTCAGCATCCCTTGGTTAACTAAGAGAATCTTTTAGGACCTGATTTGAAATCTTTGCCCCCCATCTCAAAAAAATGCCTGTAGATGAAGCCCACTGAGGTTCAGCTGTATGTTTTTTCATCTTGCTGTCTCATGAAGTCTTTTTTTCCCTGTTTTTTGCATTGATGTAATGCCTTTAGAAGCCTTTCAGTGTATGTAGACTGTCCAGTTGGATGTTATGTATATAGTACACTTCCTGTACAGTCCCTTCCAAACCAAAACCAGAGCTGTCTACTATACTCGCCCTAGTTGGTTTTTTGTTTTTTGGCTTAAGCTTGCTGGCTTTTCAGAGACAACTCAAAGCTTCTATTTTTGTTAATAAAATGATTATTAAAAGGAAAAAAAAAGTAAAAATAAAACACTTTGAACGTTGATCACACTAGTCACTTTGTCACAATGTTTTTCATTTGTTGCTGTTTTCAGAGCCTCCTTGTTTTCATACTTGTGTGTTTCTGGGGTTTCTTCATTTGTTTAAATAATAAATCAGACCAGTCAGAAGTTTTTATACTATATTTTCCTACCAAGTTGTGTTTCAGTGTGAGCTAATGACTGTTTTTTGGTGGACTGGGCTTTATTGGTGGTTTATGTGCTGAAAGTTGTGTATCTTGATCGGATACCCCACCACAAACAATTCAATCACTATAGCTGTAACGCTCTTAGATCTAGTGCAGGTGTTATGGATGGTGTGTGTGAACTTAAGAGGATCTACTGATGAAACTTTCGGCTGTGTGTAGCCTTGATGTCGATGCTTTCTGCTTTTTCTTTTTCTTTTTTGTGCAAGCCTGGTGCTGCCTGTTGTCCTGTAAGCCATGCAATAGGACACTGTAGCCCCGGATCGAGTACTGTAAACGATGACTTGCATTTCCAGCTTCGCTCACTCTCAGGAAAATCCATGTGGACTGCAGCTTTCGTATCAGGGCTGTAGACTGTGTTTTTGGAGGGGGGGGGGGGGGGGGTAACCTGTTATTATGCTGTTTGTAACAACCTCAGGAGCCACCACAGATGGGAGAAAGTGAACTTTAAGAGCAGGAGATGAATGGATTTGGTTGAAGAATTGTGTGCTTTCCCCCCCGCTTCCTCCTTAATGCTCATTAATTCAGCACAAACCACCAGTAAACCCAGTCAGGTTTTTCCCCCAGCAGGGTACACCCATGACAGTGGTTTACATAGTTGTTGTTTTTTTTTTGTTTGTTCCCCCCCCATGTGTGATGGTCACTGGTTTCTGCTGTAGCACAGTCATAGTAGCAGTGAATTCTTTTTTTTCTTTATTTTTTTTTAACCTTGTCTCAGCACTTTTCTTTTTCCTGTACCTCATAAGCCTCAGTGTATGAAGAGTAAGTCAGAAAAGTAAATAAATTCCATGGTTTGACTTCATAAATCAATCATTTGTCTCTTTCTTGAGAATAGCACAGAATTCAGACAATCAACAGCAGAAACGGGAAACCTATTCGCCAGTCAGTGTTGTTGCACTGACGTATGCGCACGCAGTAGCGCTTCACAACATAGTCAGTTGGGGAAAAAAAACAAAAAAAAAACTGTGAATGGCCATGGGGAGGTCTTATCAGCAGGAAAAGCTGCAAAATTTGAGAAAAATAGAATTAAAAGTCCAAAATTTATGACATCCTTCACATTTTCCAAAGCTGTCTAGTGGGCCAATTCTGGCCCTCAGGCCTTGTATTTGACACCCTTTAAAGTTTTATCCTGGGGGTAAAGCTGTAAAACCTTTGAAAAGCTTTTCCTTTTGTGAGGTACAAACAGCATTGTAGTTTTCATAATTTTGGACTTCTACACCACCACAAGAGACTTAAAATGAAACAACGATTCAAATTAAAGTGCAGATTTGCACTTAAGCAGAGATAAAAGATCCTGGGGTAATTTGTGATCCCACAATATGAGCTCGACATGTGCAGCATCCAATTCTATTACACACACACTGTTTTCCATCAAACCACCTGTATGAGTGAAGACAATCCCCCCCACTCCTCATCCAGTGTTTGTTCTATGCGGTCTCCAGGGTAACGCTTGGTAGCATCTTCACCATGGCAATAAGCATCTTTGCTCACTACTGCAGAGCTCTGGCAGTTTCCATAGAAACAGTGCCAACTATGCGGTTAAATGTATCTGCAAAAAGCAGCGCATGGGTACCCTGAATGTAGCAACGAGCGATCTGATTGGTGCAAAAATACAGCATCAAAGCCATATACCGTTATGACAACTTGGTTGCTGGTTAATTTGGAACTGGACGGAACCGGTTACTGCCAGTAAAACCGTTTAATCCAGTCAATTTAATTTATACCAGCGACAAGACTGAACCAGTATAGTAGTAATAATAATAATAATAATAATAATAATAATAATAATAATAATGTTACAGCAGTAACGGCTCCCCGTTGCTCGGCAACAGAACCCTCCTCCTGTCTCCTGTGCTCACAGCGCATGCGCGCGGTCGTCAGCTGGGCGCGATGAGGCAGCATCATGGCGGCTTCCACTCTGAGCGTGCAGGGTGCTCTGCGGAGAGCAATGGTCCCGTCTTTAGTGGTGATTTTGGGAGCTACCGGCACCGGCAAGTCTAAGCTAGCGATCGAGATCGGAAAACGGCTTCAGGGGGAAATAATCAGCGCCGACTCCATGCAGGTAGGAACACGAGGGAATGCGCAGGGAGTCCTTGACATGGCAGCCATTATGCTTTACATGACCCTCCGGTTGTTGAAATATTTGGAGAAAGGGAGAGCAAAACGTGAAAATAAATAAATAAATAAGGTAGATCCGAATTCAGAGAAGCAGCACGTCATGTAAGGTGGTGCTGACTAATAGAGAAGACGCAGAAGGCCAGATATCAGTGCGCCAGATTGCAGACAATAGGAAAATAAAACGTCAAGACGTAAAATATGAAACTTCGTCAGACGGTCATTATAGCATAGTTTAACAGATGTAACGCTTACCTTAGAGGTCTTCAAGCAGCGGAGGAGTGAGTGTTTCAAAATGTGTCTGATCTGCTTTAGCTTTGGTTTGTAGCACCCATAGGCTGTATATAAAAGATGGACGCAACCACCTTGATGTTGGTTTCTGGTTGCATTTTAAATCATCAGTGTTGGTACTTTGGCCCTTTTTGGAGGCAAACGTGACCGTATTTATTCCTCTATGGCTGAAGTGCACTGTCATCAGCTAAAGCTAGCAAGCGTAGTTAGCATAAACTGTGCAGGTGCAAATACAAAAATTCTAATTCGAGCTTATTAGCAGGTAGTAGCATTTCACCAAAGCTAGGTGCAAATCTGTCGGTTCTTTTCTGCCTCACATACCTCCTCTGTAGTTGCTCTGAAAGTTGAGATTGTCTACAGAGAAACCAAAAGTTTCTTCATAGCCACTGTCACAATTTTGTAGCTGAATTTGAGAATGAGTTGGTTTTGGAGCCAACTTTAGATCATTAGAGGAGCTGTAGTTTTCTGAGGTTAGCCCTTGGTTGTTGGATGGTATTATTCAGTAACATAAAATACATATACATATGGATCTCTGTATTATCAAGCATGAAAAATACATATAGGAAGTGCTTAATAGATGTCAGGACTTCACTCAACTATCATAATTTTTAGTGAGGTGTTCATTTTTACTCATTTATTTGCAATAAATGAATAAAAATAGGAATCATACTTGTGTAGCAGTGAAGACTATGGTAGAGAAGGACTTGTCAGAGTGATATCTTTGGTTGGAACCTGTGCAGTGTTGCACAGCGTAAGCATGAATATAGATGAGTCACACCTGCAAGCCAAATCTGGCCAAATTTCTGACCAGGCACCAGAAAGTTTTGTCCCTCCTTGCTGCAGCAGCAACTTTACTGCACCTTCAAGCTAACAAGCTAGCTATCAGAGGGTAACACCAAAAATGAAAAATGCTAATGGAGGCAGTCAACCTTAAGAGAGTTGGGAGACAGAGTAGTTTGTTTCATCATTTGGAATACACACCAGCACCAGGGCTCGCAAAATCGCTAGCCCGACGTCCCGGGGCTAGCGATTTTTCCAGTCGGGCTACCGATTTTTCCAGTCGGGCTACCAAAATCTAACTCAGCCCTGCCCGTCGGGCTATCATAGGAAGGAAAATATATGTCTATGCTTTTGCATTCTTTCGCCAATGTAGCTGAGTAATTATGTCATTGGCATCGATGAGCCACTGTCAATATGTGACATATTGAAATCGCGTTTGAATTTGCGCTTGTTTTTTTTGCTTTCACTTTCATTTTGCCATCGCGCGAACGGTGTGTAGAGAGCAGCAGCACTGATTGGTAAGTGACGATTAATTGCGCACCAATTCCTCTGACTTTGTCTTATCACCCATTAGCTTACTATTCAAACATGACAAGTGAAATCTCTCGCAGCAAGCTTAAACATGTGAGAGGTTGAGTGCGCAAAGAATCGCTGACCATTATGTAAGTACGTGTGTAAAAGCAGCAGGATTTACGCTGGTATTTTAGTTCTGCTGAGCCAAATAAGACAGGTCAGGGTGAAGAAGGGGCAGCCAAAGAAAAGCTTACCACAAAACGGAAAAGTTATGACAAATCAGACTATGAGGCAAAAAGAAAGCGCAGCTTTTTTGGTTTCATGGACAAAATAATTTCTGTGGCTGGAATATGACAAGCTAAATAACATAATGTTCTGACAGGTGTGTTGTGAGTTTCATTTGATTTCTGGGTCGACAAGCACCTTTGTTACTGGGACCAGTAATTTTAAGAAAGACCCCATGAGAAATGCAAGAAATGCATTATTGCCCAGTCTGCAGTATCTTTCCCAGAACAAACAGCAATTGCAAAAAACATACTAAAAATAAACCAAGCACAACAAGAACTCCTGAAAAATCTGTTTAAAACAGCGTGCTATGTTGCAAAGAGTGAACTACAATTGGCAAAATTTAGCAGTCTTTGCAAACTTCAAAAAGCAAATGGCCTAAATCTTGGTTCCACTTGCCTCTTACCCGTGACTTCAGTGGAAATTTCAGATTCAGGATCTGACACAGACTGATTCATGTTCTACACAGTTCTTACAAGTTCATAGAAATTTCTGTTCAATTTGAACCAAGTATTTGAGTTGATGTTTGTAATTTTTATACAGTTGTTGTAATTTTTATTTTAAATTTTTTTTTTATTAATTTTTGTTTCCATTACAATATTATACTTTAATGTATGATATTGTAATGGAAACAAAACATTAAAAAAAATTGCTTTATTTTTTATTCGGGCTACTTAAATTTATTTTGGGCTACCAAAAACTGAAGAATGCCTGCCCAAAGGGCTACCAGAGATTTTGAAATTTTGCGAGCCTTGAGCACTCATAAATAGTTACTGAGGATATATTGGTGTAGCTAAGGAGTGAGGACTTTAAAGCGGAACTTGTACAAAGTGTGTCATTTGAAGTGGAGATGATAGGCTAAGGTAACACTTAAATATCATCTGGTTATTTATTGAATTAATTTTAATCTGATGTGACCTCAATATAGACTAATCAATGTTGCATCATTATAACTAAAAAAGTAAAAACAAATATTATTTATAATAGCAATTATCATTTTCTTGACAGTTTATTAACACTAACACAAAGCAAGTGTGGTGGTTTGCTAGTAGGCTGCAATGTTTGCAGTGGTGAACATTACATAAATGCTTAAGCTGAAAAGTAACCCTCGGGAGCAGCTTCCTAGCTTACCCAAGTTGTACTAAAACATTTTTGACAGATTTTTGAGCGCCGTGTACCACATAAAATCGGTTTGAGGTCGGTAAGTACAACCAGAATTCGAATTTGCCTTATAATCTAGTGCACCAGATTATAAGGCGCACTGTTGATTTTTGAGAAAATTACAGGGTTTTAAGTGCACCTTATACTGCAGAAAATATGCTAATTCTACTGGAATTGGCCAGGACATCTCTGGTGTGGTGATATCCCTAAGCAGTCATGGACAGGCAGCAAAAGATGCTTCAGAAAGTTGAGGGATTGGAAAGAGTCATGTAGCAACCAGAGATCATATTTCAAATCAAAGTGGAGCCGTAAGGCTAATGAGTGAAACTGTAAAGTTTATTTCATGGCATAAAGCTAGGCTGTATTGTAAATGGACAGTCCCTGATAGAAGGTATTTTTACTTCTTGTCATGATTGGGCCCACAGACATTTTTGGTTTTATTTGTAAAGGGACCATGTGCAACATTAACATAAATGTTGCTATTTGAATTATTGTACCCATCACAAAAATGTTGCATAAAAAGTAAATCGCAAAACATCCACATACCCATAACCACCAATAAAGGAAAAAAAAATGATGCCTCCCCACAATCTTACAGTGGTGATATTGCAAGTTTATTATTTTCTAGTAATTTTGAAGTTTGTTTAATATTAAGGTTGAATGGAGATTTGTAGAAATGAGTGCAAGGACACAATTAAAGAGTGACTGTTATGCTTTTACATCAGGAAATGCTCCACACACACTATGAGCGGCTGTCGTGTTCAGGCTTATAAACAGGGTGTCGTGAGGTGTCCATGTTGCAGCCTACTTGCAGAACTGTAATCGCATTGCATGCATTTTATTGACTTGGTGGCGTCGTGGAAAAGCAGCTATTTTTGCTGACTGCTTTAACCTTTATGTGGACTGCATTGTGCGTGAGTAGACTGAGCCGGATTTGCCTTTTCAGGAAAATTGAAGCGTGTCAGAAAGTTGTTTTATGCCGACCTCTGATTTACTTAGTCATCCATCCATTTTCTTAATTGCTTATCAGGGTTGTAGGGAAGGAGGGGGCTGGACCCTATCCCAGCTGTCATAGGGCGAGAGGCGAGGCACTCCCTGGAAAGGTCACCAGTCTGTTGCAGTGCTGGTGTGATTCTCATGAGTTTGCCAGCCTTTCTCCAACGTGGCTTTAAGACTGTTGTTCTGTTGGTGTCTTTCATGGTTAATACAGTCAGTATCACAGCATTGTATACTACACAGACATACCTGTTCACTCGAGTTGTTAAACTTCAAGCCGAGTAAAGGTTTGGTGGAGGTAGGGGTCAGGTAGAGGTTATGGCGATTACAGGCTGGTGTCAGTTTTAGGGAAATGAATGTAAATGAGTGCAATGTTCTCTGCAGTGATGGAGGCACGCCTCTTTGTGCGTGTCTCTGTGTCAAAGCGGTGACATTTAAAATCTCTCACACTTGTGTCATCCCCTCACCTCTCTCTCAGCCCCACCCTGCCGTTTGGTTCCCAGGCTCTGTTACCACAGCAACCAGAAAGGCACATTCGCTTAAAGAGAGAAAGCTGGGTGCTGGTTTGAGTCTGGTTCATGTTATAGAACAGAAACGCACAGAGGGGGGAAAAAAAATCCAGCTATCCACAGATGCCGGTGTCCTGCGGGGCTTTCTCTTATTTGGTAACTAATCACATCTTCCATCACCTTCCTTCCCCAACCCCCGTCTACCTGCTTCTTGATGTGCATTGTCCTTGAGAGCGTCTGTCCCTGTGGGGAGTTGCCTCTTCCAGCAGTCACCTGGTATTGGGCAAACTGGGTTACACTAATAACATTTCAGCCCAGAATATCTCGGCAACCAGCATCCCTGGTTGGAGAGAAATTGTGGCCTAGTTACAGCACGGCAGCCCCGTCCGCAGCCTCCTCACAGTATCTGGCCTTGTTGCCTCCTGTCAGTGTGTGTGACAGTGAGAGAAAGCCGGAGAGACACGCAGACACGGAGCGAGTGAGAAAGTGGCTGCTTATGTGAGAATGGGGCTGTGTATAGGCTAGAGCTGGCCTGTGTTGTCTTTGGGATAGGAAACAGTCTGGGCTTGTTTGGGAGAAAGCAGCATTGTGCTGAGCTGGTGCATATTCAGCGCCGTGCTACGCCGGGCCCGGCAGCTGAGAGTGAATGGGCACGCTGTGGCCACTGGGAAGTGCCTATTGTCCCGTGGAGAATCGGTTCCCACACTCCCTAACACTCCTATTGTGTTCCTTCACCCCCCCTCTCCTTCCCTCCCGACCACAGCCCCGGCTCCCAGCCCACAGTTCATTGGACATGCAGGGGGATATTATTCACTCATTAAACGAACATGCTATCCATGGCAAACGCACAAGCGGCTCGCTGTACTGTCACTGAATGAGGCTCTGACGAGCAGCGTAAACCCTCGGTTCCCAAAGTGGGGTCCAGGGACCAGCAGAGGTCCTTCAGTAAGAGCATTTGGAATTGGAACAACTGATTTTAAGTTTCACAGCCTTCATTGTTCCTGTCATCGCACCAGGTGTCTGCAAGTCTGAGCTGTGTTAAATAGGCAGTTATTTAAAGCTCCTGATGGTGCACAGAGAGAGAACCTCAGGTGCACATGTTCACTATTAGATTATTCCGGAACTGGGTTAGTAGTTGCATTACAGCATATCTTTAGCTAAATTTAACTGGACTTGATGCCCTTTTGCGTTTAATTTTCTGTGATTCCTTTTCTTGTACTGGTTGCAGAGATTAGATTGTACCATTTTTCTCTCCAATTTACAGGTTTCATTGACCTTTTGTTCAAGTAAAGGTTCAATTAAAAAGGTCTTTGGGGGGACTTAAGTTTGGCTGTTTTAATTTGATCATTGATCCACTGTGGCAAGGGGATGTGTTTGTGTGCACACATGCTTTCCTAAATTAAATTTGAAAAAAAAAAAAGCTCTGTCTAAGAGAACCTTTATCTGCAAATTGTTTATTTATCAGGTAATTTGTGATAAATAAATGGTGATGCAGTGCTGGCTGGTAGTCTTTATTCTTCTCTGCAGCGCCAGGTGAGCTTTTGTTCAGCCACACATGAACCAGTTCCCCAGCTGATGTTATGTCTGGTTCCACTTGCATGTCCTCCAGTTGGAGCAAGTCTCCAGAACTGAAGTCGTCAGTAGCTGCAGTACAAAGCAGTGGAGCTGGAGATCGTCCGACATTGAGACGATACACTCTCAATACAGCGGATTGTTCACTAGTAAATTTGTCACGAATGGCGTCCTTCTCTCTGACTGGGGGGAAAATGGAAAATAAAAATGCATAAATGAGCAGCCAGAGTGACAGATCCACTCGGGCTGCTGTTACTGGTGACACAAACGGCAAATCTTTGATCAGTTGTACATTCCTCGGAGGCTGCTGAAGGATGCGACTTAACGGAGGTGGTCATGGGGGGAAAACTGTCACACAAAGATCCTCTGAGAGGGAGGGATGACTCCCAAATAAATCCGAAGCAGCGTTTGACCAGATTTAAGTCCTGAACTCAGATTTCTCAGATTTGAGAATTTTTGGAGTCAGCTGGCATCAGTTTGAGTTGAAAAAGGCACCCTGCAGTTTGATGTTTTGTCAAGGTTTTTCGAATCTCATTGTTTTGTGTGTTCTCATTGTTCTGTGATTTGTGGATGTTGTGTGTACAGCTGTTTAAGGGGATTGAACCGAAGGCCTTTGTTCCTTTGTGGGGTTGACTGGTTCCAACTTAACAGCAGCCTGCTTGTAAATAGTGGCGCCCACAGATGGTTGAGTAGCAGATTATCACCAACTGCCCTTGATTCCTTCGAATACACATCCAGGCAGAGTCGTGCTCTGAGTAAGAGTTTAGGTAATAATGTTGCTCTAGTCTTCGGTGTATGAATGAGATTGTGAAAAGGCAGAGTGTGCAGAAGTTTCCCTCTAGAGAGGAGAGATGTGTTCACGCACTGCCGTCGCGCTGATTGGACATGATGCAGAATTCGGTTGGCTCAGACGAGCTTTTGATGAGCTGCGACAGACGGACATTTGTTAATCAAGCATCACCTCGAGAGAGAGGATGATTTTTCAGGGCATCGCTTACTTACTGACAGTGCTTTGCAAGACATTATTGTTAATAACAAACTGTTGATATGGTTAGTGACAGCAAGGAGGCAGACTGAGGTTCATATGAAATATAAACTTGCTGCCTGTGTGAAAGGTACTGTGTGGATCCCTCGCTTTATTTGCCACTGCCCATATTTTCAGTTGTGATTCAGGTTTGTGATATCTGATAGTTTCTTGTACAACAAACACATGGGATATTTTGTTTTCCCAGGAAAATTTCAGGACATCAGTAAATTTTAAGAGACATCTGAGACATTAGTGGAAAACTGTGGATGAGCGTGTCTGTAAAGACCGAACAAGGATCCAAACTAAGAAACGTATGAGCCTGTTGTGTTGTTTTTGCTGACACATGCAGATAGTAGGGAAACAGGCCAAGACAGTTTCAAAAGACTGGTGGCAGGTAGAGCAGCTCGTTGTTGTCATAAAGCTGTAGTTAAGTGCTGACTTTGTTGGGTATTAAGAGTTGTCCACTCAGGAAGCAGAAGTCCGGATGGATGCAGTGAATGAGGGCATGCGGATGGTTGGTGTTCCAAAAGAAGATGGTAGGGTTAGGGTGTGATGGAGGCAGACGATCTGCTGTAGCAGCCCCTGAAGCGAGTAGCTGACAGAAGTATTGGTAGTAGAAGAAGACCACCTAAGTACAAACATGCAAAACCAGCAATACAGTTTTGTTAATACTTCAAATTCAAAGTTTGTGCACACGTTGCGATATTTTCTCATGCTTTTGTTTATTTCCCACTTTTTTGTGCCAAGGAGACCAAGAACTCCTCTCAATTAAAAAAAAAAACGAAACAAAAGTTACAATGACCGACCTGTTTGAAAGGCTTTCGGCTCTTCGTCACACGCTAGCAGAATGGAACAGATGACGCAACAGTTAAATGCCAAGCCCTGCACACGAGTAAATATGAAGATCAGTCAGCAGCGGTTGCATCCGCTCAGATTAGATCAGATTGTTTTTTTTTTTGTGTGTGTGTGTGTGTGTGTGTGTGTGTGTGTGAACAGATTTTTCTCGCTTACTCACAGTCGCACGTTGAATGGATTTACTAAAAACATATTCATCTCCAGGCACAGCGTAAAAGCACAGCGCTGGACTGTGTGAAAGGCGTGCCTGGCAGGGGTGGGGATGGGGTCGATTTACAACAGGTCGTGCACATGCGCGCCGTATATCTTGTGACCCTTCGCTTTATTCGCGTCTGAAAGAAGGTGCCGCTGTGTTTCTCTTAAGGACTGCATGAGCGGCGAATGGGTGGATGATTTGTCAGGCTTACTCATCTGCTGCCGAATGCGAAAAATGGGCCCGAGCAGCGGGAAAGCTGCCTTGTGTCATCGTGGCTCTTATACTCCTATGAAAGTGGAGGGGGGGGGGGGGGGGGTCTTTTGTAGTGAAAAACACCAAAGGGCTTATTTGCCTTTTTAAGTTGTAAATTTAGAACGTGATGGTTGTGTCGCTGTGATTTCACTCCAGTGAGGCGGCTTGCTCATTCACAGGCTACGCTTATTACCGGCCAGAGCTTGTTACACTCACACACACGCTACACATGCATGCTACGCACAGAGGCATGGTGCTTGTCTACACATCAGACGCATCCTACACTCTTATATCCCTCTAATTCTCAAGCAGTCATCCCTTCCTCCCCCTCCTTCGCTCTCATTGTGCGTGTCTCTCTCTGTGTGTCTGCCGAGCCTGTGACCTGTCTGGGCTTTGACAGATCGGTGTGCATTGGAACTTAGGCAATGCTTCCTCCCACATCCAGTTTATTATGTACCTTTAGAAGTAATCTAAGCCAGTGTAGCAGAGCTCTAGAAAAACAACACAAAACTGACAAACTCCTATTTTGTGTGTGTCTGTGTAAGTGAATTGCAGTCTGCGGGTGTGGTGATGCGGTCAGGCACAGTCAGGCAGCATGGGAGAGGAGGATAGCAGGATGGAAGAAGAGGAGGAAGAGGAAGAGAGGGGGCGGTGGGGCTACGCCATGAATGATTTATTAGTCTGGCATTACTGGGCCATTCCCCACAGAGAGACAGAGGAGAGGAAGATGGAGGGATAAATTGTTGAAGGATGGTGCCTTGAGGGGAAGGAAGGAAAGAAGGGGTAGAAAGAGAATGGGCAGTATTCATTTGTGAGCGTAACCGAGGAAAGGATTCCTGGAGACAGAGCTTACAGTCTATGTGCCGGAGCATGTGCCGCGGCCTCGAGGAGGCTGAACCGCGCCGTTATTGACAGCTTCCCTCTGACCACGCTGTTGGTTTTTGATCAAAGCTTTCGGTATTTTAGTATTAAATGTTTAACACGCTGTCGCTTTGCTGTTTGAGCGCTGCAGTGTGATTTTAAATCATCATCGTGTGCTCGCTGAAATCAGAGCTCATGAAATACAAACTGCAGCACAAACACAGATTAGATGTGCGTTTGATTTGCAAAAACACTCGTGTGTTACTAAATAACGTGTTGATCTGACAGTGTCCAATAGTTATTTTTTTTTAGCAACAAATGGTTGCTAGTTGTGACAAGTTATCATTTTCTTTTTTTTGTAAAATGTAACATTTATAAGCCTCTCACTGGGACTATGAGCATGAACGTGCATCACTTAAATGTCATTTAGACTTTTGCAAACTTTAATTATAGCCTAAGGATTATCAGATTACACCAATCAGCCACAACATTAAAATCCACGCCTACCTTGCACAGTAGTGCAGGTCCCCTTAATGTGCCTAGAAGAGATCTGGACTCATGGTAGTACCCTGTGGGTTGTGGGGTGGGGCATGTTGGTCATATTCCTTCAGCCTTCTTGGACATGTTATTTTTTTTTTTGACTGGACTTTACTTTGTTTTAGAGCCAGGTGCAGAATAAAATACATCTTCCTTTACTTAAAGCTTCTGTTTAATTGAAAACGGGATGAAAATAACAGATTAAAAGTTTAAACTGAGAAATTTGACTGCTGTTTGAAAAATATGCGCTTGCTTTGAATTCAGTGGTAGCAACATAGTTCAGAAAATTTGGAACCGGGCAGCAAATTGTTGCAGAAACAGTGCAATGGTTAAAAACTGCTTGTGTCATCTCACAACTAGGATTGGATATGAAAACATACAAATTGCATTATCGGTGTCTTTCAGGCAGTTCTGTAGTTTAGTTGTGTTGCTTTTGGCGTAGACACACACATATGGCGCTGTCGATTAACAGCATTTACCATAAATCCAAACCACATCCAGACAGGGGATGATGATGATTTGAGTGACGAGCTCTTTGCCCTCTACTGCGTCAGGCTTTTGAATTTTATGGTCTGTTATCTCTGGTATGTCTGGCTTTTAAAGGAATTTTTCACTTTGAGACTACATCCGGGAAATTTTAAGCATGGAACAGCTGTGATTGGCACATCATCAGATAGTAATTTAAGGTGCGCTTCATATGCTTTTGCTTTGTGGTGTATACATTTTCTGTATCTGTGGCTCGCATTCACCAGATAAAAGCCGCGGGCCTCTCAACTTGCGCAGCTCCAGTCATTGTTAGTGGGAGATGAACATGCCTTTATAACAGAGACAGCTACAGCATCCTATAAGCAAAAAGTAAGCGTAGCTTTCAGCAACAAATCAGATTGTGGCCACAAGAAGGAAAGGAAAGAGACTGATTTACTTTGGTACATTAACTTATGTCTGTATTTAGCTTCTCCTGATGGAATGCCACAGGTCAAGCCTAACATTAGCTGGCATAATGTTAGCTTATGATCCTCTGCTCTTGTTTTTTATTCAGCGCTTGTCTGTTGTTAGGAGACGGGAGGGTCACATGTTTAATGTGCTGACAATATGTAAGTGCAACATTATCTTGATGTTTATGCCCATTTGTTAGAGCCTTAACTTCATTTCAGGAGATGAGGTTTGAGATGAGGAGGAAGAGGATGACGTGTTATCCAGATGCTGGTTGTGCTCTCTCAGGTTTTCACTTCTTTGGTGAAAGATGATAAAACATAGCTATTATCTTTCATATCCAGAATGTGAAGCTGCAGATACAAATTTGTACCATGGTGGTACATAGTGTGTCATACACAGCCACCCTCTACATAAAACATGATTGGTGGAACAGTGATGTTCATCTCGGCCACTGTATTCAATACAGCAGGCAACATGGCAGCTTCCACGAACTGGGGTTCAATCCTGAGTATTTAAATGGATCAATTCTTTATACTTACGAGTAATTACAGAAGCAGGGTTTGATGTCCAGTGCTGCACATTGCTTTTTGATTGCTCTCACTTGCCAGTGAGCAGTCTGGAGTGTTTTCATGTAAGCTTTTTAGTATTGTTTTATGCTTGCCTCAAACTTTAAGTGAGGTGCTTCCAAAAAAAAAAAAAGAAAAAGAGTGAGCGGAGTCGGGCCATGCTACACAGTGAAAATTAGACTTTTAACTACCAAGATGAGCTTTATCCATCATTTGCTCCTAAATGGACTCATCTAATTTAGATTAATTCCTGCCACAGAAACAAATTCAGTGGATCTGAGTTGTGCGTTCCCGGGAAATTTGGAAAATGTCTGTATTTTCATTTTTCCGGCAGCTATCATTACAGAGTGAAATTCTGCGAGCACATTATTGAAATGCCAATACTTTAAAGTCATTACATCGGTCCAACAGTAGTTTGAAAGGTCTGTTTCATTTCTCTTCACCCCTTTCTTGCTCTTTGTGTGTCTTATTTTGTGTCTCACCGAGTGATTGTGTGTGTGTTTCTTTATTCTTTCCTCACCCTTCTCTGTTTTCTTTTTGCCCTCTTTCATTTGCCCGTGCACCTCCCCTTTGCCTTTATGTGGCAGAGGAACAGCTGTCTCGTGCAGGGCATAAGGTTGGCCAGGCAGTCCGGCTGCAGGCTCCGCAGAGCTCGAACACTGAGCTCATTGTCTCACATACAAGCTCGCACACACACTCCCCTGTCCTACTCACACACAAGCCACATGCTCACATCCATTTAAAAACGAGGCAGGAAGGAGTAGGCAGCTGAACCCACATTAGCTGGGTTTCCATTGAAGTGCATCAGCGTGAATTATGACATCTGAAATTGGAAAAGCTGAAAGTGAGGAGTGCAATATGTGAAACATTTCATCAGCAACTTCTCAGAAAATGCCCTTTATAGTGTGTGCACGTTTGTGTGTGTGATGCAGGGTGATCTAACACTGGGACGGTTTGGAGTAAAAATCACAGTGATCTCTTTATAAGTAGCGGGAAAGTGTGGATGTGGTCGTTTCTACGAAGATGCTGGACTTGAGTATAAAACTCCAAAGAGGATTTTCTGGTGTGGTCTTCAGCTGGTGTGAGATGTGACCAGCATTAGCTGCAGGCAAACAATTTGCTCACCTCAAATCTATCCTTTACCTTTCGTCAGCCTTTTGTTTCTCTAACAGCGGCCTCTCCTTTTCTCTCTCCAAGCCAGCTGATAAAGGATTTTTTTTTCTCCCCCCCATCATTTCAGATGCTTTCTTAAAGAAGGCGCCCGATTGTGCTAGTCACCCAATCTCAATTTTATTGTGACATCTTCTTCCAGTTTCCTCCAGAAGACGTGTAAACACGATTAGGCGTGTTGATTTTTATCTTTGATTCCTTTATGACTCTGAGCTTGAGCATCGCTCCAATTTGTAGCTCATTTCCACCGCCTCGACTGGAAGTCTTAATTTATTTCTGATTTTATTTCCTCTCATTTGCAGCTCCCCCTCAAATTGTTTTTCCTTCTCTTCATATCTTCCATTCAAGCAGTTCTTTTCTCTTTTTTCTTGTTTACACTACACGTCTGCCAGCTCTTGCTCTCTGGGTCTCTTTGTCCTCTTTAAGGCAAAATTAGAATCATCACGTGTTTTTGAATGAATGGATGGCAGAAACTCACTTCATTCATATATATATATATATATATATATATATATATATATATATATATATATATATATATATATATATATATATATATATATATATATATATATATATAAATAAAAAGGGGTGCAACGATACACAAAATTCACGGTTCGGTTCGATACTTTGGTGTCACGGTTCGATATTTTTTCGATACAAAAAATGTTCATGCTTTTTTAATTTGTCATTTATTAAAATTATAAATATATATTTTAACTCAAAAGTACAGTTTTTAAATTTAATGTTGCTGAAACAAAGTAATAAAAAAATTTATCTGATCGAGAAATCACTCATCTTTGGAAAAGAGAGTTTATTACAGAGAAATGGCTCTTTCCAAAATAAAAGCTATACTATACGCTTCTTCTGGGCTATATTCTCAGCAGCATATTAAACATATCAGGTCCCCATAAGGAGAATCATGTGCTAACGGCTGTCTAAATGACTCGGGTAAAGTTTGTAGCATGCGTGCTTGTTGTTTTTGTCTGCTTCCACTTGTCTTTGCACTAGGATGCTGTCGGAGTAAATGTGCAGTCATATTGGTTGTGTTCCCACTAGTGCTGTCAGCGTTAATCTCATTAAAATGACATTAACCTCATAACGCCGCAAATCTCTGTTAACGAGTTACCGCGGATCGCCCCGTGTGTGGGGCTGGACGGCGTCAACACGTTAACGAGCAAACTGCGCTAACGCACTAGTTCCCACCAATGTAACTGAGCATTGCGTGGCACATCCAACATACTGTTTTACTTTAGTCCATGACGCGCTTACCTTCAGGGTCATACTTCACATGAAAACCAAAATAGTTCCAAACGCCAGATCTGAATGAGGGTGGGGGAGGTTCAATTTGTCATGTTGCAACGAGCTTAGCTTCTGTCTTGCTAGCTTGTGCTGCGCTCAGTGGATCTGCGCTCGACAGTGCAGCCTAGGCAGAGTAGTCGAACGCAGATTCACTGAGCGCAGGGCAAGGCTCTCTATATATGATAGAGAGCCTGCGATGTTACTGAAAGCAGGGGGGATGCTAAATAGACCATACAGAGCTGTTTCAAAGTTGTCTTTGGTTTTTTCACCATGTGACTAACAAAGTTGTGTTAATATGCTAGGTGGGGCGGCTCAAAATGAGACACACAGCCATCCCTGTATGTCTTTCTCTATAATTCTATCTACTATACACACAGAGAAATACCAGCTGTCTCTCTGAGCATCTATCGGTCTTTCTTTCACCATTCATGCTGCCATCCTTCTAACCATCATCCTGTCTCCTCTCGGTACAATCTGTGTGAGTGTGTTTGTCAGAGACAGAGCAGGAAGGCTGCTGGTAGATAATGTGTGCAAATTTGTCAGGGAGCATCCTGTTCTCTGTAACAAGTACACAGCGCTGTTCTGTCTCTTCTTCTGCCCGTTCATCTCCTTTCATCTCTCTAAAGCTGTTGTCCTTCCAAAAAAAGAGAAACCCCTTTAAATCTTCATCCTCCTTGATATGCTCTTCATATCCTTCATCCATCTATCCATCCATCCTTCCATCCGTTCTTGCATCCAACTCTCGCTTGGCTGAGGGTGGTGTCGTGCAGAGAAGCCGTAAATAATTTATCTGCCTTGGTTGTTCTGCCCTGCACTGCTCCCCTCTTTTGGATGAAGAACATTTTGAGAGGTACACGCAATACACACAGGCTCTGACAGAGGATTTGATCAATAGCCTGTACAGCTCTATTGATTAACACGTGTAGTGTATGTCAAGTTATAAACAGTTGTATTTTGTTGCTGACTTTGAATGCTACAGGAATACAAAAAGATGCTTAGTAGCAATGTCAGGCAGGTTTCAAGAGGATGTGGGCAAGGCGTGCACCACAAAATACTTCCTAAAAAGAAAAACAACTTTGAGATATTACAAAACAGCAAACTTTGGTTTGTGCTGACTTAATCATTCTGAGCTTAATCTGACTGGGTGAAAATCACAATATACGACGAGTAGATTTGGAATATTTTACCCCAAAATAATGCAAAACGATTGGAAACATCATCATGCAATAAGCTAGTTATTGAGATGCGCTTATGAATACAGCTTACAGATGCAATTAAATGGAAACAAAAACAGCCCCAAAACTCTAAAAATTGCAAAGGTAAGGAAGTTAGAATGTAGTTGTTTCACTTCCTTATTTCTACCTTATTTAATGAGTGTGTCCAGTTACAAGAACTCGCGAACATTTGTAATGTGTAGGTTTTTTTTTTTTTTAAACTTGTTTATGCTTTGCCTGATTCTTGCTTGGTTCCCTCTGGTGGGCAAACTGTGGCGTGCCAACACTCAAAACTTGGATTGGGGGTGTTTCTCCCATCTCTTCTTTACTTTTTAAATTTTGGTTTATCGGTTGTTATAAATCCAGCCACTGATAGATCGGAAAATGGCTAATATTGTCTCACCAATAAATCGGTGTGGTTATCAGGAAGGAATGGCTTTGGGAAAAATGGTATTCTGACCCTATAGCAGATTTCCAAAGACTTTAAGATGTGGTTGCCTAACACACATTGCAGATGTTCAGATACTCAGAGTTGGCTTTGCCTTTACGTTGCCACACGTTGGTATACCAGTAGTGGTGTATATGTCCGCTGATGATGAACAGTACATATATGGCAAACAAGCTTTCACGTAAGACAGAAGCGGTGGTGGCTAATATCATTCCTCCCAAACACCATCACCACTTTATCATATAAATACAGCCCTGAGGCCACGTCTTCTGCACAGCATCTGTGTGTAGTCTACTGTCATCCATTCAGAGTATGTGATTGTGGCTCAGAAAGTGAATCCCCCTGAAGATGCCAGGAAAACTTTGTTGAAACCCTTTCAAGTCAAAAATTACCAGTAGACCTAAATCCTGTCCACATAAAACCAGAAGTCTGAGTTCAAAAAATATATATAAATAAAATCTTGGTGAAACACACTATTATTCAGTATTTCAGCATAGGAAAATGCAGCCTTTAATCAAAGCAGACAGCCAGCTATTAAGACTAAAGCACCCTCCCAAATGGACACACAAGTGTTATTTGTTTAGCATGAATGGACAAATGGATAAAGTCACTCTTTACGTTCACTTGGGAGCAGTTTTTTCCTGCCGTGAAAAATGATGAACGTTACAAAACCAAAGATTCGCTGTTGAACGAGTTGGACGTTTTATGAGTAGAATGTTTATTCAGCGAGTCGGGAGGTGATAGACTGGGTAGTAAGAAAAGATGAGACAGCTCAGAAGTATAGGAAATAGGTAACAGAAATAATCACTTTAATGGCAAATTATTTGATTGGTCATTTTTTTTAAATAAATCTCATATGTTAGTGTCCTTTATTTGGGTTTGGGTCATTATTTTGTAACATTTTTACATTTTATTTTTCTCCTTTTCTGTCTTATAAGAAAGTCAGAACTATGGATGAATTTATTTGTATACAAAGACATATAGTATATATAGTTTATCTGATACTTATGTGAAAAGTCAACGTATCTTTCAAGAGTTCATCAATCATCCATACACTAGCCTATGCATTCTTTATTCCCTTTTCTTCTCTTTCCCCTCTGCTTTAGAGGGAATATATGCCCTGATCACCCCAAGTTTACCTTCCAGTGGCAGTCAAAGAGTACTCTTTGTCCCACCAAGCACTCCTGAATGCAATTTGTGGTCCATCTGCGTTCAGGTTTTTGTTGGGACAGCATGCAGAAAGGGGTTTTCACCCTCCACAAACGTGCTCCCGTGTAGTCGTCCAAAATTCCCACCACATGTTGTTGGGTGCAGATGGCCTATGCGTTGGTTGAATGCTGGTTGTTTGATAAGTAGGTCGTAATAAAGAAGGGGAGCGCCAGCGGCATTCATCGGGGACCAGAGAAGCATTGTGAAAAGCAAAAACAGTGGCCGCAGTAGACGCTTTATTGTTTTTAACATTCGCTTTAACTTTAGCTGTTTGTAAGCTAGACCGGTTGTGTCAGATGTTTTTGCCACTGCCCCCATCTGACAACAAATACTCGCTGCAGGTAGATGCCGAATGCCTTCCCCGTAATTCTACTCAAGCGTAAAGGAGGTCATGTACGCCCACTGTGAATGACCATCATTCAACAGAGATCGTCGAGCACCAGCTATCACCCACCTATAGCGCAGTCTTGAGATTCCTTTCCAGGTGCATGAAGATAATGGTGGGGTGTGTGATGGTGAGGTTGGGCAGCGTTAGCGTTTAACATCTTGGCCCCCAGGACGACCTCCAAGGAGACAACCACACTAGGGGTTAAGTACCTGGGACTTCAGGTTCCATCAGTTGTTTTGGAGCTCAAGAAACTCCTCGGATAATAAGAGGTTAAACATCTTCTCTAACCTGAAGGTTGCTCTCTTTTCAAGGACTCAGACTACCATGACCTAGATGACTGAGAACCTAAATGGACATTAGCTCAATTGAAAACCCATTAAAATGACATTTTTAACTGTGTCTGGGCTTGCAGCATGGTCAGCCAGGACAGGACAAATTTCCTTCACTTAAAGTAATTCCCCAAAAAAACTTTCAAATGTTAAATACTATTAGACCTGACAACTCTCTAAGGAACAGCAAACCAAACTGCATCATTCAGGAGCTCCAACTCTGCTGAACGATAAATATCATGAGTTACTTTTCTTTCAGGGCATTTTATGACTTGATCCGGTTGTAATCATCTCTTGATCTTTTGTCTCTTTTTTGTGTCTGATTATTACCGAGCTTATTGATACACTCCAATTTCCCTCCCACTTGTGCAATGGATTCAAGTTTCTTTTTTTCCTTATTCTGTGATCCAGAAACATTAGATATTATGTCATCAAATGACTTCTGTAACTGAACTGTAGTTGCAAATGGGGGGAAATAATTGGTTTGTACAAACATATGTGAAGGTGAACATATTCAGTGCAAATTAAAAACATCTCAGTTCATGTAAAAGTAATTGCAGATGGAGTGCACATGAACACCGAAAGCGAGCGCATCAGCTTTTGATGTGCGTGATCATCTCAGACATTTTAATGCTGGAGAAAACGACTTTGAAGTTTAAAAGGCTGAACACGGCTTCTAACAAGAGAAGCCTAGCAAGAAATGTGCTCTGTATCCCAAGATATCCCTTTCTAAAACTCTCAACTCTGTACGAGTGTGAAAATCATGACGGACAACTGTGTGACACCCAGCTGTCACATTCCAAGAGGGAGCTCCATCGCTGGGTGATGTAAAGCTGACGGGAGATGCGTGTCATAATTTGCAGGGATGGCCAGAGCAATTTGACATGGAAGACGGACAGCACTCATCCTTCCTTTCCCTTAATAGCCCTGTGACCAGCTTCTGACATTGAAAGACACATGCAAAGACACTAGCCCAGATTTCAATCCCCAACCCTATTTGTTTTATAGAAGCTATTTTTACTGTGTTGCCCTAGGTTTTATAATTTCTCAGATTGAGAACATTCAATAAACTTGCGTTCTTACAGCACATAATATAGCCTGAAATACTGTTTTCAGCATGCTCTATGTAACTTTTACATAACACACCCTTTTATTGTAAATGTCTGAATAGATTGTAAAGTAACTTAAAAAAAAAAGAAACCTTTCCAGACTCTCACTATGACTTCCGACACCCTGTGGACTAATTTCTGTGGGAGAGACTTTGGCTGTGGTGATGTGGTGCTTTTCAGTGCTTTGCCTCATTGCATTTCTCCTGCTCCTTAAGTCAGCTGTGACCAATGCTAGCAAATGTTAGCTTTGAAATGGAGTCCACTAATTACCAACTGGTACCCAATGCAGACCATAACACAAACTCCAAATTAGGAGAAGACCCCCCACCAAACACTTATGCGTCATGTAGTATTTTGCTAATTATGTTAGCGGGCAAGCAGGCTAAAGTTAGCCAGCTAGTTGCTGCATTGGTTATCAAGCAATTTCTTAGCATTAGAAGTTATTACCTAGGGTTTTTAAACATAATACTACTCTGTAATTACGTGAAACTATTTGACCATATTCAAAAATTGTCTTTCACCCCAAGCTACCCTCAAATGTCTTTTTTTGTACTAGGTCAGATATAAAATCAGAGTTACATTTATTGCTCAACAAGGATGCTGTCAGCTGGCTAGCTGTAACTTAGCTGGACAGCAAGTATCTGAAATGGGTACCTTCATGAAGAACAAAAGTATGTTTTCCATCTAACGAATGTAGAAAAGTTTGTCTTTTTATAGAGTCATTGTCATCAACAATGAAAGCAAACTTGGTCGCAAAGTGGTTTACAGCAGCGGTCCCCAACCTTTATTTGTACCACGGACCAGTTTATGTCCAACAATATTTTCACAGACCGGCCTCTAAGGTGTCGCTGATAAATACAACAAAATAAAACCAGTACCGGTACCCAAAAAAAAAGCTTTATTCATAACGCACGAAAAGACCCAGAGAAACAGAGTTAACGATAAAAACAATAAAAAAATAATGATATAAACACATAAAACCCCGTAAACCATACATTTCACACCCGAGCCTCAACTCTCGTGGCCCGGTACCAAATGACTCATTGACTGGTACCGGTCCATAGCCCGGGGGTTGGGGACCGCTGGTGTACAGTGCTTTGTTTTGGTCGCAGGCAGATTACCCTATTTGATCGTAGTTTCCATGGGGGATTACTTGTCTGCAAACAGAGACTGTTCCCTTCAGAGTACAAGGTTGTTCCTTTTGAATGACTTTGGCTGCATTCTCAGTTTCCAGTTTGTGTTGCACTTTTTCAAGCTTTACTGAGGGTAGGTTAGTAGTCAGTGTTTGTGGAGATGTTGGTGTCTTCCATGCAAACTGCAGGTGATCGCAGCAGTCTGATAGTAACCAAAGCTATCCCAAGGAGGTTTTTGGTACAACCTATTTCACCTAAGAACCTCCAGCAACCACCAGCCAACTGGTCAGGGAACACACATTTTTCCCTCAAGACCGGTGGTTGTATGTGCATGAGCAATGTGCACATGACGCTAAACAAGAAACCTCAATAATGCTAATTATGCTGCAGTACTAATTATCTTCCACGAATTTTAACTTTACCTTTTGAATTATCCTGTAATACCTCCTGTAATGGTTTTTGTAATGGCTAATTATTTATATTTATATTTTATGTGGTAGTTTTTCCTGCTTGTTGATTCCTTTCTTTGTGTGCCTTCAGGTGTACCAGGGCCTGGACATTGTCACTAATAAGGTGACAGCTGAGGAGCGCAACCAATGCACACATCACATGATCGGCTTTGTGGACCCATTAGTGAGCACCTACACGGTGGTAGACTTCAGGAACAAAGCGGTGGCACTGATATCCTTTTTGGAGCCATGTGAAAGCATGGGAGCAGTGTTTTCCATAACACCTCTTACCGCATGTTACAACAATGCCCCACCCCAATTATCAAGTAGTAACTGCAGAGAAAGAACTGATTTCACTCTTAGTAATTGATTTTTGTAAGTGTGCACGTATCCTTGTTTTGTCATTGTGTCTTGCTGCAGATGTTGCAGTGAAGATGAAAAGCGAGAGATCTCTAGAGACTGTATTTATAGAGGAGTCTCTGTGGTAAATCTACACACGGTCTGGGCAGTCACACCCTCCTGCAGACACTGGCCGTCACACAGATGTGGAGAGAGGAGGCGATAACTAGAGAGAGGGTATTAATAGATCAGGATGGGGTGCACGCACACACACAGACACTCGCTTTTCTCTCTCTCACACTCACCAGCGCAGCGAGGGGATGCGGTAGCTCCAAGAATAGGCTCAGTGCACCGCGAGCCTGCTGATGGGAAAGAGGGAGAAACGGGAAGAGATGAATACAGATTAGTAGAGCTGGAGGATTTTAACTGAAAATCAGGAAAAAGAGGAAGGAGTGTGCAAGATAGTTAAGACGCCTAATGGGTGTAATGACTCTTCATCAGCCATCAAGCCTTCTCTCTACATGCCGTTCACATAAACTCTCTCCTTGTGGACCTCCTCCTCTGTGGCTCTGTTTGCTCAGTTTCCCATCCCTCTTTCTGCTTTCTCCTCCCTTAATTTTCCTCGCTGTTTGCCGGCAGTCACCCTCACTCCTCTGCAAGTGATGAGTGACGATGGCTGATGGGCCTTTATCTTGTTTGGTCGGGTATTTATTTAATCATCCCAGTGTGGAGAAAGTAGGCGACCAGAAGGAGGGAGGAGGGGAGAGAAGGCAAGGTGCAAGATGAGAGAAGATGCGACAGAAAAAGAGGGAGAAGAAATAAGGTGTGGCACACAGGCTCTGTCTGTGTGACCTGCAGGTTTTTTTGAAAGGGGACCTGTTATGCTTTTCTATTTTACAGTTACAATTACAAAAGAGGTGGGACGAATTTAAATAAAAACAGAATGCAATGATCCTCTTTGCCTCAGTCCAATTTAAACAAGCTTTGCCCCAAAGAAGATGATGATGGTGCAGGATCATGTTCACATGCGGTTTCTTCTTTGCACGGTGGAGCTTTAACCTGCAGTTGTGGATAGCACGGTGAGCTGTGTTCGCAGTGACAGTGAGTCACTGAGCCTATGCAGTGATTTCCAGGACAGATTCATGACAATTTTTAACGCAGCATCACCTGAAGGCCTGCAGATCACAGGCATCCAATGTATTTATTTATTTAGTTTGGCTTTGACCCTTGCTCACAGAGACTTCTCCAGATTCTCATAATGTTTTGATGATTTTGTGCAAGGTAAATTAGATATACAATGTCACAATTTTACATTGAGGATTATTATTCTGAAATTATTCCACAATTTGTAAATAATCTTGTTCTGCCTCTCTAAAACAGTCATTTTAGACCCAATCATGTTACGGACCTGTTGCCAATTAACCTCTTATGTTCCAAAGTATTCCTCCAGCCTTTTGTTGCCCAAGTGGTGGAAATTAAAGGAGACACTATAATTCTGATTAAGCTGAACTAAATTGCTAATATTAAGTTTACAACTCATCACAGCTTCTGACATTTGTTTCAAAGCTGTCTACTTTTTGGTCTTTCAAAAGTTTCAGGTTGCCCAGGTGGAAGCATTTTTATTGCTTATATTTTCTCCACAACAGTCCGAAATACATTCAGCAGACCATAAATAGTCTGCCGAATCCTTAAGCCGGGGGTCAGGAGGTGTAATGGGTCATGACATGAGAGGCCTACTGGGGTAAGAAAGACTTACGTTAGACTAGAAGTTCTGCAACACAGATTTTAAATTCTTTCCTAGACATAACCATATTTTTTGCTTTTTTTTCCTTATTGGAAAGCTCCACATCTTTAGGCTGAGGACATTTATTCAAATGACACCGTACAAGACGTTTAAAGCTGACATAACCAAATTTCACACTTCAGATGTCAGGAGAATCATCCAGGCCTGGAGCGTGCAGGAGACAGGAAACATGAGCCCATTTGCTCTCTCTGAGATTACTGGACTATTACTGCATGGGGGCAATTGGACATCAAATTGGGCACGACCTTTGTACTCAGGAGCTGGCTGATTTAAGAGTATTTTGTGTTGAGTTAAGACACCAGATTGTTTGATTCTCACATAAACCTCCTCTGAATAATGGCTACAAATGTTCAGAGTCAAAATAGCAACATAGATACAAGTCAGGTTTTTATTCAGATTTGTTGTCAATATTAACCATAAAAATTTGTGCTGTCAATAGATTAAAAAAATTAACTACTATCGCACAATTTTCTGTAATTAATCGAAATTACTTGATCAATAGCCTAGCTGCGATTACATTTTTTCAACTTTATATTTAAGCTTGTAACTGACATTTATGCAATATAATGAAGTAAATGCAGAAACAACACAGAGGATGTATGCTTAAATTCAAAGAGAATTTCAATAGTTTTCTTCAGTCTTTTAGCACAGGTTCTCTCATGTGAAATACAACTTTTTAGAAAGTTTAAGTATTCACTAATATATAATATATATTAGTGCTCTCAAGCAATTAAAATGTTTAATCAGATTCATTACAGGGGTACTGTGGATTAATTTTGATTAATCACGATTAAATATCATTCATTTTTATTCTACATTAATCGCATTTCATTTTGCATGAGCAAACAGACTCGAGAAAAAAGGGAAAATATACGCACTTAACATGAATGTTCAAGATGTTCAATAAACATGTTAACAAAAAACTCATCCTCTCTCTCTGTCACTTCATGTCCTTGAAACAAGGAACCAAATGTATGTAAAGCTCGTGTTCTCGACTACATTAACAGGTCTGCAGTTTGGTGCAATCCACTTGGTAACTGTGTCAGTATATTTCCGAGGTAGACTAATGATGAGCCCCCGAAGCTCCGTGATTGGTTTGTCGCAAGCCGGGTGACACGTTAGCCAAAGTGCTAGCAGCATCTCCGACTAACGTGTGCTTCGCGTTAATGTGATATTTTAAGCTGGAAGTGTTCGGTAAAAAGAAAATTCCTTCTTGCACAATGTGCATAATACTTTATGTCGGTCGACTGTTCCGTCTTGTTAGTCTGTTAATACTCAAATTTCCCATCAAGGGGGCCAGTGTGCAATTATCATCTACCATATTGAGCTGCCCATCACTACCAGATCAACTGCCCATTTGCGCATGTGCGAAGGTAACTCTACTTGGACAAACTGCCCGAAATGCGTTGACGGAAACATTTCAGGGATTTTGAGCCATTCTGCACTCCAGATGCGTTAATTGCGTTAATTTTTATTTAGTTTTTTAAAATACGTTAATCGTGATGATGGCGTAATCTGTGATAACGTGTTAATATTTGGCAGCACAAATAAAAATACAAACAAATTTACGTATCCACCCGTTAAGTCCAATAATATTTGAGTGCTTGAAATACTACTGATGCTGTTAACTTCAACAGTAGCATAAAGGGAAAACCCAGAATTCCTGAAATACTGGTTCATAATGTAGTCATCACAGGTCTTAAAGTTTTCATTAGGAATATGATGTATTCACTCTTTTTACCTCAATTAAACAATAATGATATTTTTACATTACATGTATTACATGTACATATGTACATGAATGCACAACAATGTCCTGGAATTGTTAAGTCATGCAAAATACGCTGGGATAAACTTCTTCCTTGACACGTTCCAACATAGATGACATGCACAAGAGGAACAAACTGCCAATCATTGTTGGAGGAACAAACTATTACATTGAGTCTCTGCTGTGGAAAGTCCTGTTGGACACCGGCGTAAGTGTCATAGATGCTCAACTTGAATACACCACTCTCTGTCCTTTCTGTCTTTTGTACTGTTAATCTCTTAAATGTATAAATGTCTTATTATCTTTACCCATTTTACTTTTGATAACAACATTAAGCCAGAGTGCTTAAGCTTTCGCAGCTTGAAGATAATGTAATATTTCACTTTAGTTTCATTTCTTCATGCTGCATAGTCATTTACTGTTAATAAAACTGCCAAGGGTGCTTTTTCTCATCTTAATCTCTGTTTTCATTGCACATTACTTCTGACTCTAGGCACCGCTCTAAACGGACCTTGTAATGTGTTAAAGATTTGGAAGCAGGAGCTTAATGGCAGTGTTCGAGGGCAGCTTTTGCAAATACAACTTGTCTCGCAGCAGGAGAACGAGGAGCCGGGGGACGGAGGGGATGGGTCTCCGAACAGGAAGCTCGAGCTCGAGAAACTGGGAGGAGCTGAGTTGCATAAACGACTGGCCGAGGTGGACCCCGATATGGCTGCCATGTTGCACCCAAATGACAAGCGCAAGATAGCCAGGTGATACAGCTGGTGAAGGGCAATCTGTCAGTTTTAGTGATGTGGATGTTGTGTTGGGGCATGTGTTGTGCTCCTTGATGTGTAGCATGCACTCTGGCCTCAGGTTAAGTTACCCAGTTCTTTAATATGAGCTGGTAAGGATGATCTTTTCCTCTTAACCTGAGCACACAGCCACAAGTTTGGTTTCGATTTAAATCTCAACAGGTCGAGAGTTTTGGTGTGTTTGTTTTTAAAGCTCACTTTGAAAGTATCCTGGTGAGAAAAGGATTGAGAGATTGTTTGTTCTTCATAATTATTTGTATTTTTTCTTGTTTTATGTCTTCATTTTTCTGAAGGATATGCCCCTGGTGCAGCAATAATGAACATTCTCACCACTTTTAAATTGTACTCTTCATTTGACCAGATTGTTATGTAATTTCAGTTTACCCTCCCAGGCCTTATGAACAAGGAGTTCAATAAAACTTAATAGTACATGTGGATTTCAAGTGTTTGATTTGAACTTAAAACTTACACAGGAGTCTGCAAATCCACAAAGAGACGGGGATTCCACATAGCCGCTTGCTGGAGGAGCAGAGGGGGCAGGAAGGCGGTGATGGTCTTGGGGGCCCGCTAAGGTACAAAGACCCCTGCATCTTCTGGCTGCATGCTGACATGGAGGGTAAGGAGGGAAATTTGTAGATGTGCTCTTTGTGTGGGGGAATAAAACAAGCTTTGGAATGTGTCTTTATTTTCATGCTACATTTGTCGTATCTACTTCTTTCTCTCCTTCAGCTCTAGACAAGCGGCTGGATGCTCGTGTAGACGATATGTTGTCTGCAGGAGTGATACAGGAGCTTAGAGACTTCCACATCCGATACAATCGACAGAAAATCCAGGACAACAAGTAAGGAAATAAGAAGGTGAGGTGTCCGCCCACCTGAATGAACGCAACCAACCAGATCCTGTTCATCCTGATGGTTTTTTAGGTTATTTGTTTTTTTTTCTCATGTCAAAGAAATATGCTGTTCTAGATAAAGCCCACAGTGTTTAGACTTCTGTTCATGTGGGACTAATATTACTCTAGAATGTCCAGTAATTATTAATAATAAGAGATAAGCCTATTTATATCTGATGCTACCAGGGGAGTCTAGTATTTTCTGCTAATTACTTTAGTGCCTCAAGAATTTTAATTCCATGCTGAAGATAACTCTATGATTGTATTCTTGGATTGTACTAGAACAATTTTTATGATTAACAGCTCAAAATAATCCTTTTTTTTATACAAGCTTTGGATTGGTTCCTTTCTCACTTGCCCCCTTTCCCCTTTTGTGATTGGCTACCTCTCACAAACAGAAGGTTATAGATTGGTGGGACTTTTGTTCCCACAGCTAGTGCTACAGATGTCCATAATCCTGAGATGACTATATTAATGATATGTGCTCTCATTGACATCATAATTCAATAACCATCTTCAATAAGTTAAACTCAACTGGCCCTATACAAAAATATTTTTTCTTGAAATTAGGTTAAAACAACATTCTCTGTGCCGAATTAACCCTGAATAAATTAAGGCATGCTGAAGATATTTTCCATCTGATACACAAAAATTAATGTGGATTAGAGTGTAGAATTCTCGAGCGATCTGTTAATATTAGTACAGGTTAGCTAGGTTTCAGTGTAAGCTCATTTGATGCTAACTTTAGCTGAGGCTTGTTAAGAGGTAGAAAACAAAATATGTTACCATATTTGGAAAAGATGGTAAAATGGTAGAGTATGGGAGTCAACACTACAAGGGGTTGCTAGTTTACAGTATACTGTAAATTAAAAGTTAGCTTACAGCTAGCACTGTTAGATCAATTGGGATGTTAATTTTGGCTAGGAGGGGGAAAAAGGAAATTAAATTTTGAAACTGAAAATTAAGAGTTGTCATTTTTTTAAGCCTTTCATAGTTTTCACCATTTTGTTTAGTACAGCTTGTGCATCATTAGCTAACACTAGTATTAGCTAGGTAGCTCATGGCTAGCTCTGGGCTAGCCCCAGGCTATAAGTCGTAGCTGATAGAAAATTAGCATACTAGTTGGCCAAGTTATAAAACCATCAGATTTTAAGGACAGCAGTTTTTGACATTTGGCATGACATTTTTTCTTTGGAGTTGTGCTTCTGTTTTGTTTTTTTGTTTTGTTTTTTGGGGGGGATTGCCTTGCAGTGTTCTCAGGTAAAAGCACTAACCTTGCTTAATTGACAAGACGGATTCTTCAGGGTTTATTTTTATGTTCAGCAACACTTTCTTTGGCTGCAACTATTCCCCACTATCTCTACCAGGACATTTTTAGATTTAGCTCCAGCAGCTACCTACTCACCATATGCTGCAATGCACAAGATAACCTGCATTTTATTTATTGTATTCAGTTTCCATATGGTATTCAGATTTTTTATATATTGTTTCCAAGTAGGCAGGTAAAAAACGATTCATAGTATTCTGAGATTTAACATTCGTTGTCTTTATTTTGTATCTACATCACTACATTACATTTTTGTTAACTTTGTCTTTCCATGTCCTGTGTGTGACATGAAATGTGAAGACCAAAAAGAAAGAGAGATGTGAACACTGCTGTGTGTCTCTGTTGGCAGTCGATATTGATAGTGTATGATGGGGTGTGGCTGCAGGGAGTTGATGCACTGGTGGAACGTTGCCCAGGAACCTTCCGGTTCCCCTCCCTTTCGTTTATTTCATCACCCTATCTCACCTCCCTCGTCCTCCTCCCTGTCCCTCCATCTCTGCCACTATTGCCCTCTGAGCAATCTGATCATCCATGCACTTTACCCACCCCCCCACCTCTCTCTCTCTCTCTCTCTCTCTCTCTCTCTCTCTCTCTCTCTCTCTCTCTCTCTCTCTCTCTCTCTCTCTCTCTGTCTGTCTTTCTCTGCTTTGCCCTCATGTCTCCATCCCCAGCTGGCTGCTGTGGCCAGACATCAAGGTCAGATCTCCACCCCCTTCCCTGCCTCCCTCTCTTCCTCTGTCTTTCTTTTCCTCCCTCCATTGACTCTACATTTCCTGTGCTCAGACGCTATTCTCAAATTTCTGTCTCTCCTCGTCTAGCCAGATTTATTTTTGTTATTTCCTCTTGTTGTTTCTCTTACAAGCCTAGAAATTAGGGACCTGAAATAATCCTTTTTATTCTAATATTTGCTGTGCAGTGTATTTGAGGAAGAGAATTAGATAAAAGCAATTGTGTTTGTGTGTGTGTGCGTGTGTATAGATATCTTATTTGCATTTCAATGTAGAAACCTCACTTGCAGATAACAAGTAAAAGGACACAAAGTGCAAAATGTTATTATTCAGTTATTAGTTCTGATGTCTTATCTGACCTAATGTGGTACAAATATGGGAGGATACTCAGTTAAGCACTTCTTACATCTTCAGACATCAGCTAGTGAAGGTGAAAATTTCCGTAACAGGTAGTCGCCAAAGTGGGATTCGCTTTCGCTATTTGGATTTGCTAGAATCTAAGCCCAGACTGCACATATGGAGCATTTCTAAGCAATAATCAGACATTTGTTTCATACTTGGTAACTCCGTCATCACTTCGTATCAAGAATTTGTCCTGCAGTGAAGCATAAAGCTCCACTAGTGATATTGTTTGCACCTCTTGATTATGTATTGAAGCTGGAGGGATGTCTCAGGGAATGTTTTCTATTTTCTATAGGATTTCTGATTATCACAAAAACAAGGTCCTAAAAGTTTGACACGTCACTGTTTTGTTCAGACAGGCACAAATTCATCCCCTCACACATTAGTAGCACTTGGCGATGGTGGGAATGAAGAACGCCCTTTTAACAGGAATCGGGCTCACAGAGGAACAATTTTTAGTGCTGACTGCAGTCACAAGAAGTAAGATTGTAGCGTTTGTTTACAAACAAGCAGCCTGAAGACAACAACCTGTGGAAGGCGGCCTATTTTGTACTGCTATACAAAAGCTAAAATATTTCCGGTCAGTTCCAGGCTGCCTTGTCTAAAAAATGGAAAACTGGAAAATAATCAGATGAGAATGTATTTTACAGATATTGTCACAGCAGTTTTTCTGCTACTGCTAGCACCTGGAAAAGCCTGATTTAGCCTTGAACTGGCTGCAGTGCTCAAATTGGGGTGGTGTGCTCTGACATTTACCAAAATGCTCCGTCTGGCAAGTTCACCAGAGGGTTTCTGCCCCAGCCTTGTGTCAGCCCTGGTCACCATACTGGATTTTTAGTAGCCGTGGGTCCCTCCGTCTGCTCGTGTCATTCTGTCACTTTTTCTCTTGAAGGGCTCCACATCTGTTCGCTAAGAGTTTAGGAAGCGACAGAGAGATGGAGGAGGAAAGGATGAAATGAGTCACCAGCAAGTGTATAAATGTCAAGTTGAAGGCCGAAAGCTTTTATGTTGATGGATAATGTTTCCTCCTCTCCTCTCCTCTCAGTCAAGACTATCAACATGGGATTTTCCAGTCGATCGGTTTTAAGGAGTTTCACGACTACCTGACGGCTCCGGAGAGCAGCACCCAGCAGGAGAAAGACTCTCTACGAGACAAAGGTTAGAGAAACACCTGATCAAAGTCACTCAGATGGAGTTGGATGCACTGGCTGGTGGACTGCTGATCAACCACAACAATCAGGTTTTGTTTTTTGTTTGTTTGTTTTGTCCTCCCTTCATTTTGTGCTTCATCTAACGACCAGCTTGTTTTTCACTCCCTCAGGTATAGAAGCTTTGAAGATTGCTACAAGGCGTTACGCCCGCAAACAGAATAAATGGGTCCGCAACCGCTTCCTCAGACGTGAGTACCATTCACCCATGCAGTGAGTGTGTGCGTCGGGTGTGGGGGGTGTATTGGTGCTGCAGACAGATCCTTAGCAATCAGCACTCTGTAACAAGATGAGATTCGTTCAGAGACACAATAAGCCTCTCAGCCCACCGTACTGTGTTCCTGGGTACAGAGATGGCATGTGTGCGCGCCACCTTTTTAAAGCTTTTGTTTCAGTTATTGTTATTGCCCCTTCCAGGCAAACAGACATGTTTGCGACCTGTTTTAAAGTCTTTTGGCTCCTCATCATACAGTTTTTGAACGTTTAGTAAGCTGAAAATTTATGCGACACAGCAGAGAAACCTCAGTGAACGTTAATTAATTCCACCTCAGTTGCCGTTGTTGCCTGATTGGGATATTCGACTGATATGCTGGTATATTTATAACAATTTTAATGCAAAAAGGCAAAATTAATGTTAATGTTCATCACAGTCTTCCCTCCCCAAGTAGTTGTTTTGTGGTTTCTTTCAAACAGGTGTAGAAAGGCTGACACCACTCTGACATCTTTCACAAATAAATCACATGTAAGCATAACTAATCAACCCGTTGTGTTCTGTTTTAAAAAACAAAAGCCTCGATGGAAACCGTAAACTGTGGTTTCAGTTTCCTTATTTGATGAACATCTAAATCAAAGTTTTATTTTTGCAAAATGATTTTACGGTTTGAAAACATCCCGTGTAGCTCAGCAGGGAAAACCACAGCATTCATTTAATCACAAAGTTAGATTTGATTTTATGCAGCATGTGCGCACTACTGTGACGTAGTGATTGGATAATGTTTCAAGATCCATCCCCAGCGCACACCTGCAGCTAAGACCTGTGAAAGCTTCAACCCCCCGTGCTTCCAAATGCATAGAAATGAACTTCAGTGTTTGGTTACCTGCCAGAGCAGCTGCCACTGCAGGACGGATGAGACTGCCCACCGCAGCCAAAATCAACCTGAGATTGGAAAGTGGTGATTTACCACCGTGAGTCAGTTTAAAGTGTAGAGAGTGCGTAAGAGCAGAGTGTGTAGTGCGTCTCTCTTCCCTTGAAAAGGAAACCTGGTCCCACCGGCAGCATGCCCTGCAGTAACCCTGCCTCCTAATCCTGTTAGGCCCAAGTGGCTTAAGGCCACGCCAGGCCCTAAACCTCAATACCCCTCTTTCTGACCGCCTGCCTACCCGCTGCACACGCCATATGGACTACATCACATGTGTGCACGCGTCTGTCTGTGTTGCAGCTATAATCATAGAAACATGCAGTAATCTGTCTAAGATTGTCTACTTGTGTTCACGTGTGTGCTTTTAAGTGTGTCCTGCCTTTAGACAATCCATATAACACTGCCCCCCTCTTACACACACACACACACACACACACACACACACACACACACACACACACACACACACACACACACACAGAAGACCCTGCTTAGACTGTGCTCTGTCTGCTGCATCAGGCCTGAAAATGCAGGTGGCAGCAGATGAGATTAGCTCTCCTCAAAGACCTCAACCTCCCATCCAATGAAGTCTCAGAGGAAATACTTCATGCGGCGTTTTGTTAAATTTAGAACTTTGTTGGGTTTTTTTTTTTTTTAAATTTATGGACCATGATCGTTTTTATTCACTGGATTAGAGAAATATAAACCAGAGCAAGAACAGCGTCAATGAGGCAAACATCTCTTTGAGTCAGACCAAGAGTAGCTATAAAAAGTAGTCCCTTGGAAATATGTGCAGCAGTAGTCTACTGTAGCATTTACTGAGGACTGCATTTTTGCTTGCTTTATTTATTTATTCTTTTTGTTTCAAAGAGTTGAGTGTACAAGTTACAGCAGATAACAAGAACTTTCTAAAGTTTTTCAAGTATAAAGATATTGGTCTCAATTTAAGGGTGACTAGACAAACAGATATACTAAGAAAGTATCTTTGTTGTGAAGATAAACCATCCCTGGCGTCGTGTTTCTTCTGGTAATAGCCAGACACACAAATTTACCAGGAAGTCCATTTGAAGAAACACATCAGCATGCCCTGATGAAGGATTTTTGCTGCGAATACCAAAACACTGCACAGTTAAGTTATCACAGGAAGAATTTGAAGGACAGCTTTTTTGACAGGCACCAGATAAATGGCTTGAAGAAGGCCTTCGTGTTACTAGATAAGAATGTACAAGCTCATATTTAATTACCCAATGCACCAGCCTTGTAGGGTGGCTTTGCTGCAAAAGCTGAGTCATGAGGGACTGTGTTGCCGGATGACCTTGTCTGTTTGTGTGGTTCTGGAAACATGTTGTTCTTGCTGTTGATTCCATTGACGTTGTTTTTGTCGGTGTCTGTGCAGAGATGGCGGGTAAAGTGTTTCATTGTTACAGATCAGGACAGAATTATTAGCTTTAATAACATTTCTTATTAAACCCAGACCTATTTAAACAGAGCAAGACATTTTTAGAATAACTTTTCCAATCCCAGCCCAATCTTTCATGAAGACCAGATTTTATGGTCTTCTGGCATGGACCTTGGTCATCAGTGCAACCCAGATTCTTAATGGGATTCACGTAAGGGCTTTGTGCAGGTCAGTCTGTTTGCTGTGGTCTTCTAGAAGTAGTTCTTCACCAGGAGCGTGAAGTGTCGGAAGACAAAGTGATGATGCAGATCCAATTTTGTTCCTGACTGCTTGAGGTTTTCTTTCAGAATCTTCATATATCCCTCTTTCTTCATGATTCCTTCCACTTTGGTGAGTTTTACAGTTCCACACGCACTGAAGCGTCCCCACTGCATAATACTTCCACCACCGTGTTTCACTAAGGGGGACGGTGTTCTTTGGGTTGATTGCCTTCTTTCTCTAAACATAAGCAGCGTCTAGTTCTAGTTTCGTCTCATCTGACCAAAGGATGTGCAATACTCCAGTATTGCATAATCTTTCTTCAGGCTGCCTTAGCTATTTCAGTCTGGCTTGAAGGTGTCTCTTCTGAGAAGGGAAGTTTTTCTTCTTCTGTAGCCTCACAGTCCATTCCTGTGCTGGCTTCTAGTCCCAGCTAGATTAAGTCATTCACTTGTGTTTAGCATTGGTTCTGGAGTCTTTAGGCATACCTCTCACTAGTTTCCTTTCCAGATTCTTTGAAATCTTTCACTTCCTGCCTCTCCTAGGCTTGTTCTGTCCTGTGTGGCTCACTTTGAATTTCTTGATGATACTTTGACTCCTGTTCCTGACACATGGAAACACTGTAATAATGTTTTGTATATGTCCTACTCATCACTTCTTCTTTTTCTAAAGTCCAAAAATGCCAAAAAAAAGTCTATTTTTGGCACGATGCTTTCCCAAGTGACAGTTCAAAGACATGCTGAAGTTTTTAGACTGTTTAAATTGTAAAATAACTCTTAGTTTAAACTTGATTTTACACACTTTGAGCATTACAAAGGTAACGCGCATCAGCTTTTGTCTACAGCTGGAGTTTTTGTATCATTGGGATCCAGTCAATTCTCAGTGTCAGTAACTAGCAGAATACTGTTGGCTGTAGGGCAGCGGGGCATTTATTGTAAAATCTGACCCAGTTCCTTTGAAAATAAATCAATCTACAGGCTGTTGGAGCCAACCAAGAGAGTTGGGGAAGGTCTGAGTTAGTCACATCTGCTCAGATAGTTAAAAACACACATATTAGATTAATTAAAGATTTTCCCAAGGACAGCCCTGTAATGCTACCCCTGGTTGGGGGATGCCCCTAACCAAAGTTTTGCTCTCATCCACCTTTCTGTTCTGCATCATCTCCGTTGACCTCTCTGTCTTGCTCTGACTGCTGACCTCCTTTTCTCTTTCGCCCGAGTCCCACACATGCCCGCACAGATGCCGGCAGGCCTCAGCTGAGCAAGCTAATCTCTTGAAGCGTTACAGAGCTGCTGGGAATGTGCCCCGACCACACAAACGCGGGCAACAGGGTCGCCGGGGTCCACGCAGACCAACCCAGGCATGCAGAAACTAGTGGGTCAAAGGGAAAGACAAATTGAAAACGACAGAGCCTCAGTCAGGCTAACAATGAAGTAGATTAAAGAAGCTAGAACATAATCTGAATGCTGACTTTATATGTAGGCTGAATCACATGCCTCGAAGGCACAAGTTTAACCCAGTTTTACGGTTCACGTTTAGTAGCAAATGTCAGAGCGAGAGTTGGTGGGCGTTCAGTGCTTTAAATACTTCTCAGCAGGATACGTGGTTGTTGATGGACTCAGCTCTGGTTGCTGTGAGGATTTAAGCACCAGGTCAGCCAGCTTAGAAGAAATCAAGCTTAATTTGACTTGCCTTCATTTGGGGCTGTGTGTGAGTGTACACCTATAGTGTGTGCGTGGCGAGGGGGGTGGACTTAATTAGTTGATTTAATTACCCTTAAACTACATAGTGATCTGAGGTTATATTCATTTTATCAGGTGCTGAATCTAATGCAGATGAGGCAGCTCCCTCTGTTTAGTAAAACTCCCACAAGGCAGGCATACAAGTGCAAACAGCACCTGTAACCAGGTTACGCAGGTGTAGTTTGACCAAGGCCTCGTGAGCGTTAAGTAACAGGAGGATAGGTGTCTTTCAGTCCCAGGAGTAAATGAGTGAAGGATGGATGGAGGGCGACTGAGAGGAATGGCACATGGATGGCTGGGTTGGTTAAAGAAGGGAGAGTAATTTGATCCAGCTGAGGCAACAGGTGTGGGGTGAGTTTACACCCTTGTCCACTAGCAAGTGTGAAACCTTCATGAACTCTTTCTCTCTCTCTCACATACACATGCGCACACACACACACACAAATAAATAAATGCAATCTCATACCAGGGATAAAAACAAGACGGTGTTGTTGTTGCCAAAGAGACCTCTCTGTGACCTCCGCTCAGCAGACAGTCAAGATATGTTTAGGCGGAAACGTCAAACGCTGACGAGAAATCTAAAATCTTATTTTGCTGAGGTGAGGTGGGGAAGAGATGGTGTAATAAGAAAAAGACTCGTCTCTACTCCTCAGAACAAATATAACTGGCTTGTCATAGAGTATTCAACCGCTACGCCGCAGTGGCTCATACAAATGCCACAGGGTACATGTGAATCAGGAGAGACAGTCATTCATTACAAAACACATCTGCCATTGTGAAAAACACAGAGTGACTTATAGTTGTGTCTGTAAGTATTTGGACATTGACAGGTTTTTGGTTTTTTTTTGTAATTTTGCCTCCTTTATGGGGTTTAATGGTTTATGAATTCCGTCCATTTTTATTCACAGTCCCATTTTCTGAGCCTCAAAACTATCTGGGTAGTTCACTGTCTATGTCAGGGGTGTCCAGCTCCAGGCCTCAAGGGTTAGTGTCCTGCAGGTTTTAGATGTGTCCTTGATCCAACACAGCTGGTTTAAATGGCTAAATGACCTCCTCAACATGTCCTGAAGTTCTCCAGAGGCCTGGTAATGAACTGATCATTTGATTCAGGTGTGCTGACCCAGGGTGAGATCTAAAACCTGCAGGTAACCAGCCGTTGAGGCTTGGACTTCCCCACTCCTGGTCTATGAACTGTGAGAGCAGTAATGCTGACCCAAAATAGTTTGCCCATTTAAAAAAAAAAAAAAAAGTAGGTGAAGGATGCTAAAGTCCTCCGTATAAACAATTGGTGCCACTTGTTGTTTTTTTCCAGTCACGAGAAGTTGATCTCTTGTTTATGCAAAGTCCAGGAACTGCTAGCCTGCACGCTTAGCTTATCTTCACACTTCACGGCTAATTAAAGCAAAGCGACTTCCGCTTCACTTTTCGGTTAATGCGGCAGCTTCTCTCGCACACTTTAATTTCTGTGGAGTGTGAGGCTGCTGTTTGCTGTTGAGCGATGTGTCAAAGAACTTTTAGGGAGATCTAACTGCATTTACAGATTTGCTTGCCACACGTCTCCTCTCTTCTCTTTGAAACGCACTACTGTACTTTGCACTTTGACTCGGAGGTGTGTCGGTGTTGGTGAACGGCCTGAATGAGTCGGTGTAGTTTGATGATCAGTTTCAGCTTTGTGAATCTACATGGCGTTTTCATCCTGCTGCAGGCTTTAATTCTTATGGTAGTTACAGCCAGAATATCAACCAGGAATCTGGGGGGGAAAGTTATAAATTAATTTGCGTGTCGCTGAGTGGAAAAAAACCCCAAGCAAAACACGACTCAGTATTTGGTGTTTTTGGTGCTGTGGTCCCAACTACCTGCAGATCATTAACAAGGTTCTCCCGTGTAGTGTTGGGCTGATCCACCATGTTTCTCATGATCATTTGTAACTGATTGATCGATATGATTGTAGTCAGTCTGTGGTAGCTGGAAATGTGGGGACCTAATACTGCTTTAGAGATTGTTTATCTCTTTAAGAGTGTGCAAGGGGTCAAATAAGCTGCATTAATCATACTGCGTTCTCATTGGTAGCTGTTTCAACTGCTCACCTTGAGGCTGAGTTTTTCTCAAAATCTGCTCGCTTCTCATCATTAATAGATTATGTTCTGCTCCTACTTTCTGTGATCTGAGGTTATCATGTCACTGTGAATGCTTCCTGTGTGAGGATGCAGCTTAATGTGTAGAGAGCTTAGATTTTAGATTCCCTCATTCCACAAAAAATCCCCAGAAATAAAGTCTACTTTTTACAGATCCTTACCTCCCAAAGGAAACTTGAACCAGCTGAACTCAACCTGCTTCAGAAATTCGATCACAAACAACAGTTAAACGACGGAGGTGAGTGAGACGAGAAGTGGAAGAGGAACTTTAGGAAAGGGGAAGGAGGCTGTTGAGTCAATAGCGGCAGCTGCGGTGTTCCAGTGTGGGTGGCAGCCAAAGAGGCACAGCTGGGCCAGGGGACATCGCGCTGAGGCTGGTAGCGGAGCTTTTACAGCAAAGCACACACAGCCGCACATCCTCACTCAGCAAACACAAGGATAACACAGCAAATGACTTCTCGCCCGCTTGTTGCAACAGGTGGACGACTGTTTCAACACGCGCGCACACACCCGGCGCTGGCAGGCAGCTGCCCAGCGACAGATTCTGCTCCTTATTGTTGGCAAGGCCATCTCCCCTGTGCACTCGAAAGGCAGCGCTCACGCTTTGTTTTCTCCAGGCGTGCGTGCACGCGCCCACACCGACCACCCCGTCCTTTGTCCCTTCGGCATTTCTTATCAACTCTCATTCGAGATGTTGCGGATTAGCGGGGTTAAATTTCACCAGATCCCAAACGAGAATCATTGTGGAGCATCTGGCAACCCACCGTACAGTATCTCCCCTTTTATTTACCACCGCTCCACTCTGCCCAGGGGGGAGGTTAGCGACTGCAGAAGGGAATTGTAGGAGGGTGCTGAGAGAGATAAAAACACAAAGTAAGGAAACAGATAGTGTCAACAGGAGGGCGCAGAATGCCCACTGCTGATGTGAAGTAAATATTAGAGAACCTGAAGGCGAGATCGCCAACTCTGCATCTGGTGCAGGTACGCCAGGTGACACTTGCTGCCTCCGCCACCTGCCTTGTATTGTGCCGCCAACACAAAAGACTTACCTCCACACTCACATGCAGGAACCATGCAAATGGAATCAGAGGCTTTGATTAACAGTAACTGCTGTTTGACAACACACAGACAAGCCCGACTGAGTTGAGGACAAAGTTTTGAGGATAAGTGGTGCACACAGATAAGCGGAGAGGGAAAAACACATGCTGTGAAGCCAAATGATGCAGGTGCAGGGTGAGATTCTGCTATTAAGGAGCCTTTTGTTTGTTTTTTGCATTTGAACCTTGTGTCAGATTAATTTAAGCACAGCTGGTCTCAGCATGAAAGAATAAAATATGTCACGTGTTTAAATGGCTGACTGCAGATTAAGCCTACAATATGCAAATTTCACCGAGTGGCAGTTGAACTGCAGTTTGTACCAAGAGTGAATTGTAAGTGTAGAGCTGCCGGGTGTGGCTGTATGGGGACTCATTGTTCCCCCACACACACACAGAGCCACAGTCAGTCCTCTGACAAAGTCAACACTGTTAGTTATACAGTCATACAGTCAGGACTCTGTGTCTCTCTGTGATAATGGAGGCCCAGACGGCTCCCAGTGGAGTTCAGTCTATAAGATGTCTGCTGCCCTCAAATCCACAGTTGACTTTGTGTAGAAAGGATTAAGACATAATTGAGTTGGCAAACAGTGCTTTATAGGTTAATGGGATTCGCTTACCTGAGAGTGTGAGTTTAACACACATATATTCTAATCAGACTTTGAGTTACCAAAGTTGGAAAACCAGAACAACCCCAGATTCACGCGTTCTGTAGATTGTCCAGTTTGCCTAATTTAGAATGAGTTTTTCTAACCTCTAACTAACTGGGAACATAATGGTGTGGCTACAGAGATGATGTGTTATATATTATTCCTTTGTGTTTAAGGTGTCGAGAGTCTAACGTTTATTTTTTAAAAATTGCATTCAATGTAAAAATGATATGCATTGCATGCAGAAGTATGCAATGTTGTTTTGTTGTATTTTGATGGAAAAAAGGGAAACGGCTGCAGTGACTGTGACCTGCAAACATGCAGAGTAATGCAGTATATGAGGCAAAATCAGAGGTTGCCCGTGGTTGAGGTGAAAAGCAAACATTGTCCAAAGAAGTGTTGAGAGAGCTCCAGAAAGCCTGGAGAACCATTTCCTCGTAACCACTTTAAACAATTACACGAATGTCTGGCTCCTTGGAAGCAGATTTTTTTATTTATTTATTTTTAATGGAAGGATTTTGCACAGTACTGTACATTTGACCCATTCGTTAACATTTACCGTCATCCACCATGTTTTTCTGTAAGCTTGGCAACTTATAGACAAAAATGTTCTCCAGCTTTCCGACTCGTCGTTCCGGGCATTTTCGCAAATTTTCCCTTTCAGCCAACCGAACCGAACACGAAGGCGCAAAAGCACAACCAAATCCCCGAGCTGTAAGCTGTCGAGTTGTATTCTGGGTAATGTAGGCTCCAGTTTTTAGCATGAAGAAGGTTTGAAATAAGGTTCTGCTGCACCTGCACGTGCACGTTTGTTCAGTCATGGTTGCTGCTGTCTCGTCTGGAGTCAGGTTGGTTTCTTTTAGCTGCGTCGTGTCTGAGTACAGCCTCAGAGTTTGCGCCTCTCTCGTGCTTTCAGACCGCAGTCGTAACCTTGATTCCTTGAAAAGATAACCATCTAGCTAGCTTTGAATGTCGTTTAAACCCTGTCTGTTTGTATTTTCTAACCATCTGGAGGAAAAACTCTTTAGTACAATAAAAGGAGAAAGTGAAGACAACTTGTGTGACAATGTGTCATAGTGTGCACTGACACAAAAGAGTCAAAAAAATGGAGCTCAGACTCTTTTTTTTCCCCTGTTTTCCTGCTCATTTATTTAATCATTAAAAAGTTGCATCTGTTAGAAGTCACTCTGTGCAAGTTGCACCGATCTAAATTTCCACGGTACGCCTTGAAGGGCAGCGGCTCTGGATGCAGGCGAGCGCTGGGATAGACAGAGAGACGAGCGGGGCAAGGTCTGGTGCTGCCGTTCCCGAGGCCTGGCCTGGAGACTGCTGACTGATGCAAAATAGAAACACGGGGGTGGAAGAGTTCGAGGGTGAGACAGTGAGTGAAAGCTGAAGCGAGACTGATGGCGGGAGAGAAAGAGAGACGGCGCACAAGACACGAGGGTGGAAGGAAGGAGGGGGGGAGACATTATCGAGCCAGTGTGAGTCAGCAGGTTGATGGAGCTTCAGGGTGCGGCTCCAGCACATCGCCGCTCCTGTGCGTGTGTACCCAGTTTGCCTGTCTCAGCCGTTGTAGTTTGCAGACAGACCCTCCGGAGCTTCATTGTTTTATTTATATATATATTTATTTATTTATTTGTGTACAATGAGCACTGTCACTGTCAGAGGTCTGAAAGTTTTTTTCAAGGCTATTTTTCCCCTCCACCTGTTTAATAAAAATAAATCGTTGGAAACACTGAATCCAATATCAAATCAAGTCCTCGTTGTCCTTGTCAAATGTATAAGTGTGTGTTTTTGACCTTTCTGTGTGTATGTGTGTACAGGACCAGGGGACAACATCCCTGCAGTGTATGGCCTGGATGTGACGGACGTGTCACGGTGGGAGGAGACGGTGCTGGACCCTGCACTGCAGATACTGGACAGCCTCAGTAAGGTGGGGCCTCAGCAGTCTAAAGTGGCAGCTTCCTGTTGGCTGCTTTCATCTGGTGCTGTGGAATCTTTCTCTTTTACTTCAGTTCCTTTCGCTACTCTTTATCATTCTTTTATCTTTTTCATTGCGTACTTTGTGGTTTTACATTTCCTTCCTTTCATCCTTTTGCCATTAGTGTGTTCCTCTCCTTGTTTGCTCTTATTTATTCCTCCTTTTGAGGATATGCCCTTTTTACTTGGATTTGCCTTATTTGGGCTTTTTTTTTGTCCCATTTTTATTAATTTTTCTTCTTTTTATTTTTCCTTTCTGCGATTTCCTAATTCTTTTTTGTCCTTCGGTTGTCAAAGGGTGATGGCGTGTTGTCGCCACACCGCCAGGCGGGTGGACACCCGAGTTTGTGAATAATATAATTTGAGAACGAGGCAACATAGAATTTTAAAATTGACATCACAGATGAAACTATTAAAAATGTTTGAATCTCAGTGACCTCGATGTCAAAGTCGAGTTTGGGCTTTGGTTGAAAAAGGAAAAAAGGCCTTTGTTTGTATAAAATTGTCTTCTGCAACACATGTTTGCCGTTAGCCGAATTTAGGTTACTTGTTTGCTTGTGATATTTAGCATTACCAAACTGCTTGTTTTTCCACGGTTCACCCATTCCCGGTGAACTCCACTTGTCAACCATTCAGCATTCCGTAGACTCATACGTCTCTCCATTACAAGATCTCGGAGGATCACACAATCGGGCACATTTATGGGACCATAAATCATGCTTTACTCTGCTGCCTATCCGATGTTCTGCTTCCGTTCCCTTTTTTGTTCCCTAAAAGTTTGTTTTAGCACTTCATAAATATTTTTTTCAGATTTAAAGCCTAAAAAAACCCAGACTTTTTTCGCTTCACTTCTCAGCCTGAGGAGCCAGCTATCGCACCAGTCAGAGCGCAGGGGGCGGAGCAGAGAAACAAGCGGAGCCACCACACGTGTGACCTGTGTGACAAAGTGATCATCGGTGACCTGGAGTGGACAGGTGAGGCATAAGCATGTGGGGGGGAAAAAAAGCTGAACGTGAATATAGACGTTTGCTAACAATACTAACATGTTCGTCAAAGCACCGAGGACAAGCAAACTGAGAAGTACTAAAGAAGTCGTACCATGTTATGTATTTGACTGTTTAGCGGTGCCTTAAGATTCCTGTGGAGATTCATGCCCAGTGCCAAAAACAGATTTCTTTTTCTCTACATGCTCACCTGATCACCTCTGGGCCCTGTTGCACCAAGTCTTGTGACTTGGTCTCTTTCTCTGTCTGTCTTGCTAAATATATCCAAGGAGTGTCTTTTATCCTCTGTACCCGCAGCTCACCTGAAATCTAAGAAGCATCACTATCATGTGAGGAAGAAGAGGAAGTGCGAGCCATCCTGTGACCAGTCGCAGAGGACCAGCGCACCTTCCAACTCTGCAGCAGAGACTCTTTCAAAAGACTCTTGTGATACTGTTGCTCCGGGCAGCGGTGATCAGGACTCTTCTGGGACGACACATGAGGAAGTACCAGTGACTCTTTAAAAAGCCTGCACTGACTCTGATCCACATCCATCTTCACTCAGGTCTCCATCCAGTACTTATATGATTAATTCCTGGTTTCCATAGGATCGCATTTATTTATTAATTCCTGAATTCCAACAAAAAAACCCGCCTTCATAGATGCTGATGCCCTCGAGCTTCAGGTTCTTGCAGCATTTTTTTCCTTTTTCTTTCCAGTAGCAACACAGACCGAAGTGAATAAAGTACATGATTTATGGCGTGTGCAGGCAAAGAATAAAAAAAAACAACATAATGTATTTTTTACCACTGCCTGAAAATCTAATGTAAATTTTAAGAGAGAGGTTTATTTTTCTATTTTTTAAGACTGTGCTGTATATACCACTGCTATGGACGCTCTAGTTTGTCAGCATTTCAGGCTTCAGGACAGATTGTTAGTATTAGGCCCGGTCACCTTTATTTCAAATAAACTCCCAAAGTTTTCTCAGCTCATGCTCCGAACCTGTAATCTTGTGACATAAAATATTTTATTATTAAACATATTTTTATTAAACTGAAAAAAAAAGTCTCTTTCTGGAATTTCCCAAAACTTTATAGAGAATTCAAATGAAATGAACACTCAGAGCGCGCACTAACAATGAAGGTCAAGGTCAAATGCTTAGCCAACATAGATACTGTTGTCTGCTGAGGCCTAGTGTATTGTTGTGAAGTTGGTAAATGATCCATAAAAAAGATTGTGGGTAATATGAACTTTTTGCTGATTTACTGAACAGCTCGAGCTGGTTTTGGGGTCTACCATCACGCAAAACTTGAAGATGATATCTTGAAAACTGTGGATGCTAGACCGTTACAGACAAACAGAACCAATTACATACACGTTTAGGGGGAGAAATCGGGGGGACACGGACTTAACGCTATAGCATTGACAGTAAAGACAGCTGTGGACCTCCAGCCTCCACCCACTGTGGAAGACAGAGCCAAGCTGCAGCAGACTCGGGTCTTTTAGGAGACTGCAGCCATGCAGAGACCCTCATGGACTGCCAACCAATGCCTCACTCACACGTCACCCCATGTGGTCAGGTGAGAGACCCTCGATGACATAACGAGTCCTTCCCCAGGTTTACCTGACGATAACTTCTTTAGGTGATCGGACGCTCTCCTTCTCTCATCTTGGCTCGAGTTTGGACTTTTAGGAAAGAAGCATTTGGATCCCAATTATGTCGTTTTCGTAATCCTAGGAAGTCTAAATTGTATTTATCCAAGTGACGGTGCTTATATGCCACTCAAGCACAAAATTGGATTTCAGGGGTCTCTCGATGCGACAGCAGCAGTTTAACCTTGGTTTCATTAAGCTCTCATTGGCCTGCTGACACAGCACTGAGCTTGGTCCTTTGTTTGCCGGCTGCCACCTCATTTTACACTCATGAAATATGTTGTTTCTGGTCTTTTGTTCACTAGTCACCTGATTGGCGTGGTTTATCTCCTGAGTGGAGCCCAGCCGAGCTCATTTCAGCCCTGACGGTGGTGTAAACCACCAGCAGGTCAGGCTGTGAAAGGAGTGTGTTTTCACAGCGGTGATTGCAGGTCTTTGTTTATCCGGTAGCGTGCGCTACCGCTTTCAACCCGAGGCGTGTCTTCCCCCCGCTGTAAAGCCACAATACCTGGCATCGCTCCAGAGGCTTTCTTTGGCAGTGCTTTTCCGTCTCCTCGCCTTGCTCCTGCGTTAACGCTCTCTGTCTTTAAGTTTTCAGTTGCGGTCTTACAGTCTGAGGAATCACAGAGTTTAGTTCACAGGCTCCCAGAAGTTGACCTCATCCACATGGCTAAAAATATTTCCAGCAGCATAATAGCTGGAAGTGTGCGTCTGTCTGCGTGAGTTGTGTTCCACATTCTCTCTCTTTCCAAACTGGGTCAGGCCTCTAGCTTACTGGGGTATTACCATACAGTACGGGAGTCACAGTGATAGCAAAGGTCACTGTACGGCTCGTGTCTGGTTTTTATAACCACTCCTCTGTTTGGATGGTTTGTTTTTCTTTCCTTCTGTTGTCCATTTCGAATCAGCTACGGCTCTATTTTTTCCACTGCAGCACTTTTTTCATCTTGGTGATCTCTGTAATGAAAAAAAAACCAACGAGAGGGATCTTTGAATGAAGAAAAAGCATTACTGTCAGGCATCCAACGTGCTGTTAAATGCCTCGCATTTTCTTTAGTAATTTTACACGTGGTGTGTAGTTATCTTGAGTGGCTCAGCGAGTCTGGCATGGCACCTCCAAGCACCGCTGAATCACCTCACATTTAAGAGCCAAGCTTGCGCAATTCGGTGACATAAAGCACCTTGACTGGAATGCCAGTCAAGGTGCTTTATGTCACAGTCACAAGGCTAATTAGCGATGTGCATACTGTGAAGCAACGTGTCATCGATGCACGCACTGAATGAATAAAGATTTGAAACAGGCTTGGGGGGGGGGGGTGTACTGCAGCTGTAGCTGCCACCCTTCTTCTAAATCTACCCTATGTATGTGCGTGTGCATGTGTTTGAGTTTGCATGCATAGCTGCATCAGTTAGTGAGCCATACAATGATTCTCCCAGTTTCAGCACTTTTCTGCCTCTCCCTCTCTCTGTCCAGTCCTCACCATAGCCAGTCAGTATTTTTAAATGCTCTGAGCACATACCGCCCCATACATGAGGCCCAGTATAGGGGAACTGTACATGCGGTAGCCTAAAAATGTCCATTGGTCTGGCCTGTTCACCTTGGGGCCTTGGCCTTTAGTACTCCATATACTGCCTCCTGCATGGGCTGTAAATCAACGGTATAAACCAGACTTCACACAACCTCACGCATTGGTAGCCTGACTCTCCAGAGCAGAGCTGATATTAGCCTGCCTGACAGCTCAACAGAAAGAGATTCTAAACAGTTTACCAAAGGTGGAGGCTCAGCATGTTTCCATGCTAGTTGTTCATAAGCACCTGCAATTGGCCACCTCAAATAATACCCATGAAAACATTTTGATTGGTCTATTTTTCTTTCAAGCAGTAAGTGCATTTTTACCGCTGAGGTACTGTTAATTTCAGTTTCTAGACCAACCAAACTCTTCGATTAAGGTGCACTCCATCTGTACTGTTAAGACACTGAAAGGAGGCTGCTGACAATTTAAAGGAGGGAAAGACAAGGCTAGGAAACTTTAAATACAATGTTTGGGTTTCTTCAAGGCCTCTCTCCACTAATTGGAGTCATTGAAGTCATTGAACTGGACTTCTCAACCGTGTTTTTGCTGCTAGTGCCTTTTAGAGCATTACTGACAAATAACCCGGCTTTATCAGCGCTACAGGCAGAAGGATTCTGCTTCAGATTTGATGACTGAAAATGTTGTACTTCATTAGGCTGTTAGCAGTAATGAGCAGGTGTCTGTGTTTTGCAGTACTTTCTGGATGCAGATGTTAATCAAGTTTGCTAGCATTAGCCGATAACTTAGCACTGGTCCTCACGTCAAAATACAGCTCTACAAAACCAACATGGTGGTAGATGAACTGCTAGCATCAAGGCCTCACTTGCGCAAGCCTAGAGACTAGTCACGACCCCCTGGCAACCTCCAGTCACAAGGTAAAAATGAGTATTCTCCAACTGGTTTGAGGGTGGTCGCTGGTTGTTGCTAGGCGGAATTGGGCATTAGGCTAATTAGGTACCTTAGCTAAAAGCTTTTAGAGCTAAAAGGTACCTAATTAGCCTAATGCCCAGTGCTTAGGATCAACAGTGGGTCAACTGGAGTTAGATTGGTTTCCCAGCTCATTCCTGCAGCACTTTCTGTTGGTGCTTTTCAGATTTTCACCTATGAATAGAAGTGGCCTGTTTTCAGTCTTTATGCTAAGATTAGCTCCAGGCAGTAGCTGTTTAATTAGCATAGCATAGAGATAGCTATGTGACTATTCTCAAGGAACTTCCTTATAAAAGAAATTGAGTAAACTTTCCTTTGATGATTTCTTGTAAAGTAACTGTGATACTGTCTTTTTAACCAGTCAGACCTTTATTTTAGATCATTCTCCTCGTTAATTTTTCTAGTTTGTTCTCTAATTGAGCTCAATGGATGTCTGTATTTGAGCTTTGTGGGCTTCTCAGAGCTCTGCTTGTAGTAGTGTGTCACCCAGTGACTGTGCATCTAGGTAATTTGAAGTCCACCTAATCCTAATCTCTAATCCCGTTTGACTAAACATTCTCTGCCATCTGGCTCTGGCGAGACGAAAAAAAATGCTTGCACGTATCTACACAGGCAGACATCTAATCAGATAGGTGGTAGCCAAAGTCACTGTTGAAATGAGGAGAAATATCAGTTCTGCTTGTGCGGAGAATTCTTGGAGATACCAGAGAAGGCCAAGTCTTTGCCGGGGGGCAAAATAATAGATACCACACAGCCTTTTTAATCTCGTTTTGTGGCGTGTGAAGGACTTGTCTGAGAATGTGTATCTCTTTTGTTGACACTATAGGCGCAGACGGTTAAAACCAGCAAAAGGTCAACTATCAGGCAGTGAGCCGCTCAGAGTGCGAGCAGAGAAGATGCTAGGAGCTCACATTTGTAGCCTTTGACATCTTTTTTTTCTATAAAGATCAGTGTGTGTGTGTTTGTGAATCCCTGCTTGCGAGCTGGGGCCACACTGTTTCCATGCATATAAGGATGAGGACAAAGGGAGTTTCACAAACCTGTGAGAAACACAACACTGCAAGGTGTGACTCAATAAGATAAAAGCGTATTGTGTTGTTCTGTGTGTGTGCGCGTGCACGAATGTGTTAGTCTTGTTTTCTATTACAAGTACCACAACAAAATGCAAGGCAGTCGCTTCTTACCTCTGTGGCGACTGCATGTGTTTGTAGCTCCTGCAGTATAGGTGTAATAATTGCGTGTTTGCACCTGTATGCATTATGAATTGCACACAGATGGCCAGAGCTACTCGGTGAGGGATGTGTGTTGTTGCAGCCTAATGCTGAGATGCTGTATTATAACATTTCAATGTGATGTATGCATCCAGAGCCAAGTGCAGACCATCATTTATTTATGTGTGTGTGTGTGTCTATAGGGAGGAACTAGGTTCACTGAGTTCATGCAGCTCTCTCTCTCCTCTCTCTCCGTCTCTGTGTCACACTGTCTGGTTCCTGTAGTGGTCGCGGTACATGAAAGAGCGGCAGAAGGAAAGGGAGAGGAGGAGATGTGATAAGATGTGAAAAGCCTTTAAGGAAAGTGTCATAGGTGCAGCTTATGCATGGCTCCCTATAGTCTCTCTGTCTGTCCTCTCTCGCTCTCTGCTGCATATTTCCTGCCTTGGTTATGTAATGCGGGGGCTGCTCTGTACTTTTTTCCTTCTCCTTTTTCTTCTACCCTCCCCAGTGCAGAGCATGACATGCCTTCCTGTTTTTCCAGCAACCCAGTGAACTCTTTTCTTTTTTTCCCAGGGCAGTGCTTGCCCATTTTCTATTGTTACGTATTGTATACATGGTGCTCTTATTTTAGATAAAGCTGTTTGCACTTGATGTATTGTGTCTGGCTGGACTCATAAATGTCTCCGTCCTCACACTTCTTGGGTCTGTGTGTGCGTGTCTCTCACTCTTCTCCACACTGCTGTCCATCTTTCCTCTCTTTTGTGTGTCTGTCCACTTGCTTTTCACCTTTGCTCTTAGGCAGGAAATGGGTGTGCTGGCTCATAAAGGACTATCAAAGCAGCCTAACTCTCAGTTATGTGTAAGCATGCGTGTTTGTGTGCTTATTTTCATTGGACGTATCTGTGCACTGGGAGCAATGTACTCTCTGCAGTGTATAGAGTGTGAGACAAAGGGTGTGTGTGTGTGTGTGTGCACATTGCCATTGTCAGTGAGTTAAGCGCTGTAGCCGGCTTTTTCCCGCCAGTGCGGTGTTTTGTGGGAGGGGTTTTGGCTGCGCTCAGCAGCAACAAAGAGCCTCTGCTTCCCGCCTGATATGCAAATAGGTGTGAGGTGGGCGGCGCTGGGAGCCTCCCCTAATGCAAAGCTTAACCCTTTCACTGCCAGGGTGAAGGTCAGTCGGTGCATTGTATTAAATCGCCCTTACTCTGTTCACCAGGACTCTGTGACAGCATAGGGCTGCACCTACTATCTTAAATGAACAGTCTTTACTTTTAGTCTGAATACTATACAACAAGTTATTTAACCCATTGTGATCAAAGGTCTCTGTGCTGGAATATTGTCTGGCTTTATATATACTCAACTTTCCCCTTTATTGGACTTTGTGGACTTTCCTGGTTGTTCATTAGGAGGACATAAACACAGCATTAATTGTACATCTGCAACCGTGCACAGCTTGACCATCAATGAGCAGACAAGCAGTGTAGTCGAAGCTTTTGGGGATTCAAGGCCAATTGTTCTCTCTTCCAAAGAGGAGCATCAGCTAAAGCTTGTTGATCTTTGAGTTTGGAAAGTCTAATCTCTGATTTTGCAACTTTATTTAAAGATTTGTGTTCTGTGTTCATATGACTTAATTTACAACTTACTCCTGTGTGAATCCTTTTGTGAAGGGATTTATTTTGATTTTATTGACATCGCCACGCTTTCGGATTTACCAGTGAAGTGGTCAGAGTGGTGAGATCATATTCACTCATGGCCACAAAGATAAACATGTAGCTGTTGATCTGAAATTGGTGCAAATTTAAAATACAAATAATAATATATAAACTTTTAAACCTGCGCTAATTGTAAGTGAAAGAGTTGGAACTCTAGTATTAATTTACAAGTGTTGTAAAACTGTGCGATTGTATGTCTGTGTGTGTGTGTGTGTAACAGCACATGGCTCTTTTATGTAAGTGTGTTATAAAACCCAGTGTAACATTAGATGGCGTGTATGCCAATAGCAGCTGTTGTACACGTACACACACACACACACACACACACACGTGCACTCCTTCACACACCTCTTCATGCAGTTCCTATCAAAGCGCCTTATTATATGAAGACGTTAAACATATTAAGCACAACACACACATACTTCACAACTCCAAAATATTTTGTTTCAGTATATTGAAATATCAGTTTCTGCATTACAACCTGTATCAATAAGCAGATATTCTAATACCTCTACTAACTTTAATGAGAGCCATAATTTGCAAAATGACCTTCTTAGCACGATACAAATCACTGGGACTTGAATCTAGCTTTTTTTTATTTTTTATTTTTTATTTTTTTACATCATAAAGTCATCGGGTCAGTGTTTACAGGGGGCATGAAGCAGAGGGGTGTTTTACCCATAGAGTTCTCTAGATTCCCCCTACTGGCTGTTAGACAGAGTTGAGCATTAATGCAACTCATTGACTTCTTTTACATTCCACTATGTGTAACTCGTATATACAGCCTGTAGTCCTAGTAAGGTCCGGGGCGACTGTGCATGGCCAGCGCAGCTTAAAATTTCTCCTGGCATTGATTGTCCCAGTTTCAGGATGTCTCTTGGCAGGATGAAACATCAGTCTAGGAATACAATGAACGTAGCTGCATTGCATTCTGGTCCTGATGCAGTCACTGCAGCTGCTTTCGGTTCCACCAAATGCACCACGGCGCATTTTTATAAGCTTCCCTGGAAGGTGTGCTTTGCACAGAGCAGGTGGGAAGGGTGGCAAATCAGACACGAGGGCAGCATTTTCAAAATAAAAGACCCTGTGCAGATTCAGCATACTGCTTCTGAGTTGCTCTTGGTGCGATTCAGCACAAAGACGTGCATGTTTTCCAGACGTCAGTCTCCCAAAGATTTTCTCTGATTCTAGGTTTTTGACTACAGTGGTGGAGAGCACTGACTTACACATTGGTCCAAAATCTCCCATCTGGGTCAAAGTTTGCAGACTCTACATTTAGATGGGGACAGTGTTATCCTGACAGACATCAGTCCCCTCAGGAGATGAGTCCTTAATTAAAGGATAAAGGTGATGACTTGAAGCACCTCTGTATTGGTTTCTAGTGACCTTTTCCTCCAGTGGACAGCCTAACAGAACCCCCTGCATACCCAGGCACAAATATTTAGATGTTTGTTTTTTTTTGTTTTTGTTTTGTTCTTCCCATTAGACTTTGATATTGGTGTTGTGCAATTTGTCAGCCGGTTGCTTGAGAAATATTTGTGTACTCGGAGGAGAGTAGACACAGTAATGTGTGATATTTGATCCAAGGAAGAGAAGTTGTGCAGTGTGCCCTGCTGATTATAAACAAGTACAGTTGCGCATTAGTTTTTGTACCTCACGGATTCAGTTACAACGTTTTCTATGTTTCTGTTTTACACAAATCAGGTGAGTTTGAGGTGTTGAGGCCAAGTCAACACTTCAAACACGTTGAGGTGCTCCTCAAACCTTCCCTAAATCAAGTTTACTTTGTAGGAGGACGTGCTATCCTGCTGAAAGAGCATTCAGGCAATACTGTTTCCATGAAAAGGTGTACTTGGTCTGCAATACTGTTTAGGGTAGGTGGTACATGTCAAAGTAACGTCCACATGGATGGCAGAACCCAAGATCCTAGCAGAATATTGTCCAAACCATCACGCTGCCTCTGATGGCCATCCACATAATGTAAAAGAAAACACTGATTCATCCAAGCAGGCCACCTTCTTTCTTTGCTCCAAGGTCCAGTTCTGATGCTCACGTGCCCATTGTTGGTGCTTTTAACCGTTTCAGCAGGGATCAGAATGGGCACCCTGACTGCTCTGCAGCTACGCAGCCCCATTTGCAACAAACTGTGATGCTCTGTGTATTCTGACATCTTTCTATCAGAACCAGCATAAATGTCTTTTTTAAAATTTCAGCTCCAGTTGAAAATGTTGGATCAGACCACCGCTGCCAGCCTTTGCTCCCCTTGTGCATCAGTGATCCTCGACAGCCCATTACCCTGTCGCTGGGTCGAAATGACATCTCGGTCATTTTGGAACACTGTTGGGTTGTTTCTTCTGCAGTATAAGATTTTCATGTGGTTTCATACTCGGTGCTCAAATGTCTTTTAATAACGTGAGCATTATTAGCTATAGACACGCATTTGTATCTAGCTCAGCTCCACACATGCACAGCAGTGAGCTCTGTCACAGCTCTGTTTTCTTTAAAAAGGCTATTAAACTTTTCCTTATTTAGATCTTATATTTGGTACACTGGTGCAATTGTTCAGTTCAAGTAATGATGTCAGTGAATGTAAAAGTAATCTACAAAAAAGCAGACCGCTTTAATCACTTCCTTTAGTTTTTTTCAAGTGTTGGTTCTGTATGACATCAGTGAGAGTGGATATCCCAAATATAGTCATTTTAGGTACATAGCCCCTCCCACTTTGTATTTACAAGGGACAGCCAATCAGAACAAAGTAAACTGGTGTCAAGTAATGCTTTTTTACTTTTACTGAGCGTTTTTTACAAAGCTGGCTTGAGGAGAGATGGAAGAGCGCTTAAATGGGTTGTTTCAGACAGAAGGCCACGTATAAGATTCATTATTAGTATAAGTAATAGTAGTAATTTTGAATAACGCAAAGCTACTCTTACAGATTGCACTAAGATCACAAGCTTAAACATGTACAGTGAAGTTTGAAAGGAGTTTTAACTTCCTCTTCAAAAGGATATTGTGTGATTATAGGCTGCCATGTGCAGGGCAAACATTGTGTTAAATGTATTTGTCCTGCTTTACTAAAAGCTGCAAATTTGAAGTATGAACGCATTAAATTATCGCTGAATCTTTTATGTTAAGTTGCCACAGAACGGTTGTCCTCATGTCGCGCTTTCACATTCAGGCATGTACGGGCTTGTTAAAGAGCAGAGAGAACTGTTGCTCAGCACAGTTGGTCAGCACATTTGTACAACAGAGCAGTTGCTAACCACTCTGACGCCGCTCAGGCTGATTTACATTGTGGCCCGCGAGGACAATGACTGTCTGCTGATATGAAGTAAGCCATGCCAGGACTAGTTAGAGAGGGAACGACAGAGTGGGCGGGAAAAATGCTTACTTGTGTGTGTGTGTGCGTGTGTGTGAGAGTGTGTGTGTGTGTGTGTGTGTGAGAGAGAGTGTGTGTGAGTCCAAGTTCAGTGAAAGGCCGCGTGTGAACCCAGAGGAGGGAAACCACTGTTGAACGTGTATCGCGCTCATTTATGCTGATAAGGTGCTCTCGCCTTGAGGACAGTTAACGGTTAGTACTTGATCTGTCGGGGGCCGGGCCGTCGTGCGGAAGGGAAGAGAGCAAGAACAACAAAGTAATAGGGGAATTTGCAAATCATTTCAGGGGAACTTTTTGAGTTATCTGAGATAACTTTGTTTAAAGAATCTAACTGAAAAGGACATTTC